>NC_133414.1:75742500-76342500 GCF_049350105.2 Macaca mulatta
TCAGAGAATGAATGGGGAGCCCTGGCCTTCTGCTGATGGCCCTGGGAAATATGGGGCTTCATGGCTCTGTGGCCTGAGAAGTGACCCCATACACAGAGCCTGCTGGTGGTCTGGGCATGCAGGGCCATCACAGCGGGCCCCTGGGCAGCTTCATCTCCTCTCTTGGCTGGCGGGTGGGAAGGGTTTTTCTGTTCCCCTTATGCCGCCCCCTGAGTCAGCTCTCTGGCATTGCCCTGGCATGTCCTGGGCCCCACGCCCAGGCAGTGAGGAGGCACTGGCAGATTGCCCAGGGAATGCTGCTGTCTTAACTTAAGCCAAATCCTAATTACGACCCCCTTCCCGGAGGCAACCCGATAATAGCTGCATTGGGGGCTGCAACTTGTAGGCACAAGGTGAGTCTCCCCTGCCCCTTGGGCTTTCTGGCACAGGTGTCACTGGGCACCCACCTTTACCTGACGGCTACAGCCCTGGAGGGAATGCAGGGAACAAATCCATTTTGTAGTCTTTGGCTGAGCCAGGCTCCCACCCCAGGGCCCTGCTTGGGTTTCTGGTCACATCCAAATAGCTACGAAGGGAGTTGCTTTTGGACAGAATGAAGGAAAACAGAGCCAAGACTCCAGCCTGAAGCCGCCTCAGCTGTTTCTGGGGCTCTGACTCAGAAGCTGCTTCTCAGGAATGTGGAGCACTGGGGCCTCTGAGACCCTTGTCCAGGCACAGTGGAATGAACAACTGGGTGGAGGGGATGTTTCACTCTTCTCTGTCTTTTCTGAAAACACCCACACACAGAAATCCACCACTGGGCAGGCTGAGAGCTCCTCCAGGAAGGAAGCCTTCCCAGACCCCCTCAGACCCCAGGGATCTATCCCTAGAAATGGCCACGGGCAGCCACAACTTGCACTTACAAAAATGCTGCACTGCATGGGAGTCTGTCTCTCTCTCTCTATATCTTATCTCCCCAGCTCTGTTGTGACTTCCTTGACCTCATGCTTCTGAGCGAAAAAGAGTGCCCTGAATATCAGTCATTTGACAAACATATTGACTGACAGATAATCTGAGAAAAAGGAAGAAATAAATAAACAAAAAGAGACAAAGAGAAATCAGTGAGAAAGCAAGCAGGCAGATCGCAACCCAAAGTCTGGGGAATCTGCTTCCCTTTCCAAGCAAAGCTCCCAGGCCACCTGGAGAAGGGAGAGCAGGAAGGCTGTGTTGAGGTGGCCTGGTGCTTCCTCGTCCCTAGTACCCACTCCAGCCCCAGATGCCCTCAGATCTACCAGAAGACATTGGAGATCCTTCTACCTCCAGAAAGGAGGGGTTCTGCAGTGATTCTCCAAATGTGGATGATTTTCTCTGCTTCTGGCCTTACTTCCTTGCCCTAAAGCAAATAGGTGTCCCATGGGATAATTCAGTGAAATGAGACATAGAGAGAACTAACCCTGGAGGAGAAATCATGTCAGCAGTTTATCACGCAATGCATTGATTTTAGGTTTGTCTGTGTACGTCATTAGATCATAAGAGCTGGGAGGGTAGGAAGGGAGCTCTTGTTCACCAAGCTAGTCCCAGAGTATAGTATCCTGCCTAGTACACAGAAGGTGCTCAGTTGGGTGCCCCATATATATTTGTTGATTTGGCTCATCAAGGGGCACCTGGAACCTGCCAGAACACTCCTGTTATCTAGCTGGCATCAGCAACTTTTATTCTGGAGCTCATTCCATGTCTGAGATGTAGTGATCTACTGGAAGAAACCAAAGCTGGAGGCACCAATAGACTGTGGGGCCTTGGGTGCTAAGACAGATTTGGTGCTGGAAATGATTCCTGGGGTGGAGTGGGCTGAGTAATCTGGCGGCTCGCTGGCTCTCTAAAACTGGGTCTAAGGCGGCCTCTAGTGGACAAGCAGAATCACTGCCCGTTTGGAGTGGAGGCCCAGCCTCCTCACTTCTTTTTCTTTTTTTTTTTTAATAACATTTCCTCCTTTTTTTTTTTTTTTTAATTATGCTTTATGTTCTAGGGTACATGTGCACAACGTGCAGGTTTGTTACATGTGCCATGTTGGTGTGCTGCACCCATTAACTCATCATTTACATTAGGTACATCTCCTAATGCTATCCCTCCCCCAGCCCCCCACCCCACAACAGGCCCCGGTGTGTGATGTTCCCCTTCCTGTGTCCAGGTGATCTCATTGTTCAATTCCCACCTATGAGTGAGAACATGTGGTGTTTGGTTTTCTGTTCTTGTGATAGTTTGCTGAGAATGATGGTTTCCAGCTGCATCCATGTCCCTACAAAGGACAGGAACTCATCATCCTTTTTTATGGTTGCATAGTATTCTACGGTGTATATGTGCCACATTTTCTTAATCCAGTCTGTCATTGATGGACATTTGGGTTGGTTCCAAGTCTTTGCTGTTGTGAATAGTGCTGCAATAAACATATGTGTGCATATGTCTTTATAGCAGCATGATTTATAATGCTTTGGGTTTATACCCAGTAATGGGATGGCTGGGTCGAATGGTATTTCTAGTTCTAGATCCTTGAGGAATCGCCACACTGTCTTCCACAGTGGTATACCATCTCACACCAGTTAGAATGGCGATCATTAAAAAGTTAGGAAACGCCAGGCACGGTGGCTCACGCCTGTAATCCCAGCACTTTGGGAGGCCGAGGTGGGCGGATCACGAGGTCAGGAGATCGAGACCATGGTAAAACCCTGTCTCTACTAAAAAAATACAAAAAATTAGCTGAACGTGGTGGTGGGCGCCTGTAGTCCCAGCTACTCAGGAGGATGAGGCAGGAGAATGGCGTGAACCTGGAAGGCGGAGTTTGCAGTGAGCCGAGATCATGCCACTGCACTCCAGCCTGGGCCACAGAGCAAGACTCCGTCTTGTTTGTTGTTGTTGTTTTTTGAGATGGAGTCTAGCTCTGTCACCCAGGCTGGAGTGCAGTGGCGCAATCTCAGCTCACTGCAGCTTCTGCCTCCAGGGTTCAAGCAATTCTCCTGCCTCAGCCTCCCAAGTAGCTGGGATTACAGGCACGTGCCACCATGCCCAGCAAACTTCTTTTCCTTTTTCTTTTCTTTTTTTTTTTTTTTTGAGACGGAGTCTGGCTGTGTCACCAGGCTGGAGTGCAGTGTTGCAATCTCGGCTCACTGTAACCTCCGCGTCCCAGGTTCAAGCTATTCTCCTGCCTCAGCCTCCCAAGTAACCGGGATTACAGGCATAAGCTACCATGCCTGGCTAATTTTTGTGTTTTTAGTAGAGACGAGGTTTCACCATGTTGGCCAGGATGGTGTCGATCTCTTGGCCTCGTGATCCACCCACCTTGGCCTCCCAAAGTGCTGATTACAGGTGTGAGCCACCACGCCCGGCTGCTAATTTTCGTATCTTTAGTAGAGATGGGGTTTCACCATGTTGGCAAGGCTGGTCTCAAACTCCTGACCTCAAGTGCTGGGACCTCAAGTGCCTCCCAAAGTGCTGGGATTACAGGCATGAGTCACCGCACCCGGACTCAACATAAGAAATTTAGAAAGCACATTTAAGGAAGAAAAAAAGTTCACATTGATACCACTATCAGAGATAGGAACTATTAACCTAATGATGCACATCCTTCAGCATGTGGAGCCTGTCCACAAAAGCAGGGCAGTGTGGGAGTGGAGCAAAACCACAAGACTGACCAGAACTATGCAGGTTCCGGAGAGTTCTACATGGGCATTCGTACTTAATGCTGAAGGAAACAGCATTTCAGCAAAGAAGTAGCCTATTGAAAGTGATCTTATTTTCTGCAGATCTCTGCCTATGTGTTCATTTCAGCAGAGAGGCTTTCCCTGACCACGTTATATCAAATAGCACCCCTCTGCCACTCTATCCCTTTCCCTGCTTTAATTTTTTGGTAAGACTTATCACCACCTGATGTATTAAATATTTCTTTGTTCATTTGTTTATTGTTTGTTCCTCTCACCAGAAGGTAGGCTTCCTGAGGGCAGATACATCATCTCTTTTTTTCACTCCTTTTTTTTTTTTTTTTTTTTTTGAGACAGAGTCTTGCTCTATCACCCAGGCTGGAGTGCACTGGTGTGATCTCTGCTCACTGCAACTTCCACCTCCTGGGTTCAAGCAATTCTCCTGTCTCAGCCTCCCAAGTAGCTGGGACTACAGGCGCGTGCCACCATACCCGGCTAATTTTTGTATTTTTAGTAGAGATGGGGTTTCACTATATTGGTCAGGGTGGTCTTAAACTCCTGACCCCAGGTGATCCACCTGACTCGGCCTCCTAAAGTGCTGGAATTACAGGGGTGAGCCACCGCGACCGGCCTTGTTCACTACTATATACCCAACACTGAGACAATGTCCCATTAATTTTTTTTTTTTTTTTTTTTTTTTTTGAGACAGGGTTTTGCTCTTCTTGCCCAAGCTGGAGTGCAATGGCGCAATCTCAGCTCACTGCAACCTCCACCTCCCGGGTTCAAGCGATTCTCCTGCCTCAGCCTTCTGAGTAACTGAGATTACAGGCATGCACTACCATGCCCGGCTAATTTTGTATTTTTAGTAGAGACTAAATATAAATATATAGACACATATAAATATAAATATAAATATAAAGACACATTAGTAGAGGGTTTCTCCATGTTGGTCAGGCTGGTCTTGAACTCCCGACCTCAGGTGATCCACCCACCTCGGCCTCCCAAAGTGCTGGGATTACAGGCATGAGCCACTGCGCTTGGCCAATATTTCTTAGAAAGAAAGAAAAAGAGATAGAGAAAGAAGGAAGGAAGGAAGGAAGGAAGGAAGGAAGGAAGGAAGGAAGGAAGGAAGGAAGGAAGGAAGGAAGGGGAAGGGAAGGAAGGAAAGGAGGGAAGGAGGGAGGGAGGGAGGGAGGAAGGAAAGAAAAAAAGGTAGAGAAAGAAAGAGAAAAAGAAAGAAAGAGGAAAATAAATAAAATGGGTCAGCAAAGTTAGAAGGAGGGCTACTGCAGAAACTCAGGAGGCTGAGGAAGGCCTAGTCCAGGATGATGGGAGGGAAATAAAAAAGAAGAGATGGATACAAGGACATGTAAAGGGAAAATATACGGGTGTCAGTTCCTAGTGATATACAGGATGATAATAATAACAAGTACCATTTATTTAGCATCAGGCATCGAGCCGTTCACCTACAAATACTATCATTAAATTATTATAACAACCCTACAGTGAAAGTTACAACATCTTTATTTTACCAATGAGGAACACGAAGCTCAGGGAGCTTAAGTACCTTGCCCAAGGTTGCACAAGTATTAATAGTAAGCAGCAATCCCAGAATTCAAACCCAGCTCTGTCCCCTAAGTGAGATAAGGGATGAATCAAGATTGACTCCAAGATTCTGAACCTAAGTCATTGGCAGACTAGTCATGTCACTGTCAGAGCCAAGGGATCCTGAGAAGAAAACTGGTCAAGGGTGGCAAGAGGTATATAGTTCTAATGGCTAATATTTATTGAGCCCTGACTATTCCAGGCACTGTTTTGCCCTTCACTTATACTGATAATTTATTCCTCATAAAATCCTATCAATAGCTAGGAGGAATAAGTTCAAGAGATCTATCAGGAGATATAGCACTGTGATTGGCCGGGTGCAGTGGCCTGTAATCCCAGCATTTTGGGAGGCTGGGGTGGGTAGATCACTTGAGATCAGGAGTTTGAGACCAGCCTGGCCAACATGGCAAAACCCTGTCTCCACTAAAATTACAAAAATAAATAAATAAATAAATAAAAATTAGCTAGGTCTGGTGGCACGTACCTGTAATACCAACTTGAACATGGGAGGCCGAGGTTGCAGTGAGCTGAGATCATGCCACTGCACCCCATCCTGGGCGACAGAGTGGGTCCTTGTCTCAAAAAAAAGAGTTAGCATGGTGACTATAGTTAATAACAATGTACTGTATTCTTGAAAATAACTAAGAAAGTTGATTTTAAAGTGTTCTCAACACAAAAAAACAGTATGTGAGATAATGCATATGTTAATCAGCTGGATTTAGCCATTCCATAATGTATACATATTTCAAAACAACATGTTGTATATGATAAATATATACATTTTTTTGGCCAGTGAAAATAAATAAGATGCTAATTTAAAAAAAAAAAGTCTATGAAGTGAGTACTATTATTATTCTTATTTTGCCAGTAAGAAAACTGAGGCACAGACAAGTCATAAAACACAGGCCACGCACGGTAGTTCACGCCTGTAATCCCAGCACTTTGGGAGGCCAAGGCGGACAGATCACTGAGGTCAGGAGTTTGAGACCAGCCTGGGCAACATGGTGAAACTCCATCTCTACAAAAAATACAAAAAGAAAATAGCTGGGCATGGTGGCGCACACCTGTAGAACCAGTTACTCAGGAGGCCGAGATAGGTGGATAGATTGAGCTTGGGAAGTCTAGGCTGCAGTGAGCTGTGATTGCACCACCACACTCCAGCCTGGGCAACAGAACGAGATAATGTCTCAAAAACAAAAAACAAAAGAAATGCTCACAGGCTCCCACAGCTAGTGTGTTCTCAACCATCATGTTATCCAGCCTCTCAGTGTGGTTAATTTGGAGAAGGATCATGTCGAATTTGGGTGGATAGTATGACATTCAAGTGGGAATGTCTGGAAGGGGATCATCTGTAGCTCAGGTCTAGGACCTAGCAGCCTCTGGACCCTGCCTGGAGTCCAGAGAGTTGGACATGGGTCTTTCCTTTTTTTTTTTTTTTTTTTTTTTTGACATGGAGTCTCACTCTGTCACCCAGGCTAAAGGGCACTGGCACGATCTTGGCCCACTGCAACCTCTGCCTTCCAGGTTCAAGTGATTCTCCTGTCTCAGCCTCCCAAGTAGCTGGGATTACAGGCGTGCACTTGCACACCTGGCTAATTTTTGTATTTTTGGTACAGACAGGGTTTCGCCATATTGGTCTCAAACTCCTGACCTCTCAGGTGATCCTCCTGCCTTGGCCTCCCAAAGTGTTGGGATTACAGGCGTGAGCCACCGTGCCCAGCCTGACATGGGTCCTTCCTGAGGCACATCCCTGCCTGGCCTGTTAGCCCACCCACAGCCAGGCATGATTTCCACGTGGCTGGTCCCAGCTTTATGGCCTGTTTCTCTCCTCTTCACACCCTCCCCTCCTTTTCTCCTGACCACCCTGTGTCCCAAACACCTGTCAAGCCCTCAGCACCTCAACACTGTGTTTTCCACTGGCATTGCCACCTCAATTCCACTTCTATCCACCAACATCCTTCCTCTCTTTCCTTTCTGTTAAGTCACTTCTGATGGTTCCAACTGATTTCATTACTCCCATTTACACCATGCTTTGCTTTTACTTTCTAAGCATTTGTTGAGTACCTACTACAGCCGAGTCACTTTAGATCCTGGGGATGCCAGGATGAACATAAACAGGCATAGATCCTACCCTCTTGAGGCCTGTAGTCACAGAAACACCTGTATACACTTGGGACGAGTGCTTTGAAGAAGTGGCAGATGGTACTTTTGGGGCTGTCAAGACACGAATTTGATCTGGTCAAGAGGCCAGGGAAAGTTACCCTGAGAAAATGCTGCTTGGGCAGAGAACGGGAGGACAGACAGGCAAAGAGGGGAGGGAAGAGTGAGTCAGGCAGCCACTTGTGCAAAGACCCAGAGGCTGCCTGTGGTGCTAATCTTGGGGTTTGTATCCTTGTTTTATTATCATGTTTATCTTCTTGTCCCCGGTGAGTAAAGCTCTTTAAGGCAGGGCCTATTTCTGGCCTCTTGCTGTCCTCTGCAGGGGTTAAGACTAAAGCTTGCCCAGGGCAGGGAGACAGTTGTTTGAATGGACTAAGTGGACACTGTCTGTTTCTGCAGAGACCCCCAGTGCACCACCCCCAGAACCCCTGGAGTGCAGACAGGTCATCCTGTGGCCATCTCTACCCCCCTTCTTTGTGGTGGCCAAGGGACAAGAAACAGTGTCACTTCTAGCTCCAGACCCAGATTTATGTCTGTCCTTGATTAAGGTGTCTTCTTGCACTGAACTGGGATTTCAGGTCTCCTTTGTTTGTGAGCATGGAGGTAGCCTGCCCCTGTGGGCTCCCTGCGAGTCATAGAGTTTGGGACCACAGAAGGAACGTCAGGGTGGTTGTACCAGGATGGTGGGGTTTATTAGGGCCTCTGGGCCCTATTCTCCCACTGCTGCCCCCTGGCCCACTCTGGCCACACCAGTCTTCTTTCCACCCCTCAAATACTCCATGACCTTTTTTTAAAATTTTATTTTATTTGAGACAGGGTCTCGCTTTGTTGTCCAGGCTGGAGTGCAGTGGCATGATCACGGCTCACTGCATCCTCTGCCTCCCAGGCTTAAGTGATCCTCAGGCCTCAGTCTTCCGAGTAGCTGGGACCATGACCGCTTTTTATCTCAGGACTTTGTCACTGCCCCTTCCACCAGGAATGCTCGTTTGGATCTTCAAACAACTACCTCCTTATCATCATTTCTAAATGTTATTCCTAAATGTCTCCCTTAAAAGTTGCGTTCAAACAGCACCCAGGTCTGAGTACCTCGGTTAAAGGCGCCCTCTATGTTCCTTACTCCATCACTCTCTATCCTCATTACTTGATTTTACTTTCTCTGTAGTAGGACCTAACTTCAGTCCAAAATGACCTCTTTCCAGGTACACTGCCTGCCTACAGGGATGTAAGCGCCAAGAGGCAGAGTTTTGCTGGATTCTTCTCTTCTGTTTCCTAAATGACTGGAACAGAGGAGCTACTCAATAAAATGAATGAATGAATGAATGAATGAATGAACGAACGAATGAACGAACGAACAAATGTCCCCTGTGGGTACATGCCTGGATTCAGGGGGCTGGGACTAGATTGAGATAAATCCACACTGAGTTTAAGATTCCAACCTAGGCCGGGCGCGGTGGCTCAAGCCTGTAATCCCAGCACTTTGGGAGGCCGAGACGGGCGGATCACGAGGTCAGGAGATCGAGACCATCCTGGCTTACCCGGTGAAACCCCGTCTCTAGTAAAAAATACAAAAAAATAGCCGGGCGAGGTGGCGGGTGCCTGTAGTCCCAGCTACTCGGGAGGCTGAGGCAGGAGAATGGCGTAAACCCGGGAGGCGGAGCTTGCAGTGAGCCGAGATCCGGCCACTGCACTCCAGTCTCGGCGACAGAGCAAGACTCTGTCTTAAAAAAAAAAAAAAAAAAAAAAAAAAAAGATTCCAACCTAGATGGTAGTAGTGGTGTGAGCCTGTCTGAATTGCCCCCCATTCAATTTACAGGCCCCCCCATCTCTTTCTATTCACTGCCCTTCAATCATATTCTCCCAGCTCCACCATAAACTGTGTTAGCTATTTGCCCTGGGGCATGCTACTTTACCTTTCTAAACTTCAGTTTCCTCCTCTAAACTTTCATACTTGCAGGGTGATGGTGAGAGTTAAATGGAGTAGATTATTTAGAGTGCTTAGTGCTTGAGCCTTGCAAGTAGCAAGCCTTCTCTAGACATTAGCTTCCCTGGTGAGTTTTGTCATCCTCACCACACCTCGCTTTGTCATTTTTTTTTTTTTTTTTTTTGACGCTCCCCTTCCCATCCCTCCCTGTGCGCCTCACGTTTGCCCACCAGGGGGCCCCACATGCCGCTCTTCCTGCCCAGGTCGTCCACACTGATGCATGCCGCCCGCCTGTCATGGCATCAGTACCTCGCTTGTGCCTCTGATGACAGCTCTGTCACTGTCTCTGATGACAGATTTGTCTACTGGTTCTGCCTCTTCATTCCAAGTATCTCAGTCCCTTGCACCCAATACTTCATTCATTCCTAATGACTGAGCACCTACTATGTGCCAGGCTTCAATGGTAGGTGTTGGGGATACAAGGAGAAAGATCAGCCATGCCCTCCCTTCAAGAAGCTCACAGTCGGCCGGGCGCGGTGGCTCAAGCCTGTAATCCCAGCACTTTGGGAGGCCGAGACGGGCGGATCACGAGGTCAGGAGATCGAGACCATCCTGGCTAACACGGTGAAACCCCGTCTCTAATAAAAAAATACAAAAAAAAAAACTAGCCGGGCAAGGTGGCAGGCGCCTGTAGTCCCAGCTACTCGGGAGGCTGAGGCAGGAGAATGGCGTGAACCCGGGAGGCGGAGCTTGCAGTGAGCCGAGATCTGGCCATTGCACTCCAGCCTGGGTAACACAGCAAGACTCCGTCTCAAAAAAAAAAAAAAAAAAAAAAAAAAAGAAGCTCACAGTCTATAGGAGGATGGCAGAGGGGTCAAGAGGCAGAGGGGGCCACGCCCTGGACTGGATGGATGAGAAGGCCAGGATCACATTGCTCTTTGGAACTAACCCGCTGGCTGGAAAACGTGCGGAAGCTCCCCGCCATCAGGCCCTCAGCTCCTCACGTTACATATTTCTACACTTACCTGAATTTCTCAGCTCAGCTCTTCATCCCTAGTGCCTCAAACCCTATTCCAGACACCTCAGTTCCTTACACCAGATGCTGCAGCCCTTGCCTCAAACACCTCAGCCTCTCATTCCAAAATCTCCTATGTCCCAAACTTTAGGAGCTCAGTCATTCACCTCAAATATCTCAGCCCCTCCTCTAAGAAATACTGCAGTCAGGCCAGGTGTGGTGGCTCATGCCTGTAACCCCAGCACTTAGGGAGGCTGAGGCAGGAGGGCTGCTTGGGTTCAGGAGTTCAAGACCAGCTCAGGCAACATAGCAAGACCTTGTCTCTACTAAACATTAAAAAAATTAGCTGGACATGGTGGCTCGTGCTTGTAGTCCCAGCTACTCAGGACACTGAAGTGGGAGGATGGCCTGAGCCCAGGAGATAGAAGCTGCAGTGAGCTGGGATCACTTCACTGCACTTCAGTCTAGGCGACATGGTGAGACGCTATCTTAAAAAAAAAAAAAAAAAAAAAAAAGAAGAAGAAGAAGAAAAACAAAATGCTGCAGTCATTGACATAATCTGTGGTTCTCAGTCCCTTTTTTTTTTTTTTTTTTTTTCAGCTTTTAGATTCAGGAGGGATGGGAAAAAGTAGTGATTTGGAGAAGCCCACTGGTAGGCTTTTTCTGATGTGTCTTCCAGGGCAGAGGGGGGCATCCTTCACTCCCTCCCAGTGTGAGGATTGCTTATTTAAATATTGTGTTTGCAGTGACTCATGCCTGTAATCACAGCACTTTGAGAGGCCAAAGCAGGAGGACAGCCTGAAATCAGGAGTTCAAGACCAGCTTGGGTAACATAGCAAGACCCTCATTTCTACCAAAAAAAAATTAAGCTGGGTATAGTGGCACGGACCTGTAGTCCCAGCCATTCCGGAGGCTGAGGCAGGAGAGCAGCTTGAGCGCAGGAGTTCAAGGCTGCAGTGAATTAGGATTACACCACTGCACCCCAGCCTGGGTGACAGAGTGAGACACTGTCTCAAAACAAATGTTGTATTTGCTTTCTCACTCTTTCCTATCTCCATGATCACATCTTCTCTCCAGTTTTAAATGCCTCACCATTAATAATTCTCTCAGAGTTCCTTGGAGAGAGGTCATGATCTCATCACTCCTAATTCTCCAAAACTAATCATAGAATCTCAGAGTTGGAAAGGACCCAGAAGTCCAATGGGTTCCAAACTTCTTTTTAGTTAGGGAGTCTTAACTGCAACCAAATCTTATGTGGAACATCAATATATATGTTGACTAGCTGTTGGAGCCTGGCCATGTAACCCAATGGATTCTGCTTAGAATATGGATTAAAAACCCCTCATGGACATGAGACTTTGCAGGCTTCAAAGAGAAAGATCTGAATGATGGAGGGTCCCACCCAGTGGGTGCCTCTGGTGATTATCAGGGTATTGACAACTTTGTCATTCCCTGTTCTCCGAGCTCTGAGCACAGCCTGAGTGCTGGTGCTGCCCAGGGGACTGACTGCAACCGGAGCAACCCAGCCCCAAGACCCCAGGAGGTTGCCATAGATACTGAGGTGAAGGGAGCTGGTGAGCTTGTTATTATTTGTGTGTATCTTCCCTCTAATTGCTGTGGGGTAGCTGGATGCTGTGTGGGCGCTACATCAGTGGGGATAGAGGAGGGTGTATGTGCGAGGGTGTGTGTTTGTGTGTGCACACAGAAGTATCTATAGGCTCCAAGCCACCACTATGGATGTGTCAGAGGCTGCGCTGTTGAGAGAAGTAGTGAGGGAGGAAGGGAGAAGTGAGGTAGAGGTACAAAGGAAAAAGGAGGCTGGACAAGGTGGCTCATGCCTGTAATCCCAGCACTTTCGGAGGCCAAGACAGGATGATTGCTTGAGTCTAGGAGTTTGAGACCAGCCTGGTCAAAATTGTGAGACCTCATCTCCACAAAAAAATTTAAAACTAGCTGAGTGTGGTGGCACATGCCTGTAGTCCTAACTACTTGGGAGGCTGAAGCTGCAGTGAGCCGTGACGGCACCACTGTACTCCAGCCTGGGCGACAGAGCGAGACCCTGTCTCAGGGGGAAAATTAAAAAAAAGACAATGGATTAAATTTTCTTCTAATTGTGTGAATTCTAATTTTCTACTTTATTTGGATGTTTCAAAAAGTAAAAGGCAGTGACAAACCTGTGGTAGGGAGTGATATTTGTTGAAAAGCAGCTAGCTCCACTTATATAGTACTGTGAGTCACCCCTGAGGCTTCACCCCAATATTTTTCTCATCACTTTACCTTTTAGAGATACAGTGCAAAATGCTTTATATGGTTACCCCGAAACACCTAGTGTTGAACCCTCCCCTTAGTCGGGATGATGTTCCTCTCCCAGCAGGCATGTGAGACTGGTCAGGGTTGTAGTCCTGTTTTACATTTGCCCGGGGATACTCCTAGGGGACCCCATGGCAGCCCTCTTCTGTGCTTGTTCTGACCTCTCTTCCTCTCCTCATTCCACCTTTCATTCATGAATAGAAAGTTTCAAGTATCAGCCTGGAGGTCAGGAAGCAAGTTGCCTTGAGCACTTGGGAAGGGCACATTGATGATCAACTGATATTCGTGGTTGCTTCTGCTTTGAAGATGGATGACAGAAACTCAACACTTACTGGCATCTCCATGTACGCAATCTCATTGCCCTACCCCACACTGAGACTTGGGACCTGGCTCTCACCCAGGTGCTTTGAGATAGGAAGTGGCCTTACTCTCCACTTTACTTCCTGTTGCCCTGGGGAGGGGTGGGGCATGGTGTTCTGGCACTGCTACCCTTTCCCTTGGCCCTCTCTACCCTTCTCCCTAGAGAACTGCTAATGCTTTTGCTTTAGGGCTTCACGCCCTCCCATTCCCTAATCACCCCTACTGGGTAGTCTGGTTCCCAAAGCAGCTCTCAGGGCTGTTGGGTCAGGACAGGAGGGGAGCACTCCTGGAGAGCTCTGCCCCACTCACCCCTCAGGGAGGCAGCTTGGGAGGCTGGGACACCTCTCAGCCCCCTACTCTGGCAGAGCGAGCCTGCTCCAGACGGAGGCCCAACTCCCAGTGGGTGTCCTGCTGTAATCAAGACTGTGCGGCAGCCTCTGGCTGAGCTCCACCCTGCCCAGTTAGGGCTGGCCTCAGCCTCAGGGGACAGCTGCCCAGGCTGGTCAGGAACCTGCCCAGCCAGTTTGTCCCCCATCGAGACGGTTATGTGCCTCTGTCCCACCAACTTGTGATAGTGGGGACAGGAGAAGGGGTGGTATCTCCCTCTGCCATCCCACAAATATTTACTGAGGGTCTGGGGCTGAGTGTACAATGGTGAACAAAAGGTGCAGAGGCCCCACCTTATTGGAGCCTACAATTCAGTGGGAAGGCAAATATTAAACAAATAATAACAGCAAACATAGTTCTTTCTTTTCTTTTCTTTTCTTTTTTTGAGATGAAGTCTCATCCTGCCGAGTGTAGGCTAGAGTGCAATGGTGCAATCTCGGCTCACTGCAACCTCCGCCTCCTGGGTTCAAGCGATTCTCCTGCCTCAGCCTCCCGAGTAGTTGGGATTATGGGCGCGCGCCTCCACGCCCAGCTAATTTTCATATTTTCAGTAGAGACGGGGCTTCACTATGTTGACCAGGCTGGTCTCAAACTCCTGACCTCGTGATCCACCCGCCTCAGCCTCCCAAAGTGCTGGGATTACAGGCATGAGCCACCGCACCCGGCCCAGCAAACATAGTTTTTTTGTTTGTTTGTTTGTTTGTTTGTTTGTTTTTGAGACGGAGTCTCGCTGTGTCTCCCAGGCTGGAGTGCATTGGCGTGATCTCGGCTCACTGCAAGCTCCGCCTCCCGGGTTCACGCCATTCTCCTGCCTCAGCCTCCCAAGTAGCTGAGACTACAGGCGCCCGCCACCACGCCCGGCTAGTTTTTTTTTTTGTATTTTTAGTAGAGACGGGGTTTCACCATTTTAGCCAGGATAGTCTCGATCTCCTGACCTCGTGATCCACCCGCCTCGGCCTCCCAAAGTGCTGGGATTACAGGCTTGAGCCACCGCGCCCGGCCACATAGTTCTAATTAGGTACCAAGTACTATTCTAAGTGCCTTAGCCCATTTAGTGCTCACAGGCCTATGAGGTAGGTAATATTATTATTCCCAGCCGGGCGAAGTGGCTCACGCCTGTAATCCCAGCACTTTGGGAGGCTGAGGCGGGTGGATCACGAGGTCAGGCGTTCAAGACCAGCCTGGTCAACATAGTGAAGCCCCATCTCTACTAAAAATACAAAAAAATTAGCCGAGCGTGGTGGCGGGCGCCCGTAATCCCAGCTACTCGGGAGGCTGAGGCAGGAGAATCACTTGAACCCAGGAAGTGGAGGCTGCAGTGAGCCAAGATTGCGCCACTGCACTTCAGCCCGGGCGACAGTGCAAGACTCTGTCTAAAAAAAAAAAAAAAGATTAAGTGACTTACCCAAGGTCACGGAGCTCATCAGTGAGTTGCCCAGAAATCCAAGCCAGGCAGTTTGATGCAAGTTCACTCTTAGACAGCTATGAGATAGCTCTACTGCCCCTCATACCAGTCAATGCCTCATTACAAAATGTGGTAGGTGCCAGAAAATAAAAGTACGAGGGTGCCTTGCAAGAAAATGGGGATTTCCCCTTTCTTCCACTTTCTCTTCTAGCCCCCACTGCACAAAGCAAAACTTTCTGAGTCTTCCCACTTCACCCCTTTCACTGCTGGCCGGATAGAGAATACTCTTTCATCTCTGCAGTTATGATGCAGGGACGCAGAGTCCTACCTGTATCCTTGTACCTGGCCTGGTCTCCCTGATCAACCCGCGCCTGAAGGGTTTCTTTCTAATAATGGCTCTGGTGGTTGCGCAAGTCTAGACTGTCAGCTCCCGGAGGGAAGGCGGCTGGCAGCTGGCTCTGCGCAGGTTGGGGGCGCCTCCCGGGCATGCAACCTGGCACAGGCTCCTTGACCTTGGCTCTCTCCCCACATGCTAGGAGCCCGGTTGGGGGCTCGGGACCCGCGTGTGGGTCCCGTCCAGAGAGCTCAGTGGTCCAGACCCCTACACTCCTAACACACGCACCCTCGCATGCACATTCCCGAGCCTGCGCGGGGTCCGTCCCGGGACAAGCCCGTAAGTCGCGAACCTTCCAGCTCGGTCTGCCCGGACGGGTGGACCGGATCAGGCACCCCCTCCCCTGGGCTGCCCAGGGCGCCTGGCCCAGCGCGGGCGGCTCCGGGGCGGGGCGGGGCCGGCGGCGGGAGGCCCCTCCCCGGGGGCGGGCCGGGGGCCGGCGGGGCTGGGGGCGGGGCGGGCGGGCGGGCGGCGCGGGGGTGTCCCTCCCTCCCTCGCTCTCCCCGGTAAAGTCTCGCGGTGCTGCCGGGCTCAGCCCCGTCTCCTCCTCTTGCTCCTTCGGCCGGGCGGCGGTGACTGTGCACCGACGTCGGCGCGGGCTGCACCGCCGCGTCCGCCCGCCCGCCAGCATGGCCACCACCGCCACCTGCACCCGCTTCACCGACGACTACCAGCTCTTCGAGGAGCTTGGCAAGTACGGCCAGCCCGCCGCGGTCCCCGCCTGCCCTGCTGCCCGGGCGCTATGCGGCTTCTCGCCCCGCCCCCCGGCCCTGCACCGGCCGCTGCGGCGCCCCCTCGGCCGCCCCACCCCCGCCTTTCCCGCCTGCTGCCTCTGGGCCCCGCGCCCCCCGCGCCCTGCCCTGCATCCCCCTTGGCGCCCTGCAGCAGCTGGCGGGGCCGCTGGTCCCCGCGCGCCGCCGCGGACACCGCAGCCCCCGGACCTTTCCCGGGTGCCCTCCAGCCCCGCCCCTCCGCACCCTTCATGCGCCCCGCTCCCGACCACCTCCCAACGCTGCCAGGTTGCTCACTCCGCACCCTGAACCCAGGTCCCACGCGCCTCGCACTCAGGACCCTCGCCGGCCCTGCAGCCCCAGCCCCGCTGCGGAGCCCGGGCGTGGGGGGGCTGTTTGGCGCCCGGCCCCGCCCCCCGCGAGTGCCGCTCCAGGCTCCCAGCCCCTCGGCTGGGCAGTGCTGCGGCACCCCCGTCCCCTCCCCCCATCCCTGCAGTGGTCCCGGGAGCCGCGCCGCAGCCGCAGCATCCCCCTCCCCTCCGCACTGAGCTGGCCGCTGCAGCAGCCCCGGCCCCCCACCCCCACCCGCGGCATCGAGCCCGGCCACTGCAGCCCCCGCCCCGCCCGCCCCCCTAGACGTTTCCAGAGCTGAGAGTGCGAGCTCCCATTGGGGGGGGACGTCAAGGAAAATAACATGGGAAGGGGAGTTCTTGATGTCTGACTGTGTCCTCTCTTCCCTTGCTGTCAGTTGAGCCGGGATGCAGTGAGATGAAGCCGGCTGTGGGAGAGGAAGGGGGGTTGAGCCTCACTTTGCCCCGTGGTTGAGGGAGATTTCTCTTTCAGGGGATGATACCCTCTTTTTAATCTCTCCTTCCCCAACCCTCAACTGTTCCTGGTGAGAGAAGGGCAGGGTCTGTCTGCTCCCTTCTGCCCTGGTTCTCTTGGCCGGGACCGCAGGGCTGTCTGAGATGCAGCAGGTGTGTGTTTTCAGCGTCGCCCACCCGCTCCTGATGTGCAGCCTGAGGTGGAGGCTGTTGCCTTGCCAGGGACTGGATGAGGGGGTGGGAGCGCGGCACACCACCCACATCTGTTCAGTGACCTGGGTGGCCGCGTCCTTCTGCCTCACCTTGGATAGTGGTGGTCGCAGCCCCGGTGTGTGTGCGTGTGACTAGAGGTCTGGTGGTGGGAGCATCATCGTCCCCAGACTTGAAGTGTGTCTGTGTCACTCTGCCCTGCTCCGTGTCCCAGTTCTTTCCCCCTTCTCCCTCCAGGGGTGCTTTCTCTGTGGTCCGCAGGTGTGTGAAGAAAACCTCCACGCAGGAGTATGCAGCAAAAATCATCAATACCAAGAAGTTGTCTGCCCGGGGTGAGTGTTCCCTGTCTTGACCTCTTCCTGAGGGTGCCTCCAGGGGCTATGGTTTCTTCTGAAGAAGCCCCAGAAATTGGGGGTTGTGCGTTTTAGCACTTGGAGAGGAGTTGGAATTTCAGACTGGTTGGACTTTGTGTCAGGCTGAAGCCAGAAAAGGAGTTGCATGGGGGACTGGAAGTGCCCAGGTACAAAAGAATGAAGGAAGAGATGCAGGTAGCTGCAGTGGCCCCCAAAGGCTCAAGGGAGTTCGGTCTTCAGGGAGGTGGAGGATATGGGGGTAGTGGGTGGTACGGAATGGGGAGCTCTTAATTTGGGGCATTTGGAGCCTCTCCCTTTGGGGCAGTGGTGGCTACTGCAGGCCTTTCCTGGTCCCTGTGCCCCAGTGGTGACTTAGGATGGAAATGCAGTAAGTGAGCAGCTCTGACAAAGCCAGCCTCCCCTGCCCACCAGGCGGCAGAACAGACTCCCAAGGGAAGGGAATCTGTAAACATCAGGGGAGGCTGCTACTGGCGAGGGCTTCTTAGGAACAAATTCTGCCAGATGAACTTGATTGCTTTTTTGATCAAATTACAAAGTTGATGGTGCAGCAGCAGATGTAGTCTGTCCTGGGTGGAGGGTGATGCCTCATGGTCTAGAAATCCCAAAGGCCTAGTTTGGGCAGGAACTGCACTGCCTCCAAGTCTGAGGAGCATAAAGGCCAAGGCTTTGGGGCCTCACTTGCGAGATCCTCCCAAGTACCTGAGGCTAGGAGGGTCAGGGCCTGTCTTTCACACCTTGAAACTACACTCTCTGAACCTCCTATTGGGTGCTTGCCAAACTCACCTCATCTGATAGGTGTAGACCCAGCATTGTGTGAAGTGCTCTGTGAACAGGTCTGGTGAGTACAGAGGTCAGATCTTGGAGGGCTGCAGGGTGCAGTTGGGGAACAAAGGTTGTGAGACTCAGAGAATGGAATTAGGGCTGGGCAGTAGGATGCCATAAATATATTAGGAGCCAGGACACATGCCCTGGGGAAGACATGGGCCTTGGCCAATAATGACCCGGGTTTCTCTGGGATAAGAGACGTAATAGATGTCCCAAATGCTCAGAGAAGCTCTACAATTTCACGGAGATGACATTGGGCTTCTATCATGTTGGCAGTTGTTCTGGGACCTGTTTAGCAGGGCCTTGTCCACCACCTGGCTGGGGACTCTCTCTCCATCCCCCTAGTAGGGCACTAATTTCTGACTCCCATCCAGCTCCACCTCTTGCTGTTCGTGTGTATTGCCTATAAAGTTGGACTTGTTTGTTTTCTTTTTCTCTGGGTACCTTGAGTCTGAGGATGGTTGCCATAGAGATATGTGGGCAGTCAGATGCCCTCCTTCCCTGGAGTAGGGGTGGGGGGGGACAACAGGGGCTGGGATCTCTGGCAGACATCCTCTGGCCAAGGATGGAAGGTGCAGGCAGGAACGATGGCTTGAGGCTGGATACCTCTCATGCCCACACAGCAGAACCCTGGTGCATCAGAAACGGGCCTGGTGTCTGGTGTCTCCAGTTGATGACGCAATGCTTTGCTATCCTCATCTCACCAGTGTCCTCTGACCCAGGGGTAAGGGAAGGAGAGACGGCTGGGAGCCGAATTCTGGGATGTGAGGAAAGGTGATGTGGTGACTTCCTGCAGCTGCCTGACTGGGACTTTCATTTCCTACTCCTTCCCTACCTGCCTGAACTTCCATGACCTGTGTGATAGCATCGCTTTCCCTTCCTCACCTCCTTTCAACCTTGTCCCATCTTTCCCAACGGTTATCTTTCCCTGGCCAAACTGGATGAGGTTTGATTTCTCTTTGATTTCCCCCCCCCTCAAGAAGAGGATTCTTGTGTAAAAGTATATGCTTCAGACAGAAACTCCCCCTCTCCCCAGATGGATATGCCAAGACTGGGCTCTGTTGTGTGGCTTCATGTGCCAGGTTGACTTTGGGACAGAGGCACAGATGATAGGCACAGATGCCAGCCAGAGGGGTCATAATGTGTAAATGCCAGCCAGTACTGTGTGGAGGTGGGAGAGTGGAAAGGGGCTGTCTTGGAGATGGAGGGAACAAGGTGGAGCTGGACTATAGGTGTGGGCATGGGGGATGTGAGCTCCTGGAGAGAACTGGGCCAGGGTAGCCATGGGCTGGTGCCCATGGGGTTAGGGAGTGAGGGCCATGGCTTCCCTGCAGACTCTCAGTTTACACTGTATATTTTATAAAGGTGCAGGCACTGGGGCTGGGTTTCACTCGTTGCTGTCTGTTTAGGGCTCCGCAGGTGTTGGATTTCTGTGTCTGGGAATGTCGTGGGCCCACCAGGGTCATCTATGAAGGTCTGAAGGGGCTTGCTGTGTTCACTGGGTCTTCCTGCCTGCTATCTTTCTTGTTTGTGATTCTCTGGGCTACAAACTGAAAAGATAGAGGGTATAGAGCTGTTTCTTCTTGGCATCCTTGGTGAGGTGGCTGGGAGGCAGGGAGAGGGATCACCTGGTCTTCTAGGGGGTCCAATTGAGACAGGAAGCCTTCTTTTGGGCCGTTGTGTCTTGTCCCTATGGTCTCAGAGGCCCACATTGGCGGCTAGGTTGTAGGGTGAGGAGTTCATGCGGATATGCATTGAGCACTGTCTTTGTCTGCGGGCCTGTCTACATAAAGTCACTGAAAGTCACATAACGTCACTCCGTTTGCTTCAGAACCGTGATAGGAGTGGAGCTGGGTTCTTAAGGGAGCCCATGGTTCCAAGCTTAGCTCCGCTAGGCCGAAGGAGGCATTTAAAATAGGCTTGGATGCAGGAGCTAGTGGGCCAGGTGATGGCAATGATAAGTCGTTATTTTAAGATTTAAGAGCACCCCCCTCAAGGAGCCTGAGCCCTTATGTCTTTTTTTATTTTTAAATCTTCATATTCCCTTCTTATCTTTATTCATATGCATACAGATTTTCACCTCGCGGAGCATAACATTTTATATCCTGCTCTCTTTGCTTATATCCAAAGTATTTCCCCCATATTGCTACAGTTGAAGGGCAAACGGTCCTTTCTTTTACGTCGTTTAGGATTTATCCCTAGAACAATCAGCATCAGAAGAAACTTCTGTGTATGTACCATTTATCTGGATTCCAGTTGCTTTCACTGAGATGGATACTGGGGTAATGCCCTTGGCCTTACTAAGAGATGCTATTGGAAATGGTGTTATGAAATCTGTTATAATACTTTAACATATTTATTTAATCTGTACATTCCATGTGAAGAAATTTCTTTTGAAGCTGAATGTAAGCAAAAGCTTTCCTCTTTGTGAGGACCTGGGAGGTGAGGGAAGGGTCCTTATGTGTTTCTTTACTTCTTCATGGACAGGCCCTAGCGAAGTGCCTGACTTATGCCGGCCACATACGCATTAAATGAATGGGTCAAGAGGACTATGTAACCAATCGTGGTTGCCTTTTGGCTTTGGCTCCCAGGAAACTCAGAGTCAAGTTGCCAGAGTCCTTGTACCCTGCTACAGGCTTGGGTCCTCCCTTTCTGATGCAGGGAGCCAGACTGCAGACCTGATACGGCTGCTGGAAGAGAGGACAGATGAGGATAAAGACCTGTACTTGGGGCATAAGGCAGAGTGGGAGATGTAGGCAGACATTTAGCTGATGATTCCTCCTTCCTTGTCACTAATGGCACTGTAGGGCCACTGTTGAGATCTCTTCCAAGTAGTGATTTTGAATTTATTGTGCATAAGGATCACCCTGAGTACTGGTTTTAAAAATGCAGATTTCTGAACTTTAGCCACAGAGATTCTGCTTTAGAAAGTCTAGGGTGGGGCTGCAGAATCTGCATTTTTAACACATGCTCCAGTGAATTTCATGCAGGTGAAGCATGAGCCACTCTTTAAGAGATGCCACCTAAAATCTGCAACAACAGTTGCTCTTGCCATGCCCTCTGGAATTCAATAGACACACCTTGGCCCAGCCTTCTCCAGATTGTGTGTCTGCTGCTATGTGGCCATCTGTGCACATGGGCTGTTCTGTGATTAGGGGCCTCGTTCTGGGCCTCCGGATTGGGGTGTCTGTGTCTGAGGCTGCGGCAAGCTGGGTTGTGGCATGTTGGCCACCAGAAGGGTAAAGGCTGTCCCTTTCTGGGTCCAGCTGGCCCTGGGGACTGAAATGGGATCCCCTGGATGGTGCCAGCTGAGAATCCCCACCCCCTTAGTGTTGGCCTGAGTAGCCCCCATGACATTTGTGTCCCCTGTGGTATCTCCAAGTGAGACTTTCCTGTTAAGGATCTGGGTGAAGTGAGGGGAAGAGAAGGGAGGAGGAAGCAGCAATGCAGGGAGTGGGAGAAGGAAGAGAAATCCACACAGCACTGGAACACCAGCCTCGAGGAAGCATTTAAGGAGGCTGTGTGCAAAACCATGCCTTCCTCCTGAGGGTAAAACAGGCCAATTTCTGTAAACAGAAAAATGGGCATCCTGCATATCGGTGATGGAACACCTCTACCTTCTCTCCTGAAGGGATGGAAGCCGACTGCACGTCCTTCTGTGCGAAGGCTTCTGCCGGGCGGCTTTTGTCACATGGTCACGTTGAGCTGGGGGCCTTAGCGCACACGACACTGGCCTTTCCCCCTCCCCTCCCACCTGCCTTCTCAGAGTGACTTGGGGTGCTGCATCACAGTGTGGGGATGGAGGTGGGAAGGTTACCCTGTCCCATCAGGGAGGCCCCTGCCTTCTTCCTGCTGCTTCCTCTGGTCCCTTGTCACCATACCCTTGTTAGAAGCTGTGCTGAAACCCTAGAGGTGAGTGGCTGACCCCATTCTCTGCTGAGGCTGGAGACAGGGAAGGGGAGGCTGTGTGTGACCATTCCTGCTCCCATCTCTATGCTTGCTGCTCTCTGAACAGCTTTGGCAGACCAACAAGGGCCTGATCCCATGGGTGCCAAAAGGGTGGTGACAGGAGGACATGGGCACTTTGCACCTCTTGAATGCCTCTCTGCAGAGCCCCTTTGTCATCTGCCTATGGCCAGACAGATCTGCCGCAGGACTGCTGGGGAAACCAAGGCGCAAAAGCTTTGTCTGGGGTCTTTTTTTTTTTTTTATTTTGCACTGCAGGTGCCTGTGACTTTGCCAGGGCTCAGACCCAGCATCCTCAGTCCGTGTGGCCTCCACCCACTCCTTGGCGCCTTTCTTTAAAACACAGGTTCTGGATACTTTGTTCCTGTGATGAATCTTGGCATATCACCTCACACCTCTCCATCTAAGCCCCAAGCTCCAAGCCTGGTGGAGCAAATCCCTCCTCGTTGCTGGCTGAGGCCCCATTCCCATCTGTACCCACCTCTCTGGGCTGTGCGGTGGGGAGATTTCCAGCCACTCCTCCCCAACACCATCTCCGCTTCCTGGGCCCTATCAGCAGCAGCCGCAGCTTCCCATCTGCTCCCCTCTTTTCTCCTCCCTTTCTTTCCCCTCCCCCCTGCTTGCTGCTGCCCTGGGAGGAGCTATTTTTAGGGGCTGCTTCCTGGGATGTTTTACTTGGGGCTGGTTACCATGAAGGAAATGTCACCAAAACAGTGGGCAAAGGCTGCAGGCACCAGGAGCCCTGCCGGGGGCCATGGAGAACACGACGGCTGACCCTTTTCTGGCCCTTGAGAGCAGCCAGAGTGTCCCCAGGCAGAGCCTTCCCTTCTTGGGGCTTGCTAGTGACCCCTTGGGGATTTTCTCCGTTAAAGCTGATTTAGGGCCTTTTCGCTGTAGGGCATTTTTTGGAGCCTCTCTCCCTCCTTAGAGCTTCCCTTGCCTTGAGATCCAGAGGCCAAAGTGGGGCTCAGGTCTTTGTGTCACCAAGTTAAAACTGCGTGAGTAAGGACTGAAGATAAGGGGAGGATGCTGGGTACATGCACAGAGCCTTGGGGGTTCACATGGGCACATTTCAGGCCCCGTCCCTCTGTATCACATCCCCCAGCTAGTCACCAGGTGTACACGGGTGAGGGCATTAGAAGCTGTGGTCCTGCTCTTGCGTGGCGGATGGACTTTGCTTTTAATTGGAGACTCTTTGCACCTTTAGAGTGAGATTCAAAGAGGGAGGGATGTGGCGTCGCAGTGTCAGGATGAAGTCGGTGGGATCGTGGCTTGGGAATCCCACTGGTCGGTGCCCCAGGCCCAGGGCTGTGCATAAGCAGCTGGGGAAGGTGGATTATGACACCAAATCCCTACCGTGTCCTTGTTTCTGCTCAGAGTGACCCCAAGGGGGCCAGACGGGAGCCTCTGTTGCTTGGAAAGAAGATGAGGGGCACTCAGGAGGGCAGCAAGTGAGGCTGCCTCCCATCAAGCCCTGAAATCAGTGGGGCTGCAGGAAGCTTCTCACATCCATGTTTGGGGTCACAGGCACAGACCTGCAAAATACCATTTGCAAAATTAAGAATGCCTTTGAGATTGGAACTTGGGAGAGCCCTCAGTCAGAGTAGGAATGTGCATCCTTTCCCACGTACAGAGGGTTGTATGTTTAGGTGGCAGCAGGATCTTAGTGCTGTCATTTGTGTGGTTTTTTTTTTTTTTTAGGAAAATGTCACTAAGTCAAGCAGGCCCGTCTCTGAGAGGGCCATGGAGAGTCTGTGGCCAACCCTCCCTGGTCCCCTGACCCGGCAGAGGAAGGAAAGGGCATTGGAGTAGGCTTCTGTCTTCAGGCCAGAGGGGGAGGTGGTTCAAGGGCAGGCTTGGTGCACCCCTTGGCTGCACGCTATCACCTCCCTATCTGCTTCCTCTTTTCTGCCTCCCTCGGTGCATCTGGTCACTTCTTGCTGCCCTTCCTGTGAATCGTGGAGCCTTGGACCAAGTCCTGAAGCACTTGGGCAGAAGGCGGGAGAGGCTGGGTTTCTAGGATCCTTGTTTCCCAGGGCCTAGCTCTGGCCTGGGCTCAGACCACTCTGGCCTAGGCAGGCTGCTGGGGAAGGGCTGGAGCCGCTTCTGCTTTCTGCTCCTGTTGCTACCTCTGCTCATGATGGGGAAAACCTGCAGAGGGCTGTGGTTGGAGCTGGGCTGAAGGCCGGCAGGGGTGGGTCTCTCCATGGCAGTAGCACACAGGCAGGCAGGAAGTGGCCCTGTGCAAAAGCGGGAAGTGGCTGTTGTCAAACAGGAAGGGGGGGCTGGGCTTTGGGAGGGGCGGGGATGAGCCTGGTAGAAAGGTGGGTGGAGGAGGGTCCACCTTGGAAGGTCTGAGCATCTCCCTAGTGGTCACTGGAAGGAGGGGTGTCTCAAGGGAGACCTTTGCAGCACCTTGGGATACTGAGCCAGGGCCCTCCCACTATAGACCAAGCCCATTCAGTGGCCTCGCCCTTTTTGGGGTTGGGGATGCTGCATCCAGCTGGGATGCCCTTGCCATTGGGAAAGATGATCTAGAAACCACTACTCCATCCTGGAACCCCTCTGCTGCCGCTGCTGCTGGGGTGGACCCTCTGCTTTTTTGCAGCTGTGGGGCAGCCCTGGAGGTGACTACAGGACAGGAAGTGTCAGGGAAAGAGACAGGAGACAACAGCTGGAGAGGCTGGGTGGTGGCCGGGCAGTGCATGGCGGCAGGAACGGGGAGAGCGTGGCAGGCAGAAACCTCTGTTCATTGAGGAGAGCTTGTGGATGGCAGGGTGCCACGGCTGCGAGGAAGAGGAGGGAAGCAGACAGTGGCACATCCTGTGGTGTTCCCCTCTCTCTGAGGAGCCCCTGTTGCTGCCTGTCACCTGCAGACTGTAGACACTGGTGGGCCCCGCCAAAACAGGGAGGGACACTCCACCCCTAGGACTGCAATGAAGGACCATGTGGGGAGCCCAGAAGCCAGGCAGGAGGGCTTAGTTGCTGTGTTGCAGACCCTGTATCTGCCTGGGACAGTGGGTCCCATTCACAGTGTCTCTGGTGATAGCTGTGGCCACAGGCCCAGCCCAGGAGACCCTGTCAGGCTTCTCATTGGGCCCTTAGAAAGGAGCTATATGCCAGACCTTATGCAAAACTCTTGACCTGTACCACCTCAGTTAAACCTCAGATCTTGCTGTCTCCATTTTAGAAGTGAGGAGCCTCTTGGCTGGACACAGTGGCTCATGCCTGTAATCCCAGCACTTTGGGAGGCTGAGGCGGGCAGATCACGAGGTCAGAAGATCGAGACCATCCTAGCTAACACGGTGAAACCCCGTCTCTACTAAAAAATACAAAAAAATTAGCCAGGCATAGTGGTGGGTGCCTGTAGTCCCAGCTACTCGGGAGGCTGAGGCAGGAGAATGGCATGAACCCGGGAGGCAGAGCTTGTAGTGAGCCGAGATCGTGCCACTGCACTCTAGTCTGGGCGACAGAGCGAGACTCAGTCTTAAAAAAAAAGAAGTGAGGAACCTCTTTTCCAAGATAAGGTGCCTGGCTCACTGTCTCACCTCCTTTGGGTCCTAATCAAATGTCACCTCCTTACTGAGGCTTTCCTGGACTGCCCTACTTAAATCTACACTCCCCGCTTTTTCTGCTTTTTCTACGCAGCACTTGCTGTGACATCTAATGTGCCATTGAGTTTTCTTATTGTCTGTCCCTCCCCCACATACAATCCACTAGAGTGTCAGCTCCATGAGGGCAGGGATTTTTGTCTGTTTTGTTCACCACTGTCTTCCTAGCATCTCGAATACTGCCTGTCATATAGTAGGCCTCAGTAAATATTTCTTTTTTTTTTTTTTGAGACAGAGTCTCGCTCTGTCACCCAAGCTGGAGTGCAGTGGCCCAATCTTGGCTCACTACAGCCTCCACCTCCTGGGTTCCAGTGAGGATGTCTGGCTAAATTTTGTATTTTTAGTAGAGATGGGGTTTTACCATGTTGGCCAGGCTGGTCTTGAACTCCTGACCTCAAGTGATCCACCCACCTCGGCCTCCCAAAGTACTGGGATTGACTCACCGTGACCAGCCACGATAAATATTTCTTGAAGGAATGAATGAAGCTCGGGTGGGTTTAATAGCTTGCCAGATGTGGCAGTGTTGAGCTCAGTCCAGGGCTGTCTGACTCCAAAACCGATGTGTTGTTAATTGCCATACTCCACAGCTTAGAATCAGAATGAGGATCAAGGTGCAGTCCTGGGGTTCAGAGAAGACCTGCGCCTTGCCGGGAACACAGGGCTCAGCTCCTTGCAGTTAAGGCTGAACTAAGAGGCCAACAAGGACCCTCTGGACGCTGGGCAGCTTCTTTGAGGAGTTGGGAGCCTGAGTCTGTGTGTCTCCTCTCCACTCGAAGTCACCGGTAAATCAGAGTGCCCTTATTTTTAGTGCTGTTGCTGTTGTGGGACTGTAACCATTAGCTAGTAAGAGACTTAAGGAAGGAGATAAACATTAATCTTCTGGGCCTTCCCTCAGCTGCCACCTCCGCATTGCAAGATGCTGTTCTCCTGCACCTGCCCAGGCAACCAAGCTCGAGAGTTATGGACTGGAGGGTGGTGAGATGTGTGCCCAGAGAGAGGGCTGTGGGTCTGTAGCTTTGGGGCTGGCTAGCTTGGTACCTCCATCTCAAGTCCAGGGATGGAAGGAAGGTGGGGTCATGTCAGCATCCTGCCAGATCTGGAAGAAGCAAGCCCCGCAGCCACCAGGCGAGGCTGTTACAGCCTCCTTGAGTGCCTGCTTCTGGAGGTCACTGGCCACATCCCTGTGCCTGGGACCAGGGGATGCCAGGTGATCTGGGAGTTGGGAGTTACTTGGGGTTCTCCTGGCTGCATCCTGGTCGGTGGTCATGCTGAACCCAGGGACAGGAAGGAAGGTCTGACCCAGATCTTTGGGCAGCTGGGACGGATTAGCTGGGCAGTAGGAACTAATCTCTGTCTGTCCCCACCTCCTTCCACAAAGTAGAGCTGTTGCTAGAGGGAAAGTTTAGGACAAAGCTGGGTTTGGTTAGTGAAACAATAAATGTGAATTTCTTCTAGTCCATAATCCCTACATTATCTCAAACTGACAGGCCTGGGTTTGAATCTCAGTTCTATCCCTTTCCTGCTGTGGGATCTTGGGCAAGTTACTTAACTTCCCTGGGCCTCCGTTTCTTTCATCATCTGGAAATGTGGACAATCATAGCATTCACCTGATGGGATCATTGTGAGGGCCATGGGAAGATTTACAGAGGCTGTTTGCTGTTTAGGGTAGAGGCAGGGAGACAGGAATAGCTTGGCAGCTATGGATGTGGAGGCGCGTGCCCGGGCCTGGATAATTCGGGGTGAACTGGACTCTCTTCCTTTTGGACCCCCTCCAAAGCCTGGAGTCTTAACTCAACTCTCACCATTCTTTATCTGGCCATAATAGCAGAGGGGTGGAGAAAGAGGGCTCTAGGCTCAGATCACCTGCATCACTGCCTGTCCGTGTTACCTTAGGCAGATTACTCTTTTTAAACCTGTTTCCTCAGTAATATAATAGAGCTAATCAGATCCCTACTTCACAGAGTTTCTGTAGGTATGAAATATGGTAATCCATGCCTCTGCCTGATATGTAGTCAATGCTCAGTAAGCGATTGTTACGGCTACTACTGTGGTTATTGGTAAACCCTTATTAAGCCCCTGTTTACAGAAAGAACTCTAGAAAGCACTACCCGGAAAGGTACCCCCGCCCTTCGAAGAGCTTGCAACTGAAAGATAACTGATGTAATATATGATGTGAGAATCGTGAGAAGTGCATTGGGAAATTGGGGGGGTGGAGTAGGAGGGAGAAGTCACAGTCTACCGAGAGGAGCAGGGAAGACTTCATGAAGGAGGTGACTTTTGGCAGGATTTCAGCAAGTAGAAAGAGGGAAGGACAGTGGGGGAGGGCTGTGAGGCCTCCGTGCTGTGAGTAGCATCCTCTCTTCCCACGTACTGGAGCTCTGCCTTCCTGTGGAAGGAATTGACCCACGCAGCTCACTTGGATCTGGGGACTTGTGGATTTCTGGTTATTCCACCAAAACCGAGTAATCCTGGCGTCTGAATGTGAAGAGGTCAAAGCTCACAGCAGTGGTGGCCAAAAGGACCCTGGGGAGAAGCAGGATTTGTGTCCTGGTTTCTCTTTCTATAAAATGGGCATCATACTAATGCCAACCTCCTAGAGTTGTTATGAGGATAAATTAAAAGAGGCAGCTGCCTAGTGTAGAAGTAAGCTCTCAATAAATGTTAGCTATTATTATTTTAAGTCATCATTATCTTGATCATCAACCTCTTTATTATCAGCATCATTATGTTTCAGGCTTGCCATCAGGACTATGTAGAGAATATATGCAAAACCCCTAGCCAGTGCCAAGTATATATTAGGTGCTCAGTATAACTTAGCTATTATTAGTATTCTTAACAAGAAAGAGATTCTGGGCTAGGTGCGGTGGCTCATGCCTGTAATCCCAACATTTTGGGAGGCCGAGGCGGGTAGATCACCTGAGGTCAGGAGTTCGAGACCAACCTGGCCAACATGGTGAAACCCCGTCTCTACTAAAAGTATAGAAATTATCCAGGCATGGTGGTGTGTGCCTGTAATCCCAACTACTTGGGAGGCTGAGGCAGGAGAATTGCTTGAACCCAGGGGGCGAAGGTTGCAGTGAGCTGAGATGGCATCACTGCACCCCAGCCTGGGCAACAGAATGAGAGTCTGTCTCAAAAAGAAAAAAATAAAAGAGATTCTGGACACCCTAGGCCACTGAAACCCTGTTGTGGTGGAAAGAGCGCCAGAGTTTTAGTTGAAGACCTGGATTCAAATCCCAGCTCTGCTGCTCACTGGCTCATTTCCTCATCTGGAAAAGGTGGTCACAACTATCTGGCCCAGGCCTGGTGGCTGTCACCTATAGTTCCAGCTATTCAGGAGCTGAGGTAGGAGGATCGCTTGAGCCCAGGAGTTTGAGGCTGCGATCATGCCACTACACTCCTGCCTGAGGGACAGAGTGAGACCTAAAATGAAAGGAAAAGAAGCTGTCTCCAGGATTGCCATGACTTGCTGCATTACTTCAGCAAATCATTACAAGTGTATAGTTAGTACCTAAGAACTGAGGGAATATGAGTAACAAGGTGACCACAGGAGAATGGATGGTTGATGGCTTTTATTTTTTTCTCTTCTGCTTTTAGATCACCAGAAACTAGAACGTGAGGCTCGGATATGTCGACTTCTGAAACATCCAAACATCGGTGAGTGCCTGGTCATGGAGCATTTTGTGGGTATTTTGTAGAAGCAGGGAGAACAGATATCCACTGCTTTTGTGTGTGGGATCACCTCTGTCTGTGGACCTTCACCTGGTGTCTGTTTTTACATGAGCAGGATAGCAACTGTGTCTCAGAATTCTGGGGCATTCTAGTTTAGAGACCTGAGTATCTGCATCACTGCGGCACCTTCTCAGGGCTGGGGTGTGAGGCATCAGAATAGGTTTCAGACGCTATTTCTTCCCTTTCTCCTTCTGTCTTTGGGCTGAGGTCCAGGGTCCTCAGCGTGTGAGGTTCCGGGCTCCTAGCCTGCCAGCATCCCTCACCAGGGGCCATCCACAGCCCTCATGAAAGGGTCAGGATTTTGTTTGTGGACCTGAAAGAGTTTTGTTCCTGCTGCAGTGTCCTGCACACTCTGGGGGTTTCCATGGTGCTCCCATTTGTATTCCCCAGAGCCAGGAAAGCAAGCTGCCCCCTCGCCTGGCTTCTCTGGAGAAGGGATGGCAGGAACCACTCAGATGGGGAAGGAGAAAAAAGAGGATTTCTCCCTGCTCCCACCCTGACTTGGGGGACAAGAGAACATTGTTGGTTGTGCTAAAGCCTGAGGATGTTTGCCTGCCTCAGCCCACTCTGGCTCAGTTTTACTTTGTTCAGCTGAAACCGTCTTTGCCAAAAGCGTTGGCCCTGATTTGGTGCTCCTTGCAGAAGGGACAGAAACTGGGCTGGCTGCAGTGTCTGAGCAGAAGCCCCAGTGTTGACTTGAGGCAGAGCAAGGAGCATCTCCTAGGTTTTCCCTAAAAGCCCTGAGTCATCACAAAAGACAACACGTGTTCTGTGCTCCTCAGGCATGGCCTAAATATCGGGGCTCCCACCGTGCCCCGGAGGCCGCCTGCTCTGCTCTGTTGGCGGCCAGGGCTGTGAGGTGACTTGCTGAAGCCTAATGCTTCCTTCAGAGCTACCCAGCCCCTGGCTTCCTAGGTCTCAGGCTAGAACACTCAAAGTGAGCTCTGTCAGGGAAAGGCTGAGGTCCTGCTCTAGCCCTCTGGGAGAGGAGCAGCTCTGAGGTAGTCAGAACGTCAGCTGTGCGGGGCTTTGTGGATGGCAATCAGCAGCTTGGATTACACCCGAAGCAGATTGGCGTGGCTGGTGGTGATCGGCTCTGCCTGATGCAGTGTGTTCTGCAGAGCCAGCACCTCTCAGCTGGTGGGTTCCTGGCCTCAGAACTACTGGAGCTCCTAGGTGGTCTCTGAGGTTAGGCCTTTACCTGAAAATAGCGCAATGGGGACTGACGTGTTGCCCTGGGTAGGAGAGGGCCCACAGAGGGAAACACCTAGAACAGCAGTCATGGATTCAGGCATGTTTTGCTTGGCTGGCTCAGTGGTCTAAAAATATTTTTATTATTTGCCAATATTTAAAAATGAGATTTCACATTTTGAAGAAAAAAAATCTATTCCCTTGCCTTTCCAGTCAGAAGGCTCAGCTCTGCTGAGTCCCCACCTTGCATGGCGAGAAGGAGCTGTGGGGAGCAGTGGCTGCCCCTGCAGCCCGCTGGCCACCGTCCTTGTCACCCACTATGAGCTCACATTTGCATTGCCCACCTGGGCCCCTGCAGGCCTTGCAAGCTTGTGACCTCTGACCTAGAAGTTCCAGAACAGGAAGAAAAAGCATGTGCGTGACTAAAGCCACCCATAAGCCCAGAAGCATTTTGATGTTCCAGACCTGGGTCTCAATATCTGAGGAAGGTAACTTCCTTTCTTTTATGCTCCTTGTGACCAACTGGTACAGCAGTGATAATCTGACCTCATGTAGGCAGGAGAACAGCAGCTAGGGGTCAGTGATGCGGGAGGCAGAACCACGTCCGCATCACCCGCGACGAAGGTGGGTTGACCACGGACGGGTCAGGGTATAATGAAGACAATTGAGAAATTAACAGGAAGGACAAAATAGAATTCTAGCAGAAAAAAGCCCTAGGTGTCTTTTTATTTATTTCTAGAATTAAATACATACTTTTTTACCTCTTAGACTTCACTTCATTTGGTAGCCGTTTCCTTTCACCATCTGCCCTGGGCTCAGAATGGAGGCAGGCGGAGACCATCTATCCTGGCCGTCTGCTCAGAGGCCAGGTCAGGCACAGTCACTATGTTGGCCTCTGATTTCCTAGAACTGTGCTTCCATTTCATGACTGCTCCCAGGTCCTAAGGAGGCTGGTCCGAGGACCGATTCTGGGGTTGAGGGTGGGCAGAGGGAAGTGGGAGTCAGGACTGTGTCCTGGGAGCTCCAGCATCCGGTGGGAACCAGGGCTCTTGGAGATGTGGCGGAGCTGCAGGTCCAGGAGGCTGCGGTTGCCACGGATCTGGACCTGGCTTGTGGCAGGAGAGGAGGTAATTTTGTGCTCCTAATTCACTATTCCTCTCCTCTCTCCACTGCGCTGCCCTTCAGAACTGTGACCCTTTTGGCTCTGGCCTCTTGAACTCCATCCCAAAGGGAAACAAACGGGCCAGCCCAAGAGCAGTGCACAGTCGAGGAAGCTAGAGCAGAGAGCACGTGGTCAGCCCCGGCTGCGGTCAGACTCGGAGGCACTGAATTCAGATGGGGCATTTGGTGCTAGGGGCCAGCCATGCTATTAAGGGGAAACCCTTAATAGCTAGATGTTCTGTCCCAGGAGTTAAAAGCCTGTTGGAAGAGTGGTGAACCCTGATGTAAACTCTGGACTTATAGGTGATGATGAGTCAATGTGGGTTCATAGATGGTAACAAATCTACCACTCCAGTGGGAGGTGTTGATGGTAGGGGAGGCTCTGTGTGGTGGGGGGACATGGGGTATTTGGGAACGCTCTCTCTTGGGTATTTGGGAACACCCTGTACTTTCCGCTCAATTTTGCTGTGAACCTAAAACTGCTTTGAAAATAAAGTTTATTAATTAAAAACAAACAAACAAACAAACAACAAAATGCCTGTTGGGTGGAAGGCACACTGCCGAACTCCAAACGGTGCTGGGAGTGTGGCCAGCAGTGGGGAGCTGAGTGGAGGAGACGCTGGTGTGAAGTCTGAAGTCTGAATGAAGTCTGTTCTACCTGTGATCTGCCTGCTCCCTGCTCTCAAGCCCTGTAATGAATAGACTCTGTCTTCCTTCATGCTGAGCTGCCCCAGCAGTTTTGATCATAGTCTAGCATCGTGGTTTAGAGCAGCACTTCTCAAACTTTTATGTGCTTATGACTCACCAGGGATCATGTTAAAATTCAGATTCCGATTCAGGGGGTTTGGGGTAGGACTTGAGTCTCCAGCTGATGCTCATGCTACTGGTCCGCATGCTGGCCTATACTTGGAGAAGCCAATGTTTGCAGCTTTGGAGTCGCATCCAGATTTGGGGGTTGAATCTGGGATTTGCTAATTAGTAGCTGTGACCTCTGGCAAGTTATTTAACTCCTCTGTGCCTGCCTCTGTTTTGTTATCTGGGTCCCTTCGTGGAGTTGTTATGAAAGGGTTCAGCCAGGAAAGGAGGCTAGGAGGGAGATGATGAAAACGGAGATTCCAGCCCCTAGAAGTGATCTCTTCAAGACCCCCAGCCTCGACTCAGTTCACAAGTTTTTCAAGCTTGACCGTTTACCCTTGAGCCTAGTACCCATTCAGCTAACAGTAAGTGTAGCAAAGAAACAGTTGCAAATAAAAAGAAAGAAACATTGAATCATGACTGTGCAGTTCCTACATCCCTGCCCCCAGGGTGGGGGTGGGGGGAGCCCTGCCACAGCAAACTCTTGGGGGGCAGCTCAGTCCCCCACAAGCCCCCATGGCAACAGGACCTCCTTCCCACTGTGTTATTGCTGCAGATATTTTTAACAGCAACACTTTTTCAGTGCTTTTTGGAGAAAGATTTGTTAGTTAAAATGTGGCATATTGTTGGGTGGTTTTTAAAGAATTGGAAATAGCCACAACATTTGGGTTGTGGCTATCTCAGTCCTTGAAGACATGAAATATCAAGTAAAGGTTTGTAGGTGTTTTGGCCTGTTCTGTCTTTTATGGTTTTTAAAGAACAGCAATTAGGTTTGTTGCTGAAATGCAGTAAATGCTTTTATACTCCTTTCCCCACGTCTTGTCGATGGACGTGGCCTGGCCCTTGTTGGCCTTCATGCTCTGTCTTTACTCTGGAACAGGCTGGGTGTCAGATTATTTTATTCCACGCATCCATAGTCCCTCTGCTCCTGCCTCACAGCATGACACAGTTGTGCTTAGTTACGCATTTGTGTAATTGCTGGTTTAAAGCCTGTCTTCCCTCTTCGCCTGGCAGCTCCAGGTGGCAGGGCCGGCTCCTCTTCTTCACAGCCACCTTCGTAGCATGTACAGCCTCGCCTGCTCCAGGGTAGCTGCCCAGTGGACATTGTCAAGCCAGTCAGAATGGCCAGGGGTAGGGGGGACAGATTAGAGTTCCTTTGCCTAAGAGTTTGAGAAGGTGACTCCCAAGCAACTCTGCAATATCAGGAATCTTGATGTTGGTTTGTCTTGGCTTCAAGTCCAGGTTCCGCCGCTTTGTGTGATTTTGGGCAGGTTTCTTATGGAGCCTCAGTTTCCTCTCCTGTCAGATGGGGTTATTTATATGTAAGTAGCTACCCTGCGCAGTTGATGTGAGGGTTCAATACAGTAATGCACGTGGAGCCCATGGAACAACACCGGCACACAGGGACAGCTCATCTGAGTGTCAGTTCTTAGATTTAGATTGTTATCATCAGAATCTAATGGGGTGCAGTAGTTCACAGCTGTAGTCCCAGCCTCTCAGGAGGCTGAGACAGGAGATGGCTCAAGACCAGGATCTCTAACCCAGCCTGGGCAACATAGTGAGACCCTGACTCTTAAAAAAAAAGAAAGAATGAATCTGCTGTTGCTAAGTAGGCATTTAGAATGGCACAGTCATTTCTCCTCTTGTCTTCAGTGCCCTGTTAATTTCTTTACAAATTAAAAAAATATCGATAGCAGTCTTATTCAGATACGGCTTCCTCCATCCCTCCTTGTCTTGGCGGGCGCCTTGCTCTGGGGCACACATCAAAGCTGTTCTCTCCGCTGGGTGGCCTGGAAGGATTAGTCTTCCTTTGCTGCTCCTCTCTTCTAATTCCCTTCCCCGGCTTCCTCCCACCTGGGCTCTGTGTGTGGCCTTCCTGGAGAAGGGCAGACGCCAATGACTCCATGTCTAGGCAGAGGCCTGGGTGCCTGCACTTCTTGCCCTGTTCTTGGCCTTGCTGTGCTGGGTGGGGGCAGGGTGGTGTGGGGCATGGGGTGATGCTGGGCATGGGGTGGGGCTCTGGCTGAGGGAGGGCTCAGCGCCAGGCCCAGGCAGAGCTGAGCGGCTCCACTTCTCTGAGATGATTGTCAGCATCACACCTGCTGTCCTGTTAGCTCCCCATGCTGCTGCTGTTAGTCACCTCCCTAATGGAGCTGGTCTGTAGCTTCTGGGACAGCTGATTTCCAGGAGATTATTTGTATTACACACTTTAATGCTTTTTAATAGCAAATTTTTAATTAAGTGGAAAGTCCTTTTGGAAGCGAGGGAGCAGCAGCTGCAGCGAGACTCAGCGTGAGGCACCGACTTAGACCAGAGGTGCGCAAGTGAGTGGGACGGAGGCAGTGGCAGGACTTCTAGAGCACTTGATGGAGTGTATATGGAGTGTGCCCAGGCTAGTTTTTATGGGAGGAAGGCAGGGGCCTGGTGCTGGCTCCTTCCTCCTGTCCTAAAAGCCCCCTCTGTCATCTACAGGCCTAGGGAAGCATCTTGTTTACCCAGGAGAGAATGTTTTAAGGAGGAAGAATATTGGAAGTATCACCTGCCTTTGATCCTGTTCGCAGAAATACTGAGATTGGGATGGGATTTTGGGGGTTGAGTCACTAGATCAGATCAGGTAGTGTAGGTAATGGGAGGCGGAAACAGTCTTGAGGCCCTGGCTCCAGCCCTGGCAGGCTTCGCAGTCCTCAGTCATCAAGGGAGGAGAACAAGAGGGCTATAGGTCAGTGCCTCGGGACTGCGCCGGCTGGGTTGTATATTTTGCTTTCTGAATGATCTTGCTTCATGGGGAGGGGACAAAGGGAAGCACCTCAGCCCTGAGGAAACGTATGACACTGGAAACGGAAGCAGCCAGGGCCCACCCAGGAAAAGACATGGCCATTTCTTTGTCTCCCAGCACTGAACCAGTTAGTTTGGTGTCAGGCCATTCCTGAAGTGCTCCATGAGGTACGCCTGTAACTGCCAAGGCTTGGAGCAAAGGTCAAACCAAGGGAGGCCTTTGGAACAGAGGTTCCCCATCAAGAGAGTTCAGGTGAGGGGAGGGACAGGACAGTCAGCCAAAGCGGAGTTGTGTCTGCATTACAATGATGCTCAGGGGTTGGCATTTAACCCAGAGGTGGCTTTGTGGGCAGAAACTTGAAGAGGAGCCCTCAGAAGACTTCAGGTTGGTTTTTTGCCCAAGAGCTTTGGAGGCGGGGAGCGGGGAGGGATTCCGCCTGCCAGCCTTTTCTCGCAGCTGGTGCGTCGCCCGAGTCTTCTTCCTGCGGCGCCCTCCCGGACCTGTCTGCGATGCTGCTTTAGGGACATTTGTAAGTGGTCTTTCTTTTGGATGCCAGGGCTTTGTTGCCTGGATATGGGGGCTGCCCCACGTTTCTTACGGGAAGCAGTGGTGTAGACCACAGTCTTTGGGGTCAGGTAGCACTGGATTCACATCTTGACCCACCACTTAGAAGCTCTTTGGCCTTTGTCAAGAGGCTTTATGTCCCTGAGCCTCTGGTGCCCTCATCTATAGAATGGGAATAACATTCATCTCAGCTGGTCGAAAGGAATAATAAAATCCTCAAAGGCAGGCACTGTGTCTGTTCCTCCTGAATCCCACTACCTAGCATGGGGTCCAGCACACAGTAGGCACTCAATAAATGCTTGCAGAATCAGTAATGTATGCAAGAGCCTAGCACAAGGCCTGGCATAGAAAGCACTTAATAAACCGTTATTGTCGTCATTGCCTGAATGTGTGCGTGGCCTTCCAGGCTCGCCATCCATTATCCTGCACCACGTGCCTTCCTGCTGAGCTCTGCCTTTCCACCTTCTTCCCCTCCCCTTAGTTCTGCTCCCATTTACTGCTCTGGAAGAGCTCTCTGGCTTTCCCATCTGGTCATTGTTGTCCCCTGCCGTCAACATTGCTAGGTGCTGCTCACGCTGCATCTCACCATCGTGCATCATATCCCAGGACCACCTTCTCGGAGACCAGCCCTCTGGGAAGGTTCCGGCTTCTCTCCATCTTGACTTCTTAGCCATGAAGCTTTTCTCTCTTGCCTGAGTCTGAGGTGGCAACCAGAGCGCCAGACTCTGGCTCCCAGGCTGTGTAGCTTTGCACTGGGGGGCACTGGGCACGTCGCCACTTCCCCACGCTGCTCCTTCTGGAGAGCCCCATGAGCCTGACAGGATGGGGCAGGGGCGGGGCTACTGAGGAGGAGGAGCCCAGGATTTCCGAGTTTTCTCTCTGTTAATCTCTGTCCCCATCTCCTCTCTTGCAGTGCGCCTCCATGACAGTATTTCTGAAGAAGGGTTTCACTACCTCGTGTTTGACCTGTAAGTGCCACTTTCTGAGGGTGTGGGGGCCTTTCCCTCCAGCTGGCTCAAAATGAAGGCTCAGGAAGAGGCCTAAACAGGCTCTCCAGCCTCTGCCCAGGGCCCCCTCCTTGGTCCGAGAGAAAGGATTTGACTGGGGCAGATTGCTGCCCCCACCAAGGGGGTCTCCATGTTCCCCCAGGGTCCCCCCAGGGCTCTGAATCCCAGGACAGCGTTCCTCTCGCACTTCTGTTCAGCAGCACACCTTGCGCAGATGCCTTTGTCTTGTTTCTGTGTGCTGTCCTCAGTGAAGAAATAAAATACAGCTCTTTGCATGACCTTAAAAATCCTGAGAAATCAGAGGTAGCTTTCATTAGTCGGAAACCAGGCTCCATTGGATTGGGTCTCTCCTCCATGCTGGTTGTGGTTTAATGTCTTAAAAGTGGCTCTTCACCTCCTGGACACTCCTCTCCAGGATTCTCAGGGTTGGGTCTGTGTCATTGGTCTCATTACTCTTCAACTTCAGTAGTAGCTCTGTCCTTCCTGGGCAGTGATATTTTAGTGTTTATGTTGGTCTCAAAGCTGTGACTTTTGGGGTAGGTTGACTGTTTTCTCTTAGATCCCTGTATCTTCATCTCTGCCTATTAGTGAATCTGTGGATTTTGGAAAAAGAAATGTCCAGAAGGGAGGGCGGGCCCATGATACCTCAAGGAGAATCCGGGTGTTACTGAAGGATCGAGTGTGTTCTGAGCTCTCACATGAAATGCATGGGGAGTTGGGATTTCTCTGAAAGCCATTCTACAGGGTGACCCTGTTTCTTCTTGGACATTGGGGTTGGTCAAGGGACCCTTTCCACCTCTGACCTTCTTCTTCCCATTGGTTGCAGTGTTACCGGCGGGGAGCTGTTTGAAGACATTGTGGCCAGAGAGTACTACAGTGAAGCAGATGCCAGGTAGGATGAGGGCCTGAGAGTTCAAGTGTAGCTCTGGAGTTTAGGACTGAAGTAAGTTTTGGCCACCTTTGGGGGCCAGCATTGTGCCTGTTTGAATAGTCTTTGGGGAAGATAAGAATAGCTCTTGTCTGGAGAAAGATTCTGTTGACCTGGGCTAGGGCTACATACTGTGGGTGATATTAGAAGTTAAAAATTCAACACTTCTTAACCAGGCGCAGTGGCTCATGCCTGTAATCCCAGCACTTTGGGAGGCCGAGGCAGTTGGATCACTTGAGGTCAGGAGTTCGAGACCAGCCTGGCCAACATAGTGAAACCCTGTCTCTACTAAAAATACAAAAAAATTAGCTGGGTGTGGTGGTGTGCGCCTGTAATCCCAGCTACTTGGGCAGGTGAGGCAGGAGAATCACTTGAACCTGCGAGGCGAAGGTTGCAGTGAGCTAAGATCATGCCATTGCACTCCAGCCTGCGTAACAGAGCGAGACTACATCCCCCTCCCCTCACACCCAAACAATCACTTCCAGATGAATGTTTTACAAAGCTTTTCCAAGTCTCCTTTACCCTGTGACCCCAGAAATACTTCTTTTTGCACTACTGTATGCTCGCCACCATGCCCAATGTCCCCCTCTGCCCTTTTCTTTCCTTTGACAAATTCTAGTGTTCTCAAATCACTGTGCTGAGGCTCTGGCATGATGCAGAGGTGCAGAAAACATGATTTCTATCCTGAGGGAGTGGAGAGTTCTAGGTAATAATCCAACCAGAGAGCCCTGGGAACTTTCAGCCTCTGTCACCTTGTCCCTAGACCACCATGACGGGCCTTGCCGTGGGGCTCCTGCAACTTGAGGACCATTCCCCGGCCACATGCCTCAGCCTCTGCCCTCCCTGGAATCCCTGGTGCCTCCCTCACCCACACTCTGAGGCGCCTGTTCAGCCTGCCTTTCCCGCCTTGGCTCTTCCCCCAGCCTCGCTTTTCTCGGACGGTGATGTCCCTACAACCTGGTTTTGATCATCCTGCCTGCAGCTTATCTGGCTTATGTGGCAGCTCTGGCTGCCTCTGTAGAGTGGGGGAGTGCAGCTTCCTCACGAATTTCTCAACCCTGAGAGGCCAATGTTTGCTGATCAACTTCAGATGCTTCAGCCTCGGGAAGAATTCTCAAGTGGGGAGATGAATTCCAGTGCCAGCAGGGGAGGACCAGGCTCTGAGACAGAGGAGGCAGTGATGGCTCAGGGAGCCTGCGGGGAGGAGGGAGAGCTGTAGGGAGGGGGCCCTGAGGGGGGTGACTGTACCAGTGGGCTTGGCCTGGCTCTGCTGGGACACTTCGCACTTTTGCCATTTTTGGCCAGAAGGCGCTCCCTGCTAGCCCGGCTCTGTTCTAATTATACATCTCTGTGGAGACTCGCCTCTATAGCTCAGTCTTAAAGTTTCTGTGGCCCACTCTTGGGCTGTGTCCTATGGAGAGGCCCGAGTTTCAGCCCCCAGGGACCCAGTACGACCTCTTGGTTCTTGTGGGATCCCCAGCATCAGATTTTAGGAATAGTAAGTCCAGGCCACCCAGCCCAATATACCGGGATGCTCTGCAGACATGCTCAGTATACCAGATAGTACCTGATGACAGGGGTCTATGCTCTAGGCCAAGTGCCTCAGCCTTGATGCTACTAACGTTGTAGGCCAGGTACTTCCTTGTTGTGAGGCCTCTCCTGTGCATTGTGGCAGACATTTAGAAGCATCCTCGGCCTCTGCCCACCAAATGCTGGGGGCATCCCTCCTCCAGTTGTGACAACCAGAAATTTCTCCAGGCATTGCCAAATGTCCCCTGGTGGGGGCGGGGGGGCAAAATCATTCCCAGTTGAAAACCATTGCTCTAGACTGCCCCCACTCCCTGCCAGGAGTTTGATGACAGGGATGGCAGGATGGTTTGCAATGTGGACAGTCTGATTTACGTGTGTGACTGTGGCTGGGCGCAGTGGCTCACACCTGTAATCCCAACACTAAGAGGCCAAGGTGAGTGGATCACTTGAGCTCGGGAGTTTGAGACCAGCCTGGGCAACATGGTGAGACCTTGTCTCTACAAAAAATACAAAAATTAGTAGCTGGGCACAGTGGTTCATGCTTGTGGTCCCAGCCTACTGGGGAGGCTGAAGTGGGAGGATTGCTTGAGCCCAGGAGGTCAAGGCTGCAGTGAGCTGTGTTCACGACATTGCACTCTAACCCAGGCAACAGAGTGAGACCCTGTCTCAAAAATAAAATAATAAATAAAATAATGTAACTTTGGGTTTTTTTCTCTACGCAAAATCATCAGAAGTGCTCCTCAAGCGCCCTGTTTGGAAGGTCTCAAGTAAATTGTTTCTTAAAGGCATCTAGATACTTGTTTTAGCTGCGTTACTGGGTGCCAAACCTCAGGGCAGCTGTAGGGTCTTGTCCATCTTCATATCCTAGGCACTCAGTAAACATTTAGGGGAATGAATGAGTGCACCCACCCTCAAAGTAGCTTAGATTGTTTAGTTGGGCTCTCCTTCCTAAGTTACCAGCACAAACCTTTTCTCCAAGAACAAAGTTACTATATGGAGAAAGAGAAAGAAGGAAGGAGTTGGATGGTCTCATCTTCCTCAGCATTCTGGGCTGTCTCCTGATCTCTTGGAAATGAATTGGTTGTGTTAGACCTTTCCAGTCAAAAGGGGGTGAGGTGAACCCATTCTAGTGGTGATCCTAGAGAAACCATTGAATCTTCCTGGGCCTTGGTTTCCTCTTTCTTTAAATAGGTTGACCAAGATGATGTGCAGAGTCTAAGGTTCCAGTGGCTGTTAAGTGATTCTCTGTGAATCCATGGCCCCTTGTCACATGCCTTAGTCTGCAGCGTGTGGTTGTGGATGTGGATGAGGTGGTTTAACCCTGCACTAACATTTGTTTTCCTTCTGCTTTTTTAGCCACTGTATACATCAGATTCTGGAGAGTGTTAACCACATCCACCAGCATGACATCGTCCACAGGGACCTGAAGGTACTACCCAGGCCCCCCTCCTTGCCTTTGCTTATGAAGTGTTGGCGCCACCTGGTGCCAGATAGTGGTACTGCGTAGGTCCCAACTAGGCTCCCTCTGGGCTGCAGGGTGGGTGCTCACAAGGTTCTCTCTGTTCCTTCTGCAGCCTGAGAACCTGCTGCTGGCGAGTAAATGCAAGGGTGCCGCTGTCAAGCTGGCTGATTTTGGCCTAGCCATCGAAGTACAGGGAGAGCAGCAGGCTTGGTTTGGTAAGGGTAACCCTGTCTTCCCAGAATGCAGCCCCCGCCCTTCCTCCTCTTCCTGATCGGCCTTCCTCTATTAGAACTAGAAGCCAAGGCTGGGCGCGGTGGCTCAAGCCTGTAATCCCAGCACTTTGGGAGGCCGAGATGGGCAGATCACGAGGTCAGGAGATCGAGACCATCCTGGCTAACACGGTGAAACCCGTCTCTACTAAAAAAATATAAAAAACTAGCCGGGCGAGGTGGCGGGCACCTGTAGTCCCAGCTACTCGGGAAGCTGAGGCAGGAGAATGGCGTAAACCCGGGAGGCGGAGCTTGCAGTGAGCTGAGATCTGGCCACTGCACTCCAGCCTGGGCGACAGAGCAAGACTCCGTCTCAAAAAAAAAAAAAAAAAAACGAACTAGAAGCCAGACCCTTAATGGTCCTGGCCTCCTCAGAGACTGGCAGAGGGTGGGAGGGTGCAGAGATCTCTCTTGGCCCTACATGACTCATTACAGCAAGTCTAGCTGTTGTCAGCACTGCTTTCTTGCTGCCTCTGGGAAGGAGCTGGAGTTCCTGGTAGGCATACGGCTTTGTCCTCTGGTTCAGACTCCAGGCATTACAAGAAGCCCAGCCTGTCAGCTCTTGCTGCCCATGTGCTGAGTGCTTATGTAGCAAAAGCAGCAGGAATGAGAAGGGACTTGGGGGAAATGATTGGTGTGGATTTAACGAGAGAGAAAGTGGGTTCAGTATGCCTCTGCCCTCTCTTCTGCTACAGGTTTTGCTGGAACCCCAGGTTACTTGTCCCCTGAGGTCTTGAGGAAAGATCCCTATGGAAAACCTGTGGATATCTGGGCCTGCGGTAAGCCCATTCCACGCTCTCAGCTTTTCGCTGTTAAGGGCCCTTAACTTCCGATGATGGCAAGAAAGAGGCATCGCTATTCCTTGCGGGTCACACATACATGCCTGGTGTATGTGAAGTTACAGTGTTTGCTCTAGTGCCCCTGGGATGGCCGTTCCCATCACACTGTCCTCCCTGAGTGCTTCTGGGATGACATTGTATCCTTCTTGGAGAGGGATTTGCCCACGCCCTACAGGATGGGTTGTGCCTAAAGAAATCCCTGGTGTGACTTGGTGACGTGAAGTGTGAGGCATAGCAGGAGGGGCTGGTAGCATAGCATTATTGGCTGGCATCCACTTCTGTCTCTGGTATGGCCCCTGCCTTTCTAGGTGGCTCTGAGCCCTGCATGGCTTTTCTTGGTTCCTCAGGGAAGTAGGCGACTGACCCCCATGACCTGTGTGTTCTGTCTCGTAGGGGTCATCCTGTATATCCTCCTGGTGGGCTATCCTCCCTTCTGGGATGAGGATCAGCACAAGCTGTATCAGCAGATCAAGGCTGGAGCCTATGATGTAAGGACCAGAGAGCCGGGCAGCCAGGCCAGGAAGGGCAGATGTCCTGCTCCTCGGGCTTTGTCCAAGGGAGCAGGCTTGTTTAGTGTGTCATGTGATACAGGGGGTGTCAGGGGACTTTGAGGACCCAGGGATGGGCATCCAGGGCCCAATTCTTGCCACCCTATGTCCCAGGGAGCAACTTTCTTTTGCACAGCCTTCTTTGTAACTAAAGCTGAGGAGCCCACTGAAGTCCTTTGATCTTTACTTGCAAAGAATGGAGCAGCCTCATTGGTGTGCTATGTAACACAGGGACAAAAGGCCTGGAGACTCCCTTCACTGCAGTGGCACCTTGGACACATCGCTGAGCCTCCATTCCCTCCTAAGTAGAGAGCTGGGCTTAAACCAGAGAATGTTGGAGTCCCCTTCCTGCTCTGATCTGATATTCTGGTGTTCTAACCATGAGTGTTCTGTCTGTCTTTCCCAGTCTTTAAGTTGACACGGGTTCTGGGATAGCCCCAGGGCTTCTCCAACTCTGCTGGTCACAGCTTTAGGTACCACAGAGTATCCCAATTACAGGAGTTGAGTTGAAGACAGAGCCAATGTTTCAGGGTGTGAAGCTCACCAATATCATATTCCTCTTCTCCCTGTTCCTGCTCTTTAGTTCCCATCACCAGAATGGGACACGGTAACTCCTGAAGCCAAGAACTTGATCAACCAGATGCTGACCATAAACCCAGCAAAGCGCATCACGGCTGACCAGGCTCTCAAGCACCCGTGGGTCTGTGTAAGTATCTTTGCCAGTGGCCAAGGAGCTCAGGGGTGTCAGCCCTCCATGTGCCCTCGGTACCACCTCCTCCCTCTTACCAGCAGAGATTCATTCTGGGCCCCAAGCAAGAACTGAGCAGGCGGGCAGAAGACTGTTGAGGGCCAGGGTCAATAAATGTCACCAGGGAGACTCGGGAGGCTGATGGGGGCTGGCGGGCCGCTACTCCTCTCTCCCCTACTCATGGCTGTCAGACTGGGATTGGTTCTGTTCTTAGATGAGGGATCAGGTTGACCCTTGCAGACTCCAGGTAGCTGGTGATAGAAAGCAGCTAGCAAAACCCAAAGTGAATTCCCAAGCTGGGGTTCATACTCAGATCTCAACTCCAATGGAACAGGGACCAAGACCCAACAAATCAACAGAAGGGGTCTCTGAGTCATTAAAAGCATAGAAGGTGAGGCATAAAGCTTCTGTGCTGAAGTCCTAGGAGAGTCGCCTAAGGCTATCAGTTTGGGGCGACATACTCTGTTTTCATACACAATTCTTTCAAGCTGAAATGTCTACTTTCAAAAAAGAGGATTTGGTAAGTTAGGCATCTTGACAACCACGAGGCATTATTTATCTGTCCATTCTGTGTTTATTGAATACCTCTTTGGTGCTGGTCACCGTCTGGGTGCTGGAGATACAAAGATGAATGAGGCATGGTCCCTGCCCCCAAAGATCATCTAGGGAGACAGGCACTCAAACAGGCAATCATGTTACAATGTGACAAGTAAGTACAAGAATCTAGTGAGGGGCCGGGCGCGGTGGCTCAAGCCTGTAATCCCAGCACTTTGGGAGGCCGAGACGGGTGGATCACAAGGTCAGGAGATCGAGACCATCCTGGCTAACACAGTGAAACCCCGTCTCTACTAAAAAATACAAAAAACTAGCCGGGCGAGCTGGCGGGCGCCTGTGGTCCCAGCTACTCGGGAGGCTGAGGCAGGAGAATGGCGTGAACCCGGGAGGCGGAGCTTGCAGTGAGCTGAGATCAGGCCACTGCACTCCAGCCTGGGCGACAGAGCGAGACTCCGTCTCAAAAAAAAAAAAAAAAAAAAAGAATCTAGTGAGAGTACAGGAGCTCCTACTGTTCCTAGTGGGTAGTGGGGTTACTGAAGGCTGCATGGAGGAGGTGACACCCCTGTCCTGGTTCTTGGCAAATTACGAGGTCCTCAGAACGTTAACCTGCAGGGTTTAGCACGGTAAGAGGTTATGGGAAACTGTGGTGAGTTAAAGGAATGTTGAGTTGTTTGGTTGTCGATGAGGCTGCAAATATCAGAATGCAAGAGAATGAGGCAAAAGATTCCCTGACATACAAGTTTCTGCTTAAGGAGTTTGGATTTTATTCTGGAAACATAGGGAATCATTTAAGGGTTTTAAAGAAGGAACAAAATTTGCATTTAAGAACACTTTGAAAGTTGTATAAAAAATGAATTGCCAGGCACGGTGGCACGTGCCTATAGTCTCAGCTACTGGGGAAGCTGAGGCAGGAGGATCATAAGCCCAGGAGTTTGAGGCTGCAATGAGCTATGATTGCACCTGTGAATAGTGTTTGTACTCCAGCCTGGGAAAGATGGTCAGACCCCACCTCTTTAAACAAAAACAAGGGAATTGAAAATTTTTGAAAGAAAAGGGCTGGAGACAGAGAGCTCAGGAGGCTTTTTCAATAGTCATAATAGTCTAAGCAAGACCAGGTGAGGTCCCAGCGGAGGGTAAGGATAGGGGAAGGTGCAGTGTGTTGAGATTCAAGAGATATTTGAGAGAACCTAAAGGATTTCATTCTCTCCAGTTGGATTTGGGGGAGCAAAGAAGAGAGAGGGATCTGTGGGAACGGCCAGGTTTCAAGTTGGTCCCTGAGCAGAGAGTTGTACCCTCATTGGCCCAGAAGATAACCAGAGGAGGAGCTTGTTTGTGAGACAAGATGATGGTTTTCATTTTGTGCCTACTGAGTATGGTGTCTGGCAACCTCCAGCCAGACACATCCAGTGGGTGGTTAGAAATATGGTCCTAGAGATTAGAAAAGAAGCTAAAAATTGGAAATCCAGGTTGTAGTCATTTCTGTGCAGTTGGTAGTGAGGCTGTAGAAATAGCCTCTTCCTATGCTATAGATGGGCCTGTGCCTATGCTGGTTGAGTTCTTAACGGTGAGCTTGTATTGCTGTAGTAGAGACGAGACGGCCACAACACACCAGCATTTAAATGACAGGGAGAGTTAGGGGGCCCAGCAAAGGACAATGAGAGTGAGACCTTCCAGAAGACCCAGAAACTAAGAAACAGGGGGTCTCAGTAAGGGAACGTCAGGAATCAGATGCAGAAGAGTCCCTGATTAAGTTGGGGAAGAATCCCCTGGCTCTGACCATTAGATGCCATTGTTTCATCATTTCACTGAGACAGTGGAGAGAAAGATGGAAGCCTGTTTTCAGTGAGACAAAGAGGGAGTGAAGGTGAGGAGGGGCATGGGGAGCTAGGCAGTGAGGTGGGAAATAAATGGTGCTACTTCGATTAGGATGGGCTGGGGGAGCTTTTAATGTAAGGCTCACACCTGTAATCCCAGCACTTTGGGAGGCCAAGACGGGCAGATCACTTGAGGCCAGGAGTTCGAGACCAGCCTGGCCAACATAGTGAAACCCCATCTCTATGAAAAATATAAAAAATTAGCTGGGTATGTTGGTACACACCTATAATCCCAGCTACTTGGGAGGCTGAGGCATGAGAATCACTAGAACCCAGGAGGTGGAGGTTGCAATGAGCCAAGATCATGACACTGCACTCCAGCCTGGGTGACAGAGGGAGACTCTGCCTCTTAAAAAAAAAATTCTTTTTAAAGATTATATTGGCAAGGCGTGGTGGCTCACACCTGTAGTCCCCGGCACTTTGGGAAGCCAAGGTGGGTAGATCACTTGAGCCCAGGAGTTTGAGACCAGCCTGGGCAACATGGCAAAACCCCATCTCTACAAAAAAATTTTTAAAATTAGCTACTTGGGAGGCTGAGATGAGAGAATCACCTGAGCCTAGAGAGTTGCAGGCTGCAATAAGCCATGACTGTGCTACCGCACCCTAGCCTGGGCAACAGAGTGAGATGCTGTTTCAAAAAAAAATTTTTTTTTTAATTTAAGGAGAGGCTTAACTATAATTTATAGAGAAGAATCTAGTCCAAAGGAAAAGAGTTGAAGATCCTGGCTAATTGGGGAAGCAAAGGTTTGGGTAGCAGAAAAAGAGAGGGAGCTCCTGAGCCAAGGGCAGGGGGTCCACCCCAGGCATGAGGCATGATCCCCCTGAGACTCCTGTTAGGGTGGAGGCAGGTGAAAATCACTTTCTGAGTGGGAGTCTGAGCTGAAAGGGGTTCTTGCTGATGATCTCTCATTTTGCTTTTGGAGAAATTTACACCAAGGAGGAGGCAAAATGAGAGACTTGGGGAAGGTAGAGAAGGTGGGGAGAGTTGCCTCCGGACCTGGAAAGAGTGGGCCAAGGGTGAGGGAAAGGATCACGAGGAGGCCCCGTGGTGGTGTGGGTACCTGGCTGCAGGTGCCAGGATTTGTTTTTCTGACAGGCTGGTGAAGACAGCAACAGCAAGGGGAGAGGGCAAGCAACCTGAAACAGGCACCCAAGAATGGGGGAAGTATTCTGTTCTGGGGTCATTTTTGCAGGCCCTACCCTCTACAGTCCTGTGTATCTTGAGCCCCTGAGGACATCACTATATTCTGAAATTACATAATAATTGATGCTGGTATTGACAACTGAGTCATCGAGGAAATGTAGACTATGTCCCATGGACTCTGTTTAAGGAGGCCAGGAAGTTAGCAGTAAATTCATTGAAGACAAATTTCCATCCAAAAAAGGCCGGGCACGGTGGCTTACACCTGTAATCCCAGCACTCTGGGAGGCCGAAGTGAGCGAGCGGATCACTTGAGGTCAGGAGTTCAAGACCACCAGCCTGGCCAACATGGCCAACCCCATCTCTACTAAAAATGCAAAAATTAGCTGGGTGTGGTAGGATGTGCCTGTAATCCCAGCTACTCAGAAGGCCAAGACAGGAGAACCTGGGAGGCGGAGGCTACGGCGAGCCGAGATCACATCACTGCACTCCAGCCTGAATGACAAAGTGAGACTCCGTTGGAAAAAAAAAAAAAAAAAAATTCCATCCAGAATGATGAAAAGAATTGATGCTTCAAGGTGACGATCCTTAGCTTCTGGGATCACGGCTTCATTCAGGACCTTGCTGGGTGTGTGTTGAGAGGGGCTCTTGGAAGGAAGGAACGTCCTCTGTAGAGAGCAGGAACCCTGCCGTTCTCTCGCTGCTGAGCATCTGGAACGCAGTAGGTGCTCAGTAAGCAGCTGCCTAAGGAGTAACTGAATGAGGATCACAGCCCCCAGGGTACTCTTCTGTTCCATAGCACTCTTCTGTTCCATAGCCTCCGTTTCCCAAGGAAGAATAGGACGTGCTCTCAGCAGCCCGTCTAGCATCAGTTACGGCGTTCTCACGTTCATGTTGTCCTTTGTAACCTTGAGTTTGGGGTAGTGCTTTTATTCTAAAAGTGTTATCTGTGACCCCATTTCATCTTCAGAGCAACTCTGGGGTGGCTGAGTGCATGACCCTGTCCTGGACATGGTGTTGGTACCAGGACTGTGGGAGGGGCAGAGGATCTGGGCTGGGGCTCACAGCCTGTCTGTTTGGTTTCTAGCAACGATCCACGGTGGCATCCATGATGCATCGTCAGGAGACTGTGGAGTGTTTGCGCAAGTTCAACGCCCGGAGAAAACTGAAGGTGAGTGTCATTTCTGGGCTGCCAGCCTCCTTGACATCATGCCTTGCACAAGTGTGGCTCCTGCCCCATTACAGAAGGAAGCTCCCCTCCTGGCTGGAGCTGGGCTCTGAAGGTTGTACATGTCACAGGGGAGGGGGCCCAGAGGCCTGATGTCTTCAGGCTCTATCCTGGACCTGCCTTTGCCTAAGACCAGCCTGCCCTTTTCTAGGGTCTCAGTGAATTCACAGGACCTTCCTCTTTCCCCAGGGTGCCATCCTCACAACCATGCTTGTCTCCAGGAACTTCTCAGGTATGTTTTCCCAGCTGTGCACTTTGATTATGCCGAGGTGAGTGGGTCAGGAATGGGCTGTTGCCATCCCAGGCACCGCTGGGTTTCCTCGGCGTCCTGGGCCACACCTTGACCAGGGCGAGTGAGGATCCTGTTTTGAGGGGCTGCTGCTGCTGCTGCTGCTGAGTCCTGCTCCTGAGATTCAGGGGCTGGACTCACATTTGTGAATTCTATTTTCTAGAACTTCCCAAGGAGTAGCCTGCCCACCTTGCTATGTACCTTGTTTCTCTGGATTCTTATTTAACTCTCTGAAGACTCTCAGCACTTTACAGATTGTAGCCACTCTAGGATCTTGGAGAATGTGCTGGGGGAAGAAAAGAGAGATGAGGTACAGCGAGTCTTCTCAACTGCCAAATTGCCACCATTCATTTGCCTGCTGGGACGATCTCTTACTTCATTTTGCCCAAGTGGAGATGACTAATAGAAATTATTCCAGATGTTTAAACCTTTTGCGGCGACTTGTGCTTAAAATATTCCCTATGATGCTAGCTATAAAAGTGAAGAAATAAAGACCAGCAGGAGAGAGGGAAGGGAACTTGCTTAAATTTGCATGAAGAATTGGGAGAGGTGGGACCAATAATTTGTAAATCACACTTGACATTTCTTTTTAAGATGCAAGACACTCCACTCCCCTCTTGCCCCCACCCTTACCCCAGCCCCTATTATTGTTTGCCTTCAATTGGGAAGCACAGTGGCTTTTTTGTGAGGAATAGATTAATGTCGAGACTGAAGACAGAGAGGGCTCTGCCCAGCTTGCCATCTCCCCCGGTCCTCCCTCCCTCTAATCCCTTGCCTCACTGTTTTGGTTCAAGACACCCCTTCTCCTTCCCATAATAAGACTCCCTCCCTTGCTTCCCCTCTGCACCACCATGGAAAGGGGGTTGTGTGGGAGCCTAAACCACCACTCAGTGGGAGCCGCTTCTGAGTATCCGTCCTGATGGGCTCACCTGCACTGGCTCCAGGTAACCCCAAGGGCCTTGGCTGTGAGGATGCTGCAGGCAGGGAGGCCTAGGGCTTGGTGGTGTAGCCTGAGAGCCATGGAGCTCTGGAAGGCCAGGGCTGGATAGTAAGCCCGGGCTGGTGGTACCCTGCCTCAGGCCTCCTTTGACACTGGTTTGGGGCTTGATCTTGTGTCGTGGGTATCCACGACGGGCATACTGTGGTCTGGATCCACCTCTCGCAGATGGGAACGGGGAAGCGTGGCTGGCTGCCTCCGGTGGAGTTGCAACTGTAGTCCCACGCCCTGCTTCTTGTGCTTTAATGACGCAGCTTCTACTTTTTGGGTCTACGAGCCTTTCCAGAGGACATTTAAAGGCATTTCTGTGCTGCCCCTAGAGCGAAGCTCTGTCCTCTCTCCCCTCTAAGTTGAAGAAATGTGAAGTCAGAATGCTGCTTTTCTTTTAGCCCGGCCAGTCAATAGCAAGGGCCCTGTCTTGTGGCCCCGGGCCTCCATGTCAGCCTCCCCCTCCATTTCAGGAAACTGGCATCCTGGTTTCAGGAAATCGAGTGTTAGGACAAAGCATTTTATTCATCCCTATAGCGCCTCGTGTTCTTATTGGCCAGACCTAGACTGGCCTTTGAGCTCACTTTGCCTTGGGTCAGAGGAGACAAACAATGCCGCAAGCATTCCAGGATGTCCTCTTCTGCCCTGACTCTGGGACAGGTGAGGACAGAGTCTGTCCGGAAGCTTCTGCAGAAAGAGGTGTCTATGGATGCAATCAAGAAGGAAGGGCACCGATATATTTCCCTAGGGCTGTTTTTTGAGTTGACCCCCAATAGGAGATGTGGCTCAGCCTGGACTCTAGCAGTTTGGCTAACAGCGAATCGGGGCCTCCAGAGTGTATTGCTTCAGCAGCCTTTGTTTTCTTTCTGGGGCTTATCTCTTGGGTACCTTCTCCCTCAGCACACTGCGACACACAGACTGAAAATGCTGCCTCTCCCGGTTACCTCCCTTAAGACAGGGACCTGTGTCTCTGAGGGGCTGGGGGGCATGGAGCTGGGGCCCGCCAGTAAACTTAGTTGCACAAGGGCCACAGACCCTCCCTGGGTCTCACACACCAGTCCCTCTAGTGTGTGGGATGTAGAGAGGGGAGAGGGCTGCTCTGCGCCCCCGGCTCACTCATTGTGGGCTCATTTAGCTTCTAAAGAGGGAAGGACTAAAAGGGAGGGCTTTTCATGACAGCCTTAAGCTAGGGCCGGGCTACCTGAGAAGGGGCACCTGCCTCTCACCGGCTCAAGCACTTCACCATGGACCCTCCCCTGAGGGGGTCATGAGACAGGCACTGCTGCCCTCTCCATCTGGTGGGGATGCAGTGTTCCCTATGCCCTGGCCCAGCCCGGTCCTCCCAGGCTCCCAGACTGCTGCAGGGCTGGCTGTGCCTGCCTCCTCGGCCTGCCCTCGGCGCTCTGCTCCCCCAGCTCGGCTGGCTTGGCCACGCCGCCTGGGCTGCACCTTGCGCTGGGGCATGCTCGCTGCTGACGGCCCTGTGGCTTTGCGGGGCTCTGTGCACTGAGAGACTGTATCCCCTCAGTTGGCAGGCAGAGCTCCGCCCCCGCCTCGCCTGCCGCGAGCGCCGCCGGCCTGGCCGGGCAAGGTACGTGGCATGAGTCCTCCCCGACCGCCTGCCTCGGCCCCCTGCCACCCCACCAGGAGGGCCAGCATGCCAGGCCCACTCACCAGGGAGGCGAGTCCCATGCTTGCGGGCTGAGATGGGCATGCCGGATGGACTACCTAACTTGGCATCTGCAAGCGCATTGTTGTTACGGAGCCCCCTAACCAGCCATGCATGCTGGGCGCTTGCCAATTCAGGGGGCAGTAGCCTGGGGGCGTGGAGCCGGGCAGCGGGAAACTTGCCAAGAGCCCGACGCCCTGGGAGGGTCGCAGCCGACAGTGGGCCCTCAGAGACAGTGCTGGGCATTGCCCTGAGCTGCCTGGTGCTAGGACTAGACTTCCACAGCACTGTTTAAGACCCCACGGAGGAGCTGCGCCCCTCAAAATTGTGAAGTCTGGCGCTTTCAGGCCTCCAGGTCTGAAAGGCTCCAGAGTGCAGAAGCCTCAGAGCCAGCTGTTCCTGGGTTCAGATCCTAGCCTTGCCACACCCTGAGTGAGTCACATCAGCTCTCCCAGCCTTAGTGTCCTCACCTCCCCAACGGGGATGATAAATTACATGGTGGTTCTTAAGATCACCCTGTCGAAGGCTCTCAGCCCTGCCTGTGCAGTACAGCTGTTACCTGGGAGCTCATAAGAAGTCTTAATGCCAGGAGCCCACCCCAGACAATAAAATCAGAGCCTTGGGGATAGGATAGGTTATATGCTTTTTTAAGCTCCCAGGTGATCCTAATGGGCAACCAGTGTTGAGAGCTGGCTGGTGAATGGAAAGCACTTAGACAGTGGTAGGTCAGGCACAGGAGTCAACACATTTAAAAAACAACATTCAAACCCAGCACAACATAAGATCAAAGACCTTTTTCTGGAGCCAGAATTCTTGTAATGGGAGGACCCCTAGTCTCACTGGAGAGAGACGGAACACAGCTTGGGGAGGAATGGCTACCCAAAGGGCAGGAGGGTGGCAGCAATAGTGACAACGATGGTGGACACTTACTGAGTACTTGCTATATGCCAGGTACTCTGCTAAGTGATTTTCATGCATAATCCCACTAGATTCCCACCACTGTTCTGTGATGTCGACCCTACTTTATCCCATTTTATAGATAAAGAAATTGAGGCTCAGAGAGGTTAAGTAACTCACCAAAGGTCACACAGCTGGCAAGTGGTGGAACCAAGATAAAAACCCAAGGCAGGCAGTGCAGGTGGATCAGACAGTTGGGCTGATTCCATCTCCCTGTGCCTCCCAGACTCTCCTTCCCACTGTCTGCTGCCTTCGTTTGGCCTTTTGTGGCCAGCTGGTATCACCAGCCTTCTGGCACAGAGCTCATCAGCCTGGAGCGTCACCCCATGCCTGGCTAGAATCTGTTTGACAGCTCATTATTCTGCCCAGTCCTTCCTGCTCACGGGTCCAGAGAATGGACACTGGGGAAAAGGGTGGCAGCTAGGACCCAGTGAACCTGGTGAGGACCTGCCCAGTGAAGGCTTCAACCCCCTGGCAAAACCCTCCTGTAGGTGGTCCTGGTTTCTGTATCTGTGTCTGTCTGTCCTCTGGTCTCCTGTGTGAACTGTGACACTCTGCTTCTTGAGAACACTCAGGAGATGTCTTGCATCCTTGCAGTTTGGCCATCCAGAGAACTGCCATGGCACCTAGGGATGGAGCCCTCACCCTTTCACCCTGGCACTCTGCTTCCAGGCCTGGGTGGAAGCTGTCTAAGGCAGAGTCCCCAGTGTCCCAGGCAGCTCCAGTACTGAGCATGGTTTCTCCTCTAAGTGCCGTGCATCCATGCCTTCTTTCCTGCAGAGAAGATCCTGAGGTGCCACCCTGAGGGCTCTGACGCCACTTGAGATCGCCTTCTTGCCAAGAGGCTACAGGAAGTGCCTCTTTCGGGGGTTTCGGGAGATCCTTGGCCCCCTTGTCAGACACAGCACTCTCTTGTGGATCTGGCTGCCGGACTTCAGGTGGGGGAGAGGGTACAGTGCAGGAGACTTGATTTTCCTCTTTGTTTTCACAGCTGCCAAAAGCCTATTGAACAAGAAGTCGGACGGCGGTGTCAAGGTAAGTGTCTCCAGCCTCTGAACAGACTGACCTCTTTATCCCCGCAGTCACTATGGGAATTCTTGGCACCTGGTTCCGCCTTTCCCAGGGAATCTTCCTATCCTTGCTAGTCTGCTTTAAACCAGATGCCTTTGTGCTCAGAACAGAAGGTTTCGCTGGCCTGAGAGGGAAGTAGGGAGGTATTTTTCCTGGCCCTAGCTGGATGGGAATGACTCAGGGGAAGTGATCCAAATCATAGTTTATACCAGAGCTGAATCCGGAACCTGACTTCCACACGGATGCTTCATCTCCAGGGCTTGACTCTGGGTTTTTTAGGTCATTTGGTTATCTTTCTTTTTTTCCTTTTTATCACAAACCCTTTTAATCAAGTGAAAGCCAAGTTTGACTGAGTGATTTAGGCAGGGTATGGGACTTGGAACCTGAAACCACTCTCCTTTTGGTCTTTTTCCTTCTCTCTACAACACTTTCAGATCCCACTGAGTGCCAGAGCCTCGAGCTTTCTTGATGCATAGGCTCCTCAGGAAAAGGCAAGGGCCATGGTGGATCACGGCTTGTTCCCACTGGGTGAGGGAGCTTTTCCCATGGGACTGGGGCAAGAGGAGGGACCTGGGACTCACCAGGAGCCCTGCTGGGAATGGCTGCTTGGCCAAGGTAGAGGAGAGGTGGCTGGGGCTACCCACAGGGCCCAAGACATTCTGTAGATGCTTTGGGGACAGAAAGGATCCTGGGGCTAGGGCATTGGGTAGGAGCTCATGCTGTCTTGAAGCCTCCCAACTTACACTCTAGACTAGATTTTCACTGGACCTTTTCCCAAGATCTTGCGTCCACAGCTGAGATACACACACGCGCCCCGTTCCCTCCCCACTCCCTCCTCTTTCCCTTATTCTCTGCATGCCTGCTTCTCTGTCCTTCCACTCCTTGCAGGAGAGCTTGGGCTCCGCGCACACCCTCTGACATGGAGCTGGGGGCATCGTGCAATCCCCAAGCTCTGCCCCTGAGCTAGATGGATGGAGCCAGGTGAGGAAAAGGGGCAGGTTTAGTTGGAGAGAGTGTTTAATAAGTACCTGTCCGTCAGAGGTCCATGCAGCATTCTGTTCTGAGGGGTACATAACAGAGGTGTAAGAGCGGGTGTGGCTTTCAGTCGCCATAGGAAGGGGGCCGTGCCCTGGAGTCAGCTGAGCGCTGCTAGTGGACCCACGTGAGATGGTTTAGTCCAGGAAGCTCATAGGAGAGAGCTTACTGGAGAAAGCTGCAGGGACATAGGTGAGACTCACTTTGCAGTTTTACTTTCTGCTATATGTTTTCTTTAAATTAAGAATATGTGCCAGGCTTCGTGGCTCACTCCGGTAATCCCAGCACTTTGGGAGGCCAAGGCAGGTGGATCACCTGAGGTCAAGAGTTCAAGACCAGCCTGGCCAACCTGGTGAAACTCCGTCTCTACAAAAATACAATAATTAGCCAGTCATAATGGCCAGTGCCTATAATCCCAGCTACTCGGGAGGCTGAGGCAGGAGAATGGCTTGAACCCGGGAGGCGGAGGTTGTAGTGAGCCAAGGTTGTGCCATTGCACTCCAGCCTGGGCAACAGAGCAAGACTCCATCTGAAAATAAAGAAAAGAGAAAAGAAAAGAACATGCCATTTCTGTAACTTAAAAACAACAAATTATATGTGTGTGGGTTCTCCTATACATATTGATGTTCTCTGCCCAATGAGAACACAGGGTGTGTGGTAGAGGGATGTCAAAAATATGGTTGGATCAGTCTTATCAGGCAGAATTGGAAGTTTCTGTGTCAGACCATGGGAAATACCGTAGGCTATGGAGGAGGGAAGCTATGGTGAGAGTGCTGATAGAAATGATTTGGCAAGCCGGGTGCGGTGGCTTCACTCCTGTAATCCCAGCATTTTGGGATGCTGAGGCAAGAGGATTGTTTGAGTCCAGGAGTTCGAGACCAGCCTAGGCCAAACCTTGTCTGTGGGGGAAAAAAAAAAATTAACTGGGCATAGTGATGTGTACCTGTAGTCACAGCTACTTGGGAGGCTGAGGTGAGAGAATTGCCTAAGCCCAGGGAATTTGAGCCTGCAGTGAGCCAAGATCAAGCTACTCCACTCTCCAGCCTGGGTGACAGAGTGAAACCCTGTCTCAAAAAATAAACAACCAAAAAAAAGATACCTGCCATGCCCCTGGGAGTTGGGAAGGCAAAACTTAATCTACCTTTTAAAGTGTTCACAGTGGGAGAGACACAAGGCAGCTACTGGTTCTCTGCAGTCTGCTAAGGTCTCAGGGAGGTGTGCACCCGGCAGGTGCTGGGGGAGCAGACAGATAAACATCCAAACCAGGACAGGAATCTTCCGGAAGGAGACAGCCCAGGAATTGAGCTTGAGGGAGTAGCTGGATTTTGCTGGGTTAAGGAGCAAACAGGAGGGGAGGGATAGTCCAGGCAGAGGGAAGAGTGCATGTGAAGATACACGAGGTTGAAACAGCATGATGATTCTGGGAACTTCAGTATCTTCTTTATGGCTGAAGGGAAGAGCAATTGCGTAAAATGAGACCTGAAATAAAGCAGTGACTGCTGAGGTGGAGGGGAGAGGATGGATACAGGCACCATTACAGAACAAGTTTCCAGCCAACCTTTCTAGATCACTACTGGTCTCAAAGATGAAGGTCATGTGCAGCCATGTAAGATTAGCCCAAGGAGCCAGCTCAAACCATGCACATCCAGGGCCCAGCTTGGAATTCATATTCTGGAGGCCTTGGCTGGGAGGCAGAATCTGTGAATTTTAACAACACTTTCATGCATCCAAAGCACATGAAGGTTTGAGAGTCTGGTAAAGGCAAAATTTCGGGGTTATGTCTTAAGAAAGGGCTGGAACAAGAGTCGGCAAAGAAACGGAGGCAGGACAGAGAGGTAGGGGAAAAACAGACGTGTAGCAGCAGCAGCAGCAGCTCTTCCAGGAACCATGAGGATGAGGGCTGGGCAGACACATCATTAGGTAAAGGCTCTAAATGAGGACATGTGTGGGGAACCTAGCCCTGCAATGTATTATGTGTCTGACCCTGATATGTGCTCAGTAAATAAGTTTTATGCCACATTCTTTTGAGAAAAGAGCTTCAATATTATGGTGGGAACCAGAGGCTAGTGACTACCCAAAATTAAAAGGCCAACCGCATATTCATAGCAGTTGTGATGGGAGGGGTTGATATTTTTATTGAAAGAGTTTCTGTAACAAATAATTCCTCTTAAAACCCAGTAGAGGCTGGGCACGGTGGCTCATACCTGTAATCCCAGAACTTTGGGAGGCCGAGGCGGGCCGATCACTCAAGGCCAGGAGTTCAAGACCAGCCTGGCCAACATAGTGAAACCCCGTCTCTACTAAAAATACAAAAATTAGCTGGGTGTGGTGGCACATGCCTATAGTCCCAGCTACTCAGGAGGCTGAGGTAGGAGAATCACTTGAACCTGGGAGGCAGAGGTTGCCGTGAGCCAAGATCACGCCACTGCACTCCAGATTGGGGGACAGAGCAAGACTCCATCTCAAAACAAACAAACAAAAAACAGTAGATAGATGATCAAAGAAAATAAACTGACAACCTGAAAACGAGAAAGTAGAACTGGATAACAAATGTGGAAAACTTTCTAGCCTCACTAGTATCAGAGAAATGCAAATTGAAACAAGGTGCCATTTTTGGACTCTTTAGCTAGTGATGGTAGTGAAAACCAGAATGGTCCTTTCTAAAACAGCCTGCATGTCAAAACCATAAAAATGCTTCTACCTCTTTTACCCTGTTAATTCTACTTCTGGGAGTTTTTCCTAAAGAAATAATTCAAAATAGGGAAAAGCTAAAAGCAGAAAAATGTTGAACATGACATTATTTATAACTGAAAAGATTGAAGGCTGGGCACAGTGGCTTATGCCTGTAATCCTAGCACTTTGTGAGGCCAAGTTGGGAGGATTGCTTGAACCCAGGAGTTGAGACCAGCCTGGGAAATGTAGTGAGACCCCATCTCTAAAAAAAAAAAAAAAAAAAAAAAAAAAAAGCCGAGCTTGGTGGAACGTGCCTGTAGTCCCAGCTACTTGGGAGACTGAGGTGGGAAGATTACTTGAGCCCAGGAGGTTGAGGTTACAGTGAGCCAGGATCACACCACTGCACTCCAGCCTGTGTTACAGAATGAGGCTCTGTTTAAAAAAAAAAAAAAAGAAGAAGAAGAAAAAAGAGATTGGAGACAATTTGAAAAGCCAGTAAGGAGCCAGCCACAGTGGTGCATACCTGTAGTCCCAGCTACTCAGGAGGCTGTGGCAGGAGAGAATTGCTTGAGCCCAGGAATTTGAGGCCAGCTGGGCATCATAGTGAGACCCCCAACTCTTAAAAATGTTTTTAAATTTAAAAATAAAAAGATCTTTTAAAAGCCAATAAATGACTAAATAATTATGGGAAATCTATGTAATAAACTATTAAAAAATATTAATTTTCATGACTATAGGGATGTTTAAGTGAAAAAGGGCAGAAATGTTTTATATTAAGTGAAGGAAGTGGCATATAAAGGAGTACAGACAAGCCAGGCACCGTGGCTCACACCTGTAATCCCAGCACTTTGGGAGCCCAAGGTGGGCGGATCACGAGGTCAGAAGATCAAGACCAGCCTGGCCAACATGGTGAAACCCTGTTTCTACTAAAAGTACAAAAATTAGCTAGGCATGGTGGCACTTGCCTGTAATCCCAGCTACTCAGAAGGCTGAGGCAGGAGAATCGCTTAAACTAGGGAGTTGGAGGTTGCAGTGAGCCAAGATCGTGCCACTGCACTCTAGCCTGGTGACAGAGCAAGATTCTGTCTCAAAAAATAAAATAAATAAAGGAGTACATACATTATCATCTAAATTTGGTTTGAAGAAACGTGTTTGTAGATATTTATTCAGTATATAATATGTGGATAAAAAAAGGACTGGAAGAAAGCCCACTGAAGTGTCAACAGTAACTTCACCAGGTGATGGGAATTTGAGAAACTTTTTTTCTTATACATTTTTCTGTATCCTACATTTTTCATCTAGATTGTGCACTACTGTTATCAGAATTTTTTAAAAAATACTATTTTTTTTAAAGTAAAGCATAATACCAGGTGTGACAGCTCATGCCTGTTAATCCCAGCTACTTGTGAGGCTGAGGTGGGAGAATTGCTTGAACCCAGGAGGTCTAGCCTAGGTAACATAAGCAAGACTCCATCTCAATTAAAAAAAAAAAAAAAAGAAAAGAGATAGGGCATATGCTTGTATTATTGTATGTTATAACGATATCTTTTTTTTTGTTGTTTTTTGAGACAGGGTCTCACTCTGTCCCCTAGGCTGGAGCATAGTGGTGTGATCTCGGCTCGCTTCTACCTCCACCTCCTGGACTCAAGTGATTCTCCCACCTCAGCCTCCTGAGTAGCTGGGAATATGGGCATGTGCCATCACGCCCAGCTGATTTTTGTGTTTTTAGTAGAGACGGGGTTTCACCATGTTGCCCAGGCTAGTCTTGAACTCCTGAGCTCAGGTGATCTGCCCGCCTCGACCTCCCAAAGTGCTGGGGTTATAAGCATGAGCCACCACGCCTGGCCTATAATGATATCTTAAAAGATTGCTTTCTTTTTGTTTTTTGTGGGTTTTTTTTTTTTTTTTGACGGAGTCTCACTCTCACCCAGGCTGGAGTGCAATGGTGCGGTCTTGGCTCACTGCAATCTCCGCCTCCCAGGTTCAAACAATTCTCCAACCTCAGCCTCCCAAGTAGCTGGGACTACAGGCACGTGCCACCATACCCGTCTAATTTTTGTATTTTTAGTAGAGACGGGGTTTTGCTATGTTGGCCAGGCTGGTCTCGGTCTCCTGACCTCGTGATCCACCTGCCTTGGCCTCCCAAAGTGCTGGGATTACAGGCGTGAACCACCACACCCGGCTGACTGCATTTTTTAAACAGACTGGAAGATTTTGCTAGGAGTATGAGTGGTTTTCCCATGCCCCTTCTGTTTTCCAAATTGCTTGTGTTGTGGCTGCAGTCCTTTTATAATATGAAACAGGTAAATAACAACTGATGTTGTGGCTGCATCAAAGGGGTGACAAATGAAAAGGAGAGGACAAAGCAAAAGAGTCTGACCTTTCCAGGCTCTCCTGAAAGTCAAGGTTTTGATCAATGTTATGAGGGAGGCCTGTGAAGTAGCTCAGACGGTCTTGAGCTTTCAGCATCATGGATTCTTCTTTTAGATCCCATCTTCCCTTCCCAGCTCCCCCTCCTCAATTCCTACCGCTTAAGTGTCCATAGAGCAATTTCTTTTTAACTGTTCAGAAGCTTTCTGCAAGATGTTCGAAATACTAGCGTTGGTTTGAGCAGCTAGTCTATCTTGTGCTCTTGATTTGGGGGACTTGGCTTCTATTTAGATTTCTTTGAAGGTGGATGCCAGTGCCCCAGGGTCTGTGGAAGAGTAAGAGCCACTTGTGAGGATAAGACTGAAGAGGCCACAAACTCTCAGATCCTGAGAGGGTAGGACAACTCGTGCCTTCTGCTAGTCCCAAGGCCAGAATGGCCATCCTATCTTTAAAAAAGAAAGTTATTTCCCTAAGTACTATTTGAATTATTTTGTTTAAATTAAGTATGGGAAAGAGGTTTGAACCCTTTTCCAGCTTAAAATTTTAAATAAATATACAGTTTTTAAGTAAAAGTGAGATATGATTCTTTAGAAATCATCTGGCATTTAGCCAGGCATGGTGGTGTGCACCTGTAGTCCTAGCTACTCAAGAGGCTGAAGCGGGAGGATCCCTTGAGCCCAGGAGGTTGAGACTACAGTGAGCCGTGATCATGCCAGTACTTCAGCCTGAGCAATAGAGCAAGACCTTATCTCTAAAAAAAATAATAAAAAGACTTCACATTTAGACAATGTGGTAGTGTGCTGGTTCAGAAGGAGCCCAGCTATGCATGGCTAAGGGCAAATCCCTGAAAGGATGGACAAGGAAATTGAAAAATGTTCACTAACCTGAGAAACAGTCTTTGGAAAAAGGTGATCTCAGGTTCTCATGCAGGACAATTTAGGAAAAAGAGAGCCAGCCAGGAGAAGGCTGAGAACTTATTCCCCATTAGTCAAAAATCTGCTTTAAGTCAAGATCCTGCAATGGCCTTTGACAACAGGGCCCTGAAAATCACCAGAACCAAGCCTGGGCCTGGTGAGTGAGTGCCTCCATAGAGTTCTTGCTGCTGTGATTCAGTGCAAGTTAGAAACCTATGCTCTTCTTTAGCCTGGGGAAAACCAACGTCCGCAAACCCAGCTTACTCAGCAAACGATCGATCGTGGCCTGTATGCTAACTATAAGGCATGTTGCTAGGTACTGTGGAAATTCTAAAGAGACATAAGATAAGAACCTTCCTGAAAGCAGTAACACTTTAGTTGGGTAAAGGGATAAGGAGATACACACACACACACACACACACACACACACAGAGCTACCTATGTTATATATATGAATATAAGGGAACTCTCTCTTTTTGAGGGATAATCTTAGAAGTAAAATCTCATATTTGAGCATATTTAAAAGGCCACTGTAAGGCCGGGCGCGGTGGCTCACGCCTGTAATCCCAGCACTTTGGGAGGCCGAGACGGGTGGATCACCTGAGGTCAGGAGTTTGAGACCAGCCTGGCCAACATGGCGAAACCCGGTCTCTACTAAAAATACAAAAAATTAGCGGGGCGTGGTGGTGGGCACCTGTAATCCCAGCTACTCAGGAGGCTAAGGCAGGAGAATTGCTTGAACCCAGGAGGCGGAGGTTGCAGTGAGCCGAGATCACGCCACCGCACTCCAACCTAGGCAACAGAGCGAGACTCCATTAAAAAATAAATAAATAAATAAATAAAAGGCCAGTGTAAAAGAGGCTTAACTATATTTAGGTTTTTCTTTTCCTTTAGATCTAATTCTAAATTATGGACCATTGTCAATATTTGTAGCCTCTTTCATTGATTATAATAATAATCCTTGAAAATGCCTTCTAAAGAATGCTGGCCCCTTGAGAGCAGGAGCAGTTTATCAGCTGTGTTTACTGTACCTGAAACAGCCCTCAGTGTTTGCTGGACATTGTTAAATGTATGTGCAAAAGTTGAAAGATAGACATATTCTGGGGGGACCTTGCCCCCAGTGAGCTAATGACGACATTCACAATTACCCTTCACCTTTTAGACGCAGTCTTCTGGGATATATTTTTAGCGTTCCGCGTGGTCTTCATCTTGATGCGTCTGTTTCACATGTGAACGTAAAGTTCGTGAGCATTGAGTTGAGGCTGAGGAATCACTGCTTTCAACATTCCTTGTGGCTTACATCCCTGCATTTTTATGATCACTGTAGTTTTAATCACTGGCACTCCTTTGTTTCCATTTCCCACGAATTGGAAAATGCTATAAAAAATTCAAATACTGTAAACAAGCGTGGCTATACCGACAAAGGAAGGCCAACATTTAACTGCTAGGTGATTTTCAAAGCTCAGCATCTTTATCTAAAAAGCATAGTAGAGGTGCAGCGAAGTCAGAAGTCAAATTTTATTAAAGCTGAGGACAGCCTATAGTAGCTTTTGCTTTTTCCCTGGTGGCTGCTCACTTGAATTTCAGACAGTTCTAGTAATAAGAGAAAATAAATAACATTACAGGGTGAGCTAACCCTATGAACCCAGACCTGTAAATTTGTAGCGAAATGATACTTCCTCTCACAGACTTGTGACTTAATCTCCTTAAGAGGCTTTTTCTGAGCAAGGCTGAGACATCTCAGAAGACTAAATCTGCGTATGAACCTGACTGCAAAAAGAGTTCTTCCCTCCCAGGGTCTGGAGGGTATGAGTGCCTGTCAGTCCATGTGCTGTTTAACCCTCTGGTGCTGGACTCCGGGTCTCCCTCCGCTCTTTTCTCCCCGATGCAGAGCCCATGCTGGTGCGCTAACCTGCAGCGTCTCTGTGCTTCTCTTCTTACCTCCTCTTTCCCCTTCTCTTTCCCTCTTGCTGTGGTGTGTCCAGAAAAGGAAGTCGAGTTCCAGCGTGCACCTAATGGTGAGCCTTGCCTGCCCACCCATCGCCCACTCCATGCTGCCTGTGCCCGCCTGCCAGCCACGCAAACCCGTTCTGCCACGTGCGTGTGCCTCACTCATCCTCACTGCATGTCTGTGCTGTGTGGGCAGGTGTGGCCTGTCCTGCCAGGCGGGGGCCATTGCCCAAGGTCACCCAGTGGCCTAAAAAGTGGGCATTGGAAGGGGTGGTATGGCACCCCCTGCTGTGGAGTTTGGACAGCCCCCAGCAGCCCAGGGTAGGATGTGAAGCTGGTAGGGACCTGGGGCAAGCAAGGGAGAGACCCTCACTCGCTGTCACCCAGAAGGAGAGGCCCTGCTTCCCAGGCATGAGCAGCTGCTTCCTACAGACTGGCAGCTGGAGGGCAACTGTGTGGTGGGCAGAAGAGCTGGTTGCAGGCTCCCACTTGTGAGTCTTGCTCTCCTGGCTCTGCCCCCATGCAAATCCCATTCTCCAGCTGTGCCCATTGGTTCATCCTGCCCACCCAACCCTCAGGGGAACAGCTAACTCATCTTTCTCACAGTACACTGGGCACCAAGGGCAACACAGCAGCCTGAGTCATTATGAAACCATCCATTAAAACCAGAGGTGGGGGCCGGGCGTGGTGGCTCACGCCTGTAATCCCAGCACTTTGGGAGGCCGAGGCAGGCGGATCACGAGGTCAGGAGATCGAGACCATCCTGGCTAACATGGTGAAACCTCGTCTCTACTAAAAGTACAAAAAATTAGCTGGGCATGGTGGCAGGCGCCTGTAGTCCCAGCTACTTGGGAGGCTGAGGCAGGAGAATGGTGTGAACCCAGGAGGCAGAGCTTGCAGTGAGCTGAGATCGTGTCACTGCACTCCAGCCTGGGCGACAGCAAGACCCCGTCTCAAAAAAAAAAAAAAAAACCAGAGGTGGGGCCACTTGGGTGACATTCCAGCCCTCTGCAGGTTTTATGGGCACCCTGGAGTCTTTGCCCCCTGTGAGGGTCTTGGCCTCAGCTGGGATTTACAGGTAGGGCAGCCCTCTCTAACCAACCCCAAACAGGTCAGCATCATTCACTGAGCTAGGTGGGCTTTGCTGCTTCTTGGTGGGAATGGAGACAGCAGAGCTCCTATGAGTTTAGAGCACCGTCTCACTACTCCTGGGACCCCTCTTCTCTAGCCTGCCACAGTCTGTGGAGTCTTGTTCAGGGAGTCACTTGGTGCCTGGCTTGAGGTTCCATGCCTAACCCTGGGTTTGGGGATGTCTGAGCCATTGATAGCAAGCTGGCAGTGGATGGCTTCAGGTCTGGTCCAAGAGGCCTCCAGGCAAGAAGTAGGATGCTTTCTGTGTATGTCCTAGAAGAGAAGACACACATTCTAGCTGTCAGTGTATCATCTGTGCCCTGTGCAGGGATGGTAGCCACACATTTGTCCCACCTCCTATTGAAGAATTTGCAGGCATCAGGCTGCTTCTCAGTGGCCCCCAACCCCACTGGAACTCAGTGAGATTGAGTATGCTGGTTAGGGAACTTATCAGAGGCAGAGAATATCACATGGATATGGCTCCCTGCCCTGGAGATCAGCCTCCTTCCTTCCTTCCATCTTCCCCTTGCCCCTCCCTTGTTGTGCCGCTCTGTGTAATGTTTTTGTTTGTTTGTTTTTGTTTTTTTAAGATGGAGTCTTGCTCTGTCGCCCAGGCTGGAGTGCAGTGGTGCAATTTGGCTCACTGCAGCCTCCGCCTCCTGGGTTCAAGCAATTCTCTTGCCTCAGCCTCCCGAGTAGCTGGGATTACAGGCATGCACCACCGCGCCTGGCTAATTTTTGTATTTTTAGTAGGGATGGGGTTTCATCATGTTGGCCAGGCTGGTCTTGAACTCCTGACCTCAGGTGATCCACCCGCCTTGGCCTCCCAAAGTGCTGGGATTACAGGTGTAAGCCAGCGTGCCCGGCCACCACCATGTAGTTTTGAAAGGCAAGGAGTATCCCTGGTGGTCATGGTGCTGTTGGGAATGTTGGCCTGTGTGTGGCCTACTCTGTGCTGGAAGCCAGATTCTGGGACTACAGCCACAGCCCCTCTGGGTTTCACCTGCCCCTCACCGGAATACTGCCCTTACTTCTAGCCGATCAGGCCTAAGATTTGTCAGGCAAAAAGGTGAACAGCACAGCCCTGACTCTGCTCCCTGAGGTCAGTGAATGCATTTTGGTCTGAAATGGACTTCCACCCCCATCCTCTGGATACCATCTCTTAGGCCAGGCATACTTTCTTTTCTCCTTTCTCTTTGTTTCAGGCTTCGAGCTGGTGTTGTAAGAAGGAAATAAAGGTGCTGGGTTGAAAGGGCAGCAGGAGACTGCCCACAGATAGGGGACCAGAGTTTCTGAATTTTGTTCTGCTTTCTTGTAAATTACCCCCCCCCTTTCCCTGTATGGTGGGAGGAAGATCTTGAACTTCTTTGGGTCAGGTGTGCATTGTGCAATGACATGGCACCTGGCATAAGCAGAGATTTCTGGAGAGATACTTTAAAACAAGGCTTTGGGCTTGTCCCGCCTTAAGGGTGCCCCAAGAGCTAGGTCTCTGGGTCCCACAAATACTTCCTCCGATCATCTCTCCAGCCATCGCTCCCATCTGCACAGCGTATGGAGGCCACCTCAGGCCTACCTCCTCCAGGCCAGGCCAGGGGGCAAGGGAGGTCTGGGAGTTGAACCTGAGTGGCCTTGGGGACTCTGGAGGAACTAAACCATCTGTTTTCTTGTCTCAGCCACAGAGCAACAACAAAAACAGTCTCGTAAGCCCAGCCCAAGAGCCCGCGCCCTTGCAGACGGCCATGGTACCTCCTGACTACAGCTTCTCTGCCTCTGCCCCCGGCTGCCTCCTGCCCCTTCCCTCTTCCTCCTCTTGTGCCCCCTCCCTGACCTCCTGGGCCTGTTCCTTTCTTGGTCCCCATAGAGCAGACTGCTTTGTGTGCAGCCCTGTATGCCCCTTCCCCTTCATTGTCCCGCCTGGCCGCACTCCGTCCCGCATGGCAGAACTGCTGCTCCTGCTCGTGCTCCTTTCGCTGGTTGGGGGAAGAGTGATCAGGGCTCTCAGCTGAACCTCCCAGGCCCAGCCCAGGACCCTCAGTGGGTCTGCTGTGGGGGCTGGGAAGGTGAGTTGCTTAGGAAAGGAGAGGGTAGGAGCTTTCTTGGGACCTGAACATCAGTTCTTGGAGGCCTCCTTGTAAAACCTGCCTCAGTCTCTCCTTTGCAAAGCCAGAAACAGGAAAGAGGGCTGGGGCCCCACCTCTGGATGGTGCTGAGGTCTCCAGGCTCCTGGAGTGCCTCGTGCTAGCTGAGTTCTCTCTGGGCTCCTCCAGGGGTTCTGTGTGCTCTTGGAGCTCCCTCTGCTAGTGGTGGCTAAATAGAGAGTCAGCAAGGGGTGACTGGGAAAGAGGGAGGAGTGATGGTGCCTGCTACTCCCCTCCTTCCTGCGGACCCTCGTGCCACCTGACGTGGCGGTGTGGGGCCAGGAACTAGGGAAGGCAGAAGGCGGGCGCAGCGGGCGGCTCTCTGGGCTCAGCTTGCCAAGGGGGATTCCTGTCCTGGCTCTTTCTGGGAGACCTCATTCTTCTCCCCAGTGTACACCCTGTGATGAACACTGTGGCAGGGCCCGGCCTGTGCCCTCAGTCCCACAGCTCCTCCAGTGTACCTGCCCCGTGGGAACCCCATGTGGAAAAAGCCCTCAGAACTGACAGGAATCAGGGACAGGGGCCCTTGCTGTCTCAGCCTCCTGGGCACCTGCACCTGCCAGGCCTCTCTTTCTTACCAGCCAGTGCTGCTGCCAAAATCCAGGGCTATCCCAGCTGCCTGGGACCCCAGCTGAGCCGGACATTTTGTCTTCTGGAGATAGCTGGTGGGCAGGCCTCAGTGGTCATCACAGGGTCTGTGGGGGTCCTGGGGTGCAGGTGGGGCTCCTCAGGGAAGAGCCATAGTCTGTTCCCAAGTTGGAAGGGTAATTTTCATCTTCTCTCACAGGAGCCACAAACCACTGTGGTACACAACGCTACAGATGGGATCAAGGTGAGTGGCTCCTGAGCCTGTCTCCTGCTTTCCAGGTCAGCAGGAGACAGGTGGGCTGGGTCCCAGGGGTCTACAGGCTGCACCCTGAGGCCAAGGCGTTTGCAGAGGCTCAGCTGAAGGTAGCCTGTGCTCATAGTTGCTCCATTCTGAGGAAGGGCGTTCTACCTTATGGAGCCCAGGCTTTGCAGTCAGACAGACCTGGTCTGAATCCTGCCCCTGCACCTTAGTATCCTGTATCTGCAAATTGGGGATGATAATAATAGAATCTTCCTCCATATGTTGGAAGTTTAAATGAGAGTAAACGTTCACTGAAAAACAGGCAAGAGCATCTCTAGACCCTGGAGCATTCTCCGTGGCCTGGCCCCTTTGTGCCCTTGGTGTTTTCACCGGCATTCCTGAACCAATCTGTTAAGCTTGGATACCATCCATGGCTCTGGTTTAGAGAGGTGACAAGACAAATTACCTGTTCAAACGGTGGGTGGGATGGGAGGCAGATAAAAAACCAATAAGCAAACAGATAAAATAGGCCGGGCACTGTGGCTCACACCTGTAATTCTCACACTTTGGGAGGCCAAGGTGTGGGCAGATCGCCTGAGCTCAGGAGTTCGAGACCACCCTGGGCAACATGGTGAAACCTCGTCTCTACTAAAATACAAAAAGGTAGCCAGGTGTGGTGGTGCGTGCCTGTAGTCCCAGCTACTTGGGAGGCTGAGGCACGATAATCGCTTGAGCCTGGGAGGCAGAGGTTGCAGTGAGCTGAGATCATGCCACTGCACTCCAGCCTGGGCTACGGAGTGAGACTTAGTCTCTCAAAGACATAAATAAGATAAAATCTAATGTCAATAGGTAGTCTGAAGAAAATGGCACAAAGTAGAGAGAAGGCCAGGTGCAGTGGCTCACACCTGTAATCCTAGCACTTTGAGAGGCCAAGGCGGGCGGATCACTTGAGGTCAGGAGTTCAGAACCAGCCTGGCCAACATGGGAAAACCCCATCTCTACTAAAGATACAAAAATTAGTTGGGGATGGTGGTACATCCCTGTAATCCCAGCTGCCTGGGAGGCTGAGGCAGGAGAATCGCTTGAACCTCGGAGGCGGAGGTTGCAGTGAGCTGAAATCGTGCCACTGCACTTCAGCCTGGGCAACAGAGCAAGACTCCATCTAAAAAATGAAAACAGAAAAACCCCACCAAAGTAGAGAGAGAGAGAGAACAGGGCCTTGAATTAAGTAGTCAGGAGGAGGCCTCTTTCAGGAGGTGATATCTGAGCGAAAAACTGAATGGTGGGTGGGGGAAGGAGGCAACCAGGCCAACTCTGAGGCTGAGTGCCCTAGGCAGAAGGAACTGAAGCTCAGGTGTGGCATGTGTAATCAAGCAGAGGGAAGAGGGAAGTGACACGGGGAGAACCTGGGAGAGTGATGAGGTTGGAGAAGCAGCAGGGCCTGCTACAGAGGCCCTTGTAGGAGTTTGCATTTTCTTCCAGCAGCAAGGAGAAGCTGTTGGGAGTAATAGAATCTATCTGACACTTTAACACATCACTCTGGCCACATCATGATCAAGAACTCTAGGGAGGGCCAGGCACGGTGGCTCACACCTGTAATCCCTGCACTTTGGAAGGCCGAGGCAGGTGGATCAGTGGAGGTCAGGAGCTCGAGACCAGCCTGGCCAATATGAAGAAACTCTGTCTCTAATAAAAATAAAAAAATTAGCCAGGCGTGGTGGCAGGCGCCTGTAATCCCAGCTACTCGGGAGGCTGAGACAGGAGAATCACTTGAACCCAGGAGGTAGAGGTTGCAGTGAGCCAAGATCATGCCACTGCACTCTGGCCTGGGCAACAAGAGCAAAACTCTGTTTCAAAAAAAAAAAAAAAAAATCTTGGGGAAGTTAAGGAGACCATGAAGCTGTTATCGTGGTTCAGGTGTGAGATGCTGGTGGCCTGGAGTCAGGTTGTAGCTGTGTATTGGAAGTGAAGAGGTAAGACATGGGATTTACTTTGGAGGCAGAACCAAAAGATTTTATTTTTAGATTGGGCAATCCGAATATAAGGGAAAAAGAAAAGGATTGAGGATGACACCAGGTTTTAGCCTGAATAACTGGTCTAATTAGGGGCATTTACCAAGTGGGGGAAGACTAGGGCGGAGATTTGGGAAGAGTCAGACAGCCAGGGTGGAAGCAGAACCTTCCATGGTCTCCTTGCACCTCTTGTAGGAGCACAAACTCTGCTTTCGTTCTGCTTTGCTCCTCTGGCTTCCAAGGGATGGAGCATATAGAAACATATTCTTTTTGGCCTACAGGGCTCCACAGAGAGCTGCAACACCACCACAGAAGATGAGGACCTCAAAGGTAGGTGCTGGCCCTTGGAGGGGGAAGGACTCCAGCAGTGACCCAGGTACCTGGGCTCCAATGGGGCACCCGCCTTTTCTGCTCCCAGAACTGGGAATGCTGGCTCCTATGCCCCTAGGAGAGGGCTTGGTATAAAAGCTACTTTCCACAAGCCAAGATATGAGGCCCCTGTGTGGTGTTGCTGAGCTGGGCAAGAGGCTTCTCTTCTTTGACCCCAAGTCTAAAATAGCTAAGCTAGAGATTCTCCAGGGGCCAGGGCTCAGAGAACTGTTCCTGTCGCTGATAATGATGTGCCATCCCAGAACAGGGGTACCCTAAGTCCCTGCCAAAGTAGCCCACAAGTGTCATGAGTCATAAATAGAGTGACCAATCATCCTGGTTTTCCCCGGACACAGAACTTTTGGTTTTAAGACTGTGATGGGCCAGGAGTGCTGGCTCACACCTGTAATCCCAGAACTTTGGGAGGGCCAGGGCAGGAGGATTGCTTGAGGCCAGGAGTTTGAGGCCAGCCTGGGCAACATAGCAAGACTTTGTCTCTATTAAAAGAAAAAAAAAGAAAAGAAAGGAAAAAAAAATTTTAGGAACAAATAAATAGGCCAGGTGAGGTGACTGATACCTGTAATCCCAGCACTTTGGGAGGCCGAGGCAAGCAGATCACTTGAGGTCAGGAGTTCGAAACCAGCCTGGCCAACATGCTGAAACCCCATCTCTACTAAAACTACAAAAAAAGGCCGGGCCTAGTGGCTCCCGCCTGTAATCCCAACACTTTGGGAGACCAAGATGGGTGGATCACCTGAAGGTCAGGAGTTCAAGACCAGCCTGGCCAACATGGTGAAACCCCATCTCTACTAAAAATATAAAAAATTAGCCAGGTGTGGTAGCAGGTACCTGTAATCCCAGGTACTTGGGAGGCTGAGGTGGGAGAATTCGCTTGAACCTGGGAGGTGGAGGGTGCAATGAGCTAAGATCGCCCCATTGCATTCCAGCCTAGGCAACAAGAGCAAAACTTCTCAAAAAAAAAAAAAAAAAAAAAAAAAGGCCGGTCATGGTGGCAGGGTCCTATAATCCCAGCTACTCGGGAGGCTGAGCCATGAAAATGCTTGAACCCGGGAGGTGGAGGTTGCAGTGAGCCAAGATCACACCACTGCACTCCAGTCTGGGTGACAGAATGAGACTCTGTCTCAAAAAGAAAAAAAAAAAAAAAAAAAGGCCGGGTGCGGTGGCTCACGCCTGTAATCCCAGCACTTTGGGAGGCCCAGGCGGGTGGATCGTGAGGTCAGGAGATCGAGACCATCCTGGCTAACACGGTGAAACTCCGTCTCTACTAAAAATGCAAAAAATTAGCCGGGTGTGGCGGCAGGCGCCTGTAGTCCCAGCTGCTTGGGAGGCTGAGGCAGGAGAATGGCATGAACCCGGGAGGCGGAGCTTGCCGTGAGCTGAGATCGCGCCACTGCACTCCAGCCTGGGGGACTGAGCAAGACTCCGTCTCAAAAAAAAAAAAAAAATATATATATATATATATAAATAAATATAAAACCCAGATAGTCCTGGGAACACTGGGATGAGTTGGTCACTCTAGTCCTAAGATCTTGGCCTGAATGATGGAGTTGGAACCAATCTGACAACTGTGAGGCCACATTTGGTCGTGTCCTGGTGGGCCTGTAAGGACCACTCGCCTAAGCGTGGGCCTGGCTAGAGTGCCAGGGGGGTGGGAGGGCATGGCAGGCCGGACCCCTGGGAATCTCTGTCCTGCTCTTTTGTTGGGCCTCCTGGAATTGCTCCCTTTGCCTGAATTCCATAAGTGGCTTTGGGCCAGGCCATCAGAAAAGACAGAGGAACACTGTAGGACAGAGCTGGGAGAGCATGCCCTGGGTGGCAAGGGGGCATCAAACGTTTTGGAACCAAAAAAATAGCAGAAAGCTACGAGGAAGTGAATCATAGTAGCTCCAGGCCCCTGTGAGTGAGGTCAGATCAGTTCGATTCCAGCACTGCTGGCAACATAGGAGGCGCCATCACTGCTGGGCTCTGGACCCTGTGGCCTGGCCCCTTGGAACATCTTCCCCGGGAGCAGGGGTCCTTGGACAGGCTGTTGTAAGGCTCGTCTGGAAGCCACGGCCCAGGTCTGGGCACCTGCCTGGTGCCCTCAGCTGGGAGGCCTCTCTGGCAGAGGCGGCGGCGTGGGATGTGGTCCAGTGTCCACAGCAGCCCGAGGCGAGGCGTCCCCTTGCCCCGGCTCTGCAGCGCCATGGGCTCGGGTCCTGTCCGGCTTGCTCGCTCACCTGCCTTGTTCTGTTTGTTTTGGCTGCTCTGCCTTGCCCTGCCCTGCCCTGCCCTGGCTGGTTAGCTGCCCCGCTCCGCACTGGGAATGGCAGCTTGGTGCCTGAAGGACGGAGCTCCCGGGACAGAACAGCCCCCTCTGCAGGCATGCAGCCCCAGCCTTCTCTCTGCTCCTCAGCCAGTAAGTGTGAGGGAGGCACATTCTGGCTTCCGTCTCCCTGGCTCGTCCTGAAGCCCCTCAGGGACCCCCACCACAGCTGTCAGCCCGGCCCAGCTGCCCATGGTAGTAAGCTCTGGGAGCATGGCCTCTGCTAGGGGTGGGGGGTCAATTGGAGGTGCTGTTGAGACCAGGCAGGGGCCCCTGAGTCTGGGGCCCAAAGAAATGAGAAGAGTGGGTGGAAGAACATGGCCTGGGGTGGGGGGAGTAGAAAGTCCCCAAGATGTGCAGTGGGCCTTGCCTCAGCGCCGAGCCAGGAAGAAGGGCAGAGTCGGAAGTCAGGTCTGTGAGGGTGGGAGTGGGGTGATGGGGAAATCGTGACAGCAAGGAACTGTGTTGGGGATGTAGTGCTTCCTGAGTCTCAGCATAACATATTAAGAGCATGGGGTCAGAGGCAAGACAGATCTGAGTTTAAATCCCAGATACACTGCCTTCAAGAGTGTGAAATTTAACCTCTCAGAGCTGCAGGTTCCTTATCTGTAACGTGGAAATAAAACGGCCTGCACCTCAGAGCCTTATTGGAAAAAAGACGAGGCAGTAAGAAGTCTTGATACGGTGCCTCACTGGGTTATCAGGGGCTCATCCTCATATTTCTAGTTACGTCTGTGCTGGAGGATGCCTGTGTCTGCTGCCTTTCCTCCCACCATCTATCCTTGCAGAGTTTCTAAGCACAACCCTCTTCACTCGTGGGGCCCCAGTCAGGTCATCCAGATGGGTCTGGTGGGTTGGAGAGGGTGTGTGTGTGGTGGGTGCACACCTGCCTGCTGCTTTAGGAAGCCCATCTAACTCCTTGCTTCCCTTAACCTGCTGCTTGCTCACCTGGAGCTGCAGCCTAGCAGGGCTGATGGCTGTGGGGCTCCCTCCTGGATGTGCCTTTGGCTGCGCTGCCCTGTCCCAGCTGTGCTGCTTGGCTGTGCTGGCCTGGCCAGGCCATGGTGGTGCTGTTCTAATGCTTGCAGTTGTCTTGCAGCCTTTCGCTCCTGTGAGGAAAGGGTTGTGGCCTGGGCCAACCCAGGGCTCGGGTTAAGATGAGCCCAAGCTCAACCCACGCTCTCCCTTACCCTGGCGGCAGCCTCTGCTGATAGTGGCATTCCCTATAAGAGAAGCCCAGGGCAGCAGGACATCACCAGCTGTCCCTTGGCTTGGGATGGGTTGGGGAGGAAGGCTCTGGAGGGCACCACCTCTGCCTGCCTGTCAGTCTGAGCCCTGTCTGGTTTTCCTGAGGAACACCTCCTGGCATGAGAGCTGGTGTGAAATGTACAGCTTTCCCAAGCCTTGAGAGGTAAACGGAGCAGCCTCTCTGGTACAGGCTGTCACAGGTTTTTACAATTCCGGGATCATTTCTCCCAGAAAAGCCCTGTGGAGTTGATGAGCAGTGGGAAGCATCCATCCTAGGGCTCTGATGGTCTTTTGGCACCCCAGCCCTAGCTGCATTCTGCTGTCAGGCTGCCTGTCGCCCAGGGCTGGATCCTGGCCACTGAATGAGGGCTAAGAGTGGGGGTGGTGATTGAGACCTGACTGAGCCCCTTCAGGTGAGAGAAGTAAATTGGGGGTGGAAGCAGCCTTATTGAGAGATGCTTGTGAGAGAGGCTGCTCATACAGGGAAGGGGCTCACAGCATTCACGATGTACCAGGCTCCTCACCTGTTAAAGGCAAGTGTGTTTTCTGCAACCTGGTTGTTGATAGAGCGGGAGGCCAAGGCCAAAGAACCATAACTAATGGCTGGGCTTCAGGAGGAAGTGGTCATTGTGTCTGCAGACTGCAGAGAGGGAGATGGAAGGGAAGGTGGGTTCGCTCTTCTGCCAACGGCCCTAGAGACAGAGAAGAGGGATGTCTTTGTCATAAGTGATCACAGGGGACTCCTGAGGACTGGGGAAGGCTCTCTGTCACTTAGGAGGTACCCCAGTAGGTAAATTGATGGATTTTTCTCCCCCACAGTGAGAAAACAGGAGATCATTAAGATTACAGAACAGCTGATTGAAGCCATCAACAATGGGGACTTTGAGGCCTACACGTAAGTAGAGACCCATTTTTTTTTTGTGACCTAAGTCATCTCCCAAGGCCTTCCCCGCTTCCAGACAACAATTAGGACCCTGGGGAAAGGGAATTTGGACCTTGGACAAAGTATCTGAGTTAAGCCTTCTCCTAAGCTGGGAGCCCTTTCAGGTAGATTCCCTGAGCTCACCCACGGTGTCCTGGTGGTGGGCCGAAAGCACAGGGCTGAGTGGCTCAGCAGGCAGGCCTGGAAGATTTCGCTGTCTTGTCTGGGATGGCCACAGCTAGCCTGCTGCTACTGGATAGACACTGCTGATAAGGAAGGAAGACAAATCGCTCCACAGAAGCCTGATAGGCTGCTTTTTTGTTTTTTCTCCCTGCAGGAAGATTTGTGATCCAGGCCTCACTTCCTTTGAGCCTGAGGCCCTTGGTAACCTCGTGGAGGGGATGGATTTCCATAAGTTTTACTTTGAGAATCGTGAGTGGGTTCGTGCTGCTGATATACTCCTGCCTGCCCCTTCACCCCTTTGCCTTTGTCTCCTGCTCACCTCCTCATCCCAGTTGCCCACTTTTCCCTTATTTGACCTTCGTGCTGCACTCCTACTCTGTATGCTTGCCCCTTTGTGCCCCGATGGTTGTAAACAGGCACCTTTGAAGGCCCTGCTCTGAGCCCCAAGTGCCCATTCATTCCACAACTGCCTTGTGGCAGTCCCAGTCACCACAATCAAGTTCACTTATTTCTTGCCGAGCACGGTGGCTCACGCCTGTAATCAAAGCACTTTTGGGAGGCTGAGGCTGGCGGATCATGAGGTCAGGAGATCGAGACCATCCTGGCTAACACGGTGAAACCCCATCTCTACTAAAAATACAAAAAATTAGCCAGGCGTGGTGGTGGCGCCTATAGTTCCAGCTACTTGGGAGGCTGAGGCAGGAGAATGGTGTGAACCTGGGAGGCGGAGCTTGTAGTGAGCCAAGATTGCGCCACTGCACTCCAGCCTGGGCAACACAGTGAGACTCCATCTCAAAAAAAAAAAAAAAAAAGTTCACTCATTGCTTTAAGCCTCACCTCTTTCCAAGATGGATTGGAAGGAAACCCTTTGAGATTAGATTGAGATGATCTCAGCACGTAAGAACTAAGCTCTGTGTCTGCAGGTTTCAAAATAGAGGAAATTAAAACCAGGATAAGAATGTGCAAACCGGCCGGGCGCGGTGGCTCAAGCCTGTAATCCCAGCACTTTGGGAGGCCGAGACGGGCAGATCACAAGGTCAGGAGATCGAGACCATCCTGGCTAACCCGGTGAAACCCCGTCTCTACTAAAAAATACAAAAAACTAGCCGGGCGAGGTGGCGGGCGCCTGTAGTCCCAGCTACTCCGGAGGCTGAGGCAGGAGAATGGCGTGAACCCGGGAGGCGGAGCTTGCAGTGAGCTGAAATCCGGCCACTGCACTCCAGCCTGGGTGACAGAGCGAGACTCCGTCTCAAAAAAAAAAAAAAAAAAAAGGCCGGGCGCGGTGGCTCAAGCCTGTAATCCCAGCACTTTGGGAGGCCGAGACGGGCGGATCACAAGGTCAGGAGATCGAGACCATCCTGGCTAACACGGTGAAACCTCGTCTCTATTAAGAAATACAAAAAACTAGCCGGGCGAGGTGGCAGGCGCCTGTAGTCCCAGCTACTCGGGAGGCTGAGGCAGGAGAATGGCGTGAACCCGGGAGGCGGAGCTTGCAGTGAGCTGAGATCCGGCCACTGCACTCCAGCCTGGGCGACAGAGCGAGACTCTGTCTCAAAAAAAAAAAAAAAAAAAAAAAAAAAAAGTGTGCAAACCAGGGCACTCTTGGTGATTTGTGAGATCGGAAGTTGTGGCTAGAATCTTCCTGACTATGGAGGAAGGCAGGCGTCCTGTATGGGGGGTGGGGTGTACATTCTGACCAGTTCGTGGAAGATAAGGGGATAAGAAGCTGAATCATCACCCCCTCCCATCTTTCTGTCTACTCTATGAGACCCTCCCCTTCCTTATTTTTATCTCTTCCCACTTTATGCTGGGCCTTCCCTATCCTGCCCTGAGTTATAGTTAGTCACTAACTTCTCTGCTGACTCCCACCCTTATCACATCTCAGCTGCATATATAAACTCTCAGTTATCTAAGTAATTCTATTAGCCAGAAGCAATTCCAGAGTTTATATTAATTCTAGGAAGGTGACATGTAGCCCCTGTCTAACATTTGAATTGAACTAAAATGTGAATCTCAATAAAAGCAACACAGTTTTCACAGCATATGCTGATAATGGCAATCCAACTTCTTTTGCCTTTTCCCCAGGGAATCCTGGGAATATCCTGAGCTTGGTGCTTTGGTGATTCTCTTTCAGCTTTGGTGCCTTAAAAAAAAAAATTACAAATCAATTTTGAATGGTTTAAGTTCATGATTTTGTTCTGCAGCCCTAGCTAGGGGCGAGCCAAGCCTTTTGAAATCTAAACTCAGCCTAACAAAACAGAAAATCTGTAGGCTTCAGTTAGAGTCACATGGTCCTGAGTTCAGGTGTGTGATTTGAGCAAATTATTCCTTGAACCTATTTCCTCATCTTATAATGAAGAAAATATTATCCAGCAAGAAATACAGCTCAGGCATGTAAAACCCCAGCACAATGCCTGATTAAAAGAGCAGCAGCTACTATCATTGTTGCCCATCTTTCTGTTCCTTTTGGATAAAGAAGACTAATGTAATGTGGTATCCTGGCCTCTGGAGGGCGTTTGAGGGGGGGAACTTGGAGATTCTGGGAATGGTTGCTCGGGAGTTGGTAAGACTTGGAAGTGCAGGCTGGGAGGAAAATGCAGGTGCCCAGGCCTGATGTCCTCTTACCTACCCCACCCTGCCCTGTAGTCCTGTCCAAGAACAGCAAGCCTATCCATACCACCATCCTAAACCCACACGTCCACGTGATTGGGGAGGACGCAGCGTGCATCGCCTACATCCGCCTCACCCAGTACATCGACGGGCAGGGTCGGCCTCGCACCAGCCAGTCAGAAGAGACCCGGGTCTGGCACCGTCGGGATGGCAAGTGGCTCAATGTCCACTATCACTGCTCAGGGGCCTCTGCCGCACCGCTGCAGTGAGCTCAGCCACAGGTGCACCTGGTTGAGGGGGGAGAGGGGCTGGGAGGGCCTGGGACAGGTGGGGTCAGAGGAAGAAGAGAAGGCTGGGAGGTGGCCCTGGGAGAGGAGGTGTGGGCCATCCCAGAGGATTGGCAAAGGCTGGTAGAATGCTTGTAATAAGTTGTGCTCGGAAATCAGACAGACTGGGGTCTGGCTCCGTGACTCCAAATTGGGTGACCTCAGGTTACTTCCCCTCCCTAAACTCAGTCTCCTTAGCTGTCAAAGAGAGGCAGAGAGTGGTGCCTACCTCATTTAATCATTGTGAGGATTAAGTAAGATACTATAAGTAAAGCACTTAGTAAGTGCTCAGCAAATGGGAGGCAGTTTTGTATTTAAGCATTAGCTTCACCCACTTTCCCCACCACCTCAGGCCTACTTGGCCACGTGTTTAGCGTGCTAAAGTCGCTGGAACTCATCTGTGTGCTCATTGTCCTCTGTTCTGTTACCACATTCTGTCCTGTTTGACAGGGGCATTAGGAGATTCCAGCCAGAGGTCGAACCTTCGCAGCCAGTGGCTCTGGAGGGCCTGAGTGACAGCGGCAGTCCTGTTTGTTTGAGGTTTAAAACAATTCAATTACAAAAGCGGCAGCAGCCAATGCACGCCCCTGCATGCAGCCCTCCCGCCCGCCCTTCGTGTCTGTCTCTGCTGTACCGAGGTGTTTTTTACATTTAAGAAAAAAAAAAAGAAAAAAAAAGATTGTTTAAAAAAAAAAAAAGGAATCCGTACCATGATGCATTTTAAAACCACCGACAGCCCTTGGGTTGGCAAGAAGGCAGGAGTGTGTATGAGGTCTATCCTGGCATGAGCAGCGGGCTGACCCACTGGCCTTGAAGAGGTGAGCTTGGCCTCTCTGGTCCCCATGGACTCGGGGACCAGGCAAGAACTCTGACAGAGCTTTGGGGGCCATGATGTGATTGGAGCTCCTGAGGTGGCCTGCTTACCCCAGGTCTAGGAACGGACTTCTTTGGAACTTGCATAGGCGCCTAGAATGGGGCTGATGAGAACATCGTGACCATCAGACCTACTTGGGAGAGAACACAGAGCTCCCAGCCTGCTGTGGAGGCAGCTGAGAAGTGGTGGCCTCAGGACTAAGGGCCCGGACGTTGATGTGTACTGTCTCATTTAGTGTAGAAGGGAAGAGAATTGGTGCTGCAGAAGTGTGCCCGCCATGAAGCTGATGAGAAACCTCGTGTTAATCTGACATGCACTCACTCATCCATTTCTATAGGATGCACAATGCATGTGGGCCCTGATATTGAGGCCTTATCCCTGCAGCTAGGAGGGGGAGGGGTTGTTGCTGCTTTGCTTCATGTTTTCTTCTAATTCAGCAAGGAGAGAGCCGGGCCCTGGTCAGGGCTCCCGTGCCGCCTTTGGCTGTTCTGTTTCTGTGCTAATCTGGACCATCTTTGTCTTGCCTTTTCACGGTAATGGTCCCCATGCTGACCCTCATCTGGGCCTGGGCCCTCTGCCAAGTGCCCCTGTGGGATGGGAGGAGTGAGGTAGTGGGAGAAGAGGTGGTGGTCGTTTCTATGCATTCAGGCTCTCTTCGAGGCTGCCTCCCTTTTTATTCTTCCTTGCTGCACGTCCATCTCTTTTCCTGTCTTTGAGATTGACCTGACTGCTCTGGCAAGAAGAAGAGGTGTCCTTACAGAGGCCTCTTTACTGACCAACTGAAGTATAGACTTACTGCTGGACAATCTGCATGGGCATCACCCCTCCCCGCATGTAACCCGAAAGAGGTGTCCAGAGCCAAGGCTTCTACCTTCATTGTCCCTCTCTGTGCTCAAGGAGTTCCATTCCAGGAGGAAGAGGTCTATACCCTAAGCAGATAGCAAAGAAGATAATGGAGGAGCGATTGGTGATGGCCTTGGTTTCCCTCAGAACAACGCTGCAGATTTATCTGCACAAACATCTCCACTTTTGGGGGAAAGGTGGGTAGATTCCAGTTCCCTGGACTACCTTCAGGAGGCACGAGAGCTAGGAGAAGAGGCAAAGCTACAGGTTTACTTGGGAGCCAGCTGAGAAGAGAGCAGACTCAAAGGTGCTGGTGCTTGGATTTAGCCAGGCTCCTCCGAGCAGCTCATGCATGTCCCAGCCCCTGGGCCCTAGCCCTTTCCTGCCCTGCAGTCTGCAGTGCCAGCACGCAGATCCCTTCACCACAGGGTTTCGTTTTGCTGGCTTGAAGACAAATGGTCTTAGAATTCATTGAGACCCATAGCTTCATATGGCTGCTCCAGCCCCACTTCTTAGCATTCTTACTCCTCTTCTGGGGCTAATGTCAGCATCTATAGACAATAGACTATTAAAAAATCACCTTTTAAACAAGAAATGGAAGGCATTTGATGCAGAATTTTTGCATGACAACATAGAAATAATTTAAAAATAGTGTTTGTTCTGAATGTTGGTAGACCCTTCATAGCTTTGTTACAATGAAACCTTGAACTGAAGATATTTAATAAAATAACCTTTAAACAGTCCATTGTGTTACTGCTGTTGGAGGTTTATGGCCAGAGGCATAGATTTTAGCAGCCTGGGTTACCAGGTTGGAGAGAGGTATCTCCTACTCCCATTGGGGCCTTTTGAGAATAAAACTTCCTCATGCCTGTAATCCCAGGCATTAGGAGGTCGAGGCAGGCGAATCACGAGGTCAGAAGTTCGAGACCAGCCTGGCCAACATGGTGAAACCCCTTCTCCACTAAAAAACACAAAAAATTTATCTGGGCGTAGTGGCGGGCGCCTGTAACCCCAGCTACTCGGAAGGCTGAGGCAGAAGAATCGCTCGAACCCGGGAGGGGGAGGTTGCAGTGAGCCGAGGTCGCGCCACTGCACTCCAGCCCAGGGGACAGAGTGAGATTCCGTAACAGAAAGAAAAAAAAAAAAAAAACTTCCTCATAACCTCCAACCAGCGCTCGGTGCTGCGGAGGCGAGGCGGGGCGGGGAGGGGAGGGAGGGTGAGTGCCCTGGGAGCCGGTTGAGGGCCTCGCCCCGCCCCTGGTCCCGCCTCCGGCTAGGCCGCTCCGCCTCGTCCCCTCCGAGTGGGCCGGCCCGGCTCCCCCTCCGCGGGGCTGAGTGGATGAGCCCAGGCCTGAGCCCGCCCCTGCTACAGAGTCGCGGTCCCCGACGCCCGGCCGGCGGTGCCATCGCGCGAGGAGGAGGGGGTGCGCTTCCGCGGGCGGGGCGTCCACCCGCCGTCTCGGAGGCCGCGGCTGGGCCCGGCACTGCGGAGGGCCGCTTGGTTTCCCGGCACCCAGGTCGCGCGGCTGCTAGGGCCGGAGTCGGTGGATCCGAGCGGGTGCCACCAGGGGCGGCGCGCCGCCTCCCCCGGTGGGAGCGGTGGTTGGGCCAGGCTGCGGCAGAGCGTTCGCTCGGAGATGGCGGAGCAGCCGCGACGCGGCCCGTGGCCCCGAGAGCAGGGAAGCCGGGCAGCCCCGGGACGCGGCGGAGCCCGGGGACAGCGGGGACGCCGCCCAGTCCTCCGGGTGAGCCGCCCCTGAGGAGACCCCCCGCCCATGGTCGCGCTCAGGCCCCGCAACAGACTCTCCTCGATGTTGCCACCATCGCCACCCTCAGGGTCGTCCCGGGGCGGCCCAGCGTGCGCCCCCCACCCCGATCCTTTCCTCCGGCCTCCCTCAGAACCGCCTCGCTCCCGTCCGGACCGGGCGGGCTCCCTTCTTCCCGCAAGGCTCTCCCAGCCCAGAGGCTGTTTTCGATGTCACCCCGGAGTCGCCGCCGCGCGCCCGTGGCCCCTTCCCCTTTGGTGTCCCACATCCGGTGCGCTCTTCGCATCCACCTGTACCCCCGTCTCCTCTCGGCGGGGCCCCTCCAGCCGCCAGCCTCGGGCCCCCTCGGCGCCCGCAGCCTCCGCGCCGCTGCTCCGGCAGTCCCGATCTCCCCTAGCCCAGGCCCGGCTCCCGTCTGGCTTCGCCGTTCTCAGAGACCTCCCGCACACACCCACCCCGCCCAGCCCTGCTGGCCCTCAGCGTTCACTGGCCCGGCCTGCGGCGCCCCTTCCCTAAACCTTGCTGCTTCTTCCAGGTATGAAGCTAAAATGCAGCGGCTAAGAACGCGGCTCTGGAGCTTGACAGGCCTGACGTCGAATCCCAGCCCTCCCATCAACTGAGCTGTGTGATCCTGGGCAAGTTTCTAAGCTTCTCTGAGTTACTCATATGTGAAATGGGGATAATGGAGCACGTACGTTTTCCCTACTTCTTAGGGCTGGTATGAAGATTAAATATATGTAAAGCTCTTAGAAGAATGGCTGGCAAGTTGTAAGTTCTCAAATACGGGATGATACACCCTGAGTATCAACTTCCCGTCAGTGACCTCCTCACTACGATGTTTTCTCTAAAGTTGCATCAAATTCTTAGCATTCACCCCTTCTCGTCACCATTTTGATCCTCTCCCCCAGCTCTCTTCTCATGTCGTTTTACCTAGGCCCAAGCTGGACTGTTTTTGTTTTTTTTATTTTTTATTTTTCTGAGCCGGAGTCTCGCTCTGTCACCCAGGCTGGAGTGCAGTGGCTCGATCTCACCTCCCGGGTTCAAGTGAACTGCCTCAGCCTTATGAGTAGCTGGGACTACAGGCGCCCACCACCACGCCCAGCTAATTTTTGTATTTTTAGTAGAGACAGGGTTTCACCATGTTGGCCAGGCTGGTCTTGAACTCCTGACCTCAGGCGATCCACCCGCCTTGGCCTTTCACAGTGCTGGGATTACAGGTGTGAGGCACCACGCCTGGCCTGAACTGTTTTTAAATCATCTCTGTCAATTCTGAAGGACCTCGGCTCTGCCTTATCACCCCTGAGATGTGTGTGTTTGGGGGTAGGTGGTAGAGAGGGATTGCCAGCCTTACAAGGAGGCTGAGGTGGGGATAGTGACAATAAAACTTAAAGAAGCAGTTGATTTAAGAAAAAGAACAGACTCAGGAGGCTGAGGCGGGAGGATTGTATGACCCCAGAAGTTCAAGACCAGCCTGGGCAACATAACAAGACCCCCATCTCTAAAAAAAATTAAAAATTAGTAGGGCGTGGTGGTGCACAGCTGTAGTCCCAGCTACATGGGAGGCTGAGGTGGGAGGGTCACTTGAGCCCAGGAGTTTGAAGCTGCAGTAGGCTATGATCACACCAGCACACTGTATCCTGGGTGACAGAACAAGACTCCATCTAAAAATAATAAAAGAGATCCCCAAAATTAGACCTCCTTAAAACTGTGTTTTTCTGATCACACTGTCCTCTTTCCTTCTGTCATTGGTTGGATGTAATTTAAGCTCCTGTTACTCTCTGTCATCCAGTCCTTACTCAAGTTGTTCTGTTTGTGTAACTGAACTCAATACCTCATGTCTCTCCAGGCTAGCTCAGGGACTCTTCTGAGCTGTTGAGGAATAGGGTTGGAGAACCACTTAGGCTAAGTTAGGAAGGAGAACTAGAGTGGACTCAGTTGTCTGGCTTTTCTCAGCACCCAGTGTGTGGCCTGCTCAGGAGTTACATTTTTATCTCCTGACTGGCAAAGTTGAGGTGAAGGTCAGGGGCAGATAATGTTTCACAAGCAACAGGTAAGGGAGTCCCTAAGTTCTGGGTTTGGAAACTGGTAGAATGATTACCTATCATGAGGATTGCTCTTTCCTTTTGAACTCCCCCACCATAGTGTCCACCTGACTGCAAGTTCGTTAATGCTGTTGGCTGTGATATTGGGTTTGATTGATGAGGACGATTAACAGACTCATGAGTTCCTTATCTGATATTTCGTTGGAGCATGGGACTTTTGAGGACTTCCGGGGCTTTCCGTCCCTTCCTCACAGAAAGATCAGAGCTGTTGCTGGCTGGCCAGCTACTCAGTCATGGGCTAGGAACTCCTTTCAGAGCAGGGCTGTTTTTAGCCTCCTAGGATATTTAGCCTCTTGTTGATGGGAGATTTGTTCCCCTCTATAATTTGCATATACTGCTCCATCTCTGAGCTTTGCTTAGAGTGAAGAATTTGGACATTCATTTGGGTATTCTAAGAAAGGGAAAGGGAACAAGCTGTGAAGCCAAGGTAAAGGACTTAGCTTGTAGATTCTCCTACAGGAGGCTTTTTTTCTTTTTTTTTTTTTGAGAACAGATTATCCAATAAGCAGGAGGTAAGAGAGATGGGATGGGGAGGAAAATGGATTAATGACACAGTTTCAGAAGGAGGAATAACCCACTGATTTCTCTGTCTTACAGGTAGGGGGGCAGAGATTGAACTTTGCTGACCTTTGATGTGAGGCACTCAGCCAGGGCCAAGGGGAGAGCCTGGCAAGATTTGCAGCCTGAAGCCATGGGCCAGGGGGCCATGGTGACCTGAGACTAGTGGACTCTGTATAGTTGCCCCCTGCTTCCCCTTCTGCCTCCCCTACCCTATACTAAGGGGACTCATCTCCACCTCTTAAGGAAACTCCCCCTGAGGGAATCCCTGTCCCATATTTTCCTATCCTTCTACCCTTCCAAGACAGTCCTAGCCTATAGAACTCCTACCTCCCATCCCCTGAGGTGGTCCCCATTCCTCCCTCCCTTCCTCCCCCCGCCATGCTCCAGTTGTGGAAGGTGGTACGCCCAGCTCGGCAGCTGGAACTGCACCGCCTCATACTGCTGCTGATTGCTTTCAGCCTGGGCTCCATGGGCTTCCTGGCTTACTATGTGTCCACCAGCCCTAAGGCCAAGGAGCCCCTGCCCCTGCCCTTGGGAGACTGCAGCAGCAGTGGGGCAGCTGGTCCTGGCCCTGCACGGCCTCCAGTTCCACCTCGGCCCCCCAGGCCTCCAGAGACAGTTCGAACTGAACCTGTGGTCCTTGTGTTTGTGGAGAGTGCATACTCACAGCTGGGGCAGGAAATTGTGGCCATCCTGGAATCTAGTCGTTTTCGTTATAGCACTGAGTTGGCACCTGGCCGAGGTGACATGCCCACATTGACTGATAATACCCATGGCCGCTATGTCTTGGTCATTTATGAGAACCTGCTCAAGTATGTCAACTTGGATGCCTGGAGTCGAGAACTGCTAGACCGGTACTGTGTGGAGTATGGTGTGGGCATCATTGGCTTTTTCCGAGCCCACGAGCACAGCCTACTGAGTGCCCAGCTTAAGGGCTTTCCCCTTTTTTTACACTCAAACTTGGGGCTCCGGGACTACCAAGTGAATCCTTCTGCCCCGCTACTGCATCTCACACGCCCCAGCCGCCTAGAACCAGGGCCACTCCCTGGTGATGACTGGACCATCTTCCAATCCAATCATAGTACATATGAACCAGTGCTTCTTGCCAGCCTTCGGCCAGCTGAGCCCCTGGTGCCAGGACCAGTTCTTCGTCGGGCCCGGCTTCCCACTGTGGTACAGGACCTGGGGCTTCATGATGGCATCCAGCGGGTGCTCTTTGGTCACGGCCTTTCCTTCTGGCTCCACAAACTTATCTTCGTTGATGCTGTTGCATACCTCACTGGCAAGCGCCTCTGCCTGGACCTCGACCGCTACATCTTGGTAGACATCGATGACATCTTTGTGGGCAAGGAAGGGACCCGCATGAAGGTGGCTGATGTTGAGGTCAGTCTTGTTACTTAAATTTTTTTCTTAGAAGCTATTCACACTCTGGCCTGTCATACTCCCTTCATTGATTCTGAGCTTGTCATAGGTACACTCCCTGCCTTTCCAGGCAGGAAGAATGCTACTTCTCATGTATTTCCTGTTCAGCCTGCGCTCCTGATTTCTCACGTTCCTGTTATTCTTCCCAGGCTCTGTTGATCACCCAGAACAAACTCAGGACCTTAGTCCCCAACTTCACCTTCAACTTGGGCTTCTCGGGCAAGTTCTATCATACTGGTGAGCTTATTCCTCTACTCCTTTAGCATATCATAGCTTGACCTGTCCCTTCACTGTCCACTTCCCTGGGCAGACAAGTTGGAGAAAAGGGTCAAGGTTTGGGGTCAGACTGCTCTGAGGAGCTAGTGGTGGGCATGAATTTAGGTTCGCACGGGTGGCTGGAGGGCAAGTTGGCAATGGGGCAAATAGAAAGTCTTACTTAGGCAAGGATCAGTAGGGTTGTCCCAGGGATGGAAGGTGGTCAGTGTTAATACAAAACAAAGGAGGGAACAGGGGCTGACTGGCTGTGGTCAGTGGTCAGCGTGTGGTCATAGGGACAGAGGAGGAGGATGCAGGGGACGACATGCTGCTGAAGCACCGCAAAGAGTTCTGGTGGTTCCCGCACATGTGGAGTCACATGCAACCACACCTGTTCCACAATCGCTCCGTGCTGGCTGACCAGATGAGGCTCAACAAACAGTTTGCTCTGGTAAGACCCTTGGATCTCTTCCCCATACTTTCTCCCAGCCATGCTTCCTTTTCTACCATCCCCTAATGGGCTACCCTTTTCCTACCCTTTGCATTTTTCTTTATTTGGAGGCTTCCCCACCCTCTTTACCCTCTACTCCCCAAACCTCACCAGGTCCTGGTGAGAGTCTATGCCATTCCCAGGAGCATGGGATTCCCACGGATCTGGGGTATGCTGTGGCCCCCCACCACTCGGGCGTGTACCCCATCCACACGCAGCTCTATGAGGCCTGGAAATCCGTGTGGGGCATCCAGGTGACCAGCACTGAGGAGTATCCCCATCTCCGCCCTGCCCGCTACCGTCGTGGCTTCATTCACAATGGCATTATGGTGAGAGACTCCCAATACAAGCTTGAATCAAACTCTCACATTTAGACAGCTTTCAACATGCATTGACCTATGTTCTCTATCAACTGCCAGTCCAAGTATGGGGGTACATAATTGGGGTAAAAAGGTGAAAAAATCTTAACACCCTCAGTAAGAGCTTTATTGCTATAACTTCAAACTGAGTCCTCTATAAATCCCAGTATCCTCCATCTACTTCTCATTCTGTCTTTCAAATCTTTTTTTTTTTTTTTTTTTTTTTTGAGACGGAGTCTCGCTCTGTCGCCCAGCCCAGGCTGGAGTGCAGTGGCGCGATCTCGGCTCACTGCAAGCTCCGCCTCCCGGGTTCACACCATTCTCCTGCCTCAGCCTCCCGAATAGCTGGGACTACAGGCGCCTGCCACCTCGTCCGGCTAGTTTTTTGTATTTTTTTTAGTAGAGACGGGGTTTCACCGTGTTAGCCAGGATGGTCTCGATCTCCTGACCTCGTGATCCGCCCACCTCGGCCTCCCAGAGTGCTGGGATTACAGGCTTGAGCCACCGCGCCTGGCCTCAAATCTTATCTGTTTTTTCTTTTCCCTCCAGGTGCTGCCCCGGCAGACATGTGGCCTCTTCACTCACACAATCTTCTATAATGAGTATCCTGGAGGCTCTCGTGAACTAGACCGGAGCATCCGAGGTGGAGAGCTCTTTCTGACAGTGCTGCTTAATCCGGTAAGGTGCTGAGAGGAAGGGCTAGAAGATTGGAGAGTCAAGGTGTTTGCAGGCTGGGACCTTTACTCCAAGGCTAATTCAGAGGTGGGGTAGGCTCTCCAAATCTGAAATGCAGGTACCCCCTTACAGATTAGCATCTTTATGACCCATCTGTCCAATTATGGAAATGATCGGCTGGGCCTGTACACCTTTGAGAGCTTGGTGCGCTTCCTCCAGTGCTGGACACGGCTGCGCCTACAGACCCTTCCTCCTGTCCCGCTTGCACAGAAGTACTTTGAACTTTTCCCTCAGGAGCGAAGCCCCCTTTGGCAGGTAAAGGTGGAGTTCAGTCTGATGAGAGACATGATAGGGGTGGGGTGTTTTTTTGTTGTTGTTGGTTTTTTTGATTTTTTTTGAGACAGAGTCTTGCTCTGTCACCCAGGCTAGAGTACAATGGCACAATCTCTGCTTATTGCAACCTCCACCTCCCGGGTTCAAGCGATTCTCCTGCCTCAGCCTCCCTAGTAGCTGGGAATATACGCACCCACCACCACGCCCGGCTAATTTTTTGTATTTTTAGTAGAGATGGGGTTTCACCATGTTGGCCAGGCTGGTCTTGAACTCCTGACTACAGGTGATCTGCCCACCTCAGCCTCCCAAAGTGCTGGGATTACATATGTGAGCCACTGCGCCCAGCTGGGATAGGGGTTTAAGAAAAGACTAGGCCAGGCCGGGTGCGGTGGCTCCTGCCTATAATCCCAGCACTTTGGCAGGCAGATTACCTGAGGTCAGGAATTTGAGACCAGCCTGACCAACTTGGAGAAACCCCGTCTTTACTAAAAACAAAATTAGCCGGACGTGGTGGCACATGCCTGTAATCCCAGCTAGCAGGAGAATTGCTTGAACCCAGGAGGCGGAGGTTGCAGTGAGCCGAGATCATGCCATTGCACTCCAGCCTGGGCAACAAGAGCAAAACTCCATCTCAAAAAAAAAAAAGACTAGGCCTTATCTGATTATTGGCCCTGGCTTCAGAATCCCTGTGATGACAAGAGGCACAAAGATATCTGGTCCAAGGAGAAAACCTGTGATCGTCTCCCGAAGTTCCTCATTGTGGGACCCCAGAAAACAGGTGAAGTATCCTTAGCTAACTTCTCTTGCCCTGCCTTAAACCCAAAGGATCCTTTTGTCAAGGAACTCTCCTCTCTCCAGGTAATCACAGGAATGAAAAAAGTGTTTTTAATTTTAATTTTTTTTCTTTTTTTTTTTTTTGAGATAGAGTCTCACTTCTTTGCCCAGGCTAGAGGGAAGTGGCACGATCTCAGCTCACTGCAACCCCACTTCCCGGGTTCAGGCAATTCTCCTGCCTCAGCCTCCCCGGTAGCTGGGATTACAGGCAGGTGCCACCACGCCTGGCTAATTTTTGTATTTTTAGTAAAGACGGGGTTTCACCATGTTGGCCAGGCTGGTCTCGAACTCCTGACCTCAAGTGATCCGCCTGCCTTGGCCTCCCAAAGTGCTGGGATTACAGGCATGAGCCACCGCGCCTGGCCTTAATTTGAATTTTTTTTTTTTTTTTTTTTTTTTTGAGACGGAGTCTCGCTCTGTCGCCCAGGCTGGAGTGCAGTGGCCGGATCTCAGCTCACTGCAAGCTCCGCCTCCCGGGTTCACGCCATTCTCCTGTCTCAGCCTCCCGAGTAGCTGGGACTACAGGCGCCCACCACCTCGCCCGGCTATTTTTTTGTATTTTTTTAGTAGAGACGGGGTTTCACCGGGTTAGCCAGGATGGTCTCGATCTCCTGACCTCGTGATCCACCCGTCTCGGCCTCCCAAAGTGCTGGGATTACAGGCTTGAGCCACCGCGCCCGGCCTTAATTTGAATTTTTAAGGGAGAAAAAAAGGAACTCCTTTTATACCCACCCCTCACTGATCCAGTGTCTTGAGGCAGTGATTCCTAACCCTGGTTGTATATCAGAATCATCTGTAGTGTTTTCACAAGCTCCACAAGTCATTCTGGTGCACAGTTAAAGCAGAGAACCACTGTTTTAGCCCTTCCCTTCTCTCTCAGACTTGCCTCCTATCATTGTCGTTTGGCCATGGGGGATTTTCCTACCCAGAGTGGTTATTTTTTCACTTCCTTCAAGCTTATGCTGTTGAGCGGGCTTCCCTCCCACAATGGCCGGTTCTTTCTCTCCCATTTAGGGACTACAGCTATTCACTTCTTCCTGAGCCTGCACCCAGCTGTAACTAGCAGCTTCCCTAGCCCCAGCACATTTGAGGAGATTCAGTTCTTCAACGGCCCTAATTACCACAAGGGTATTGACTGGTGAGACTGGGTCCCATTTGAATGTTTCTCAGAGGAACACTCTCTTCCCCCAAAATACCCCATTCCAGCTTCCCTCAGCACAGACTTCTGGTCACTTCACTCTGCATATTTTTCTACTTCTCTCTCTTCTGTGCTACTTCCTAGGTACATGGATTTCTTCCCTGTTCCTTCCAATGCCAGCACTGATTTCCTATTTGAAAAAAGTGCCACCTACTTTGATTCAGAGGTTGTACCACGGCGGGGGGCTGCCCTCCTGCCACGAGCCAAGATCATCACAGTGCTCACCAACCCTGCTGACAGGGCCTACTCCTGGTACCAGGTCTGCCTGAAGCTAGGGACACACAGGCTAAAGGTTGGGGGTAGCGGGTAGGGGGCAGTGACTGCTATGCTAGAGAGGGAGGAAGGAGTGAGGGTAGAGAAACTTACTAATGCCTTGGGGGTGGGTACCCATGCTGTACTGTCTGTCACCAGACCAAGCGTAAGGGCATAATAATACTGTCAAATCACTAGTCCTTCACCTTCCTTCTCTTCGTCCTTCAGCATCAGCGAGCCCATGGAGACCCAGTTGCTCTGAACTATACCTTCTATCAGGTGATTTCAGCCTCCTCCCAGACCCCTCTGGCACTACGCTCCCTGCAGAACCGCTGTCTTGTCCCTGGCTACTATTCTACCCATCTACAACGCTGGCTGACTTACTACCCCTCTGGACAGGTATAATCCCCGCAAGAGCCATCAGTGGGGTTCCCCTTCCCCTCTTCTTCCCTTCAGCCCAGAGGCTTCTTAGGAATATAGAGGGAACCACATCCCTGTCCCTTTAGTTGCTGATTGTGGATGGGCAAGAGCTGCGTACCAACCCAGCAGCCTCAATGGAGAGCATCCAGAAGTTCCTGGGTATCACACCCTTTCTGAACTACACACGGACCCTCAGGTGGGAGAGCATGACCCAGGGGAGGAGTACTCTATGGGAAATGGGGAAGCAGGTTGACCATGTCTGTTAGAGACATGGATTTACTGTCTCACAAGGAGAGACATGTCCCTGTGGGCAGGGAGGGGCATTGTGCATTTATGGAACTTGAGTTTCTCTTTTCCCTGCCACCTCATGGCCTCTTCCTGTTGAGCAGGTTTGATGACGATAAGGGATTTTGGTGCCAGGGACTTGAAGGTGGTAAGACTCGCTGCCTAGGACGGAGCAAAGGTCGGAGGTATCCAGATATGGATACTGAGGTAAGTAAAGCCAGGGGCTGGGGAATCCCTCTCCACTTCCAGGATCTGATTCTGTGTCCCACTAGTGTCCCACTTCTTACCATTTCTGCCTCCATTTTCTCCTGTCAGTCCCGTCTTTTCCTTACGGATTTTTTCCGGAACCATAATTTGGAGTTGTCGAAGCTGCTGAGCCGGCTTGGACAGCCAGTGCCCTCATGGCTTCGGGAAGAACTGCAGCATTCCAGTCTGGGCTGATGTCCCAGCCTCCCGTACCAGCAAAATGCCCTCTGCTTCCCTAAGGGGCAAGCCCAGAGCAGGGCCCACAAGGGGGATTAGAGTGGCCTGGCCCCTCCCCCTCTACCTCAGTAGCCCCCTGAGAAGGGAAGGGTATCCTTTTCCCATAGTTCTGGGGCGAATAAAGGGACTTCCTCTGGTACCCCACATCATGGTACTAGGTACCTTTGACCCATCATCTTGGGAGGTGGGGAGGAATGAGAGGGTTCAGGCAGGGTATAGGGGAATGTATTAGTCCAATGAGATTTCCCTTTTCATCCACAGCAGTGTATCTATCTATACCTGGCTATGGGAGAGACCCCTTGCTATGGGAGGGACCCCTTGCTATGGCCCCTTTAGTCAGGCAGTGGGATCTACCTGTGGCCCGGCCTCCCTAATGTCATTCACATTGAATGGGGATGAGGTCGGACAGTGGCTCATAGAGCTGAGTATGAGCCCTAGCTGTGGGCTAGAAATGTCCTTAATAAACATCCTTATTTTTCTGTTTTGTCTGCCTCCCTGGAGTGGGAAAAACTTAGACTAAAGCGTCAGTTTTCCCCCCAGTTCAAGGTTCATCTGCACATGGAGTTTGGAAAGAAGGGAAAGGCCCAGGTCGACTAGAGTAAAAAAGGAGTTTATATATTTATAAATGCCAAATAAATACCAGAGGCCACCCAACGCCCCCTCCCAGACAGGGCTGTCTCCCCCAGCCCTAGGCTTCTAGGGTCTGAGACATCTTGGCCCCAGGCTACAGCCCAAGAGCAGCTGTCAGTCTGGGCTACCAGGGAACTGAGTGAGGATGATCTGTCCAGCCAAGCTTCACTCCCCCTGTGTGAGGGGCCCCCATAGCCACAGGCCTGGGTCCCTGTATAGGACCCTACGGGTGAAAGACTCAGGGGGAGAAGGTGGCCATCTCGAGTGAGACCCGCTGCCACAGCTCCTTGGTCTGTTTGCTGCGCTTGAGGTTCTGTAGGATGTCGTTGAACTGCATCATGCCCATGGGCGTCAGGCAGAAGGCGCTGCGGGCGCTCCGGATCGCATTCACAAAGTCGTCGTAGTCCGCAGGAGTCAGGTGAATCAAGCGGTGGTGGATGTACTGGAGGAGGATGTGTGCAGGATGAGCACAGAACCAGGCCCTGCCTCCCTTCCCTCTGGTACAAAGCACAGAACCAGGCCCTGCCTCCCTTCCCTCTGGTACAAAGCACAGAACCAGGCCCTGCCTCCCTTCCCTCTGGTACAAGACCACCCAGGAAGTGCTCCACCCTGCTCCATAATTCTAGCTTGTCACCTGCATGTATGCCTGCTGGCAGCGCTGCACCAGTTGGTGGAAGGCCGGGGCACGCAGGTGGTTGTGGGCATGAGCGGGACTCAGCCGCTGCAGCGTCTCCATGACGATCTCCTGCAGCACAAACGGGCTCAGCACCCCCTTGGCTGCCCCCACACAGAACTGGTGCACGTAGTTCACTCCTGGGGGGCAGGGGGAGGGGCATGAGACGGGGGTGGCCACCTCTGCCCTAGGGACCCAACTTACATATCTCAGCTCTGGCCTGGCAGAGAGCCTCCCTCCACCCCAGGAGCTGAGGTAACCCTCCGCCCCCCGCGCACGCACACATACCCGACCAAGGCCTCAACTCTGAGCAAGAGCTAGGAAGGAGGTCTGGGATAAGGAAGGTGGGGGAGAGCAGGTGGGGGGGGAAATGGTCCTAGGGAGGGGAGGTGTTACCCAGCTTTGCTGCCAGCCCCAGCAACCATTTGACATCATCAGTGTAGGGGGGGGAGCGGGAGAAGTTGTTGGGGTGATCGTTGTGTGCCCGGCGACCCAGCATCTCCAGTGCCAGCATTCCTGGGAGATAAGAGTGGGTACATGGTAGGGAGTATCCTCTTCACCCTTTACCCCAACCTGCCACCTGACCCCACAGCAAACAAATGAAGAGCTAGAGGAAGGGTCCTCTGAGGAGCCACTGGCACAACTGCAGGTAGGAGCACAGAAAGGGATGTCCTCTCACCGACACGGTAGGCAGCATGCAGGTGGTGCAGGCTGTGGGGACTGACTGGCTGACTGTGCGTCTCCTCCTCGGGTGGTGGAAAACCTCCGCTCACCAGAGGGCTGGGCTGTGTGGTCAGGGCAGGCAGTGAGGCACCCTGGATGGCTGGAAATGTGGATGCTGGATGGACACTGCTCACTAAGTGGGATGAGAGCCATGTCAGGAACTCAGCCCAAAGAGAGGCAGAGAAGATTCCCTCCCCACCTCCCCTGCCCAGTGTGCCTCCCCTCCATTCACCTGTTCCCTGGCCCCACAACTCACAGGCCACACTGGTGGGCAGTGGAAGCCCTGGCTCTGTGTGGTAGGGATGTACTGTGATGGGTGCCATGGAAGGGACGGGGAAAGACACAGCAGTGGCAGCAAGTGAGGGAGGAGTCACTGAATAAGGGTACTGAGCCCCCAGGAATGCAGGATGCACACCCTAGGGGCAGGGAGAAGAACAGAGGGCAGATGCCAAGTTCGATTAGGATGTTGCTCTCCTGCTTCACCCCCACAAGCTACTATCCTGACAGTTCTTTTTTTTTTTTTTTTTTTTTTTTTTTTTTGAGATAGAGTCTTGCTCTGTTCTCCAGGCTGGAGAGCAGGGACACGGTATCGGCTCACTGCAACCTCTGCCTCCCAGGTTCAAGTGATTCCCATCTCAGCCTCCCAAGAAGCTGGGATTATAGGCATGCACCCAGCTAGTTTTTAGTAAAGATGGGGTTTCCGCATGTTGGCCAGGCTGGTCTCGAACTTCTGACCTCAAGTGATCCACCCACATCGGCCTCCCAAAGTGCTGGGATTAAAGGCGTGAGCCACCATGCCCGAACGTCATTTCTTATTTTAGTTGGGCTGGGTCCCCCAGACTCCCACCACCTCACCAGGACTTTTGGACAGCCCAATTATACTCCCAGAGTACCCCACCCCAACCCCCTATGAATTCCCAGTATTTTCCCACGTCTCACCCCCCCAGCAGAACACTGGTCTCACCTGTGGGTATGCAGAGCTGGGCACAGGGAAGACGGCAGGCCGGGGCATGTGAGGCATGGGGTGGGCAGGGTGAGCTGGGTGAGTGAGGTACTGAGGGCTACAGGGCAAGTGGGGCTGTAGAGCAGTGTAGGGGTGCAGGCCAGGGGAGTGGCCATGCCCCAGTCCTGGACCCGGGTACAAACTAGACCCCACCGAGATGACGGGCACCACTGTGGCTGCTGCTGTCACTGCTGCCGCCGCCACTGTAACCGGCTCAGTCCCTGGGCCCCCTCTACCCTCAGGCATACCCCGCCCAGCCTCCCCAGCTGCCCTGATCCCACTGGCACTACAGCTTGTAGCCCCTTCACGGGCTGTGGATGAGCCACCTGCAGTTTGCTCATATAGCCAGAACCACTGGTGAGCAACCTCAAACAACACTTCAGGGTACACTCCCCCACCCTTAGCTGCCTCTTCCACTGCCATGCAGGCCTTCTCCAACATCAGGTTGTCCTGGAAGAGAGGGGAACAGAGTGTTAAGCGGGAAAGGCCTTTACCACATGGATGGTGTTAGATGAGATTCCAATGTCTCCCTCAGAGCTATCTCATTCCCAGGGAGGCATCAGAGGTCAGTGTCAATGCTCAGAGTCCGTTATCAGAGCAGTGAGTGCTTCACACACTGAATAAATACTGATCAAAGTCAGTCAAGACCCAGGTTATAGTCCCAGTTCCAAACTAATTTAACAGCCCCCTCCCATTCAAGTCTTATATGTATGAGGCCTTCCCTAAGTTTTCTATCCTGAGTGATGATCTTGGTCCCTAAACTGTAGGCCTCCATTTCCTTATCTGTAAAATAGAAATAAACCTAACCTTTGAGTTGTAAAGATGGGTGCAAAAGCACATTAATAGGCAAAATGTCGCCATGAGAGGACCAACAGTCATCTGTAAACTCCAGAATATGGGAATCAAGAGCTGGGCCCTTAGCTTTCCCATGCCCAACCTCCCTGCCCAGATACCCCAGAAGAGGTTCCCAGATTGCCCATAGAAATACCTGTTCCTTGCACTGCACCAGGGCCCGCTGGATCTCATTAGGGTTCAATGCATGGGCATGAGGCAGGCAGCTCAGGGCCAGCTCTGCTGCTGCCCTCACCATATTGGAGTCTCTTGCCCGTGATGCCCTGTCAGCCAGGGATGCAACCTCAGGGGGTGTCAGGTGCCCATCCCAGCATTCTACCAGTATAGTCAGGGCTGCGCTGCCTATCTCCATGGCCTGGCCTTAGGGGAAAGAAGAGAAGGGCAGAGTTGGGTTAGTGTGGGCACCACTGGGGTGTGAGAATAATGTCTCTTTATCAGATCAGTAATCCCCCACAAAGATAAGGCTCTTATCCCCACCAATTAATCCCCCTCCCATACCCAGGTCAGGTCAAATGATTTACCTGTAATCCAGGAAACGTGAGAAGAATAAGTACGTGAGAGCCAGTTGGGAGAAACAAAGTTGTGCAGGCCAAGGGCATAAAGCCCAATCTCGAAGGCGCAAAGGTGCAGGTTGCGGTGAGGACCCTGGTGGCCCCCTGAGGAAGATGGATGTGTGAAAATGGAAGTGCTGCTGTTGCCCCCTGCCTTGATCAGCACTGTCTTCGCCAGCTCGAAGTAGAAGTGTGCAGCTGCCTCTGATGGCTGATTGGGTACATGGGGGGCATGACTCTCGGGGCGGCGGCCCTTGTACCTGAAGGGGCAATGGGGTAGGGACGGGGGTTGGGGTTTCTTTGAAATGGGTATCCCGGTAGGTTGGGAAGGACCAGGGAAAGTGAGGATGCTGGGAGACAATGGTTGGATGGCACTAGGGATATGGCTCTGAGGGTGGGCCAGATCAGGGAAGATGGGGAGTTCTTCCCACTGACCTGCCAACTTCAACAGTCTTTGCCCGGGCTCCTCCACTGGCACTGGCCCGGCGACTTCCACTGGAGGATGAGGAGCCCAGGGAGTCCGAAGAAGAGCTGCTAATGCTGTCACTGTCCTGACCTCGACCCCAGGAGGTGGGGGCCCAGCCCCCTCGAAGTGGTCTCCGGCTTAAGGTCGGGGAGCTATCCGATGTTGTTTCAGGGGCACTGCTGTCAATGCTGGCCATGCCTAACCCCCCAAAAGAAGTCAGTCTCAGAAGTCAGGAGTCCCAGATGTTAGACTCCAACCTTCAGGATTATCCTTCCCTCTATGCTAGCCCACAGGCTGTCCTACCTGTGTGCTTCTTCTTAGGCCGTCCTGGAGACCCCCATCCCCGTCCATTATAGCCTCCACGACTGCCAAGTGCCAACCGGCTAGGAACCTTCCCTTCTGGCCTGGGGGTCAAAGCTGCCTCAGATGGAAGACCCTCACAGGGGGAATGTGGGGAACTCTCTAGGTGAGGAAAACAGGACGCTGGGATGAGCCCAGGAAAGGGGATCTCAACATAGCTCCACACCATTCATCCCCCCTGCCCAGTGCCCCCACCTCACCAGGCACATTCTTCTCTGTGAAGCCCTCAGTGGGGCCTGGCCCAGCCCCTGCCACACTCCCTGGTTGAGCAGGCCCTGCAGAGCCTGAGGTCAGTGGTTGCAGGGCCCCTGGGGCAGATGGGCCCCCGTGCTTTGAAGGAGACCTCTGGCTGGCTGTGGTTGGGCGGCTAGATGAGTAGAAAGAACTCAGCGTCTGTGGCTTATGTGTCTGGCTCTCTCGGTCCAAGAGTTTGTCTAAGATCTGGAAGACAGAAGCAGTGACCTCCAGAGAAGCAGTGACAGGATGCCCTTTAGCTCCTGACTTCTGTTACCTTCCTGTCTCCTTGAAATGGCCAACTGCTACATCCTCAGGGAGCCTTCCCCAGTTACAACCACAGGATGACCTCCTGGCTTACATGTCTTTTGTTTGTAACTTATTCAACCCCAACATATCTTGGTATCCTCCATTAACACCCACAGGGCAGAATATACTGATAGTCAATAAATACTGAAATAAGCGAATGAATGACTTTATGCCCTCTGCTTCTCTTCTTCCACCCCCGGCCCTAGCACTCCTATAAGAACCATTGGTCTCCTCTTATTCTTTATGAGATGTCCCCAAGATTCCCTACTTACCTCCTACGGGCAGAAGAGCACTTTTCTTTTTTTCCTCTTCTTCTTTTTTTTTTTTTAAGAGACAGGGTCTCGCTCTGTTGCCCAGGCTGGAGTGCAGTGGTATGATTATAGCTCACTGTAGCCTCAAACTCCTGGGCTCAAGCAATTCTCCCACCTCAGCCTCCCGAGTAACTGGGACTACAGGCGCGCGCCACCATGCCCGGCTAATTTTCTAATTTTTTGTAGAGACAGGGTCTCACTATGTTGGCCAGGTTGGTCTCAAACGATCCTCCCGCCTCTGCTTCCCAAAGTGCTGAGATTACAGGCATGAGGCACTGCACCCAGCCTAAAATAGCACTTTTCTCATTGTACTGGAAACTCCCTGAGAAAGGTAGTAAAATGTGCTCTCTTTCTCTGCCTGTCAAAGGCCCCAGTACCTCAGTCCCTTACTTTTTTTTTTTTTTTTTGAGACAGGGTCTCGCTCTGTCACCCAGATTGGAGTGCAGTGGCGCAAACCCGGCTCATTGCACCTCTGCCTACTGGGTTCAAGCAATCCTCCCACCTCAGCCTCCCGAGTAGCTGGGACTACAGGCATGTGTCACCACGCCCAGCTGCTAATTTTTTGTATTTTTTGGTAGAGACGGGATTTTGCCATGTTGCCCAGGCTTGTATCAAACTCCTGGGCTCAAGCCATCCACCCGCCTCGGCCTCCCAAAGTGCTGGGATTACAGGCATGAGCCACCGCACCCGACCCCAGTCTCTTACCTTCTTAAGCTTGGCCTGGTCGTCCTTGTAAGTGATCATTAGTGCTAATGCCAGGTCACCCTTCTCCCGACGTGTACCTTCACATAAGAGGGGATGTTCTGCCTCGCTTACTGTTGTCTTCATGCCTGTGAGAAAGAGGACCTTATGGGGATTGACAGTAGTCATAATTCCCAAGGCAGCAAAGGCAAGAGGCCAGGGTTCCCAAGCCATCAGCATATGAGGTAAGGGGTTCCCTTGGTCCAACCCACGTCACCTATAGAAGTCCTCATTGACTACTGCATCCAACCTAAGCTCTGGTGTGCTTTTCAAAACCTTCATAACCAGGTCCAATTTGCTTACCCAGCATATACTTACCACTTTAGGGAAGCCGGGCTCCTCATTCTCATGAAAACTTAATTGCACTGTGTGTTTACTCACGGTGTTCGCTGGTCTAGGACCTACTGATTTTTTAACCCACATTCCATATTCTACCACTTCCCTTAGGCCTTTCCCTAGATTTCTGTTTTGCTGCCCTTACAATACCCAACACCCACAGCACACAATTTTTTTTTTCTTTTTTTGAGACAAGGTTTCACTCTGTTGCCCAGGCTGGAGGGCACTGGTACAATCATGGTTCACTGCAGCCTCAATCTCCAGGCTGAAGCAATTCTCCCACTTCAGACTCTGGAGTAGCTGGCAGCACAAGGCATGTGCCACCACACCTGGCTAATTTTTTTTTTTTTTTTTTAGTAGAGATGAGGTCTTGCTAGGTTGCCCAGGCTGGTCTTGAATTCTTGAGCTCAAACGATCCTCCTGTTTCAGCCTCCCAAAGTGCTGGGATTACAAGCATGGGCCACCACACCCGGCCATATAGCACACATTTTTGCCCTGAATTCCTGACTGTCTTACAGGCACTAGTTGGCTCACACACGTCACCCTGACCTTCCCATTACCATACAGCCCTTCAGAACAAGGCACAGGTCTCATGTCCTTTAAGACTTGAACCAGGCTTAGCTCATGGATGTGCTCAAGACGTTGACAGACTCACCCAAGGCAGCAACTGCTGCTTCAAATCCCAGCTCCTCATCCCCAGGTGTCTCACTGTTCCAGTTGCGACTTGGGGGCCGGGAACCTGTGGGAGAAACCACTGTATAAAAGTTGGGGTAAGTCAGGCAGACAGAAGTATCATGCACAGGAAAAAAATGCAAGGGAACCCAAAATCCTCATCATCACAGACCTACCCATGAAGCTGCCTGATGGGTCCTAAAGGTGATTCAGAACCTTGGGGCTCTTGGTTTTTCTTAGAGAAAGCTACCCCTACCCCAGTTCCCCACTTACTGTAGGGTCAGGCACCATACCTGGAGCACAGAGAACGTCAAAGATGAAACTGGCCAACATGAGAGGCAACACAGGCCGATAGTCACAGAGCGTCCCCTCCCGAAGCTCCTCTGCCCGGCACCGCATGGTACTCATCTCGCTCGGACCCAGAGGGATCTTCTTGAGCAAGGCAGCCACCTCAGACTCCTGGTATGCCAGCTTCACCTGAGGGCACAGGAAAGAGCTCAGACCTCCAGTGTGTCAACAGAGATCAAGGTATAAGGCTCTAAAGAGACTGAAGTACAAGGCTGAGATGGAGCCTCTGACCTCCAAGGCCTTGGTAGAAGCTGGAGGCCTCTGCAGCTCCAAGGCAAACATGCCAACTCGGAAGGCCAGGTTGTGGTGCTCTGGACGCTCACTTAGCACTGTCAACAGGAAAGCTGCCTTGCTCAGGGTGTTGGTAGCCACCCAGGTCTGACGGCTCGTGGATACCTTGTTCTTCTTGCCCTAGAAAAGGAAGAAACACAGGAGACAGGCAGATGATTCTGACTTACCCTGGTGGAGGTAGAAGGAGGCTCTCACTTGGGGTGGGGCATGGGAGCAGGTTGGGGTAAGTGGGGGAAGGGAAGGTAGAGGAAGGGGGTCTCTCTCACCTTGGCAGGGGGCGGCTCTACCTTGAGGTCGGGTGGGTTGGCTAGCAGATCCTGGGCAAGCTCCACGGTGAGACGGGAGGCCTCATTGCTGTAGCCATGTGCATGCAGGGCCTCAGCACAGGCAAACAGTACCTGGAAGGAGGACATGGGACCAGAAAGGTTGAAGTCCCAACTTCCAGGGGCAGGACATCATGGTCACTCATGCAGCCAACATTCCTTGAACACTTGCTACATGCCAGGCCCTGCGCTGCTCCACAGGAGCTCTGGTTAGAGACCCAGATACATAAACACACGCCACCGTGATGCCAGCTATTACAGGGAAAAGTCAATGGGAAGCAGGCGGGATATCTTGGGGCAGAGGGACAGTATCAGAGAGACTCGCTAGAAGAAATGATCTTTAAGATCCCTGAGACATGAAGAAGAAACACTGGCTAATGCAGAAGAACATTCCAGGCAGAAAGGTCAATCTGTCCAAAATCCTGGAGGCAAGAGAGAGCCTGGCAGATACAGGAGTGGTTCAGCTGACTGGAGTGCAAAGGACAGAACAGCCAAGTGAGGCTGGCAAAGCAGGCAAAGACCAGATCAAGTGGACCCTCATAGGTCATGCCAAGTACTTTCATTTTATCGTAAGGGCAACAGGAACCCATTGAAGGGTTTTAAGCAGGAGAGTGATACCATCACATTTTAGCAAAATCATGTGGAAGCAGCAGGAAAGAGAGTAGACTGAAAGCAGGGAGGCCAGTTCCACGCCTGCAACAGGATTCTCACAGTCCTGGTGATGGTCCTGACACTCCCAACTAGAGCTAGAAGGCCCCTCCCAGCTGTGGCTAAGGAGCACCCAGCCCTCCCTCCTTCCATCCCCTCACCTCCATGCGGCTCTCCTGTTCCAGCGGCTTCAGCCCAGCAAACAGATCGTGCTCCTCCCCAGCCCCGCCCTCGGCCTTCTCTTCCTCGCCCCCAGCCCCATCCTGGGCATTCAGATAGTACGCCTGGTAGTCGTCATCCTCCTCTCCAACTGCAGGGGCTGCCTCTTTGGTTTTGGGAAGCCCACTGCCACTCTCATCTGTAGAAGGGACGTCGTCCCGGGTACAGACATCCCCAGGCAGTAGGCCAGGGGGACCGGCAGAGGCTGTGGGAGGCTCAGGCCCTTCTGAGAAGTACACACCACCATCTTCTTCATAAGTATCTGGGGGCTCAGGAAGGAAAGCGGAAGGGCCTCGGGAGCCACCGTGGAGAGGACAGGGTGGAGGGCTCTCAGGGAATCCCCCGAAGGTGCTGGCCTCTGCGCCCAGGGCCAGGCTGCTGTCATCCAGGCTCATCTCGGCCAGGTCAGGCTCCAGGGAGCTGTCTTCACTGCTCAGCCGTCGCTTGCTCCCGCCACCTGCTGAGCCCTTGCTCCCACTGCCAGCCCCACCCAGTGCCTTGGCTTTGCCCCCACCTGGACCCATCTTATGCAGAGCTTTATCTCCCCCTTCAGCTGAGAGGCGGCGGGGACCCCGCTGTGATGAGGGGACCCCCTCACCCAAGCCCTTTCGCTTGGTCCCAGGCTCCTTGGGCCGCACAGCTGGTTCAGCAGGAAGGGGTCGGGGCCGGTCCCGGGATTCCTCCAGGCCCCCAGAGCGGGAGGCACCTGGCCGAGAGGGCAGGGCCCGGGCCCAGCACAGTGCCAGCTTCCTGTCAGTGCCGCTGTAGGTGACACCGGGAAGTGGGTAGGCCTCTTCCCAGTTGAAGTAGCAGGCCTCCACCGCTGGCCGGAAGCCAGGGAAGAGCCGCTCCAGCGTCTTCTTGTGTTGGCCCCGCTTGACGTTCTCAATCACCTTCAGTTGCCACTGCCGCAGCTGCGTACACAGTTCCCGGCGCCTGTGGGAACAAGGGGCAGGAGGCTGCTGAGGGGCTACTGGGAAAGGATGGGCATGGAGTAGGTGTACACCCCAAAGAGGGGCACGGGAAAAGGACACAGGAACTACTTCTTGACCCAGCCCCATAAGCATCACTGAAACACTGGGGAATTTTGAAAATGGGTGTTATTTAGGGGAGGGAAGGATGAAAGCCTCTCAGAAAAAGGACTCATAAATCACTGCTAACACCAGTGCTCAGCACCTCCCATTTCCCGAGGACTAAAATCATGGTATGTCTCTGCAAACAAGGAGATGAAGGCTCAGTCTGTCCTGAGCTGGCCCAGGCTCAGTTCTGTGGTGAGCCTCAGGGGAGACTCACCGCTGGGGGCTGAGTGCAGGGTCCAGCACGGCCAGCCTCCACAGTGTGACCATCTCGTCACACATGCTGGCACAGGCATGGGCTGCCACCTCTGACTGCCCGTTGCTACGGCCCGTGTGCCCACTGGCACTGCTGTGTGAGGCTGAGGTACGTACGCTATACCACCAACCTGTTATCTGGAGACAAAGAAGGCTGTGAGCTGCACCTGAGAGCTCAGAGAAAGGCAGAGTAGCCCTTCCAGAGTCCCTTTCAGCAAAAGGAGGATGAGGCGGGGGGAGGGAGAGAATGAGCCACCATGGGGCTCCCCAACGCTGGGTGATTACCTGCTCATAGGTGAGGCACTGGTCAGTGAGGATTTCCAACAAGGGGGCAGCATTGCTGTCCCTCCGCTTGAACATCTCCCGCACGATGCTTAGCAGGTTCCAGACGCCCTCCGGCTCACGGCCTCTCAGAGGGCGCAGCAGACATGCCCATTCAGCAGCGGCTGGCGGCTCCGTGGAAGACAGATACATGGAGTTCACATCACTATAAAAGCAGAGGAACAGAAAACCATGACAGTAAGATGGGGCTCAATGAAACCTAAAAGGGCTTCCGGCCCCAAAATACAGAAGACAGAGAGAAAAGGACATCTGTAACAATTTTTGTTTTTCCTTTTTTGAGGCAGAGACTTGCTCTGTAGCCCAGGCTTGAGTGCAATGGCACGATCTCAGCTCACTGCAACCTTCACCTCCAGGATTCAAGCAATTCTCCTGCCTGAGCCTCCCGAGTAGCTGGGATTCCAGGCGCCCGCCACCACGCCTGGCTAATTTTTGTATTTTTAGTAGAGATGGAGTTTCACCATGTTGGCCAGGCTGGTCTTGAACTCCTGACCTCTGGTGATCTGCCCACCTTGGCCTCCCAAAGTGCTGGGATTACAGGTATGAGCCACCGCCCCTGGCCACAAAAACTCTTTAAATCTTTCTCTGCCTCCGTTTCCTGATCTATCAAAGGAAGAAAAATAACTCTTGCTAGGTAAGAGCAGACCACTCTGTGACTGTACAAGGTCACCATCTTCCATCGATTCGTTAGTGACAACTGTGTGCCAGGCACTGTGCCAGTTCAGGGAATAAAAGTTAGGGGTCACAGGCAAGGATAGAAGAAAGGATCTGTCATCAGCCTGAGGGACGCTCCCCCTCCACCACAGACACAGGTATGCAGAGATCTGATTTACCTGAAGACCACAGGGGAGGGGCCACAGAACTTGTGCAGTGTCTTCTTGATGTTGTCAGTGAGTGTCGATTCATCTAGATACCAAGTACTCTGGTCCGATGCTGAGGGCCCTGCTGTGGGGTCTGAGGATGACAAGCAGTCAATCACCTAGAGATAGGGGCCTGGATTCGCCTGACAACAGCAAGCCTTGAATAAGTGGTGCTCTGCACTACAAGCTTGCTTTCTTCCTACTGCCCATCTTTCTCCCCACACTCACCCGGAGCTCCACACACTGTATTGATGGCTGTTGACTGGGAAGACAGGAGTTCGTCCAGGAGACGCTGAGCTGTGGGGAGGATCTGAGGGAGAAAGAGACAAAGGCAGGCAGAACACGGCCTAGGTGAACCCATGGAGGCCTGGGCCTAACAGGAAGGCCGCTATGCGGCCTGGCCCGGAGCTAATTGCAGGAGGGGGTGCCGACCTCACCCACCTGCTGAGGGAGCTCACTGATGAGGTACTGAGCAAACTTCTGCAGCTGGTCCCTCTGTAGCCGGGACAGGGACTCTGAGACTGGGGCTCGCAGGCAGACTGCAGAAGCCTGAAGGGGACACAGAGTAAAATGGAATAATCTGAGAACAGGCTTGCTGGAGCTGGAGCTGGGGGACAGAGAGGCAGAGTAGGGGAGGTGAGGGGGCTCACATTGTAGCCAGGCATGCAGCAGAGAAGGGGGGGATGGAGCGTAGGATAGGGCCGGGATAAATTGGGAGGGCCTCACGTTGTGGATGCGGAAGAGACAGAGTGCCACGACGTGGGTGCACCATTTGGCCCCAGCCCCACAGGTACAGCTGCAGGAAGTGACCCGGCAGCGGTCAAACATCACAGCCACGTTGTAGGCCCCTTTGGGAGGGACCATCTGAGGTGGCACCACTGTAGCACTCAGGTGGAACCCTGGGGAGAAATGGGGGCGTGGTCAGGGAGCACTGTCAAGACCTGGGTCTCTGCCCTTGACCCTGGCCCTGCAGTTATTCAGACAACATGCTCCAGCTTCTTGCGGTGTGTTCTTACTTCATAAGCCAGGGGATGGGAGGAGCAGGGTGTGCCACATGGCATGATGGCCCACTCACCTATCTGCAGTGGGTCCTTCACAGCCCTCATGCGGAAGAGCTGATCCCCTCGCTGAAACTCATCTGCACTGCCATTGGCCAGGCATGAATACAGCCTGGGGGTGAAGAGGAGGACACAGCCAAAACTCAGCAAATAACCTTTGGCAGACCCTGTCAGAGACCACAATGCCCTAGGCACTCTCTCTCCGGGCAGGGGGGAGTGGGCGGTGGGGGGGGGAATCCCAGGCAATCCCTCCCTTGTCTTCCTCTCACCACTGCCCCAAATACAATGTCTCCTTTGTTCAATGGGAAACCCAGCAGAGAGTGTGGAGTATCAGGAACCCACTTCCCACCATCAGTCCTTTGGCCTCACCGAATGTCCTCTTCATTCTCAGGGAAGCTCCAAAAAGCAATTCGGAGCTGTAGCTGCTCAGGCACCGGTGGGTAAACTTTCTCCACCACTTCAAATGGGATGTGAAATGCCACCTGCTTTGCTGACAGCTCCACCAATGGAATCACCAGTCCATCTTTCCAAACAATGGTTGGGATCAGGGGAAAGAGAATAGGAAATGAAAAGGGCCATGGTTTCTTGGCACTCATGCCGGTGCCACATCCTGGGCCTCACCTTCACTATGAAAGAAAGAGGAGACCTGGATGAAAGTCCTAGGGATCCCCCTACAGGATACACTAACCCTTAAGGCTCCATATGGGAAAGGGGAGCTGGACAATCCCCAGCCCACAGCCGGCTACACCTAAGGTCTAGAACAGAAGATACCAGAGATATCTTAAGAAACTCCTGGCCAGAGAGGTGCATTCCAGGACCCTAGCAAGTAACCCTGCTCACATGGCTCAGCATTGAATTTCCCATATTCCACGAACATTTTAAATTCAAATTACATGGTTAATGTCTCTCCTCTGGCATTCTTGCCTCCAATTGCTTTTTTTTTTTCCTTTTTTTTAACCATCTCTTTTACTCTAGATGACTGTAGGCCTCCAGCTAAGGAGAAAAGATAGACCAGAGCCTGGAAGGGATCTCAAGAAGCACGAGAGGCCGGACCACTTTTGGCATACCTAAATGATGACTTCCCACACTGGAAACCCTCAAGGGGAGAGAGTTATCACAGGGGACCTAGCTGCTGCTGCAACTGGAATCACCTGGACTAAGATAAAGGTTTTTACCACTCAAGGTTTTCCACAGTGTTTTAATCAAAAAGTAGGAAAAATAGGACAAACTGTACATCTTACAAAATTGCCAGTCACATTAAAAGATAGATCAGAAAATCATAGAATTAAAAAGAACCTTTTTAAAAAAGTTGACCCCTTTATTTTTTATTATTTTTTATTTATTTATTTATTTTGAGATGAAATCTTACTCTGTCACCCAGGCTGGAGTGCACTGGTGCCATCTTGGCTCACCACAACCTTCGCCTCCTGGATTCAAACTTTCCTCCCACCTCAGCCTCCCAAGTAGCTAAGATTACAAGCGGGTGCCACCACACCCAGCGAATCTTTTGTATATTTAGAAGAGATGGGGTTTCACCATGTTGGCCAAACTGGTCTCAAACTCCTGACCACAAGTGATCCACCCAACTCGGCCTCTCAAAGTACTGGGATTACAGGCATGAGCCATCGCACCTGGCCAACCCCTTTATTTTGCAAGTGAGTGACTGAAGTGGGGGGATTAGGGTAATATGGCACGTTTTCCCAGATTTTAACCTAAGCAGGAAGATACCAATATGTGAACAATCTTCATCACCATGACTTCAGTTACTTCCCTCAAAGTGTGGGAGCACTAAGCCCCAATACTACCCACATACTCAAACATGAAAGAAGCCGGAAGGCCACAGAAGACTCACGGTAAAACTGCCTATGATCTGTGTGTGTTTGTGTGTGTGTACACAGGACATATTCTCTCTCTAACTGAAGCTGAATGTCACCACTCCGCCACTCCTAAAAAGTGATATATGTGCCGGGCGCGGTGGCTCACGTCTGTAATCCCAGCACTTTGGGAGGCCGAGGCGGGCAGATCACCTAAGGTCGGGAGTTCAAGACCATCCTGACCAACATGGAGAAACCCCATCTCTACTAAAAATACAAAAATGAGCCGGGTGTGGTGGCGCATGCCTGTAATCCCAGCTACTCGGGAGGCTGAGGCAGGAGAATTGCTTGAACTGGGGAGGCGGAGGTTGTGGTGAGCCGAGATCGTGCCATTGCACTCCAGCCTGGGCAACAAGAGCAAAACTCCGTCTCAAAAAAAAAAAAAAGTGATGTATGTAAATTTCTTCGTGTCCCAAAAGAGCACCAGAAATCTCCACAAACCAGTTTGGAAAACGAGACTCTTGGAAAACCCTGAGTAGAATCACACAAATTAAACTCAACTGCTGAAAAAAGCCAGCTTCCACTGAGGACCAGGACAAAAACTGTGCCATGAGGAAGGCACAGCAGGCAAGTCCCAGCCTTGGCTTCTGACAGATGTTTGATATGGCCAGAAGCAAACAAAGCCTATGATCTAAACCTATGAACTATGGAATCTCTGGCAGGCCAGTTCACCTCTACTTTCCTCTGGGTGGGATCCCTTCTTGGTGCTTCTGGGATCAGAGATCATCACCCCGAAGCAAGAAGCTCCCAATGCATTTTGCAATGCGGTGACACGCCACAAGTGGTCACTTCTTCACAATCAGCCCCCTACCCACATTCTCTTCTGTCTACTTTCCGGTATGCCTTAGACTGAACTCAGTTAAGTATTCCCAAGTCAAAGACAAGATTCTTCTCCTTTATCCCATCTCTAAGGCAAAGGAGTGACGAACGATTTACTTTCTGTCCACAGGATCTCCCTGCCACAGAGCGCGCGCGCGCACACACACACACACACAGGTGTGGAGAAGCCAGCCCACCCCAGGAAAGCCGGAAAAGCGAGTTCTGAAGTCTGTTCTAAGCTTGGGACAGCTCCCAGTCGGGGACAGCTCCCGGCCGGGGACAGCTCCCCGCTCTTCCCCTGGCTGAAGGGAGCTCTCGGTCGGGGACAGCTCCTGGTCCCGGACAGCTCCCGAGCGAGGCCCAAGCAGGGCCTGCCGCTCCTCCTCCCCCCAGCTCACTCTCACCTCGCATTCTGGTACCGCCACTGCCACCTCCGCCACCGCCGCCAGTGGGGGAATTGGGCCCCGCTGACTGTTTGCGCCATCCCCGCCAGTTCTGGCAGAGGCTCTCGGCCTCGGAGATGAAGGAACAGAGCGAATCCTCCTCAAAACGGTCCGAATCCTCGAATGAGAAGCGCTCTCCGTCCTCCCACTCCGCAAACATCAGCTCCATGGGGCCCGCACCCCCCGGAGCCGGGTCCCCCCCCGCGGATCCGGGGCCTGGGCCGCCGGCCGGGGGTTGAGGGGAGGCCCGGGGCCTGAGGGGCGAGCCGGGGCTGGGGGTGGCCGGGGCGCTCAGGGCGGCCGTGCCGGGCGAGAATCTCAGGCCTGGGAAAGAGACGGAACCGGGCCTCGCCCAACAGCGAGGTGCAAGCGGTGATCTTGGCCAGTCTCCGAGACTTAAGGCCGGGACGAAGCGCTCGGCGGCCGGGGCCTCTAGGCGGCTGCGGAGCCGCCTCCCCCATCAGCTGATCTGGACTTCCGGCCGCGCGGGCCGCCACCACTTCCGCCCTCGCGCGCTCGGGATCCGGATCGGGTACGGGCGGATGTAAGGGACACGTTTATTTAATTGCTGCATTTGCTTTTTTTCCCTCGAGCCCACCCTCAGACACTATAAGAGGAAGCCAACCCCCAATGTTATACGAAGCAACTACAGATCCCAGCAATAACTCGGAGTCCATAATGTCCCCAAGGAATAAACAGCCGCTATGCATGTTGGGAATTGTAGGCTGTCAGGAGAGGACAGGAACTATTGGATGGAGTTATTGTCTTAACTCTGGATAGGCCCCAGGGCCGCACTACTTTCTGGGAATCGTAGTCCAGAAGTCTGCAATCCAGCCGACCTTTTTATAGGGTCTAATTGGGGAAACATCAGAAAAGAATGCATTTGATTTCAGGAAATGGTTGTACTGTTTGTCCATACGGCCTTTGGGTCTACTAACTCAACCTTTTTTTGTGCCATGGACCCTTTAGCAGTCTAGGCAGGTTTCTGGACCCGCTTCTCAGATTGTTTACAAATGCACGAAACACCAAGAATTACAAAGGAAACCAGTTGTTTAAATACAATTATTAAACTATTAATAGAACAAATCTGTAACGTAATAATGCTCCTTTATTTACACATTAAATGACAAGATCTAGGAGGCAGTGTAGTAACTATCATAATTTTGAAGCTGGTCATCAGTATAAATGCTTTTTGAGATATTTATAACCAACTGTAACATGATATGAAAATACCGTGATTTCATATAGGTTTTGATAATGTTACTGTGGTTTGTTTTCCATAGCCCTGACTGAAATGCTAAATTTCAGTTGTAGTTAAAAATACAAATTTTCCCCCAAGTTCACAGACGTCTTAAGTGGAGTCTATTGACCTAGGTTAAGAACTCCTAAGGCTGGGCGCGGTGGCTCACGCCTGTAATCCCAGCACTTTGGGAGGCTGAGGTCGGCGGATCACGAGGTCAGGAGATTGAGACCATCCTGGCTAACACGGTGAAACCCCGTCTCTATAAAACTACAAAGAATTAGCCGGGCATGGTGGTGGGCGCCTGTAGTCCCAGCTACTCGGGAGGCTGAAGCAGGAAAATGGTGTGAACCCTGGAGGCGGAGCTTGCAGTGATGCGAGATCCCACCACTGCATTCCAGCCTGGGCGACAGAGCGACACTCCGTCTCAAAAAAACAAAAACAAAAACAAACTCCTAAGCCTAGTCCAAAGTGCATAGGCACTGAGCTTCTTCCTATAGCTAAAAGGCTCATCCTGTAGAATTGGGCACTTGCCCAGGGCTCTACGCAGGGGATATGAAGAATGTGGGAAGAGACAACTGTCAGTGGATCAGGGAGGCAAGACCCCTTCTTACCTTAATAATTATCCCATTGCTGCATTAAAAGCACCACTGATGTTTGTCCCACATTTAATGCTGTAAAGTACATTAAAAAGCTAACTCAATTATGCCTGAAAGGGCAGAGTACACATAAAATGCTATGTAGTTTTTCCTAATATCAGGGGAATCACAACAGTGAATGCCTTCAGCAACTAGGCAGATAACTTGAGAGAAGTAAACAGGTAATAAAGTAGACAATTTTTAATTCTGTTTCACCATTTTGTAGAGTCCAGTAGTGAGGTCACTGGAGAATGCAGACAAATGATAATCAGCTCTACCTAATTATTGCCAGGTGGAAATAAGAAAATAGGGCTGCCAGAGCTTTTAATTTTTTTTTATTAAAAAAATAAGTGGCCGGGCACGATGACTCACGCCTGTAATCCCAGCACTTTGGGAGGCCAAGACGGGTGGTTCACTTGAGGTCAGGAGTTCAAGACCAGCCTGGCCAACATGGTGAAACTCTGTCTCTACTGAAAATACAAAAATTAGCCCGTCATGATGGCTGGTGCCTGTAATCCTAGCTACTCAGAGAGCTGAGGCAGGAGAATCACTTGAACCTGGGAGGCGGAGGTTGCGGTGAGCTGAGATAGCACCACTGCACTTCAGCTTGGGCAACAGAGCAAGACTCCGTCTTAAATAAACAAACAAATAAATAAAGCTAAAATGTGAAACTTTAATGACTTTTTTTCCTATTTTTGAACACGACCAGCTAATTTTAAAACTTTTTTTTTAACTGCATGGGTCACATAAAACACATCTGTAGAACCTCTAGGTCACCAGTTTGTTAACTTGATTATTTAGAGAGCACCTTGCAGGGACTATGCACAAAATAGGCAATCACTAAGTATTTACAGACGATAGCAAACTTCAACTTCCTTATTGCATCCAAAGGCAAGGGCACTAAATGGTGTAAAAGACTTCAAATGCAGGGAAAGACAAGACAACGGGATTTGTCCTGCTCCTAGGGCAAATCAGGAAGGAAATAATTTCCAGGGTCTAGGGGAGGAAACAGGGTTCAAGAATGAAGAGAGTACCTAATTCACAACAAAAGGCCAAGTTCTCTTCAGAGGATTTTATTTCAAGATATATCATAACTTCTACCCATACTATGATTTCAAAGGGTGAAAAAAGTGTTTTGTCTCTTCTACCCTCCAAAGAGGGCATGGCAATGCCAATGTCTCTAAAATGCCTCCGCATAGTTGTCAGAAGCTATATTTCAGTCATTGAAAATACTTGTCCATTTTCAGCTGAGGTGAGGTTTGTTAGGAAACCTCTGTAACAATTTATTCAATTTATTTGGAGGTAAACTCCCAGACTCTCGTATTGATCTCATCTTTCGGGCTTCCTGAAAACACAGAACAAATACAAGAATGACAGCTCTACAGTGTGTCTAGTGCAGACTTTTAAGATCTGACCCAAAAAATCAATCAATAAATCAAGTTTGTCCTGATCTAGGCCCATAGTTCTCACAATGCCCTAAAGCACATGAAGATGTTAACCAGCCTGGAGAGATCTATGTCAGCCGCTCTTCAACAAAAGGGCGTTGGGACCTACAAATGAGACTCTGCTCAGAAGCTACTATCTCTGCTAGCAATTAAGCCTAGGCTGGAAACCAAACAATTATCATTATTTAGTTTTAGTCTCTTTAGTTCTATTTCAGACAATAATGTCTACTTGAGCAGCGCTATACATTTTTCAAAATGGTTTTCCCATTCATTACTTCATCTGACAGTCACAACATTCTTCAAAGTGGTATTAGCCTCATTTTACGTATAGTAATGGTAAAGTTCAGAACAATGAATAAATCCGTCAAGATCACACAGCCTTCAAAACTGTAACCTTTCCCACTTTGGCGTGAATAATATACCTCCCAAATGAATGAAAGGGCCTTTCCTAGCAAAAGGCAGGGAGAATCATTACTTGTATCTCCCCCATTCTTTTCCTGAGAAAGCACCCCAGGAGCCATCATCGGTCACCTGAGCCTTCGCGGCACAATCGAGGAAGCCCTGGATCTCTTTTCTGCACACATCGTCGCGGAATTCATTCTGCTTCCAGCAAGCCATCATCACCGCCATCTCCGTGATGCAAGTCGCCTCTGGAGGGGCAGATCCGGGGGACCTTCAGTCACAAGAAGACCCACCTTCCTGCCCTCCTACCCACCCGCCTCTGCTCATGCTCCGGCTTCCGCTCCGGGGCCCTCCTGACACCGACTGCTCACCGCCCTTCTCCCGGCTACGCTCCGCGACGCGGTTAGCTAGAATGAGAGGTTTATTGGGCTTCAGCACAGGCTTCCGAGGGTTCCCAAACCGCGCCAGGCGACCCCGCAGGCTGGGTGTCGCCATCGCACACCCAGCTCCCGGCAGGCTTTGCGGTTCCGTGCGTGACCTCGCGAGATCCCTACGGGCTTGACGAATCACTGCGGAGCTCTGGGAAGGCTCAATGGCTTGCTGGCGGCCACCTCTGTCTTTTATTTGTCCGGGGCTGCGGCGATGCTGGGTTCGAACAGCGGCGGGTTCGTACTCATCAGCAGATTAGGAGGAGACTCTGGGTTCGTACGCCGACTGAGGCTTCTCCTTGATGGGCTCCGGGCCCCGAAGTCTGGGGGCAGTACGAGGCCGGGGACATGCAGGAAAGGGCCCTGGTAAGTGGACACTCTTCTGGTGGTAACCGGCTTGGTCTAGGGGCTATTGGCATAGGGCGGGGTGGGGGGGGGAGCGAATCAAAATTTGAGACTTTAAGATGTTGGGTTGGGAAAGATTATTGTTTTACTTTAATAAACCTTGCAAGAACTGTTGTTTTTCACTACCTATAGGACCACTACAAAGCCGCAAAGAAAAATTAGACGTTTCATTTTATAACAACTGCTGCTGCTACTACTAGATACCATTTGCTCATTTATAACAATCTCAGTTGATAGGATGAAGCTTAAACACTTGGCATTCATCGTCTTTTTTAATCCTTTCGCCAGTCTTACAGACTTGGACCTTCAGTTGTGATGCTTCATCAGACTTTTTTATGAGACAGGGCCTCTCTTGGTTGCCCAGACTGGAGTTCTAGTGGCACATTCGTAGCTCACTGCAGCTTCAAACTTCTGAACTCAAACGATCCTCCCGCCTCTGCCTCCTGGGTAGCTGAAACCACAGGTGCAAGACACCACGCCCAGCTAATTATTTTTTGTAGTGACGGGGTTCTGTCATATTGCCTGGACTGGTCTCCAACTCCTGGGCTCAAGCGATCCTCCTGCCTCGCCCTCCCAAAGTGCTTTACATGACTGAGCCTCTGCGCCCAGCCAGACTTGGTTCTCAAGTTACTTCTGGCTGTTTACAAAAACTCATTCCAAAGATGTGCAGCGTATTCTCATAGCATTTCCAAATAAGCTCCAAGAAATGTTTTTGGTAATGGAAGCAGAAACAAGCCTGTAGCTCATGACTGCTTTGGAGGAGCAACATTTATTTGGATTTGTAAATGTAGTGTGTTAAAAATGACTTATCACAGATATTTGGAATCTTCCCACTGATTTCTGCATGGCTGGTTGTTTTTCTTCCCTTAAGTCTCAGTTAATGTCAGAGGGCTTCTCTGACCTCTCCCACCCCACCACCATCAACCTGTTTTCTTCATAGCACCTATCACCGTCTGAAGTGTCTTATTATGGCCTGACCTATCCCTAACACCCATTTAAAAATGTAAGCATGGGCCGGGCGCGGTGGCTCAAGCCTGTAATCCCAGCACTTTGGGAGGCCGAGACGGGCGGATCACAAGGTCAGGAGATCGAGACCATCCTGGCTAACATGGTGAAACCCCGTCTCTACTAAAAATACAAAAAACTAGCCGGGCGAGGTGGCGGGCGCCTGTAGTCCCAGCTACTCGGGAGGCTGAGGCAGGAGAATGGCGTAAACCCGGGAAGCGGAGCTTGCAGTGAGCTGAGATCAGGCCACTGCACTCCAGCCTGGGCGACAGAGCGAGACTCCGTCTCAAAAAAAAAAAAAAAAAAAAAAAAAAAAAAAAATGTAAGCATGAAAGAAGGAACGTTGTCTATCTTGTTCATTGCTGAATCCCCAGTGCCTAGAATAGTACCAATAAATACTTGTTAAATGAACAAACGTTTTATTTATTTATTTTTGGATTTGGGGTCTTGTTCTGTCACCCAGGTTGGAGTGCAGTGGAATGATTAGCTTACTGCAGCCTTGGCCTCACTCCAGTGATCCTCCTGCTTCAGCTGCTGGAGTAGCTGCAACCACAGGCTCACACCACCAAACCCGGCTGGCTAGGTTTTTTTTTATTTTTTGTAGAGATGGGGTCTCAGTATGTTGCCCAGACTACTCTTGAACTCCTGGGCTCAAGTGCGCTTCCTGCCTTGGCCTCCCAAAGTGCTGGGATTACAGGCATGAGCCACCACACCCAACCTGAACCTTTTTTACAAATCTCCAACTTTATTACACCCACCCCCAAAAAATAATGAAGCAGAAGACATTATTTAACAAGAAGCAGTTTATTATACAAAACGAAACCTGAGGTAATAGAAAATAACACTTGCAGTAATAAAGGAAGCAGCCTTGCACTCCACCTCCACACTCCAGAGTATAATTAAAAGACTCCTAGCAGACATTTCTGTCACTAATAATGCCAACCTGCAGTGAGTGAGTCTGCTGCTGTATACAGAGCAGGCTGGGCCCCAAATCAGAAAATTCATATTGCTTGCTTTCTCTATAGGGAAAGTGAAGCTTTCAGTAAGTATCATGTGGCTATTCTTGATTCTACTTTCCCTTGTGGAAATGTAACACCTGGTTTACACTGCTCTTTTCTGAGTACTTATATGGTGATAGGAATAAAGGAGAAAGTCTGGAAAGCACCGAGCACAAAGCAGGCCTGAGGCTCCAGCAACAATCATTCAGAAACAACTGCCCACTTTATACGTCAAAGTACCAAAGGAATGCCAATGTGAGCTCGTGTCATTAGAAGGAGAGGTAAGGATAATTCTACACCTTGCTTAACTATCATTTAACCTTTTTATTGCACATAATGAAATTTAAGTCCTGACCTAGGTCTGTACTTATGTAATATGTATTATGCACTCTAAATTAGCATCTGCATTTAGATAGATTGCAAGCTTAGAAATCAGTCCTGCATTTGACCTCTTTTGTCAGTGCCTACTATATCAAATTTTAACAGAATTTTTTTTTTTTTGAGATAGAGTTTTACTCTTGTTGCCCAGGCTAGAGTGCAATGGCGTGATGTCGGTTCACCACTACCTCTGCCTCCTGGGTTCCAGCGATTCTTCTGCCTCAGCCTCCTGAGTAGCTGTGATTACAGTCATGTGCCAGCCACCACGCCCAGCTAATTTTATATTTTTACTAGAGATGAGGTTTCTCCATGTTGGTCAGGCTGGTCTTGAACTCCTGACCTCAGGTGATCTGCCCGCCTTGGCCTCCCAGAGTGCTGGAATTACAGGCGTGAGCCACCGCACCCAGCCCAACAGATTTTTTTTTTTTTTTTTTTAAAGACGGGTCTAGGTTGCCCAGTTGGTACTCATAGGTGCACTCACAGCATACTATAGCCTCAAACTCTTGGGCTCAAGCGATCTTCCTGAAGTTTTTTTTTGTTTTTTTTTTTTCAGTTTGTTTTTGAGACAGGGTGTCACTCTGTCACCCAGGCTGGAATGCAGTGGCGATCCTCCCACTTCAGCCTCCCAAGTAGCTGAATCTACAGGCACACACACCATGCCCAGCTAATTTTTTCTATTTTTTGTAGAGATGGGGTTTTGCCATGTTACCCAAGCTGGTCTTGAATCCCTAGGCTCAAGCGATCCTTCCACCTCGGCCTCCCAAAGTGCTGGGATCACAGGTATGAGTCACTGCACCCAGCCTGGAGGTCTTCCCTCTTGTTCTTTTCTGCAAAAGGTCAAACAGGGTAAGCAAACTTTCTGTAATTTATGAAGATCATCTTTTATCAAAGGATTAAATGAAAAAAGAACAACTTTGGCAATGAAATTCAGCCTAATTACAGCTTTTCTTGGCCACATCCTTAGATTTCAGTATATTAAGTGTAGACCCTAGTTGTTGAAGCATCTAACATATATCTATCTATATAGATATGTAGATAGAGGTATAGATAATATACTGATAAACTGTGGAACTTCTCTAGTGATAACTCATTAATACATTACAACTAGAGTAGCTCTAAGGTCCAAGGTATTCTTTCCTGTTCCACTGCCTCAGAAAGAGCTAATGGTTTCCCTGCTCATTAGACTGTATGTTCAAACCACAGCAATAGAAGGGTTTGGCTGCATCCCCAAATCTGACTAAGCATTTTTTTTTTTTTTTTTTTGAGACAGACTCTCGCTCTGTTGCCCAGGCTGGAGTGCAGTGGTGTGATCTCGGCTCACTGCAACCTCCGCCTCCCAGGTTCAAGCAATTCTCCTGCCTCAGCCTCCCAAGTAGCTGGGATTACAGGTGTGAGCCACCTGTTGGTACTGGGTGCGCCCAGCTCTAAGCTTTTATTTAGCCAGCCACTTGTGGCTTAAATATCTTGCCTTGCCTCCTCATCCCTTTGAGTGGGCTCCATCAAAAAATAGTCTCAGGCTGGGCACGGTGGCTCACTCCTATAATCCCAGCACTTTGGGAGGCCAAGACAAGTGGATCATTTGAGGTCAGGAGTCTGAGACCAGCCTGGCCAACATGGCGAAACCCCATTTCTACTAAAATACAAAAAAGTTAGCCAGGCATGGTGTTGCGCGCCTGTGATCCCACCACTCTGGAGGCTGAAGCATGAGAATTGCTTGAACATGGGAGGCAGAGGCTGCAGTGAGCCAAAATTGTGCCACTGCACTCTAGCCTTGGTGATGCAGTGAGACTCTACCTCAAAAAAAAAAAAAAGGCGGGGGGCCTGGGCACGGTGGCTCACGCCTGTAATCCCAGCACTTTGGGAGGCCAAGCCAAGTGAATCATCTGAGCTCAGGAGTTCGAGACCAGACTGGCTAACATGGTGAAACCCCATCTCTACTAAAAATACAAAAATTAGCTAGACATGGTGGCAGGCACCTGTAATCGCCACTACTCAGGAGGCTGAGGCAGAAGAATCACTTGAACTGGGGAGGCGGAGATTCTAGTGAGCTGAGATCGCACCATTGCACTCCAGCCTGGGCGACAAGGGCGAAACTCCATCTCAAAAAAAAAAAAAAGGTCATATGGAAGCCTATCCGTAATACAGTGAATGAAGCTGGACTATTCATTGCACTTAAAAGTGAAAAGTGCTACAGATTATAAAATAATTACTAAAACATACTGCTACACTGTTTCCATTACTGCAGAAGATGGGACTTTGTAGCATATAAAAACAATAAAATAGAGGGAACAGTTCATTAGGCAAACAAAAGAATTAGGAACTATAAAAATTTGCACTTTTTTCCCTGGGCTTCCTTTTCTTTTTTTTTTTTTTTGGTCAACATACCGAAAAATTTGCACTTTGACTCATATTGGCCTATTTTAACATTTCAAAATCATTTAAAGAAAAATATGACTTTTTCTGTCATAATTCCCAGTCTTAGTCTCCATCTTTGATCAAAAAGAGGACAGGGCAATACATTAAATTGACAAGGCATATAACAGCCACTGAATCTTTCTGTTCATGAGAAGGAATCCCAGATATACCATAAATAAGATGCAAACCAGCAGTAAGAATGATGGCAAGGTTTCTGTATTTCCATCAGAAATTGTGGGAAAGGGCCTAAAACCAGGAAAGACAAGGCCATTAAAAATATGTATTTGGGCCAGGCACGGTGGCTCAAGCCTGTAATCCCAGCACTTTGGGAGGCCGAGACGGGCGGATCACGAGGTCAGGAGATCGAGACCATCCTGGCTAACACAGTGAAACCCCGTCTCTACTAAAAAATACAAAAAACTAGCCGGGCGAGGTGGCGGGCACCTGTAGTCCCAGCTACTCGGGAGGCTGAGGCAGGAGAATGGCGTAGACCCGGGAGGCGGAGCTTGCAGTGAGCTGAGATCCGGCCACTGCACTCCAGCCTGGGCGACAGAGCGAGACTCCGTCTCCAAAAAAAAAAAAATGTATTTGAGGCCGGGTGTAGTGGCTCACGCCTGTAATCCCAGCACTTTGGGAGGCCAAGGCAGGCGGATCACGAGGTCAAAAGATCAAGACTATCCTTGCCAACATGGCGAAACCCCTTCTCTACTAAAAATACAAAAAATTAGCTGGGCGTGGTGGTGCATGCCTGTAGTCCCAGCTACTCAGGAAGCTGAGGCAGGAGAATCGCTTGAAACAGGGAGGTGGAGGTTGCAGTGAGCCGAGAACATGCCATTGCACTCCAGCCTGGTGACAGAGCGAGACTCTGTCTTAAAAAAAAAATATATATATATATATATAATTTCAGACGGTGTCTCGCTCTGTCACCCAGGCTGGAGTGCAGTGATCATGATCATAGCTCACTGCAGCCTTAAATTCCTGGACTCAAGTGATCCTCCTGCCTCAACCTCCCAAGTATCTAGGGCTACAGGTGTGCACCACCATGCCCTGCTAATTCTTTTATATTTTTTAGAAACAGGGTCTTGCTAGGATGGTCTTAAACTCCTGGCTTCAAGCAGTCGCCCCTCCTCAGCTTCCCAAAGTGTTGGGATTACAGGCATAAGCCACTACACCTGGACAGAAAAAGGCAAAAAAAAAAAAAAAAAAAAAAAAAAAAACCCTAGGGCTGGGTAAGGTGGCTGATGCCTGTAAACCCAGCACTCTGGGAGGCCAAGGCGGATGGATTGCTTGATCCAGGAGTTGGAGACCAACCTGGGCAACATGGCAAAACTTCATCTCTACAAAAAAATACAAAAAAAAAAAAGGAAAATAGAAGTTTGACATGAAAGCAAAGTACATAATATAAAAAATGCAAAAAAACAGAATACAACTCACCAGAAGTTTTGCTTCTCCACCAACATAACAATTTATAAAGCAAGAGATGAGAAGAAGAGATTATTGGGAAACGTACTGAATAATGAGGAGTTTGGGGAATAGAACAAAAGTTGTAAGTTGTAACCTGACCCATCTTACTTCATTGGTAGTCAAGTACAGCTCAAAGGATGAAACAGAGAATTGAGTAATTTAAAAACTCTTCAACCAGCACCTTGAATCAAATGGATGTTTTAGGGTTCTGTTTCTCACTGAACCAAGAATTGTATGCCTCCATCTCTCCTTGAGGAGAGGCCCTATGTTAGACCTTGGCTACTCATCATTAATATAAAATCTTAATAGATAAAACTGGAATGCCTTGAATCCATGAAAAGACAGTGTTCAGTAAGGGTTTGTGCAATGGATGCTCCTTATGTCCCATGGTAGAATAAAATCTCCTTAGCTCCGCCAAGTTAAAGGTTCTTGCAAGGGCACTTAGAGATGTTGCCTTTTCATGAAGATTTCATGTAGGTAATCCCAAAATTTCCTCTGCTCTGTTTCATTGTTGTGGATCATGGCAGTGAGAGCTTCCCCCTGGTCCAGACCTTGCCAATAATCTTGCAGCCACATCTCTTTCCAACTGAAATACCAAAATGGGGGTTGGATTATGGAACTGCAGCATAGTTATGAGTCCTGCCTTTTTCTGAGTGGGGCCAAAGAAATCTTAAGCAGATACAGTGGTCTCTAACTTGGACAAGACTGCTGCGATGGGAAGACAACATGAAGTAAATCCAATATTAGCCCAAGTGACAGGCTAAAAGCCACAAATACAAAGCCTACCCAATTGATTACAATTCCTGACTTGCCTGCTTCTGGCTCCCAAATGTGGAGGGGGTTCAGAGGCAGGCAAAGCAGAGGTCAGACTGGAAGTGGTAGTCTCCATAAGGAAAGCAAGGGGGCAGGGGTCTTTAGATGATTATCTTTTAAGTTTCACCTTTCTCCCAATAATCAAAATGAAGGTGCATCAAAATGAAGTAGCATCCAGCATCTAGAAAAGACATAACCTGAATATTTATTTTCTTAATGTTTCACATTTTTTTTGTACTTTTCCTCTAGTAAATCATATTATGTTCAGATACAAACAATTTGTAATTAGATACAAATTACTTGGTGAAGCATTCCAACCATCGGGACAAAACTGCCAGCAGCATCTATTAATAAATGGCCTTCTGCTGCCATTCACTGTCCAAGTCGGTCTCTGTAGGCCATTCTAGCAGTCTTACTTAAGCTTAATAATCTTATCACCTCTCCCCCAACAGGTGTGGCTTGCTACAAGTGCTTTCAACATTTCCCCCCCACACACCTCATGCTGGCCTTGTTTCCCAATACCACCACCTTTTGCCACCTACTGCAGTAGCCTATTCGCTTCCCTTCTGATGCACATTGCGCATTGTTGTGTGTGTGTGTGTGTGTGTGAGACACAGTCTTACTCCAACCCAGGCTGGAATGCAGTGGCACGATCCTAGCTCACTACAGCATTGAACTCCTGGGTTCAAGCAATCCACCTGCCACAGCCTCCCAAGTAGCCAGGACTACAGGTATGCATCACCACCCCAGGCTTTTAGCTTTTAAATTGTACAGAGAGGGTTTTGTTACATTGTCCAGGCTAGTCTGGAACCCCTGGCCTCAAGTGTTCCTCCCACCTTGGCCTCCCAAAGTGCTGGGATTACAGGCGTGAGCCACCATGCCCGGCCATGCCTAGTTTTTCTAGTTACACAGGCAGTGTGTCCCCACATGCACCAAGTACATGGGGCTCATCCTCAGCACAGCTGCTTAAAAAAAATTATGGCTGGTTAACAGGTGGAAGCCCTGACTACTGCAGAAAAGCCTCCCTCAAAATGCTCTCCTCTACTCCCCACCCCCATGTCCACTCTATAAAAGGTGCTCAAATAGTTGAGTTTTTAGTGCAGTCCAAACTCCTGAGCCTGGTATTAATGATATTTACAGCCTTGCCCCTATTTATTTGCCCCATTTTCTCTCTCCCCTGTCTGCACAGGCCCTGGGTTCTGGTTCAATCTTTTTGAACCACTACTGGAAACATTGTCCACATAAGCTGATTTTCATTTGTTGCCTTGAATTATATTTTACATCTATTCAGCTTTTTCAGCTTGTCTTATCCTAACCCCAATTAGACTGCTGACACCTTAAAGACAGAGTGAGCACATATCATAATTTCCTCCTGCACCTGCTCAGCACCTAGTGCTACTTAATTGTCCACAGTAAGCAAGTAAGTAAATGATTTGATGGCTGCAGGGGACCCCAGCATTCTTACCTGTCATTCTCAGGAATCTCTTCCACATTGCCAAAGCCAGGTGTGGGCATTGGGCAGTCCATGTGTGAGGGCTGGGCAATGTGGGGCTCAAGGACGGGGCTGTCCCCGGGAGAGGCCGCGTGGGCTTTCTCGACATCCAGCCGAGCCAGTTCGTGGTCACAGACGAAACACTCGAAGCCGTTGAGGTAGTTAGGCAGCAAAGGATCATTCACTCCCCACTCCCGATGCTTCAGACTATCCAGAAGGAATTGGTTGGTGATGCCCCCAGGTTGCTTGTATGCCAGGTATTTCATATATTCCTCATCATTCTTGTCCAGAAAGTCAATAAACTCTGCCAGCTTCTGAGGAGACTCAAAATCATCAATCAGGATGACGGAGTGATTGTTCGGCATCCAGTCCCTCACAGAGGGAGAGCCGCGGTACACGGGCACAGCGCCCAGATGCATGGGACGCCACAGTTTTTCTGTCATGTAGTCGTTACAGATGGCATTTTCCAGGGCCAAGTGGAACTTATAGCGGGACAAGAAAGCCAAGAGCTCTGGATCCTCGGTGGTGGCCGTGGCTGTGTCCTGTAGCCGCGCAGTGGGCAGCTCCCGATTCTGCAGGCATTTCCCGTAGGAGTCTACCTAGACCGGGTAGAAAAGGGACGTCATGAGGGTGCGGCCCGGAGGCCTGGACACCCAGAGTCCTGGCCTCAGCCCGCCCCCTCTTTTCCCTCCCCTCCCGCCCGCCCTCACTCACTCACCGGGATGTGGCGCATGAGCTCGCGCACGTAGCGGTCCCGGTCCGCAGGCACGTCGCAGTGGGACTGGAGATAGAGCAGCGGGGCGTAGCCGCGGCGGCGCCACTCTGCGCGTTCCCGGAGCGGAGGCACTGGGCGGCGCAGATAGGCGGTCCCGGGCAGCCACTGCAGCGACAGCGGGTAATCCGAGTGGCGACTGAATGTGGAGGTAAGATTGAAGAGGCGGATGCCCGGGCCGTGGCTCAGCAAGAAGTTGTTGAGGGGCGACTCCTCGTGGAGGAGCGCCCAGCTCTGGTGCGCCAGGCGCGGCAGCGGCGCGGCCGAAGCGCGGAAGTCGGTGCCGTAGAAGAGCAGCGCGCGCGTCCGCGAGTCCCTCAGCGCTCCGCGGTTCCGGGACGCCACGCACGCGCCGCGCGCACACTCGATGCGCTCCGAGTCTCCCGGGAAGTGGGGGAATAGCCCTGGGCTCCACCACAGCAGCACCGGCAAATCTCCGGCCTCCTCCCTCCCTGGTCTCGGCGTTCCGGAGCTGCGCGTCACCCCCACTGCGCCCAGCGCCGAGGGCGGCCGGAAAACCGCGCCATCCCACGGTTCCGCCCACTCCGCCTCACCGCCGGCCTCCCTCTCCGCCACGGACCCATAGGCGCTGGCTGCACAGACACTGAGCACCCCCAGGAGGGCCAGCACCGCCCCAGTGGGGCCGGCCGCCATGTCCACTCTGGCAGCCGGCGCCCTCGGCCGGCACGCACCCCGCCCAGTGGCTAGTTGTGACTGGACGAGGCTCTATGCCACGGGAGCACGCGGCGCATGCGCAGCTCCGCTCAGCCGACGGCCAGGGCTAAAAGCAAAGTGAGCTTTCGGGAGTAAACATGAGGCTAATGGTTACATCTTAATTTATTTTATTTCTTTACAAATTAAAGATGCATTGAAAAATAAACCAATGAGAAATGAGAGGTCCAGAGCAGGGGCATCCCAGGCGGGGAGCAGGCAAGCCTGGCCACCGTCAAGCCTAGCCCTTGTCCTGCCCCCAAGCCAGTTGGGGTTGGAAGATAACTGTCAGCCACTCTGTCAATACCAAAGCCCAAGCGGTGTCCCGGCAGGAGAGAATGGCGCTCCAGCTGCCTCTGCCTCTCTCCCCAACAACCCCGGGCCTGAAGAAGCAGTGTTTCTCATGGGAGCTCAGAGTGGGATGTGAACTGGCTCTGTGAGGTATTGCAAGTTGATGACCAGGCTCCCTAGGCTCCCTATAGAACCATCCAGTGTTGGGGCCTCTCCAGCTGGAAAGGAGACTGGTACCTCTCCCAGATCTTAATATACTTTGCAACTGAATTCCCAGGTCATCTCTGACAGTGTCTCTCTATCCACGGAGTGATCATCAATCATTGCAGGAGAGAGCGAGTGAGCAGTGAAAGCAGAGAAACTTGACTTCTAACCTCCAGGCCCAAGAAGGACTGACCACTTTTCTCTCCATCACCTATGGGCTATACCCCAGCTCTTGTGCACCTGTATGTTTTATCCCTAATATAGGAAGTTGTGGATGACACTGAGCTGAATTAGCCACCCCCTGTAGTAACCTTAGGATCCCCACTCTTTCCTGCCTGCCCCTCTCCTCTGGGGAGACTGGCCCAAAGGGACACATAATATTGCCAGGGTCTGGGTGCCTCCAGACCCCCAATACCGAATCATATACAGTGAACTGAGAAACTACATTCATTATGACAGGATTAGCAGGAAAAAGAGGGTAGAGTGAGGGAACAGGGGCACCTTCGATCAGCAGGACATGACAGAGTGGCAGGATAGTTGAGCCCAGAAAGAAGGTGTCTCCTTATATCTCCCCCTCCCCCCCAAAGAGACTGAGGTCAGCTTACATGACATAAGATATGGTACTGTCCCAATTTCTCTGACATCCTGGGGTGCTTTCTGGAAGCTGGCCTGGGCCCTGTGCCATTTACCCACTTGCTTTAGCTCAGTAGCTGCCGAATCTCCTTGTGCATATGACAGAGAAAGTCCACATAAGATGCTCCCCCACTCAGACTCTTATCTTCCACCAGGAAGTGCTTGAACAGCATCTCCAGCTTGTCCTCCTGTTTCACCACGATAAGCTATAGCCAGAATTCAGGGTTCATGAGGCAATGCCAAAGGAAATTAAACATGCCCAGAAATCCCATTTGGCAGTCACTTACTCATTCCCCACCCAACCCCCACTTCTAGGCGAGGACTTGACCCGGTAAGAAATCCAGGGTTCAGATCAGTGTTACCTTCATGTACCGGGATCTCTGTGCCCTTAAGCTATCAATGAGGCCTCGAACCTTCTTGGACAGTGGATTATCCAGAACTGGCAGAACACTCTAGAACACAAAATTCATTTATCCTTATGGTAAGGCACTCTGAGTTCAGTCAAGGTGGGGCAGCACACATCTATGCATCATCTGAAACAAGGAAGCCTGGGAAGAATGACAGCAACTGCCCTTGTCCCCAAGTGTTCCCTGATATTTAAGGGGACTAGCACACTAACTTTATTGGCTCCCAATCGTTTCACAAAGTATACTTCCACACCCATATTCTCCTTGACTCCTTGCCCTCACCAAGCCACTGGTGATCTGACTGAAGGAAGAGACGCTGAAAAGGCTCTGGACAACACCCTGTTGGACGCTTGCTCCCACCCAGAGGAAGAGGTTGAGGCCATTCTCCAGTAAATACATATCCCCATTGCTTAGACGCTCTTCAGAGGCTCGAACTGCTGGTGGTTCGGTGGTACTCTCGATGGGAGACTTTGTCTAGACAAAAGGAAGGGAGCAAAAGGTTACCAAGGACCATAAGACAAGTCTGTCCCCCACCACACACAAAATTCTGAAAGCTAAGTCCTCAGATACCACCCCTTCTGGGGTCTCAGTAACTCTCTCAGTGTGAAAATTGCATCAGCTAAAATACATAAAAACAAATTCCACTAGTGTCAGACTGATATTAGCCTATCCTTTCCTCCTCCTAAGAGGCCCTTTGCTCCATGCAAGATCTCAAACTCCAACCCTCAATCGCACCAAAGGTAAGAGCCGAGGGTAGAAGAAGACATTGGTCTCAGCCACATCCATGGAGGTAACTAGCTGTCGGACATAGGCACGGTCATCAGTAGTTATTTCAGCTCCAGGCTGCAGGACATCACTCTTCAACACACAGTTCAGGTAAACTGGGAGTAGCTTCATGCACTCAGGAAGGATCAACTGAGGGGATTATCAAAATAAAGTCGATGATCATGAGAAATCCCTCCCAAATGCAAACATTTGTCCCAACAACCCCACCTCCCACTAATATACTTGCCCCACCTGTCCTGCAGAGGAGGGGCTAGCACAGTTCTTTCTGTAACAGGCCAGGATCTGGGCACACTGGGTGATGAGAGTGTCACGAACAGCCTTCACAGGGCTATTCAGGACTCCCCGATATGCTGGATGGGAAAGCAAAGACAGTCACTGGTCAGCTGCCCATCATGTATGCATTCCCACCATCATAACTACCCGCTCACCATCCTGGACCTCTCAGCCCCAATCCCACCCTGCCCTGCCTCTACCCTCACCAAACTTGGCCATGTAGTTGATGAGCGTGTCAGTCTCACAGTTTCGATACAGATCAGCCAGCTGGGTGCAGCAGTTCAGGGCCAGGTTATGGATGCGGAGCCGACGCTGCCCTGCACAGCTGGTGTAAAGCAGGGCACACTAGGGGAAGGGAGAAAGGGGGAACTCACACTCCTCCCTCACAAAGGCCCTTTGCTACATTATTAAACTAGAAGAGAGAAATGAGCCACTCCCCTGCCCAGTCTCTTCTTCCAGTGCTCTCTACCCACTCCTCACCCTCTTCTATACCAAGCGAATGACACATTTCCTGCCCAGCCCCGCCTCCCGCCTGCCACCTGCAGGAGGGCTCCGCTCTCTTCATTGAGCCGATCATCATGCTTGAACTCCACAGTCACCGTTTTGTCCCCATCTAGCCCAGCCAGCTCCACGTCTGTTGTGTTGCTCATGTAGAAAGCTCCAAAGAAATCTACAGCACGGATACCTGAGGCCACATGGACAGAGTTAGGGCAAAAGGTATGACAAGTGCCACATGCCTCCCTTCCAGACTTAGGCCCCCCACCTGCTCTTCTCCAACCAGGACTGACCAGTGCTTGTCCGGACCCGCATCACAGCATCAAAGCCAACAACCTTCTGGACATCACGACGCAGGTCACTCAGGAACCGCTCCTGGTCGTTCTCCACCTGCAGGGCCCCAGACCCAGAGTCATATCACTGACTAGACATAGCTCATCCTGCAGACAATCTCCCTGTACCCCTTCCACTCTACAAGGCTGCCTAATTATCATCATTACAGTGACGATGATAATGATGATGACAACAATAGCTTTTAAACAGACTGCACACCAGGTACCACACAGAGTGCTTTACATATAATTATTTAATTTTGTAGACAAATCCTACTTAAGTATTTTAACCCCATTTTGCAGATGAAGGAACAAAAGAGGGAGTACTTAAGTAATTTATCCTAGGTCATGTAGCTAGTAAGTGGTGGGGCCAGAATATCAATGCAGGACTGATTCCAAGGCCCATGTTCCTAACTGCCACACTCTCGGGCTCACTTCTTTAGACTATGCAGTCTTCTCTTCCAACACTATTTCTCTTTTTTTGGAGACGGAGTCTTACTCTGTCGCCCTGCCTAGAGTGCAGTGGCGCAATCTTCACTCACTGCAACCTCCGCCTCCCGGGTTCAAGGGATTCTTAGCCTCCCGAGTAGCTGGGATTACAGGCACCCGCCACCACACCCGAGTAATTTTTGTATTTTTAGTAGAGATGGGGTTTTGCCATGTTGGCCAGGATGGTCTTGAACACCTGACCTCAGGTGATCCGCCTGCCTCACCCTCCCAAAGTGCTGGGATTACAGGCGTGAGGCACCATGCCCAGCCCCAATGCTATTTCTATTAATGAGTCAGCCACTCCATATATAAGCAGGTATTCCCAGCCCCGCTGCCATCTGCCACTGCAAATACTATTACCATACCTGAAAGCAAGCATATTTGTAGACAGAGCCACCGGTGAGCTGGGGCACAACAGAGAGCGTGGCCACATCCACATACTGGTTAGGGAAGAGAAAGAGATCTACACAGCAGCCTTGGGCCACACACTCTTTGGCCAGGGTCTGATAGGCACCTGTCTGAGGCTGGAACAGAGTCTAGGGGGAAGGGAAATGGGGAGAAGAAAATGTTCAAATATCCCAGCTCTGCCCTATTTGAGAACTGAATAGCTAGCATAGGATATTCAAATTCATGGGAGACTTCAGATCTACTTCCAAGGATTTTGCAATAGTAAAAAATTCTCTTTTATATTATTTTTATTTTTTTGAGACAGGGTCTCACTCTGTCGCCCACGCTGGCATAGAGTGGCGTGATCTCAGCTCACTGCAACCTCTGCCTCCCAGGTTCAAGCGATTCTCCTGCCTCAGCCTCCCAAGTAGTTGGGATTACAGGTGTGTGCCATCACGCCCGGCTAATTTTTGTATTTTTAGTAGAGACGGGGTTTTGCCATGTTAGTCAGGCTGGTCTCGAACTTCTGGCCTCAAAAATCCGCCCACCTTGGCCTCCCAAAGCACTCGGATTATAGGCATGAGCCACTGTGCCTGGCCAAAAGTTCTCCTTTAAAAAATAAACAGAAGTCTACCAACAGCTTTGGCATCAGATGGAGTAGAGAAGTATGGCAGCAGTGGAGGTTGGTAGTCACAGATACGGTATTTGAAAGGGTGGAGTGTCTGGTCCTAGCCCCCATCAAGAAAATAGAGTCCCCACTTCCTCTGTAATGAAAAATCCTTCCCCTCCCCCATTTTCCAGTCCCACACCTTCTCCTTGTCTGTGTTGATCAGCTTCCTGTCATCTCTGTTCTTCAGTTTCCCTGGGGCCTCTGCAATGGGCAGGGATGTATGGAATAGAAAGAGCTTCCCTGCACACTCAGCAGCCTAGGAAAAAAGAGAGGACTACTTGTTTATTCTTTATTCATCCACCCCTTCCACTGTCATTTATTAAGCACCAACTATGTCAGACAGTTTAACTTACTGGACAGTCATCCACTACTGAAGAAAGAGGTTGTATCCCAGGGGATAAGATGGTCAGAGGAAAATGAGTTAGAGGAAGTTGCCAGATACTCCAGCCTTACCTTCAGAGCCTCCATCCCAGCCTGGATAACTGGGACAAATACTGTCTCTGTTTCCCTTGTGTCTGCAAACATTTCTGGAATCTGATCCAATAAGCTAAAGAGATAGGTGACGGAAAACAACCAAAATTGCTATCCAGATTCCAGATACCTCAGTTCTCAACTCCCTGAAGAGTCATCAGGCCTCTAGAATCTGACAACTCCTGGGCCACAGCCCCTTTCCATCTACTGTCCAACACCTCTGCTCAACTCCATGACCTTCTATGGTGGTACCCATGCCACTCCCAACCTTTACCTCCACAATCTGGCTCTTACCTGGTGATAACTGCCCGAGACTCATTGACGTTGACCAGGAAGCCATCCAGCAGTGGCACAAACATGTCAGCCACATCGGACACAACCATCATCTGTGGCTGGGCCAATGAGCTCTTCACATTATAGAAGTGGAGCACCTTATTGTAGGTGACAAAGCCAACGCGGATTGCTGACTCTTCTGCCCCACCCTCCCTGTAGAAGGTGACATTGTTACCTAGACTTGCCACCTTTTCCACCACACACAACTTCATGACATCAGGCTTCATCTCTTCAGTAAACCCAGACACCCTATCATTAACCCCAGGAAACACCACAGTTCTGTAACTCTCACCTAGGTAGAAAGTCTAACAGTGACTTGAGCTCCTCACAGAGGAGCCTAACAAGACCAGTCCTGATGGCATTGTAGGAGACGTCAATCATGAAGATAAAGGCAGGAGGGCTGGGGAACTTACTGTTCTGCAAAGGAAGAAAATGTTGGGGAGACGGGTAATGCTAACCAGGCCAGCTGACTAGAGAGAAGTCAACATCAAAAAGGGACAAAAAAGGGGTGAGGGAAATGATAACAGCCATTCTTAGCTGTCTCATTATCCTCCACCCACTGCTCCTCCCATGCTACCTTCCCTCACCTTGCAGTAATCTACAGTGGCCAAGAATTCATAAGAGCCCAGGGATAGCTCAGGACGGTCATAAGCATCCACACGTTTGCCGGTATGATCCAGGTGCTGAAAATACTGGGGGGGAACTGTGGGGAGCATGGCAGTGTGTTACTTGAAGATCCAGTTTCAATCAGTGTATCTAGCCCTAGCTGAGCTCACTCCACTATCCCTCATTCCCATGTGCCCTACTTCCCCAGCTCCTGAAAAATGGACCCTCATCTCTCTAACTATTAATAGAGAACAAGGAAGATACAATCAAGACCTTTCCCCAAATCCCAGCTTCCATGAACATACCATCATTGATACAGCTGCAAAAACAGCACTGGAAGCGCCTCCCTCCTTCAATGAACTGCATAAAGGGACACATGTATGCTTTGCAGCGGTTGCAGCGCAAAGGGCCAGATTCCCCATGGTCCACGACATATGGTGAAGCCTAAGGCACAAAGGAGAGGGGATCAGACATAAAGGAAAAAACTACAGTAGGTTCAGCCAGGAGATGAGGAGGAACAACCGGAGGGAGAAGGCGCATGGTGTAGATATTCTGCCTACAGAGGAAGTAGGAAGCACAATGATGAAAGGGAGTAAGGACAAATCACAGGAAAATGTCCCTATGAGTAAAAATTATATAGTTCTCTCTTGCTACATCCCACCCCCAGAGCTGCATTTCTCACTGAAAGAGAAGAGGAACTGCAAAACCGGCCGTATCAGACCAGGGGCTGCCATGGCATATGAGGGAGAAAGCCAAGATTATCTAGGATTCTCCTTTCTGGTCCCATCTCTAATCCCCTTCACTCTTGCTCTAAGAATCTGGACTCAGCCGGGCGCGGTGGCTCAAGCCTGTAATCCCAGCACTTTGGGAGGCCAAGGCAGGCGGATCACGAGGTCAGGAGATCGAGACCATCCTGGCTAACACGGTGAAACCCCGTCTCTACTAAAAATACAAAAAACTAGCCAGGCGAGGTGGCAGGCACCTGTAGTCCCAGCTACTCGGGAGGCTGAGGCAGGAGAATGGCGTAAATCCAGGAGGCAGAGCTTGCAGTGAGCCAAGATCCGGCCACTGTACTCCAGCCTGGGCGGCAGAGCGAGACTCCATCTCAAAAAAAAAAAAAAAAGAATCTGGACTCTAGCTCCTTCCCTTACCAAATATCTATAACACCTCCTCTCCTATCCCTGGGATTCCGTGCCAGCTACTGATGCCCCAAATGTCACCCTACACATAAGAGATCAGTGCCCAACTATCCCCAATGGGACCCAGATGGAAATACACAAACACACAGAGGAAGACAGAGAGAGAAGCGGAATATAAACTGAGCCTTGGGCTTCTAGTAAGAGAGAACCCTATCGTAAGATAAGCAAGGCTGAATATGAGTATCCTAACAAGGCCTGGTGGAGCAGCTGCCTCACTCGCTCTCTACATCCTGGTATCAGGTACTGGGGTGACAGATCAGGCCACAAAACAGGTGAGAGAAGGATCACTGGATCCTAATCTCGTTTTTTGCTTATATGCTGTCCTAACAGCCCTAACCTGGGATAACAGGACAGTCAGGAAAACATGGAATAATGTCCTTCTCATCATCTGGAGATTACCATCATACAAGAGGTTCCTACATTCAGCTGTCTTCTCCCCTACAGTTTGATCCTACCTCTTTTCATACCGCTTGTTCCCCCTAGGGACCATCCATGTTCCTTCACAGCAATGTCTTGGGCTTTCACTCTCATCCCTACCATCCCCTCTCCAGGGATGGACCCTGGGATAGAAAGCCACTAAAGATAGTCTCCTCTCCTGCCTAACTAAAATATCTTCCATTGTGAAGCCGGAATCACATCCAGGAAGAAAGTTTAGTCCCCCCTCTACCTCCCTCCCTTTCATTACACTCTAGCACCTTCCCTGACTCACCTCCTCTGGGGGCAGCCTTGCCAGCGGTTTGATGACTGCTGCCAGGGGCACCTGAGCCTGCTTAGCCATGTCAGATGTGCAAGGGATATTATAGGATGTACATCGGATGTATCGGGGACTTGCATTCCCTGAAGAAGGAGGTAGAAGACCCAAGTCAGATCACAGAATCCTTCCAGACACCAGCTCTCCATCATCTCCACAAAGCTAGAGGTGATGGTGGCTTTTTCCCCAGAGGGACTAGAGGGAACTTGTCTCTGGTTAAAAACCAAAAAAAAAAAAAAAAGGCCCCAACCATAAGCTGATAATCTTGAAGAAAAAGCCCCTGTGGGAGGAGCTAATTCTCACCTTGGTCTTTCACCAGGAAGTTGGTAGTGACTAAGGGTGGCACCTGGCCCCGTACTCCAGTAACAAATGGCTCTGTACCCCGGTTGTTCCTGTCATCTTCAATGACCTGAATCTGCAGAGAAGTGAAATGAGTTAGGTGACAGAAGAAAAAGGAAGTGTCAGGTCCCAGAGTGCCAAGAGAAAAAAAGGCTAGAGCCGTAACACAAAAACTAAAAATTTGCCAGGGAACACCTCATGCACCAGGCCTGTTCTCCTTCTGGAGATCATATAAAATGCTGCAATGCCAATCTTTCACCCTACAGCAGCCAATCTTTCACTCCCAGCAGCCTGCTGGGCTGGCAACATGAGAATGGGCTTCTTTATGAATTGACCCCAACCCCCCATCAATCGTGAACACCCTCTCATTCCTCCCATTCCAGGAAAAGCCCCAGCTCTGATGACAAACCTTCAAACATGATTAGATTCCATTCCCCTCCCCCATCATGCCTTCCCCGATCCTCTCTCCAAGACACATTCTGAGTCAGAGCAGGAAAACAGACAACAGTAACCATGTAAAAATGAATCTACCTGGAATGACTCTACACTCAATGAAATTCAAGGGACAGGGTGAGGAGAGATTTAAACGACCAGAAATGATCAACTAAAGTGAGGAAGCAGATGCTGCCTTACTTTCAGGTAAGCATCAATGTGTATATATAGGAGGAGAGGATAAGTACCCAATCCTTATAGCTCAATCCTCAGTCCTCCACATTTTGACAGACTCAGCAAAGGAAAATAAAGGACCTGCAAAACTCATATTCAGACCTTTATGCAGGCTCATGACCTTTGGTCAGTTACTTCAAGATGGGTTTGGAAAACCAGAAAAAGCAAAGGGCAAATGAGACTCTCTATCCCATGGCAGAAAAGTTGAAGCTTAGAAATATATCAGAGTGAAAAAGACTCTTCAGATGAGAAAGTACTCACACTTTCCCAAACCAGCAGTCTCTTCTCCTGTAAGAAACTCCAGTTTGGGATACTATGAATCTGTACGTTCCTATACCGATATTTCTCCACAACAGGCTACAGACAAATCAAATCCAAAGTGGAATGATCTACTGTTCAACTTTGTCCTCTTCCATCACACATCACCTGCAGGCTCCTGGAGGAGCCAGAAGGACTAAAGCCAAAACTTAACATGCCACCTGACCCCACCCTTAGAGCCTGACCTTCCACCACCCCATACTCAAGGCAAACAGCTTGCTACCTCTTCATTTACCTGGTGACTTGAGGCATGCATATCCTTTTAGCTTGTATAAGTGAGTATCTATAAGGGCTAGGGCTAAAGGAAGAGAATGGAGAGGAATGGACATGGTAGATGAGGTGAAGATGAGGTCACAGGCATGCATGGATGGCACTAACACAGGAATGACATGCACAAACACCCACCCCCTGCACTTACTGGACTAGGAATGGCATCGGGGTCTATTCTGTGCCTGGTTTTCTGCTGAGGAGGCAGCTCACTGAGTTGCTTTTAGTGTTTTAATAATAAAGGCAGCAGGGGAATACAAGGAGGGAGACAAAAGAACAAGAGGCAGATGTTACTTCTCTCAACCCTGTTGAGTTAGACATGAACAGCTGGAGCCCAGCTCATACTGCTGAAATCAAGCCCCCTCTAGATACGAAATTCCAAGTCTTTCTGGCTCAACACAGAGGCTTTAATGGCTCAGACTATGATGTAGAAAGATAAGGAAAGGGACAAACAGGAGGCAAGCAGGAGTTATACAGGGAGGGGCTGAGGCTGAATGGAAGAAACCGTAAGGAAGAAGAACAGGAATGTTCCCCTAAAAGGCCAAACCTCCCATTCTAAGGACTATCTTATGCTACAAGAAGCCTCCCTTCACATCCAACCAGACTCTCCTTCTTACTGAAGGAGGGGGAAGGAAGGAGGGGCTGCTTAATTCTCCTGAGTTCTCCTTGGCCAACAGGCTCCCTCACTGTGGTGGTTACCCAAAGGAGGAAGAGGGAAGAGAACAGAATGGAATATGACAATGGCTAAGCATGGCAAGGTAACTGACATAGCAAATGTTACAGACAGAACTATAAAGTGGCCCCTACTTGTCAGTACAGTCCTAGTCTCTATTCTGAGTCTGATAAGCAGGGCCTGAGGATTCTGATGGCTCCCCAAGGGTGCAATTCACCCTCTTCCTGGGAAAAGCTCTCCAGTGGGACTTTACATACATACTGCCCTCATAAACTGTCGTTCACTCTTCCCCATCTACACAGCAGAAGCCTACCAGACAAAAGTACTGGGGACTTCCTCCTAAAACTGTCCAAGTAAGAGCAGAGAAACCAGTGAGGCTTTCCTTCTCTTAACATCTAACATAGAGAATTCCCACCTACTCTACCCATTAGGAAGAAGGCCATCCTTCTAGATCTAAGGGGACAAGACCCAGTCACTGCTCCACAGAAGGACAAAGGCTACCATACTATGTATGTACAGTAGTGACAGAGTACAGTCCTCAACTCACAGATCTACTGGTGCTGCTGCTCACTCTTGGTTTCCCTTCCTTCTCTGCCCATCTATAGAGTAAAACAGCCCCCCAAAAGACTCCTAGAACCTCAAGTTCCAGTTCAGAGTCAAATTATATGTAAGTTCTCCAAGAAGATGAACAAAAAGGGAAAATTATCAGAAAATGCTAGGCAAACATTTCATCTAGATTGACCTGCCTATCTGGCAGACACAAACCCTTCCTCAGGACCATGTAAGTTTCTACTTACAGGGCTTGGGATGGCATCAGGGTCCAGGCGCTTAGGAGGCAGTGGCTGAGGCCCAGACTGACTGCCAAAGGTGGGTGCTGCTGGGTAGGGGCTTCCATAATTAGGCTGAGGGCCCCGGGTTGGTCCGAAGGAACCTGAGACAAGGGCACAAGGTTGATGAACTCAAAATCCCATCCCTATCTCTTCTTAAGGCCTCAGGAAAATGACTAGACTCCTACAAACATAGAATTATGAGGTACACTAATGCCTGGCAAAGCCATTCAGAAAGACCATGTTATCTGAACTACAAGAAAAAATAATGTCTTATAAACCCCATATCCTAGGAATAATACCCTGAAGCTGCCCATCTAATTCACCACTTAGCAATACTAACAACAAACAAATTAAAAAACATCAAAAACCACCTGAGTAGCCGATGCCTCTAGATTCTAGACAGACCTTGGGCAAGACTCACCATTTTGTTGGGGCTGATAGCCTGGCTGCTGCGGGGAGTGCATAGGTGGCAGTGGTCCCAGGGGCCCAGTCATCTGGGTGCCAGGGGGCAGAGCTTGAGGAGGAGGTGAGGACACATGGTTGGGCTGGCTCACTGAGGGCCCTCCAAAACTCTGTCCAGGCAGGAGTGGACCAGTTATCGAAGGCAGCCGAGGACCCCCTGAAGCTGGGGGTGTGAAGCCAGAGGCCTGTGATGGGGCAGATCGCTGGGGAGTCTGGATCCCAGGATGACCTTGGGCCTGGCTAAGGGGAGGAGCCTGGCCCTGAGGATAGGAGCCATACAGACCAGAGTTAGGGAAACTTCCTGAGGCTGAAGCCAGCGATGTTGGTGGGCCTGAGAAGTAGAATAAAGGTAGAGTCAAAAGCCCAGTCATTCTGCCTCCTTGTTCGGTAAAGCGACTTTCCTTTCCACACAAGAGGGGCAGGTATGACTGTCCCATCTTCTGAGGCTCAGAGGCACAGGAAATACAAGGGAAATAATAGAGATTCAGGTATAACCCCAGAGTCTGATGCCTCTGAAAAGGAGACAGTAACACTCCTGTGTTCATAGCCACTCACCATAGCCCAGCCCTGAAGAGGGAGGGGCTGGGGCCACAGCACCGCTGATCTGCATTCCAGACAGCTGCGCTGTCACCTGTGCACTTGTCGGGGGAGGGCCATAGGGCTGAAGCACAGCTGGCTGGTTGCCCACAGGGGCCAATGGGGACCCAAATGGCTGAGACCCAGGCAGCCTGTGAAAAGAAAGAAAGCAGAGGTGACTAGTGGGGCTAGGACATCCTTTGAAGTCAGCAGAAGCTTCGCATCGTACAGGAAGCTACATTGTTTTGTGACATCTTACTCTCACCCTGAACTCTTTTATGGCTTCATACTTTTGTATATTTATGGGTAAATTATATTCCTGATTGTTTATACCATGATTATTCATGGAAAATCTTGTTTTCCATTAAGCTCACTCCACAAACATAAACCAAGCACCCTCAGGTCAAGTACTATTTACTCTGCTAACTAAATTATTGCTTCCTCTGCTTCAATTCTTTTTTTTTTTTTTTTTTTGAGACGGAGTTTCGCTCTGTCGCCCAGGCTGGAGTGCAGTGGCCGGATCTCAGCTCACTGCAAGCTCCGCCTCCCAGGTTCACGCCATTCTCCTGCCTCAGCCTCCCGAGTAGCTGGGATTACAGGCGCCCGCCACCACACCCAGCTAATTTTTTTTGTTGTATTTTTTATTAGAGGCGGGGTTTCACCATGTTAGCCAGGATGGTCTCGATCTCCTGACCTCGTGATCCGCCCACCTCAGCCTCCCAAAGTGCTGGGTCACAGGCGTGAGTCACCATGCCCAGTCGCTCGTTTTTGTATTTTTTATAGATAATGGAGTCTCGCCATGTTGCCTAGGCTGGTCTCAAACTCCTGAGCTCAACCAATTCACCCGCCTCAGTCTACCACAGTGTCTTTCCAATATACTTTCCATTCAGTGTCTCCCTCTCTGATTATTCCCATCAGCACAAAAACATACAAACATCTCTCAGACAAAAAAAAACCCAAAAACCAACTATAGTGGAAACATCCCAAATGTCCATCAACAGAAGAATGGATAAACAAAATGTAGTTGCCCGCCACCTCGCCCGGCTAGTTTTTTGTATTTTTTTTTTTTTTTTAGTAGAGACGGGGTTTCATCGTGTTAGCCAGGATGGTCTCGATCTCCTGACCTCGTGATCCGCCCGTCTCAGCCTCCCAAAGTGCTGGGATTACAGGCTTGAGCCACCGCACCCAGCTCAAAAACTTTTTAAAAAATCCAACCAAATTACCTCACAGCCTCCTCAAACTTTTGCTCCCCTTTTAGCTAAACATTACAAAAGAATAGGTCTATACTCTGTCTTTATTTCTTTTTTTTTTTTTTTTTTTTTTTGAGATGGAGTCTAGCTCTATCGTCCAGGCTGGAGTGCAGTGGTGCGATCTTGGCTCACAACCTCTGCCTCCTGGGTTCAGTTCAAGCAATTCTCCTGCCTCAGCCTCCCAAGTAGCTGGGACTATAGGCATCCACCATCATGCCTGGCTAATTTTTGTATTTTCAGTAGAGACAGGGTTTCACTATGTTGGCCGGGCTGGTCTCAGAACTCTGGACTTCATGATTCACCTGCCTCGGCCTCCCAAAGTTCTGGGATTACAGACGTGAGCCACCGTGCCCAGCCTTACTTTTTATTATTATTTTTTTTTGAGACAGGGTCTCACTCTGTAACCCAGGCTGGAGTACAATGGCACTTACTTATCTGTGGCTCACTGCAGCCTTGACTTCCTGGGCTCAAGCAATCCTCCCACCTAAGCCTCCCCTCCCAAGTATCTGAGACCACAGGCACACACCACCACACCTAGCTAATTTTTTTTATTTTTTGTAGAGAAAAAAAAATAAATTATTATTTTTATTTTTTGTAGAGAAACAAAAATAAATTATTTTTATTTTTATTTTTTTGTAGGGTCTTGCTATGCTGCCCAGGATAGTCTTGAACTCCTGCACTCAATCAGTCCTGTCGCCTTGGCTTCACAAAGTGCTGGGATCACAAACATGAGCACTGTGCCTGGCCCAACTCTAATCAAAATGCCTTCCTCTGATAATCCCTTCCAGCCCGGACTGAGGTGTGGTTGTTCCACATTTGTTTCCAGAAGGTACTCCAGTAATAATAGTGTCACCCTAGATCCATTTTTTGTTTGTTTGTTTTTTGTTGTTGTTTTTGGTTTTTGAGACAGGGTCTCACTCTGTCACCCAGGCTACAGTGCAGTGGAGCCATCATGGCTCACTGTAGCCTCAACCTCGAGGGCTCTATCAATCCTCCTGCCTCCACCTCTGCTTCCCAGGCACACCAACAATGCTCAGCTCTTTTTTTTTTTTTTTTTTTTTTTGATAGTGAAAGGATCTCCCTATGTTGCCCAGGCTGGTCTAAAACTTCTGGCCTCAAGTGATCCTCCTGTCTCAGCCTCCCAAGGTGTTGAGACTACAGGTGTGAGCCACTGCACCTGGCCTCAAATTAAAAAAAAAAAAAATTAGGCCAGGTGCTGTGGCTCATGCCTGTAATCCCAGAACTTTCGGAGGCTGAGGCAGATGGATCATTGAGGTCAGGAGTTTGAGACCAGACTGACCAACATGGTGAAACCCCATCTCTACTAAAAAAATACAAAAATTAGCCCAGGCATGGTGGTGCACGCCTATAATCCCAGCTACTCAAGAGGTTGAGATAGGAGATTCACTTCAACCTGGGAGGTGGAGGATGCAGTGAGCCAAGGTCTCACCACTTCACTCCAGCGTGGGCGACAGAGCAAGACTTCATCTCAAACAAAAAAATGGCCAGGAACAGTGATTCACATCTGTAATCCCAGCACTTTGGGAGGCCAACACAGGTGAATCACTTGAGGTCAGTTCAAGACCAGCCTGGCCAACATGGTGAAACCCCATCTCTACTAAAAATACAAAAAATTAGCCTGGCATGGTGGTCACGCCTGGAATCCCAACTACTTGGGAGGCTGAGGCAGGAGAATCACTTGAACCCAGGAGGCAGAGGCTGCAGTGCGCTGAGACCGTGCCATTGCACTCCAACCTGGGCAATAAGAGCAAAACCCTATCTCAAAAAAAAAAAAAACATTATTGAGATGTAATTTCCATATCATTAAATTAATTCCTTTTAAGTGAACAATTCAATGATTTTTAGTAAATTTATAGTTATGCAGCCATCACCAGAATCAAATTTTATAACATTTTCATCATTCCAAAAAGATCCGTCATGTCCATTTGCAGTCCCAAGAACTTTTTTTTTAACCCATCCACAGTCAGCCTGAGAGAAACAGGACTTCTTATCTCCCTCTTCCAGTGTGCAGACCTTTTTTCCCCTAGTTGGCTTGCTCACTGAAGGTGCAGCCCAGGTCCAGACGTTATAAACAATATCTCAGTTCCAAAACTCCTCTCAGGAAAGCCCAAGGACTCATCTGCCTTCCCCAGTACCTGCTTAAATTTAAGGCCCTGGCTTTTCAAGATGATGAATCCACCCAACCTACAGGCAGCCCCAGAATCAATTTACCACTCTGATTTTCAGTCCTTACTTGACGGCTGGGCACAGTGGCTCATGCCTGTAATCCCACCACTCTGGGAGGCCAAGGTGGGCGGTTCACCTGAGGCCAGGAGTTCAAGACCAGCCTGGCCAACATGGTGAAACCTCGTCTCTACTAAAGATACAAAAATTAGCTGGGCATGGTGGCCCACACCTGTAGTCCCAGCTACTTGGGAGCTGAGGCAGGGGAATCACTTGAACCTGGCAGGTGGAGGTTGCAGTGAGCCAAGATCGTGCCACTGCACTCTAGCCTGGGCGACAGAGCAGGACTCCGTATTAACAACAACAACAAAAAATTCACATTTTCTTTTAAGCTTAACTTTGCACTTAAAATTTTTTTTGTTTCTATTTTCTCTCTCCTTTCTAGATGTTGGTAGCAGAGGGTTTTCAGATTATGTCAATCTGCCACCCAGCTGAAATTCTTTGACTCACTCCAACTGGGTAGTTTTCTTTATGTCTACACTGAAACTGCCTTTATCGATGATGCCAACCTTGCCGAATCCAATGGTCAACTGTCAGTCTTCATCTTACCATTTGGCAGCATCTGACATAGCTGATTACTCTCTTACCTTCTTGAAATACCCTCTTCACCTGATTTCAGGACACCACACTCTCTTGGCTTATCTCCCACCTCACTACTGCTCTTTCTCATTGTCTTTTTTTTGTTTTTTGTTTGAGATGGGGTCTTATTCTGTCACTCAGGTTGGAGTGCAGCAGTGAGATTTTGGCTCACTGCAACCTCCACCTCTTGGTTTCAAGCCATCCTCCCACATCAGCCTCCCAAGTAGCTGGGACCACAGGCATATGCCACCATAGCCAGCTAATTTTAGTATTTTGGTAGAGAAAGGGTTTCACCATGTTGCCCAGGCTTGTCTCAAACTCCTGAACTCAAGCAATCCACCTGCCTCTGCCTCCCAAAGTGCTGGGATTACAGGCATGAGCCACCACGCCTGGCCCCTCATTATCTTTTGATAGCGGCTCCTCTTTACTTTTAAATGTTGGTAAGCTCCAAGTCCTCAATTCCATTCTTTACTCACTTTCTAAATGATTTCATCCATGGCTTTAGATATCTATAGACTGAGGACTTCCAAATTTCTATCTCCAGTTCTAACATCAGTCTTGAGCTGCAGATTTGTATATGCAAATGCCCACCTAACATCTCTACTTGCATACAGTTTGTATGAGGGACTTGAGCATTTGCAGATTTTGGTATCTGTTGGTCAGGGGAGGTCCTGGAACTATTCCCCCATGGATACTGAGGAATGACTGTAGTGAGATTTGATAAACATTTTGAAGGTGGAGTCAATAGAATTGGATGTGGGTTATATGGCATCATATTTGCATATATCCTCCTGTATACTTTTTTTTTTTTTTTTTTGAGACAAAGTCTCACTCTGTCGCCCAGGATGGAGTACAGTGGCACGATCTTGGCTCACTGCAACCTCCGCCTCCTGGGTTCAAGCGATTCTCCTGCCTCAGCCTCCCAAGTAGCTGAGATTATAGGTGCCCGCCACCACACCCAGCTAATTTTTGTATTTTTAGTAGAGATGGGGTTTCACTATGTTGGCCAGGCTGGTCTTGAACTCCTGACCTCAGGTGATCCACCCACCTTGGCCTCCCAAAGTGCTGGAATTACAGGTATGAGCCACCACACCTAGCCTCCTCCCATATACTTTAAATCATCTCTAGATTACTTATAATACCTAATACAACGTAAATCAGGGGTGTCCAATCTTTTGGCTTCCTTGGGCTACACTGGAAGAAGTGTCTTGGGCCACACGTAAAATACACTAACACTACACTAGTGACAGGTAATGAACTTTAAAAAAAAAACTCATTTTTTTTTTCTTGAGACGGAGTCTCGCTCTGTCCCCTAGGCTGGAGTGCAGTGGCGTGATCTCGGCTCACTGCAAGCTCCACCCCCCGGGTTCATGCCATTCTCCTGCCTCAGCCTCCCGAGTAGCTGGGACTATAGGCGCCCACTACCACGCCCGGCTAATTTTTTTGTATTTTTATAGAGACGGGGTTTCACCGTGTTAGCCAGGATGGTCTCGATCTCCTGACCCGGTGATGCGCCCACCTCGGCCTCCCAAAGTGCTGGGATTACAGGCGTGAGCCACCACGCCCGGCAACCTCGTATTTTTTTTTTTTTTTTTTTTTTTGAGACAGAGTCTGGCTCTGTCGCCTAGGCTGGAGTGCAGTGGCCGGATCTCAGCTCACTGCAAGCTCCGCCTCCCGGGTCTATGCCATTCTCCTGCCTCAGCCTCCCAAGTAGCTGGGACTACAGGCGCCCACCACTTTGCCCGGCTAGTTTTTTGTATTTTTTTTAGTAGAGACGGGGTTTCACCGTGTTAGCCAGGCTGGTCTCGATCTCCTGACCTCGTGATCCGCCCGTCTTGGCCTCCCAAAGTGCTGGGATTACAGGCTTGAGCCACCGTGCCCGGCCAAACCTCGTATGTTTTAAGAAAATTTATGAATTTGTGTTGGGCCACATTCAAAGCTGTCCTGAGGCATGCAGATTGTGAGCCACAGGTTGGACAAGTGTGAAGTAAATGTTATGTAAAAAGTCCAAACTGTGGGAAATTCTTTGGGTTAACTGTTTTGTTTTCTTCAACAGATAAATACTAAGAAAAAGAAGACAGAGGTGGAGCTTATAGACTTAAAAGACACACCAACTGTTTTTCCTGTGGGTAAAACTAAATTGTGGTATGTGTGGTTGTACATTTGAGTGTAAACTTTTTTTTTTTTGAGACAGTGTCACTCTGTTTCTCAAGCTCTGGAGTGCAGTGGCGAGATCACACTCAGTGTAGCCTCAACCTTCTGGGCCCAAACGAAACCTCCACTTCAGCCTCCCAAATTAGCTAGGACAACAGGCATGCCACCATGCCCAGCTAACATTTTATTTTTTGTAGAGATGGGGGTCTCCCTGTATTGTACAGGCTGCTCTCAAAATTCTGGGCTCAAGCAATCCTCTCACCTTGGCCTCCCAAAGTGCTGGGATTATAGGCATGAGCCACCTCACCCAGCCAAGTGTAAACTATTTTTTAAAAACCACAAGAAAGTCAGCTGGGTGTGTTGGCTCACACCTGTAATCCCAGCACTTTGGAAGGCCAAGGTGGGTGGATCACTTGAGGTCAGGAGTTCGAGACCAGCCTGGCCAACATGGCGAAACCCTGTCTCTACTAAAAATATTTAAAAATTAGCCATGCGTGATGGCAGGCACCTACAATCCCAGCTACTCGGGAGGCTGAGGCTGAAGAATCGCCTGAACCTGGGAGCTGGAGGTTGTAATGAACTGAAATCACACCACTGCACTCCAGCGTAGGCAACAGGGCAGGACTCTGTCTCAAAAAAAAAAAAACATGAAATTACTGTAAGAGTCAGGATAATGCAGGATAATTGTTATTTATGAGGGGAGGGAGAGAATAATGTTTCAATCGGGGCACACGGAAAAGCCTTCTGGGGTGAGTGGCAAAGTTATCTTTCCTCATCTGGGTTGTAGTTGCAGTTACAAAGGAGTTTGCTATATAATAATTTACTAAGGCATACATTTGTTCTTTTTGTTTTTTTTGGGTTTTTTTTGAGACAGGGTCTTGCTTTGTCACCTAGACTGGAGTGCAGCAGTACAATCATGACTCACTGCAGCCTTCAACTTGTAGGCTCAAGCAATCCTCCCACCTCAGCCTCCCCAAGTGCTGGTATTAAAGGAGTGAGCCACTGCACCCAGCACGGACCAATGTATTTAAAACAGTTCCCTACCCCCTCACTGTACTCTCACCCTGTTTTATAACTTTATGTACATTTGTGTACTTGTTATCTTCTATGTACCCCACTTGTTTGACTTATGCATACTTACATTCAATGCTAAAAATGTGTATTCTGGACACCCAGTTAAAGTGTCAGAAAGTGACTTTTCTATTATCATACCTCTTTCCCACAGTTACATTTTACTCTTTATTTACCAAAAACAAACAACACTCCTGGTCAGGTGCAGTGGCTCATGCCTGTAATCCCAGCACTTTGGGAGGCCAAGGTGGGCAGATCGCTTGAGCTCAGCAGTTTGAGACTAGCCTGGGCAACACAGCGAAACACCATCTCTACTAAAAATACAAAAAATTGGCCGGGCGCGGTGGCTCAAGCCTGTAATCCCAGCACTTTGGGAGGCCGAGGCGGGCGGATCACAAGGTCAGGAGATCGAGACCACAGTGAAACCCCGTCTCTACTAAAAATACAAAAAATTAGCCGGGCGCGGTGGCGGGCGCCTGTAGTCCCAGCTACTCAGGAGGCTGAGGCAGGAGAATGGCGTGAACCCGGGAGGCGGAGCTTGCAGTGAGCCGAGATCGCGCCACTGCACTCCAGCCTGGGCAACAGCGTGAGACTCCGTCTCAAAATAAATAAATAAATAAATAAAAATACAAAAAATTAGCTGGGTGTGGTTGCTCATGCCTGTAGTCCCAGTTACCTGGGAAACTGAGGTGGGAGGGTCACCTGAGCCTGAGACGTCCAGGCTCCAGGGAGTTGTGATCCTGCCACTGCACTCTAGCTTGGGCCACAGAGTGAGATCCTGTCTCAAAAAAATTTAAAAATTTTAAAAAGCACTCTAATAGAGATGACTGCCCTCCTTTAATGGACTTTCATGCTAAAATGGGTTTATTGGGTCATTGTACCACTGACGTTTTCACCATTTATGTGGTTTCCCTTTTAGTATCTTTCAGTTCCTAACTGGCCATACCCAAACTTAACCAATCAGTCTTACTAAGTGCCTGATCTAGAGGAAAGGGGCAAATCAAAAGAGATGTAAATAATCCTGAGGTTCTGTCTTCCCATTTCTCCCTTAGGGTAGGTTCAATAGGACTGCAACCATTATTGAAGACGTATGTCTAGTAAAGCAAGAAACTCAAGTTCACAGAAAAGGAAGAATATGCAAAGGAACCCAGGTACTAAGATGGGTCAATAATCCACAGGGCTGGACATCAGCAGTACCTATAAACTGGAAAAAAGAAGACAAAGTACAGAAGGGTAGAGGGAAGAGAAAAAGTGATCTACAAGAAAGGCAAAGGAGAGAAAAAAAAAAAAAAAACCCATAACTTCCTAACCTTTCTACTTTCATCAGAGTGATTTTATTTATTTATTTATTTATTTATTTATTTATTTATTTGACAGAGTCTCACTCTATTGCCCAGGCTGGAGTGCAATGGTGCGATCTTGGCTCACTGCAACCTCTGCCTCATGATTCTTCTGCCTCAGCCTCACAAGTAGCTGGGATTTCAGGCACACACCACCACACCCAGCTAATTTTTTATTTTAGTAAAGAGACAGGGTTTCTCCATGTTGGGCAGGCTGGTCTCGAACTCCTAACCTCAGGGATCCACCCACCTTGGCCTCCCAAAGTGCTGGGATTACAGGCATGAGCCACTGCACTCAGCCTCATGAGACCAATTTTAGATTGACCAAGTACCTACCTTTGCATCTGAACAGTGGAGCTTGGCCCATTCTGTACATCTCCTTGGCCAAACTGGCCATATGCAGCCTGGCCACAAGGAGCCTGTGCTGTTGAGGCTGGAGGTGCCCCTGAGGAAGGTGGGGCTCTTGACATACCTGAGGGTAAAGGACAGAAACTAAGTGACTGGGAAATAACTTTCTCCTCCACCCTGAGCCAGGAATGCAAAGCAAGGATCAATAAACTCAGACCTTCACTGGCCCAATACCACAGTTTAGGCAGCGAAAAGGACACTACCAGCATACAACTCTAGCTACAGCAGTATTCTAAACACAGATTCCCAACAGGGGGCCTATACTCTCCTAGACAAGCATACTAGGGGTGAAGCTGTAGCCAGAGACACAAGAATGTAGGGCCTTCCTTTGATCACCATACTCTCAGTCAATCCAAGACTGCCTAATATTCTTACCCTAGACAACAAGTCAACTCTTCTAAGGAAAAGATCTTACTCCAGAACTCAGAAACCTGGAGCATATATGAAAAAGGACACTCAGAAGATGACCAAGTAATATACTGAACTAGGCTACAAAGAAAGACACTTCTTGGGGAGATTATTCTGCCACCTTCTTCATTCATTCTGCTTATACTAACTATATCCTTTCATCCACTTCTAAGTGTGAAAACTTCAAACAGCACGTGATTCAGGAACGTGTTCCTATAGGTCGGAGACCTTGTTTCTGCCCAACAGTTCAATAAGGACAGCTGGCCTGTCCTCCCGTTAGCACTGCCACCTATGTCCTCACAAAAGCTGTACTCCATCCTTCCTATTCCTTAGAACCACCATCAAAGCTACTTTCACTACTCTTAGCCATTCTTCACACATGAAGTTCAGGGAGAAAGCAATTAGTTACTTGGCACATCACTTTTGAAATGTGGATGACCTCTGTTCAAAGAATTGTTTTTCTTTTGCTCTGCCCTCAGTAGAGACTAGACATTATAGAACCTGCCTACAGGAACATGATTAACCTAAACTTGCTCACCAACCATGACAGAATCAGATATGTTTTCCTCTAACAAAGCTTTCTCATGAGAGAATGCCAAACTCCAGGACTTGACAAAGCGGAGGTGGACTCTGTTCAGCCAAAGTCTCAGCTTAGAATTAAGGTTCTTCCAAAGATCTGAGGCCTAATCTCATCACAGTTTTTTTTTTCCCCACAGTTATAATTAAAATCGTCATACTTCATTATTTCCCAAATCTTACTCGTATCTCTTTGATGCCTTCTTTTTTCCATATCCCTTTATAAAAGCATAAAGAATTTGGCATACCCTAAATCATCAGCTAGCCTAAGCAAAGATTTACTGTTAACTACTTCCAAAAAGCCCCTGTGGAGAATCTGTAGAGTACTAGCTGCTCTTCTTGAAAAAGTAAGGTAAGGCCGGACGTGGTGGCTCATGCCTGTAATCCCGGCACTTAGGGAGGCCAAGCCGGGTGGATCACGAGGTCAGGAGTTCAAGACCAGCCTGGCCAACATGGTGAAACCCTGTCTCTACTAAAAATACAAAAATTAGCCAGGCTTGGTGGCATGTGCCTGTAATCCTGGCTACTCGGGAGGCTGAGGCAGGAGAACTGCTTGAACCCAGGAGGCGGAGGTTGCACTGAGCCAAGATCATGCCACTGCACTCCAGCCTGGGCGACAGAGTAAGACTGTCTCAAAAAAGAAAAAAAAAAAGAAAGAAAGAAAAAGTAAGGTAAAAACCAAACACTCAACCTAAAGCAGCATCGGATTAGTATTCTCTTATTACCATGATATTACAGAGCATCTAAGAAGCAAAGGAAACTCAAGCAAAGGAAAAGGACTGATATCAGAAGAAAGATATGAGAGGCACCAAAAGTCAGGCACACAAATATCACACTTTTCATCCCCATAAACTACACTGTCCCAGGCTAATTTATATATAAGAATCATCAGTCCAACAAAAGGCATTCAACATATATGAGGAATAAATGATTTCAAGGAGACTACAAGTCAACAGGAAATATTCGGTCCTGGTCACAGGATCTAGAGGGGCATGGACCACAACCCTTCCATTTAGCTCTGAACAATGTGACCAGGTGATACCCACAGTAAATGAGCTGTCAGTGAACCTGGGAGATGTGTTCCCACTAGATGGCTTAAGGCAAAAACACAGTACCTTACCTAAAAACACGGAAGACAGCTGGGCGCAGTGGCTTACGTTTGTAATCCTAGCACTTTGGGAGGCCAAGGCAGGTGGATCACCTGAGGTCAGGAGTTCAAGACCAGCCTGGCCAACATGGCAAAATCCCATCTCTACTAAAAATACAAACAATTAGCCGGGCGTGGTGGCACATGCCTGTAATTCCACTTGAGGTTGGGAGTTCAAGACCAGCCTGAACAACATGGAGAAACCCCATCTCTACTAAAGATACAAAATTAGCTGGGCGTGGTGGCGCATGCCTGTAATCCCAGCTACTCGGGAGGCTGAGGCAGGAGAATCACTTGAACCCAGGAGGCGGAGGTTGCAGTGAGCCATATCGTGCCACTGCACTCCAGACTGGGCAACAAGAGTGAAGCTCCGTCTCAAAAAAAAAAAAAAAAAAAAAAAAAAACAGGCCAGGCACGGTAGCTCAAGCCTGTAATCCCATCACTTTGGGAGGCTGAGGCGGGCAGATCACAAAGTCAGGAGTCCAAGACTAGCCTGGCCAAGATGGTGAAACCCCATCTCTACTAAAAATACAAAACAATTAGCTGGCGTGGTGGCGGACGCCTGTAATCCTAGCTACTCAGGAGGCGGAGGCAGAGAACTGCTTGAACCTGGGAGGCAGAGGTTGCAGTGAGCCAAGATGGTGCCACTGCACTCCAGACTGGGCGACAGAGTGAGACTCCATCTCAAAATAAATACATAAATAAAATACAAAAATTAGCTGGGCGTGGTGGCACATGCCTGTAATCCCAGCTACTGGGGAGGCTGAAGCAGGAGAATTGCTTAAGCCCGGGGGCAGAGCTTGCAGTGAGTTGAGATCGTGCCACTACACTCCAGCCTGGGTGACAGCAAGACTCTGTCTCAAAAAAAAAAATAATAGGCCGGGCGCGGTGGCTCAAGCCTGTAATCCCAGCACTTTGGGAGGCCGAGACGGGCGGATCACGAGGTCAGGAGATCGAAACCATCCTGGCTAACACGGTGAAACCCCGTCTCTATTAAGAAATACAAAAAACTAGCCAGGCGAGGTGGCGGGCGCCTGTAGTCCCAGCTACTCGGGAGGCTGAGGCCGGAGAATGGCGTGAACCCGGGAGGCGGAGCTTGCAGTGAGCTGAGATCCGGCCACTGCACTCCAGCCTGGGCGACAGAGCGAGACTCCGTCTCAAAAAAAAAAAAAAAAAAAAAAAAAAATAATAATAATAATAATAATAATAAAAGGGAAGGGCGCCCACAGGGCTCTCAGCTACACAGGGCCAGATTTATGTTCCTCAATCCCAGTCACCCAAACTCCTCAGGTAGCTTAGCTAGAGCAATACAACCCAACCTGAAGACTCTGCTGATTTCCCTCCCTAGCTCAAAAGAAACAGAAACATACCTTGGGGGGGTGTTTGCTGATAGCCTGGTACTGGGCCATTGTAGGCTCCATAGGGAATGGTGGGGGCTGTGGACCCTGACTGCCCACCGTAGCTGGACTGATGATACCCTGGGTAGACGGGCTGGGGCTGCCCAAATGATGGCACAGGTGGAACTGACTGATTGACGTTCATTATGAAAGCATTCCCGGTTTGGTCTCACCTATTAGAGAGACAGAAAAGAAATTAGTTAAAATGAACTTTCTAAAGAGAGCAACTATTCAGGGCAGGAAGTAGAGATAAAAAGAAATTGATCTTATCAGACAGTGATGAGTTTAATAATCCTCACACATCCACAGGATGTTAGTAATTTTCTGCCCCAGTCAGTATTCAGATTACCTTCTTAAAAGCAAGGATTTTGTTACTCTGACCACCCCCCCCCCTTGTCACTGTCTAAAGAATATAAATTTCAACTTCAGACAGACCCACTGAAATGGAGCAGCAGCCTCCATTCCCCAGTGGTATGATTTCTGGTGTCTAGTCACACAGAGTCTTGTGGCTGATGAACTACCTTGATGTTACAGGTAAAAGAAACAATGTTCCCACTTTCCATTCATTCACTCTAGCATCCATTCATTCAACAAACATCGAGTACCCTCTAGTGTGCCAAACAATTGATTTAAAATCAATCAGGCTAAAAGTCTAAAACAGATCCGCTAAAATCCTTCCCCCTCAATGACAAAATTTAGACTGATTTACAGAAATGACATTCTTTAGCTAAACTGCCATAATACAAATGATACTCCGACCCCAGTCTTTCCACCAAAAGAGTGTATGGACCTTAAAACTGAAGGGTTTTTTTGTTTTGTTTTGTTTTTGAAACAGAGTCTTGCTTTGTTGCCAGGCTGGAGTGTGTAGTGGTGGCGCCATCTCAGCTCACTGCAATCTCCGCCTCCCGGGTTCAAGCGATTCTCCTGCCTCAGCCTCCCGAGTAGCTGGGATTACAGGCACATGCCATCATGCCTGGCTAGTTTTTGTATTTTTAGTAGAGACTGCGTTTCACCCTGTTAGCCAAGCTGGTCTCGACCTCCTGACCTCGTGATCTGCCCACCTTGGCCTCCCAAAGTGCTGGGATTATAGGAGTGAGCCACCACACCCGGCCAAAACCGAAGCATTAAAATCAATAAATGTTGGCCGGGCGCAGTGGCTCACACCTATAATCCCAGCACTTTGGGAGGCCAAGGCAGGCAGATCACTTGAGGTCAGGAGTTCATGACCAGCCTGGCCAACATGGAGAAACCCAGTCTCTACTAAAAATACAAAAACTAGCCGGGCACGATGGCACGCGCCTGTAATCCGAGCTACTTGGGAGGCTGAGGCAGGAGAATCGCTTGAACCCGGGAGGCAGAGGTTGCAGTGAGCTGAGATCGTGCCACTGCACTCCAGCCTGAACAACACAGCAAGACTCCCTTTCAAAAAAAAGAATAATAATAAATAAATGTAAAGGACACCTGAAAACTCTAGCAAGGTAACAGATTAAAACCGAGTGCAGAACAGGCACCTTCTTCACATAATCTGAGGAAACAGTTCAAGAATCAGGGGCAAAGTTAGATTTCATGGAAAAAATCATTCATCTCATCCCTCAAGCAGAAGACTATAAATATTCTAAATTTCAATGCACTTCTCCAACTCTCCTGTTTCTGCTCCCCTTACGATTGTTACGAATCTCGGCCACCATCAAAATTATTACAATCTTGCTCACCAACACAGGGATGAATTAGAGGGCCTTTTCTAGATAAGGTCTTTCCAAGAAAACTATCTCATCACATCTACTTTCAACAGCTGTATCATTCCAATTATCCTATAGACAGAAGAGGCCCAGGAAGCAGAAGCACTCAGAGTTGCTGCAGAGGGAACAATGGGCCTCTCCCCCTTTGCTAGAAGGGCCACCTTGACTATAGAAAATGAGCTGATCCTCGTCCAAAACTCTTTAAACTCAAAGTTATCTCAGTAGCTGTTCGTCCAAATCCTAAACCTTACACAGATCACTAACACTAAGTTTAAAATATGTCCCCTCCCTATATCTTTCCAAAGTCGGGGGGAGGGGTAAAGAAAGGAGCTTCTTCTCCAGAAAATAATTCCCTCAAACACATTCAAGATCTTGGAGTCAGACTGAAGTCTCGACTCCATTCTGGTGGATAGTCGAGGGTGACAACCCAAAGGGGCGGGGCAAGCTTCCTAGAACTCTGAATGTAGTCAAGCTATGGAGCCTCGGAGAGCCGGGGATCAAGACCGAGAAGCCAAGTCAGCTTCTAAGGCCACGATAAGAGAGGCGGCTGCTCTATTGAGCACAGAGTCCAAGCGTCTTGCACCTTTTAACAGGCTCGGGGCAGGAAGCAGGAGCCGGAATCTGGGCCGAGAGACGAAGGGAGGGTCTAGGACCTGCTCCTGGATAGTGGATGCGTGAGGTGAGGGTCTCTTCCCAGGCCCCGCCCCCAGGCTCCTCCCTTCTTTCTGAAACCGGACCCCAATCTGGCCAGTAATACCCTGACCTCTCCTTCGCTTTCCTACCCACCAACCTCCCGATGCCACTCCTCACCCGGCTCCAGATCCAGGTTAGACTTCGTTCCTAACGTCAAGGCTCCCAGGCTTCACTTCCGGTTCCGAGGGGGGTCGTCGCTTCACCCCCGGAAGTTCCTCCTCCACGCTTTAGGGCCGGGCCACTCCTTCTGCCACGTCTGCATTTCGGGAACCGCGCATGCGCCACTTTCATCTTCCTATCATGGCCGCCGCCTGGGCGCCTCTGCTGAGTCGTATGTATTTCCCTCCTGACATTTTTTTTCAGATGTTCCGGTCACTTTATGGCCTCACCAACAGAGATGAGATTAAAAACAATTTGTCAAACTATCTTTAATAATGCCCCATCACTCTGCCTGTGACATATTAGTGACCTCTGAGCTTGTAGTCACTTCCTGCTGACCCCTGACCCCGTTGATTTCCGTCTGCTGGGTTGATCTCACCCGTGGCCTTTGCTGGTCATGAGATTTGCGGAACGTGTGGTGGTGGTAAAGGGCCACAACTGTTGTCAACGTGCATGTAGGGGTCTGAGGTCTGGCTCTACAGTTTGTAAAATGGAAATAATAATGCCCGTGTAAGAACTTGAGAGGATGAAATTAGGCCACGTACGCCGCTTGGCATCATAGTAAGCACTCAGTAAAGGCCAATTGTTATTAACCATTTTTATACAGCGCCTTCGTTTAGGTGCAGAGCTTTATCAGAGCCAAAAGGTCTCTGCTCTCTGTTGGAAGAGTTACAATTCTTGCAGTAATTATTATTACCTCGTTTAATGGCGAAGTAATTGTAGCTAACAATGGTAGGATTGCTTTTTCGTATATATGACCTCATTTGAACTTTTCAGTACTATTTATTGATTTAGTAATTTTTCAAGCACTGCTGTTGAAACTGCCTTTGCAAAATTACAACTGAGGAAATTATGATAGTGGAAGAAATCAGACCTAACCGACTCCATCTTGCTTCTAACCTTTAAGCTGTCCTTATTCATTCCTGGGTGTAGTGGAACTAACTTTGGGAGGAATTCAGTTTATGGTTTGACTCTGAAACAAATTGATAATAGCCCCTTCCCGAAAAGACCCCCTTCTTGCCTGGGGACCAGTCTGCCTTTACAGAACTAACAAATTAGCTACAAGATTACAAATTACAGTTTAGGGGTCATGCAGCCTCTGGCTCCAAGAGTCTGAACTTCCCCAAATTGCTCTTAGGAATAACATCACTATTGTAAAACCTAAGATTAGTGCTTGAGATATTTTGCAGACCCTGCACTCGTTGGATCAGCTGACACCACCTAGACCGGTAACCTGGCTCAATCAGTTCTGCCATCCCACCCAGGAACAGAAAACAGCAAGAAAACCTCACTTCGACTCCCTATGATTCCATCTTCATCCTGACCAATCAGCACGCCCCATTCACAAGCTCCTACTCACCAAATTATCTTTAAGAACTCTGATCCTCGAATGCCCAGGGAGACTAATTTGGTAATAATAAAACTCTGGTCTCCCACACAGCTGGCTCTGCGTGAATTACTCTTTGTCCACTGAAATTCCCTGGTCTTGATAAATCGGCTCTGTCGAGGCAGCAGGCAGGGTGAACCCACTGAGCGCTTACATTGTGTGCCACGCCATGTTCTTGGTTCTGGAAATACAGCAGTGAACAAAAGTGTTTGTTCTCATATTATTGACAGTAAATATCAGTTATTCTGAGGCACAGAGTGGTTTATTCACTGAAAAATTTGCACTTTAGGCTGTGCTAGAAACTATATATTAGGCAGTAAGCTACACTAAACAGGTAGATTGTTCTGTCCTCTGTTGTTTTGAGACAGAGTCTTGCTCTGTCTCCAGGCTGGAGTGAGTGCAGTGGCCCAATCTTGGCTCACTGCAACCTCCGCCTCCTAGGTTCAAGTGATTCTCATGCCTCAGCCTCCCGAGTAGCTGGGATTACAGACACGCACCACCACCCCAGCTAATTTTTGTATTTTTAGTATAGACAGGGTTTCACCATGTTGGCCAGGATAGTCTTGATCTCCTGACCTAGTGATCCACCCCCCTTGGCCTCCCAAAGTGCTGGGATTACAGGCATGAGCCACCACGCCTGGCCTGTTGGTTTGTTTTAGAGACGGTTTTGCTCTGTTGCTCAGGCTGGGCTCAAGTGGTCCTCCTACCTCAGCAGGAGTAGCTGGGTGGTTGAGTAGCTGGGGCTACAGGTATGTACCACCACATCTGGCTAATTTTTTGTAGAGATTAGGTCTCCCTGCCGGGCGCAGTGGCTCAAGCCTGTAATTCCAGCACTTTGGGAGGCCGAGGTGGGTGGATCACGAGGTCAGGAGATCGAGACCATCCTGGCTAACATGGTGAAACCCCGTCTCTACTAAAAATACAAAAAACTAGCCGGGCGTGGTGGCGGGTGCCTGTAGTCCCAGCTACTCGGAGGCTGAGGCAGGAGAATGGCGTGAACCCGGGAGGCGGAGCTTGCAGTGAGCCGAGATCGCGCCACTGCATTCCGGCCTGGGCGACACAGCGAGACTCCGTCTCAAAAAAAAAGAGATTAGGTCTCCCTGTGTTGCCCAGGATGGTCTCAAATTCCTCCCACCTTAGCCTTCCAAATTGCTGAGATTAGAGGTGTGAAGCCACCACACCTGACCTATCAGTTTTTAGTCAATGATTCTCAAAGTGTGATCCTCGGATCAGCAGTATCAGTATCACCTGGAAACTTGCTTGAAATGCAAATTTCAGACCCACTTTGCATAGATAAGAGCCAGAAATTCTGGAGGTGGGGCCCAGCAAGCTATGGTTTAAGGCCCTCCAGGTGATTCCATTGCTGATTGAGAACCACTAGTCTAGATGAATAATTTGCCAAATTCAACTAACATATGTTGAGCACCTGACCTAAACTGGGTCCTCTGCTAAGCATTTTCACATGATTCATCCCACTTGACTCATCAATATAGGAAAGTATCCTCTGTCTTGCTTAAGGTTGCACCCCTAGGACCGGGCATGGTGGCTCATGCCTGTAATCCCAGCACTTTGGGAGTCCGAGACAGACGGATCACCTGAAGTCAAGAGTTTGAGACCAGCCTGGCCAACCCTGTCTCTTCCAAAAATACAAAATAGCTGAATGTGGTGGCGCGTGCCTATAATCCCGACTACTCAGGAGGCTGAGGCAGGAGAACCACTTGAACCCCGGGGACGGAGGTTGCAGTGAACCAAGATTGCACCACTGCATTCCAGCTTGGGACACAGAGCAAGACTCCATCTTAAAAAAAGGTTGCACCGGCCGGGCGCGGTGGCTCAAGCCTGTAATCCCAGCACTTTGGGAGGCCGAGACGGGCGGTTCATGAGGTCAGGAGATCAAGACCATCCTGGCTAACACAGTGAAACCCCGTCTCTACTAAAAAATACAAAAAACTAGCCGGGCGAGGTGGCGGGCGCCTGTAGTCCCAGCTACTCGGGAGGCTGAGGCAGGAGAATGGCGCAAACCCGGGAGGCAGAGCTTGCAGTGAGCTGAGATCCGACCACTGCACTCCAGCCCGGGCGACAGTGCAAGACTCCGTCTCAAAAAAAAAAAAAAGGTTGCACCCCTAGTAAGTGGTAGATCCTAGCTTCAGTTTCTTTCTTCCCCCTCCCCCCACCTGTTTTTTTTCCATTTGAGACAGGGTCTCTGTCACCCAGGCTGGAGTGCAGTGGCACAATCTTCAACCTCTGCCTCCCAGGCTCAAGTGATCCTCCCTGTTCAGTGTCCCTAGTAGCTGGGACTACAGGCATGTGCCACCACACTTAGCTAGCTAAGTTTTGTATTTTTTGTAGAGACAGGGTGTCACCATGTTACCCAGGCTGGTCTCAAACTCCTGGGCTCAAGCGATCTGCCCGCGTCAGCCTTCCGAAGTGCTAGGATTGCAGGCATAAGCCACCATGCCCAGCTCGGTACCATAGTTTCTTGAGGATAGAGACTAATGTGTTGCAATTTATTGGTTTCTATATCTGCACTCAGTGGTTCTCAACCTTGGTTGCATATTAGAATCATCTGTGGTGCTTTTTATTTTTATTTTCATTTTTGAGACAGAGTTTCGCTCTTGTTGCCCAGGCTGGAGTGCAATGGTGTGATCTCAGCTCACTGCAACCTCTCCCTCGTGCATTCAAGCAATTCCCCAGCCTCCCAAGTATCTGGGATTACAGGCATGTGCCACCATTCCTGGCTAATTTTTGTATTTTGAGTAGAGATGGAGTTTCACTTGTTGGCCAGGTTGGTCTCAAACTCCTGACCTCAGGTGATCCACCTGCCTGAGCCTCCCAAAGTGCTAGGATTACAGACGTGAGCCACTGCACTCGGCCTTGTGGTGCTTTTTAAAATGCCACTACCGGGTACTAGACCAATAAAATCTGTCCCTAAGGATGTGTGTGTGTGTGTGTGTAAAACTTCATTGCATCATCATTTAATCCTATATGCTGATATGCTGTCTTTTCTTAGGGACTCAGTAGCTGTAAAAGTTTTCTAGGTGATTTTAATATGCACTGAAGGTTAATTGAAATCCATTGGTATAGCACAATGGCTGACATGTAGCTAACACTCAGTAAATGTGTGAATAGTGAATGAATAGAGAATGAATAGATATTTAAATCCTCTTTTTTTTTTTTTTTTTTTTGAGATGAGAGTTTCGCTCTTGTTGCTCAGGCTGGAGTGCAATGGCCCAATCTTGGCTCATCACAACCTCCGCCTCCCAGGTTCAAGCGATTTTCCTGCCTCAGCTTCCCAAGTAGCTGGGATAACAGGCATGTGCCACCATGCCTGGCTAATTTTTGTATTTTTAGTAGAGACGGGGTTTCTCCATGGTCATCAGGCTGGTCTCAAACTCCCAACCTCAGGTGATCCGCCCACCTTGGCCTCCCAACGTGCTGGGATTACAGGCATGAGCCACCGAGCCTGGCCTAGATCCTCTTTTTACTGATGAGGCCAAGTGACTGCCCTGCCTGAGATCACACAGGTACTAAGTGATGGAAGAAGAACCCAACTTCAAGCTGGGCGTGGTGGCTCATGCCTGTAATCCCAGCACTTTGGGATACCGAGGCGGGCAGATCACCTGAGGTCGGGAGTTCGAGACCAGCCTGATCAACATGGAGAAACCCCGTCTCTACTAAAAATACAAAAATTAGCCAGGCGTGGTGGCGGGTGCCTGTAGTGTCAACTACTTGGGAGGCTGAGACAGGAGAATCGCTTGAACCTGGGAGGTGGAGGTAGCAGTGAGCTGAGACCTTACCATTGCACTCCAGTGTGGGCAACAAGAGCGAAACTCTGTCTAAAAAATAAAAAAATAAAAAAAAAAAAGGCCAGGCACAGTGGCTTACACCTGTAATCCCAGCACTTTGGGAAGCCAAGGTGGGTGGATCACGAGATCAGGGGTTCGAGACCAGCCTGGCTAACATGGTGAAACCCCATCTCTACTAAAAATACAACAATTAGCTAGCTAAGTGTGGTGGCACATGCCTGTAGTCCCAGCTAGTCAGGAGGCTGAGGCAGGAGAATCATTTGAACCTGGGAAGTGGAGATTGCAGTGAGCCAAGATCTCCATTGCACTCCAGCCTGGGCGTCAGGGTGAGACTCCGTCTCAAAAAAAAAAAAAACCAAAAAACCCAAGTTCATTTCTTCTGACTCCAAAATCCCAAGTATTTTCTTCTTGGAGATCTCTTTTTTCTTTCTTCCTTTTTCTTTTTCTTTTTCTTTTTTTTTTTTTTTTTTTGGAGACAGGGTCTCATTCTGTCACCCAGGCTAGAGTGCTAGAGTGCAGTGGCAGGATCATGACTCACTGCAGCTTCAACCTCCAGGGCTCAAGCAACCCTCCCATGTCAATCTCCCAAGTAGCTGGGACTACAGGAGCATGTGACCAGGCAGGCCTGGCTAAATTTTTTTGTAGAAACAGGGTCTCACCATGTTACCCAGGCTGGTCTTGAACTCCTGTGCTCAAGCGATCCACCTGTCTCAGCCTCTCAAAGTGCTGGGATTACAGGCATGAGCTACTGCACCCAGCCCAAGTGTTTCTAGGACACAGAGGCATATACCAAGGCAAACAGTATTTAGCATACACTAGGTGGGCAGCTATTTTATGAAACTCTGTAGCCTTTGATAATCACAGTTATAGCACCATAATGTTGTGCCTTGTAACAGAGACATTCTTGTAATGGAAACCTAGAGACAAGTAGAGATTGTATTAACATGGTTTGGTATGTTTACGCACACCTACATACCTTTCCATGACCACGTATGTATTACAATAGGTAATTTTTTTTATAGTTTTTTAATTAATTAATTTTTTTTTTTGAGACGGAGTCTCGCTCTGTCACCCAGGAGTGCAGTGGCACGATATTGGCTCACCACAAGCTCCGCCTCCCAGGTTCACGCCATTCTCCTGCCTCTGCCTCCTGAGTAGCCAGGACTACAGGCACCTGCCACCACGCCCAGCTAATTTTTTGTATTTTTAGTAGAGACAGGGTTTCACCATGTTAGCCAGGATGGTCTTCATCTCCTGACCTCGTGATCCGCCCGCCTTGGCTCCCAAAGTGCTGGGATTACAGGCGTGAGCCACCACACCCGGCCTCTTGTTTTGTTTTGTTTTTAACATTTTTTAATAATAAAAAAATAGAGATAGGGCACGTCTCACCATGTTGTCCAGGCTGATCTCAAATTCCTGAACTCAAGAAATCCACCCACCTTGGCCTCCCAAAGTGCTAGGATTATAGGTGTGAGCCACCATGCCTGGCCCAACATTTTAATTAACAGATAAATTTATATAGCGAGGGTGCATTCTTTCCTGGGATCTTGGAGCAAGCCCAGCCATTCTTTGCCGGCTATGGAATTGAAGCCCCTGCTGCTGCCACTTTGAAATGGTCTTCGGAGGAAAGCAGTTGAGATTAGCCCATGGTCCTATTAGAGAAGGCACAGTTCCTGAAAGGGTGTACATTGGTTATAGAGCCTAGAGAGTTTGTATTAGTCCTGAATAAAAGGCCCATGCAGGAGTATGGGGAACATGGAGGGCAGAAGTTTGTACTATAATTAGCTCTAGGACTAGCACAGATGGGGGAGGGAGGGGAGTGCAAGCAGCATCTATTTTGAGCACATCTGCGATTGATGGGACACGTGTGCTGGACTGTAATGATCCCAGGGCCAAGTTGCCTGCCTGTGGTGTGTGGTGTGGGGGGGAGGCCTGGGGCAGCAGGAGCAGGACAGCCAGACAGGAAGGCCGGACGGGGTTCGAGCACTTCAACTTCTCTCCCTGAGACACTGTTCCAACTCCGGGGGCCATAGGCCAAGCTGAGTGATGGGTGCTGAGGAGGAGGTGCTGGTCACACTATCAGGGGGAGCCCCCTGGGGCTTCCGACTTCAGGGGGGGGCCGAGCAGAGGAAACCCTTACAGGTGTCTAAGGTAAGGGAGAGCCCCTGAAATGAGGCTTCAGGGAAATGGAACCCAAAGGTTCCTGGGAAGAGATGTGTGGTGGCATATGGTGGGGTTTGGGGGGGTGGGAGGCTGTGAAGATGGGGTGGGTAGTGGGAAGGGAAGCATGCTCAAGTCTCATAGTGGGAGTAGCGTCTGACCACAGGCTTCTTGTGGGGGGTCTATTAGAAAACAGAATTCTTGGTTTTCAGGGAGCAGAGGAAAAAGAAAGACTCTGTTTTAGTTCCCTGCAGCACTGTGGTATCAGAGGCCCAGCTCTGGTCATCCAGTGTTTGTTCTCTTGAGTATGTGCCTCTACTCCAAACTCCAGAAATACAGGGAAGGTTCTAATTTATCTCTGACTAAACTGATACGTGATGAACTGAAACTGCCTCGTACAGCCTAGCCCAGTCCAGTCCTACCCTGGCTCACCCTGCTCTGCCCATGCCTTCAGTGCTCTTTCCCTAGGTCAGATCCTTTCTCTCACTAGGCAAGACGTTTTTAGGTGCTAGGAGGGTTATGGCAAGATCTGGCTTCACAGACGAAGTCGTTACCCTTTTGGTTTCACCCCACAGGCTTAGTTTTCCGAACTGTAAAATGTGGGTAATAATAGTACTTGTACCTACTTCATGGAACCATTCTAAGGATTAAATGCAATAATACATGTAGCACAGTGCCCAACACTTAGTAAAAACTCAATAAATGGTAGCCACTACTACTATTATTACTTTGGCATACATACATTTGTGTGTACACATGGCACACATATACCCAAATAATCACAATCTCCCAGAATCCCACTGGACTCCCTCCAACCTGGAGTACTGTTCTAAAATCTTGACTGTGTAATGGCACCTGGGGTTCCAAGGCCTAGTAGAGAATTACCGGCCAATATAGATACTGCCTTTGAAGAAAAAGCTTATGGAGATAACCAACATTCCTTTTCGTTTTTTTTTTCTTTTTGCCACAGTCTTACTCTATTGCCCCGGCTGGAGTGCAGTGATGTGATCTTGGCTCACTGCAACTTCTGCTTCCTGGGTTCAAGTGATTCTTCTGCCTCAGCCTCCCAAGTATCTGGGACTACATGTGCCCGCCACCACGGCCGGCTGATTTTTGTATTTTTAGTAGAAACAGGGTTTCACCCGTTGGCCAGGCTGGTCTTGAACTCCTGACCTCAAGTGATCCACCCACCTAGGCCTCCCAAAGTGGCTTACAGGTGTGAGCCACTGCGCCCAGCTAGTAACCACCATTTCTAGTACCTACCCCATGTGGTTCTTCCCAAGCCTCTTTCATTCAGTGGTTACCCTATTTCCCACTATATGGTGTATTTCTTTCTCCAATCTGTATACTTTCTTCCCTCTAGACAGACCACTTCAACTGCAGCCACTTCCATGCATCTCCCCACCTTTCTTACCCTACAAAGTAAAATCCCTTCCTATGGGTCCTTCCTGTCTTTTCCTTTCATTCTATTCCCTTTGGAGCCCTCTCTTACCTACAATGTCTCCTTCAACATCTCAGATTCGAAGACGGAGCCAGGCTGGCAGAGCAGGACTCCGAGAGAAGGACCAGCTCTTGGCAATCAATGGGGTCTCTTGCACCAACCTCTCCCATGCCAGTGCCATGAGCCTCATCGATGCCTCAGGAAATCAGCTTGTCCTCACTGTGCAGCGGTATGGACCTCCCTCCTCTTCTCTTCCCCTAATCCAGGACTCCCATTGCCTGTCTCAGCTCTGTGTCTCACTGGCCTGGCTTTAGCAACTAACAGGTACCTATTTCTGCTCGTGCATTTCTGCTGGAGTGTAGATGGTTTGTGTCTGCCTCCCAGAGGGCTTGAATGTATCTGCAATTAAGGGATGGGGATGTCAGTGGGTATTTGACTGATGGGCCTACTTCAACCCCTGGCCTGTCTCCTCATTACATCTTCCTCTAAGCCTATTTCCACTTACAGCCCTTTAAGCACATTTGCCTCCCAGTTTGTCTTCATATCTTCACTCTTCCCGTCTCACCCATTCCAACTGTATGACAGCCTTCTCTCTCCCTTACCTCTTCCCTCTATCCCTTCCAGACCTCTCAAGCTGTCAGTACCTAGCCCATCTCTCAAGCTCTGTCATCTTTCCTATCCAGGGTAGCAGACGAGGGTCCTGTGCAATCTCCATCTCCCCATGAGCTTCAGGTGCTGTCACCCTTATCTCCACTGAGTCCTGAGCCCCCTGGTGCTCCAGTTCCTCAGCCTCTTCAGCCTGGGAGTCTTCGTTCACCTCCTGATAGTGAGGCTTACTACGGAGAGACTGACAGTGATGCTGATGGTCCTGCCACGCAGGAGAAGCCTCGCCGACCTCGCCGCCGAGGCCCCACAAGGCCCACCCCTCCGGGTGCCCCACCTGATGAGGTCTACCTGTCTGACAGCCCTGCAGAGCCAGTACCTACTATCCCTGGCCCTTCCAGCCAGGGTGACAGCCGTGTGAGCTCCCCGTCTTGGGAGGATGGGGCAGCCCTTCAGCCACCCCCAGCTGAGGCTCTGCTGTTACCCCATGGCCCTCTCCGGCCTGGTCCTCATCTCATCCCTATGGTGGGGCCTGTTCCCCACCCGGTGGCAGAAGATCTTACTACCACCTACACCCAGAAGGCCAAGCAAGCCAGTGAGTGCCTGAATCCCTTTTCCCCAGCCAGGATCCTTCAATCTGAGCCTTAAATCTACCCTTCTATAGCCATACATTCTCCCTACCTTGGGCCACTTGGATACAGTCTTGGGGGCAGGAGGAGAAGAGTATGAGTAGAAGGGGAGCATAATTACTCTCATGACCCCCATTATTTTTGCTGTTTGAACCAATGTGGCAAAAGGGTAAGGTGATTCAGTTCAACCAAGGAACAGGGTAAGCAGGAAAATTGGAAAGAGACACAAATAGATGAAGGGTTTGGTGGTGGTGATAACTGTTATTGTGTGTCATGATGGGGTGAAAGCAGAGTACAGACACAAGACAGGGGAGTATTTAAAAGCAGGTTGAAGGCTGGGCAAGGTGGCTCATACCTGTAATCCCAGCACTCTGGGAGGCTGAGGTAGGAGGATAGCATGAACCCAGGAGTTTGTTTTCTTTTTCTTTTTTTTTTTTTTTAGATGGGAGTATGGCTCTTGTGCCTAGGCTGGAATGCAATGGCATGATCTTGGCTCACTGCAACCTCCACCTCCCAGGTTCAAGCAATTCTCCTGCCTCAGCCTCCTGAGTAGCTGGGGTTACGGGCACCTGCTACCACACCTGGCTAATTTTTTGTATTTTTAGTAGAGACGGGGTTTTACCATATTGGTCAGGCTGGTCTCAAACTCCTGACCTCAGGTGATCTGCCTGCCTCGGCCTCCCAAAGTGCTGGGATTACAGGTGTGAGCCACTGCTCCTGGCAGAAGCCAGAAGTTTGAGACCAGTCTGGACAACATCATGAGTCTTTGTCTCCAATAAAAATTTAAAAATTAGCCAAGCACGGTGGCACATGTCTATGGTCCCAGGTACTTGGGAGGCTGAGGCCGGAGGATTGCTTGAGCCTGGGAGGTTTAGGCTGCAGTGAGCCATGTTTGCACCACTGCACTCCAGCATGAGCAACAGACCAAGACCCTGTCTTAAAAATAAATAATAAAAATTAATAAATAAAAGTGGGTCAAAGCTACAGGGGTTCTTTTTTTTTCTTCTTCTTTTTTTTTCTTTTTGAGGCAGAGTCTTGCACTGTCACCCAGACTGGAGTGCAATCTTGGCTCACTGCAACCTCTGCCTCCTGGGTTCAGGCGATTCTTCTGCCTCAGCCTCCTGAGTAGCTGGGATTAAAGGTGCCTGCCACCATGCCTGGCTAATTTTTTGTATTTTTAGTAGAGACGGGGTTTCACCATGTTGGCCAGGCTGGTCTTGAACTCCTGACCTTGTGATCCACCTGCCTCAGCCTCCCAAAGTGCTGGGATTACAGGCATGAGCCACTGCCCCGCCAAGGGGTTCTTTATAGTGTTAATTGCAGGTACCTTTGACATTTGCAAGTTCCGTTAGGATTCCTGGGGACTGAGAGGCTATGGGACGATCATGAGATCCCGGGGAAGTGGCAGAGGGAGGGAGCTTTGGCTTTGGCTCCTTATCTCAGGCAAGAATGTTGGCCTGGGCAGAAAAAGCCCATTCCACTTATCTCAGACTCTTTGCTATTTTTGATGTGAGCGACAGAACAAGGTCTAAGGGTAAACTTTCTCCCTACTCTATGCCTCCTGTGCCTTTCCCACAGAGACCGTTCTTGTTACCTTCGAAATCTCAGGATTCCCCCTCTAGTTATACTTCTTTCCTTTCCTCCACCATTTTGATTCCTGATCCTTAGAACTTTGTATCTCTCAGTTTGGAGTGGAGGCTAAGGACATGAGAGTTGAGAGTCTGACATCCCTGAGTGTCCAATATCCTAGGAATTCCAGATGTGTGCCTAGGATCCCATGCTTTCCTCAATTCTCCACTTATCTCCCCCTCCCTTCCCATAATGCTGGATGAGACTGTAGCTACTGGCTCAGAGGTATTTTTAGTCAAGCAGACCTCATTGTCTGCTGGGGTGGGGTTGGGGGAAGGGAAAGCAGGTGCCCACGTCCATCACACCGGCACTTGTGGGGCAGCCCAGAGAAGGGAGAGGGCCAGGTTCCAAAAATAGCACAGTGAGCTCATTCAGCTGCCAGCTCTGGGGACAAGACAAAGGGGCTTTAAAAGGCGTGGGGGGTGGCTCAAGCTGGTCCTGCTCCAGCCAACACAGCCTTTCTCAGCATGGAGACCTTTGAGCCCATCAGCCAAGAGCCCCTCAGCCAAGTCAGCTACGACAAAGCCCCAGACCCAGTTCCTGAGCTCCAAGACTCATTCTATGCAGGTACTACCCTCCCATATCTATGAGAGTCTGGGGTCTAGAATGGAGGGGAAGATGTCAACAGTTTAGGAAGGGCAGTCTTTGGGAAAGGTCTTACTCTCTTGTTCCTTCCTTTTTGCTGTTCTCTTCCTCCTTTTCTCAGGAGAGTTTCACTGACCCTTTCTCAGTGATGCTATGATCACATGTCAGAGGGGTTTGTGACCACAAGAGCTGTAGAAAACTCATGGGAACAGAGTGTGTATGAGTACATTATGAATACATGAAGGCATGTATGTGTGAGTCGTGGGACAAGATATGTGTGAACAAGAAAGTGTCCATATAAAGAAAGTATAGTGTCAAGAAGGCTTTAATAGTAATGGTTACAGTGGGCCTTCACACTGTGTTAAGTGCTAAATTTACTATATTATCTCAGTTAATCCTTATAGCAATCCTATGAGGTAGCCATTGTCTACCCTCGTTTACAGATGAGGAAACCGAACTTTAATGAGGTGAGGTAACTCTCCCAAGAACCAAAACCCTGAACTGAACTCTGACTCCAGGGCCTGTTGTCTCATCCACAGCACTATTCTGAGGTATAAACGCTGGGATGACAGGAATGACAAAAATGAAAAAAATTCCATCTACTTTCCACTCAAGGTACCACGCTCATTACAAAGGAGCTCATTACAAAGGAGCGTGGTACCTTGAGTGGAAAGTAGATGGAATTTCAATAATTTTTCAAGAGGAACTGGGGACCATGGACCAGAGAGTATCCATGTGCAAGGCGGGGTCCTCGCAGCAGGGCAGCCTCTCCCATTTCCTGGCCCCACCTACCCAGGCCCCACATGGCATGGAAAGCCCTGCCCTGGTTCCCTTTAGCACATTGTCCTTGTGTGCCTGGATGGCAGTGGCTGCCTGAGCTCTCTACGTAGAGACAGTTCTGACCCCCAAAGAAGCCCACCCCACTACCATCCCCAGCTTGGGGGAAATAATATATTTAGCTGGTGACCTTGAGGTATCCTAAAGATTTGGAGTGTTGCCTTGGAGAACATTACCCTGACTTCTCCTGCGTCTTGGATGGAGACTACCCCTGACTGTGAGTAGCAGAGGTGTGAAGCCCAGATGACTGCCTTGGCAGTTGGAAGGCCGAGATAAACTTTAGAATTCTGTCTACACTGTTAGTAACAGGGTTTCTGCAGGGAGGTCTCTGGGATGAAGGGCCACCTAGAGCATGTAGGTGTATGAATGTATTTGAGTGATGGTGTTTTTACATGGGCACGTGTATTTACATATATGTATGTGAATGGAGCTGTATGTAAGCTGGGGTATATGTGAATGAGAGAGAAAAGTAAATAGGAGAAAGTACGCCTACAGTTGACTTTCACTAGACGGCTATTCTTGTTGAAGTGTTGTGTGGTAGGAGTTATTTCTGTAAATGTGTATGATGTGGATTGCATGAGGGGGGTGGAATTGTGAATGAAGATCCTCATTGCTAAGGGTTCTTTGTGTCCATATCATAGGGGTAAGGGGTAGCGGAGAGGATGAGTCGTAAGCTTCATGAGAAGCCTCCTAACGTGGTCCCTATGGTGGGTGGAAAGTGTTCCTTCTCATCTTTCCTCTCCCTGGGACCTGCTTCTCTCCCTGTCTGCCATGGAGAGTGACACATCTTTCTCCTCCCCTTCCCATTGCCAGTCAGGAATGGGAGGTAGGTGAGGAATGTGTGTGGGGTGGATAAGAGCACATCTCTTGGAAGATAGGAGCAGAATAGCAGTAAGATGGGATGGAAGGGCTGTGGTCAGAGCAGTGTCAGGGCAGTCAACTGGACTTTGCCTTATCTTTAACTGTCCTTGGTTTCACCTTTCACCCTCCACTCTGCCCCTAAGTCAGAGGACTTTGTCACAGGGGACATTGTGGGTCGGGCCAGTGCAAGAGGGAGCTTGCTGGGATGGGAGGTGAAAGCCTTGGGGAACAGGACTAGAAGAGGCTGGGAAGACCCATTGACCATTTTACTTCTTGGCCTCCCCAGAACTGCAACGTGCAGAGAGCCTCCAAGAGAAAAGCATAAAAGAGGCCAAGACCAAATGCAGGACAATTGCATCCCTGCTCACTGCAGCCCCCAACCCCCACTCCAAAGGGGTGCTTATGTTTAAGAAACGGCGGCAGAGAGCCAAGAAGTACACTCTGGTGAGCTTCGGGGCTGCTGCTGGGACGGGCGCTGAGGAGGAGGAGGACGGCGTTCCCCCCACGAGTGAGTCGGAGCTGGACGAAGAAGCCTTCTCCGACGCCCGCAGCCTCACCAATCAATCTGACTGGGACAGTCCCTATCTGGACATGGAGCTTGCCAGGGCGGGCTCAAGAGCATCAGAGGGCCAGGGCTCTGGCCTGGGAGGGCAGCTGAGTGAGGTCTCTGGGCGAGGGGTACAGCTCTTTGAACAGCAGCGCCAGCGCGCAGACTCCAGCACCCAGGAACTGGTGCGGGCCGAACCAGCAGCCATGCTCAACGGGGAGGGCCTGCGGTCACCACCTCGGGCCCAGAGTGCTCCCCCAGAGGCGGCTGTGCTCCCACCCAGCCCCTTGCCGGCCCCTGTAGCCAGCCCCAGACCCTTCCAACCAGGTGGTGGAGCCCCGACCCCAACTCCAAACATCTTTAACCGGTCAGCTAGGCCCTTTACCCCGGGCCTACAAGGGCAGCGGCCAACTACCACCTCGGTTATTTTCCGGCCTTTAGCCCCCAGGAGGGCCAACGACAGCCTGGGGGGCCTCAGCCCCGCCCCACCCCCCTTCTTGTCTTCTCCGCAGGGGCCCACCCCTCTGCCCAGCTTCACGTCAGGGGTTCCCAGTCACGCACCAGTCTCTGGTTCCCCCAGCGCCTCACGCACCTCGGGCCCTGTGACAGCCACCAGCTCCCTGTACATCCCAGCCCCCAGTCGGCCTGTCACTCCAGGCGGAACCCCAGAGCCCCCCGCTCCTCCTAGCGCAGCTGCCATGACCTCCACAGCTTCTATCTTCCTATCTGCGCCTTTGCGACCCTCTGTGCGCCCAGAGATGCCTGCCCCAGGCCCAGGGGCTCCTGAGCCCCCCAGCGCTCGGGAGCAGCGCATCTCTGTGCCAGCTGCCCGCACGGGTATCCTGCAGGAGGCCCGGCGCCGGGGGACCCGGAAGCAGATGTTCCGGCCGGGAAAAGAGGAGACGAAGAACTCGCCCAACCCCGAGCTGCTATCGCTGGTACAGAACCTGGATGAAAAGCCCCGGGCCGGGGGTGCAGAATCTGGTCCTGAGGAGGATGCTCTGAGCCTCGGGGCTGAAGCCTGCAACTTCATGCAGCCAGTAGGGGCCAAGAGTTACAAGACCCTGCCTCCCGTGACACCTAAGACCCCTCCTCCAATGGCTCCCAAGACCCCGCCCCCTATGACTCCTAAGACTCCACCCCCAGTGGCTCCTAAGCCCCCATCTCGAGGGCTCCTTGATGGGCTCGTGAATGGGGCAGTCTCTTCAGCTGTAATCCCTGAGCCACCAAGGCTGCAGGGCAGGGGTGGGGAGCTATTTGCTAAGCGGCAGAGCCGTGCGGACAGGTATGTGGTGGAAGGTACACCTGGTCCTGGTCTTGGCCCTCGGCCTAGAAGTCCTTCTCCTACCCCGTCTCTGCCCCCTTCCTGGAAATATTCACCCAACATCCGTGCCCCACCTCCTATTGCTTACAACCCACTGCTCTCTCCCTTTTTCCCGCAGGCGGCCCGAACTCTCCCTAAGGCCCAATCCCAGGGGCCTCGGGCAACACCCAAGCAGGGCATCAAGGCTCTAGATTTTATGCGGCATCAGCCCTATCAACTTAAAACTGCCATGTTCTGTTTTGATGAGGTTCCCCCGACTCCTGGCCCTACCGCCTCAGGGCCCCCCAAAACTGCCCGAGTCCAGGAGATTCGCCGGTTTTCCACTCCGGCGCCCCAGCCCACTGCAGAACCCCTGGTTCCCACTGTGCTTGCCCCGCGAGCAGCCACTACACTGGATGAGCCCATCTGGAGAACAGAGCTGGCCTCAGCCCCTGTTCCTAGCCCAGCCCCTCCTCCAGAGTCTCCCAGGGGCCTTGGGGCTTCTCCCAGCTCCTGTGGTTTCCAGGTAGCCAGGCCCCGATTCTCAGCCACCAGAACAGGATTGCAGGCTCATGTGTGGAGGCCTGGGGCAGGGCACCAGTGAGCAGGCACAGGTCCCAGGACCAAGGAGAGGTGGAACATCCAGTTCCTAAAGTTGCTTCTCCTACCCTATCCCACCCCCTGTCACTGGCATCTGGAAGCTAAATTGCCTCATGCCAGAGATAGTTTCCAAGTTGATGTCCCCGTCCCCCACCTTCCTCCTCACTCTCTACCTCCCTGCCGCTTTCCAACCAACTATGTCTGCTTTGGTATCTTTGCCTCTCTTTGTCTCTGCATTTCCTTGCCTGGATCTCTGTCTTTATTTCCAGGCTTCTCCACCCGTATTCCTCCACAGATCTCTCTTCCTTGACATTTGTGCTTTTCTCCGTGGGCCTCATTTTAATGTTCAGTGAGAAGTAAACAGAGCAGAAGTGACCACTGGGACCTTAAGCAAGAAGCTCACCACCAGGCACACAGCAAAGGGACTGAACTGACCGTTGTTTGCCCTAAGCCACCCTCACCCCCCACTCTGCTTTCCCAAGCTTGGCTGGCATATACCTAGGCCTGTGTGTGTGTGCGCGCACAGATGTGCTCTTCCGTCTGAGGCATGAGTAAGAGAGGAGGTCAAAATAAAGACCCAATCTGAGTCTTATTGTTGTACTGATAGAAGGGTCAGATATCCCCACATGGAGTTGAGTGGGAGAAAGAGATTTGCTAGAGAATAACTCCTTAGAGACCAATGTCTGTAGCAGGTGTCCAGCATCTTGTGAAAGTTATGGAGCATGAAAAGACTGAAGGGCCAGGAAAGTTTGCATGGGCTGAGTTATATCAGCTAGACCAGGAATAGAACAAATAATTCTATTCCTCAGGATTTCAGAAAGTTAGCAACTTGAGAGGCCAGTGCTGAGCAAACCAGTACCCAGGAAATGAAAAAAAAGAAAATTCCCTATGAGAATGAACAGATCATTGGCTTCATTGCCTCATGAGCTTGAGAGAAAGGAGAAGAGAGTCAGAGTGTGGAGAGTGAGGCTGAAACCAGAAGCATGGCAGAAATGAGTTTAAATGATTGAGCCACAGACAGAAGTATGGTGAGGGACAATGCCATATTGGGAAAAAGTAAAGTTGGGTAACAAAAAACCAACTGTGTGTGAGAAGGGAATTGGAAAAAAAATTTGAGGGAGAAGAATGTATTTGTTAGAATGGAAGGGGATAATGGCAGAAGGGAGGTGTGAGGGTGTGTGCTGAGTGTTGGAAGAACAGTTGGTGTCTGTGTGACTTTCCTTGAGTCTGTCCTTCAGTGTGTCTTCTACAGCTTGCCATGACTACCTGGGAAAGAGCAGAGAAACACCCAGAAACCTCTTTTCAGTACCACCCCATCCCTCAAAACCCCAGCTCTTGCTTCTTTTCAGCTTCCGGTCCTGATCTCTGATCCTTAGAGGAGTGTGGACTCCCTTCTCACCAAGACCACCATCAGCTACGTTTGCCGTTTAATCTGGAAAGTGATAATTTTCCTTTGCTTGTTGGGTGTGAGTCACAATACTTTGGTTTGTGCACAAGAATAAATTTATGCCCCATACCTTCTGTTGCTGTTATCTTCTAGTTTTATACCTAAATCCTGATCTCTCCTTGATCTTCTTTAACCCATTCCCCGATCTGATTTCTGATCTGTCTCTATTCCTGTCCTCCCATTTTTCACCCTTTTGCCCTTTGTTCCCAGTTCTTTTGCTCTTTTCTACCAATTCTGTCCTGCTCTGATTTAGCCACCTCCATCACTCTTCTTGGTTCCCTCTCCCCATAGTCTTCATCCAAGTTCTCCCCTTTCCTTCCCTTGCCTCATACTTTCTAGGCAAGGCCTCAGTTCACAAAACTCGGAGAAGTTGGAAAGGCCCTCTGAGCCCTTTGCCATCAATATTTCCTTGCTCCTTAGAGGAAGCAACCATATTACACAGTCTCTGGGAATTAAATGGAGAGAAAGCAACAGCTGGAGGGGAACACGGGATGGGAGAGGGAAGAAGAAAGGTGAATTGAGACTACTAAAGAAGGGAGGGCATTAGAGGTAGGTGAGAATTAAAGACTTCAGAGAAGGAAAGTGCCATTGCTCCTATTCTGCCAGCAGAGGGCATGTTTGTGCCAATAATCAGACCCAGGCTGCAGACTCTCCCAAGTGCACTGTCTCCTAATTCCAAAGAAAGATCTCAGAGACCATAGGCTAAATAGCCTGTCTTCACCCACTCAGTCGTTTAGGGTACTCAGTTGAAGGAGATCAAACTTTCAGTTTGTTTTTGGTTTTGAGGGTGAGGGTGGTTGTGATGATGAAGTCACCTTTCGCTATTTATATTTCTTCTTCTTCTTCTTCTTTTTTTTTTTTTTTGAGATGGAGTCTCCCTCTGTGGCCCAGGCTGGAGTGCAGTGGGTGCAATTTCAGCTCACTGCAACCTCTGCTTCCTGGGTTCAAATGATTCTCCTGCCTCAGCCTCCCGGGTAGCTGGGATTACAGGCACGCGCCACCATGCCTGGCAAATTTTTGTATTTTTTTTTTTTTTTTTTTTTTTGAGACGGAGTCTTGCTCTGTCACCCAGGCTGGAGTGCAGTGGCCGGATCTCAGCTCACTGCAAGCTCCTCCTCTCGGGTTCACGCCATTCTCCTGCCTCAGCCTCCGGAGTAGCTGGGACTACAGGCACCAGCCACCTCGCCCGGCTAGTTTTTTGTATTTTTTAGTAGAGACGGGGTTTCACCGTGTTAGCCAGGATGGTCTCGATCTCCTGACCTCGTGATCCGCCCGTCTCAGCCTCCCAAAGTGCTGGGATTACAGGCTTGAGCCACCGTGCCCGGCCTAATTTTTGTATTTTTAGTAGAGCTGGGGTTTCACTGTGTTGGCCAGGCTGGTCTTGAACTCCTGACCTCAAGTGATCCGCCCACCTCAGCCTCCTAAAGTGCTGGGATTACAGGCATGAGCCAACGTGCCCGGCCTATTTTTTCTTCTAATTTTTTTCCTTGGGTTGGGAGGGGATGGAGGAGGACAAAAGATGAGGGGTCTGGAGGCATAACTGGCCTGGGCAGAAGCCAACTGGGAGGGGATACCTTTTAGGGTCTCCACAGGATGGAAAAAGGACATGGTCAGGAAGAGTAAAGAGTGCAGAAAGGGACAAAGGAAGCTACAAAAGCCAGTTCCTGGTGTACCTGTAGTCCCAGCTACTCAGAGGCTGAGGTAGGAGGATCACTTGTGCCCAGGTGTTTGAGTCCAGCCTGGGCAACATAGTGAGACCCCATCTCTAAAATAAAGAAATAATTTTTTAAAAAGCCAGCTAGGCACAGTGGCTGATGTCTGTAATCCTAGCACTTTGGGAGTCTAAGACAGGAGGATTGCTTGAGCCCAGGAGTTTAAGACCAGCCTGGGCAACATAGCAAAACCCTGTCTCTACAAAACATATGAAAATTAGCTGGGTGTGGTGGCATGTACCAGCAGCCCTGGCTACCTGGGAGGCTGAGGTCGAAAGATTACCTGAGCCTGTGGAGGCTGAGGTTGCAGTGAGCCCAAATTGTGCCACTGCACTTCAGCACAGGCAACAGAGTGAGACCCTGTCTCAAATAAATAAACAAAGCCACTTCCTCAGGTAGCAGCAACAGGGTGGTAGTGGCTGCAGCAGAAGTGCTGCCACAGCTGGTTCCAGAATCTAAGCAGAAGGTGGAGGAAGATCATGCAGCTACTGAAGACGGAGCTGGGCAAATGATAGGCTTTCCCCAAGGGGGGGCTCTGAAGCTTGTGACCCTGCCCAGAAACTCTGCTGGAACAGTACAAATGGCACAGTCCAGATCCTATGTGGTATGTGCTCCCTTTGAAGGAAATATCACATAGAAACCTCAGAGAGCCTATATGTGCTTCTCATGGAGAAATCGATGTCTATCCCGCCCAGCAGGTTGAACTGAGCACCTCAACAGCAAATGGAGGTTAAAAGGCAGATCCTGGCTGGGCGTGGTGGCTAGAGAATAACTCCTTAGAGACTAGATCCTGGCGGTGGCTCACGCCTGTAATTCTAGCACTTTGCGAGGCCGAGGCGGGTGGATCACCTGAGGTCAGGAGTTTGAGACCAGCCTGGTCAACGTAGCGAAACCCCATCTCTACTAAAAATACAAATATTAGCTGCGCATGGTGGCAGACACCTATAATCCCAGCTACTCAGTAGGCTGAGGCAGGAGAATCGCTTGAACTAGGGAGGTGGAGGTTGCAGTAAGCCGAGATCGCACCATTGCACTCCAGCCTGGGCAACAAGAGTGAAACGCCATCTCAAAAAAAAAAAAAGGCAGATCCAAGTATTTGCCTTTTCTTAAAACTGCCAGAGCTCAAGAGGAAAGAATAGAGTGAGGCAGACAGAATAATTGTCAAGTATTCCCCACATAATTCCTTTGTAGGAGGTACTGGGTTTGCTATCCAGGAACTTTAAAAGAGCAGTTCCATTGTGAAGACTTCCCTTTTTGTCCCCAAACATAGAGCTTTAAGCCCTCCCTGCCCCAAATACACCCACAGGTCTCTCTACTCTGCCCTGGATTGGCTCTGTGTGGCCCTCAGGGCATGTTCCCCAGACTCTCTCTCTGACTGAATTCCTATCCAATACTTGCTGTCTACTTCCTGTCTCCCTCTCAGTCTTCAGTTTCTACCTAAGTGCTTGTTTGGATCTCAGGCTCTAGGTGCAATGTGAAGGGGAGTCCCTGGGCAGACTGATTCCTGGCTCAGACAGTTCAGTGGGGGAATCCCAAAGGCCTTTTCCCTCCTTCCTGAGCCTCTAGGCAAAGAGGGAGGGATCTTGGTTTCAGGGTCTCAGTACCCCCTGTGCCATTTGAGCTGCTTGCACTCATCATCTCTATTAATAACTAACTTCCCTCCCCCACTGCCAGTGCTGCCCCCACGCCTGCCCAGCTCGAGTTCTCCGGTCACAGCAGCTCAGTCCTCCAAAGCTGCTGGACCCCAGGGAGAGCTGACCACCGCCCGAGCAGCCGGTAAGTCTGCAGCTCTATCGTTAGAAAGGTTGGAGCCCACTCTGTTGACTTCTATTTCTGTGTCTACAATTGTGATTCTTGATCCTGGGGGAGTCTCCCCTCTCCTCATCTATGCTCAGCTCCCAGCTGTCCAGTTGGAAGGAGGGGGCCCAGGAGTTTGGGGGGAATGGAGATGTCGGGGGAGGCACTGGAAGAATGGGAAGGGAGACCCCACTAAGTCAGTAGAGTTGCAGATGTATTTTTGTGAGACAGGACTTAGAAGAGGACAGCATTTCACTGAGTGCCAACTTCTCTTAAGAAGGGACTGGAGTCTATCTTATCCCAGTTTGTCCCTTTCCATTGCCAGATCCTATTACTATGTTTCTGCCCCACCCCAATTCCCCACTGCTATGATATTGCTGAATTTACATGTGTCGGGATTTGGATGCTCCCTACCCTTCCCAATTCCACACCTGCCCCACTCTGGGGTCTGTGGCGGGAGTGATTGCAGGAGCAGGGCCATGACTTCCCAGGCCATGTTCCAGCTGGCCTGATGAAGGAGCAACAACCTCTCCTTCCTATGGAGAGTGTTTTTGGCTGAATCTCTTCAACCCTGGCAGAACATTTCTCTGTCCTCCTGGGGACTGGGGGAAGACTGAAGAGAGACCAGAGCCTGGAATCACAGTCCCAGTCTGATATCCCAATGCAAATAAAAACTTCAAATCATGCCAAGTTGATGAAACCTGGGTGCATTGCCCTGCCTGTATTATTGTTTGTTTGTTTGTTTGTTTTTTTTAAAACACTCCCTACCCCTAGCTATGTTCCTAATTCTTGCACTGACTCTATAAAAAACAGCTCACAACAAGTTGGTAGACAATAGGGGCTGGTGTGCATCTATACTTCCTGTCCTGCATCCCAGGAAAAGAGAAGCCCTAAAGCGCTAGTTTTCACCTTTTGGGGAAATACATACTTCTTTGAAAATCTGGATCAGGCGAAGTGGCTCGCCCCTGTAATCTCAGCACTTTGGGAGGCAGGAGGACTGCTTGAGCCCAGGAGTTTGAGGCCAGCCTGGGCAACGTGGCAAAACCTCATTTCTACAAAAAAAAAAAAAATTAGCCAGGCATGGTGATGCACACCTATAGTCCCAGCTACTCGGGAGGCTGAAGTTGGAAGATCACCTGAGCCCAGGGAGGTTGAGGCTGTAGTGAGGCATGATTGTGCCATTGTGCTCCAGCCTGGGCGACAGAGTACAATCCTGTCTCTAAAAAAGAAAAAAATATGTTTTTGTGCCATTGCACTCCAGCCTGGGCGACAGAGTGAGATCCTGTCTCTAAAAAAGAAAAAAATATATTTTTTTGTCCCCTCAAGCCCTTAAACCCAGGTTAAGAAGTAGTGCTCTCCTACAGACACTCACTCTTCCCAGTCCCTGTCCATCCTCCAAGTCCTCTTTCCCACCCTATCCAGGCTGAATCCACCTCCACAATGCCGCTCTCAGGAACCCCGGCCCCTAATAAGAAGAGGAAATCCAGCAAGTTGATCATGGAACTCACTGGAGGTAGGACACGTTTGCATCTACCTAGTGTGGGACTTCTTAAGAGCATCCCTAACCCAAGAGTCCCAGAAATATATATCTTAGGGTGAACAGACAAGAGAAATTAACTGGTGGGAAGGCGGGTGATGGAGAGTGGGAGAGGGAAGGGTAAGAAGGGTAGGGAGAAAGAGAGAAAAGATTCAACACCTTCTACCCTTTTTACTTCATAATCTGAGACAATACCCTGCCATGTTACCCTGCACAGGTCCAGGACCACAGGACCCATGAGTCAGTGAGGTATATTTGAGGAAGAAAATATAATGGAGACTGGCACAGACTCAGGTCTCAATAAGTGGTTAATTTCCCTTCTTTCCCCAGAGCTAGGGAGCTTATGTAAGTACTTAAAATGGAAAACTGCACAGGCATGTTTCCTGGGGAAGAGCAGGGGTGCATGCATGTGAAGAGCTCTTCAATACTTAGAGACTCTTTGGAGCCAGAGCTCACTGAGGGAAAGAAAAGGGAAAGTAGTTAAGACAGAAGTCTGGGCCAGGTGCAGTGGCTCACGCCTGTAATCACAGAACTTTGAGAGGTCAAGGCTGGTGGATCGCTTGAACTCAGAGATTTGAGACTGGCCTGGGCACATGGTGAAACCTCGTCTCTACAAAAGTACAAAAATTAGCCAGGTATAGTGGCATGCACCTAGAGTCCCAGCTATTCCAGAGGCTGAGGTGGGACGATTGCTTGAACCTGGGAGATGGAGGCTGCCGTGAGCTGTGATTGCGACACTACACTCCAGCCTGGGTGTCAGAGTGAGACTCTGTCTCAATATAAATAATACAAATAGGGCTGGAGCTGTGTCTCACACCTGTAATTCCAGCACTTTGGGAGGCTGAGGTGAGAGGATCACTTGAGCTCAGGAGTTCAAGACCAGCCTGGACAACATAATGAGACCTCATCTCCATTAAAAAAAAAAAAAGGCCGGACGTGGTGGCTCATGCCTGAAATCCCAGCACTTTGGGAGGCTGAGGTGGGCCGATCACCTAAAGTCAGAAGTTGAAGACCAGCCCGGCCAACATGGTGAAACCCTGTCTCTACAAAAATAGAAAAATTACCTGGGCATGGTGCCGAGTGCCTGTAATCCCGGCTACTTGGGAGACTGACGCAGGAGAATCACTTGAACCCAGGAAATGGAGGCTACAGTGAGCTGAGATCGCACCATTGCACTTCAGTCTGGGTGACAGAGCAAGTCTCTGACAAAAAACCAAACAAACAAACAAACTCTGTCTCAAAAGTAAAATAAAATAAATAAAAATGTAGGCTGGGCGTCGTGACTCACGCCTGTAATCCCAGCATTTTGGGAGGCCGTGGCTGGTAGGTCAGTTGAGCTCAGGAGTTTGAGAGCAGCCTGGCCAACATGGTGAAACCCCGTCTCTACCAAAAAATATAAAAATTAGCCAGGGATGGTGGTGCGGGCCTGCAATCCCAGCGACCCAAGAGGTTGAGGCAGGAGAATTGCTTGAACCTGGGAGACGGAGGCTGCAGTGAGCTGAGATCACGCTATTGCACTCTAGCCTGGGTGACAGAGCAAGACTCTGTCTCAAAACAATAAAAAATAATAATAATAAATAAAAAATATGTATATGTATGGCATCTGTATTTACACTCCACATAAGATTGGCCTCTGGGCTTTTCCTGATGCCATGCTTTCTCCAATGGCCTCCATCTATGATGTTCCTTTACTCCTTTTGCTCTGTACCCCATGCCCATGCCTCTTTTACCCCATTGGCCTCTCCACTCTAGTATTCCCATTATCTCCACAATGCACCCCAGTTCCCATGCATTCTCTCCAAGTCCCAGGAAATCAAAGTCCCTCACAAACTAGACAGCATTTGTTCCCCTAAATGATCTCTGCCAGGACACACATTCACACTTAGTTGTGGATGAGGTCTGCATTCTGAGCCCAGAAAACCCTACTTTCCTCTTTCCCTTGATTCTTCTTTGCCTCCCTGAAAGGTGGACAGGAGGGCTCAGGCTTGAACCTGGGCAAAAAGATCAGTGTCCCAAGGGATGTGATGTTGGAGGAACTGTCGCTGCTTACCAACCGGGGCTCCAAGATGTTCAAACTGCGGCAGATGAGGGTGGAGAAGTTTATTTATGAGAACCACCCTGATGTTTTCTCTGACAGCTCAATGGTAAGTCTGAAACTTTATCACCGTCTCAAAGCCTGGTGCCTGTTCTGACAGCTTGTTAGTAGGCCCTGAGCCTCCAAAATGCAGTCAACATCCCCTCCCTGGAAATTTATAAATTTGTTAAACTCCCAGATATATTGAGCCCTCAGCAGCTCCAGGGTGAGTTACAGCCCACCTCTGAAACCCAGTTTCCATCAAAGAGCCACTGAAGGATTGGAGAATACCACACCCTTAGGGAGAAAATTCCTTCCTAGTAAGGGTAAGTGTTAAAGATAGGTTGCCAGATAAAACACAGGATGCCCAGTGGGGCAGTCTTGTCTTGTATTTTGAAGTTGAGATACACAGTGAATAATTTTTTAGTAAAATATGCTCCATGCAATATTTGGGACATAAAGATAAAGTTTTAAAAATATTTTAGAAAGAACATAAGGCAGCCGGGCATGGTGGCTCTCACACCTGTAATCCCAGCACTTTGGGAGGCCAAGGCAGGTGGATCACCTGAGGTCTTTTGAGACCAGCCTGGCCAACATGGTGAAACCCCATCTCTACTAAAAATACAAAAAATTAGCTGGGCATGGTCGTGGGTGCCTGTGATCCCAGCTACTCAGGAGGCTGAGGTAGGAGAATCACTTGAACCCAGGAGGTGGAGTTGCAGTGAGCCCAGATTGTGCCATTGCACTCCAGCCTGGGCAACAAGAGTGAAACTCTGTCTCAAAAAAAAAAAAAAAAAAAGAAAGAAAAAAAAAAGAAGATAAGGCAAATAATTAAATTGAAATTTTAAAATACAGAATACCCAATTAAATTTGAGTTTCAAATGCACAATGAATTCTTTTTTAAATATGTCCCATGCAATATTTGGGACATTAAAATAAAAATACAGGATGTCCACTTAAATTTGAATTTCAGATGCAAATGAATAATTTTTTAGTATAAGTAAATCCCATGCAACATTTGGGGCATATCTATACTAAAAAAGTATTTGGGTCAAGTGTGATACCTCACACCTGTAATCCCAGCACTTTGGGATGCCAAGGCAGGAGGACTGCTTGAGTCCAGGAGTTGGAGACCAGCGTGGGCAACATGGCAAGACTCTGTCTCTACAAAAAATTAAAAAATTAAAAAGTTAGCTGGGTGTGGTGGCACACACCTGTAATCCAGCTACTCTGGAGGCTGAGGTGGGAGGATGGCTTGAGCCTGGGAGGTAGAGGCTGCATGAACATGAGCCATGTTCATGCCACTGCACTCCAGCCTGGGTGACAGAGACTCTGTCTCAAAAAAATATATATATTTGTTGTGCATCTGAAATTCAAATTTAATTGGTATCCTCTATATTATTTGCTAAATCTGGCAACCCTAGAAAGAGTTAATTGAGTTTCTACAGCCATCTCCCATTTAAGCCATTCTTTCATTTAAAGGGTCAGTCTATTCCCTAAGGAGCCCCAGGTGAGACTGAAACTGTCCTTCAAGATATATTCTAGTCAGGCTCCTTCTCCAAAGAAAGAGGAGACTGGAGAGAGGCCAGGCACAGGATGGTATAGCTGAGGAAGAGGGGCCTTCTCCATTTCCTTTCTTCCTTCTCCACTTTCTCTAAGTGTCTGGGGGAGAGTGGAATTAGATGCCTGCATGGGGCCGGGGGCAGAAGTGTCTGTCATTGGTCCTCATACAGGAGCAGAGTAAAAGTGCTGAGCTGCTCATATCTAACTTTAGGAAGCCAAAAGCCCTCTTCTCTGCCTGGGTCCGGTTACACTGGGTGGAGCATTGGGGTGTACATGGTGGGATGGCCAGGAGAGCCTCCTGAAGAAGTTGGTGGGGTTATTTTTAGGCTTTGGGTTTGAATCTAATGTTGCCCTTTTGGCCACCCTTCCCCCCACCTGCTACAGTTTCAGTCAGGAAGTCCTGGTCCAACAGGCACCAAGAGGAGAGAGGGAGAGAAAGAAGGAGAGAGAAGAGAGTTCTGACTGTTGGACAAGCTGAGGAAGGGAGGAGGCAGAAATTTCTCTAGTCCTTGTAATTAAGACTGGGTTCTCCATGGCAACCCCATCCTCCCAAATTCTAGTTGGGGCTGCGCACAGCTCATGCCTGTTATCTCAGCACTTTGGGAGGCTGAGGCAGATGGATCACTTGAGCCCAGGAGTTTGAGACCAGCCTGGGCACATGGCAAACCCTGTCTCTAGGAAAAAAAATTACAAAATTTAGCTGGGTATGGTGGCATGCTGGTAGTCCCAGCTACTTGGGAGGCTGAGGTGGGAGGATTGCCTGGTCCAGGGAGGTGGAGGTTGCAGTGGGCCAAGATTGTGCCACTGCACTCCAACCTGGGGTGACAGAGCCAGATTCTGTCTCAAAAAGCAAAATTTTTTTTTCATTTTTTTTTTTAAGTTGGGCAGGAATCTTGGTCTTTTTTGACTTGTTAAGGATGAGAAAGGGGAGCATGGAGAATGCCCTGCCCTTACCCTAGGTATAACTGGAGGAAACGAGCCAAGGGGGTCCTACCTCTTAAGAAGAGTTTAATTTAGGCCAGGTGAGGTGGCTCATGCCTGTAATCCCAGCACTTTGGGAGGCCGATGCAGGCGGATCCCCTGAGGTCGAGAGTTTGAGACCAGCCTGACCAACGTGGAGAAACCCTGTCTCTACTAAAAATACAAAATTAGCCAGGTGTGATGGTGCATGCCTGTAATCCCAGGTACTTGGGAGGCTGAGGCTGAGGCTGGGCACTGCTTGAACCCAGGAGGCGGAGGTTGCAGTGAGCCGAGATCATATCATTACACTCCAGCCTGGGCAACAGGGGTGAAACTCTGTCTCAAAAAAACAACAAAAAAATCAAACCAACAAAAAGAAGAGTTTAATTCTGTCAGTCAGCCCATGTACTACCCATCAAATGGAGGGGGAAATCTCAGAAAATTCAGGGTCTTCTTGTTAGACACTGTTTCTGCCTTTGCTAAACATACTTCTGTTTTTGTATATTTTCCATACCCATTGCTAACCTTCCCCTCACTTTGTCTTCTTTTCAGGATCACTTCCAGAAGTTCCTTCCGACAGTGGGGGGACAGCTGGGCACAGCTGCTCAGGGATTCTCCTACAGCAAGAGCAACGGCAGAGGCGGCGGCCAGGCAGGGGGCAGTGGCTCTGCAGGACAGTATGGATCTGATCAGCAGCACCATCTGGGCTCTGGGTCTGGAGCTGGGGGTACAGGTGGTCCTGCGGGCCAGGCTGGCAGAGGAGGAGCTGCTGGCACAGCAGGGGTTGGTGAGACAGGATCAGGCAAGTACACCTACCCAAGAGTAATGTGTTTAGTCCCTAGAGCAGAGTTGTCCCAGGAATGATGTCTACACTGGGTGTGGGGAGCAGAGGAGCCCAGTTTAAATATCTTAATATTAAATATAATAATATCAGTTTATCATAAATATCTTGGTGAATTCTCTGGGTCCAGGAGTATATAGAGATGTGTCTATTCTACCCAGAAGCCTTGTTTTTCCATTACCTTCCTGGCTTTTTGGATTCAGTCACAGATCTGCCCACAGACTATCATTATGCCACAAACCTTAAACAATTACCAGGATATTATATCTTTAGTCCCTGGCTCCTGAAATTTCCCTAGTGTAGGGACGTGGGATTAACTTTCATTGGCTACTAACTGCTATTATTTGACTGACTTTTCTCTCTCATGGCTACCAGGAGACCAGGCAGGCGGAGAAGGAAAACATATCACTGTGTTCAAGACCTATATTTCCCCATGGGAGCGAGCCATGGGGGTTGACCCCCAGCAAAAAGTGGAACTTGGCATTGACCTGCTGGCCTATGGGGCCAAAGCTGAACTTCCCAAATATAAGTCCTTCAACAGGTAGGGGTGGTGAGGAAGGAACCAGATGCATTCTAATGTGAGGCACTGTGTCTTTAGTTAGGATGGAGACTAATTCAAATGTTTCAGAAGGCAGTTAAGGAAAGATGGCAGGGATATGGGGGCGCTAATCAAAGGCCCTGCTCTTTTCACTCTATCTCAGCTTCATCATAGCAGTGTGATGAAGGAAAAATTTGCTGGGAGGTAGATTTGAATTCTAGTTCAGTGGTCATCTATTAGCTGTGTAGGCATGGGGAAATCACTCTACCTCTGAGCCTGGGTTGCTTTGAATGTTAAATGGGAATAATATTTTACATGTCTGAAGGCCTGTTGAGGCTGTCTTCCAGTCAAGGTTAGGATGCCATTATACTCCCTGTAATATGATTCTATTTCCTTATACCCTGCTTTATTTATTTACTTATTGAGATTCAGTTTTGCTCTTGTCGCCCAGGCTGGAGTGCAGTGGCATGATCTTGGCTCACTGCAACCTCTGCCTCCTGGGTTCAAGTGATTTTCCTGCCTCAGTCTCCCTAGCAGCTGGGATTACAGGCACATGCCACCACGCCCAGCTAATTTTTGTATTTTTAGTAGAGATGGGGTTTCACCATGTTGGCCAGGCTGGTCTCGAACTCCTGACCTCAGGTGATCTGCCTGCCTCGGGCTCCCAAAGTGCTGGGATTGCAGGCATGAGCCATCATGCCTGGCCACCCTGCTTTAGATGGCCCTAAGTATCTGTTCTTTTGGATTAGGCTTCTCTAGCCCATGGAGAGGAGGTCTGTGTGAAAGGATAGGGAAGAGCTAGAAAGGTGCTCTTGTATTTGGTCCTAAGGAACCTGGATTTTCCAGGCAACATTAATTGCTCTCAGCCAGGTCATCCACTATCCACTAGGGTTGGAGGGAGGGGGTCTCTACATTGTAATTTTTTTTTTTTTTTTTTTTTTTTGAGACAGAGTCTTGCTCTGTTACCCAGGCTGGAGTGCAGTGGTGCAATCTTGGCTCACTGCAACCTCCACCTCCTGGGTTCAAGCAATTCTTATACCTCAGCCACCTGAGTAGCTGGGATGACAGGTGTGCACCACCATGCCCAGCTAATTTTTTTTTTTTTTTTTTGTATTTTTAGTAGAGATGGTGTTTCACCATGCTGGCTAGGCTGGTCTCAAACTCCTGGTCTCAAGTGATCCGCCCACATTGGCCTCCCAAAATGCTGGGATTACAGGTGTGAGCCACCGCACCTGGCCTTTCTACATTGTCATGTAAGGTGACCTCAGACCCTTGGGTCTATAGTATTTGGGGTCACTTTCTCTGAAATGCTGGTCTGGGTCACAGCTATCCAAGAGTCTCTATTTAGTACACACTAGAGTCCTTTTCTCATTATTAGCTTTGGGGAAACAAGCTAACCAGGAAGGCAAAATGGGATGCTAAGGAAGAAGAAAGAGTACAGATGCAATCCCAAACTAGAATTCCCAGACTTCCCTATTCTCAAAGAGGGTAGCATCTCATGATAAGGCTCTGTTTCTTTTATTCTGATTCTTTTTTTTTTTTTTTTTTTTTTTTTGAGACGGAGTCTCGCTCTGTCGCCCAGGCTGGAGTGCAGTGGCGTGATCTCGGCTCACTGCAAGCTCCGCCTCCTGGGTTTACGCCATTCTCCTGCCTCAGCCTCCTGAGTAGCTGGGACTACAGGCGCCCGCCACGGCGCCTGGCTAATTTTTTGTATTTTTAGTAGAGACGGGGTTTCACCGTGGTCTCGATCTCCTGACCTTGTGATCCGCCCGCCTCGGCCTCCCAAAGTGCTGGGATTACAGGCGTGAGCCACCGCGCCCGGCCTATTCTGATTCTTAATTAAATAATGTGTTCCCTTCTCAGGACGGCAATGCCCTATGGTGGATATGAGAAGGCCTCCAAACGCATGACCTTCCAGATGCCCAAGTTTGACCTGGGGCCCTTGCTGAGTGAACCCCTAGTCCTCTACAACCAGAACCTCTCCAACAGGCCTTCTTTCAATCGAACCCCTATTCCCTGGCTGAGCTCTGGGGAGCCTGTAGACTACAACGTGGATATTGGCATCCCCTTGGATGGAGAAACAGAGGAGCTGTGAGGTGTTTCCTCCTCTGATTTGCATTGTTTCCCGTTTCTGGCTCCAATTTGGAGAGGGAATGCTGAGCAGATAGCCCCCATTGTTAATCCAATATCCTTATGGGAATGGAGGGAAAAAGGAGAGATCTACCTTTCCATCCTTTACTCCAAGTCCCCACTCCACACATCCTTCCTCACCAACTCAGAGCTCCCCTTCTACTTGCTCCATATGGAACCTGCTCATTTATGGAATTTGCTCTGCCACCAGTAACAGTCAATAAACTTCAAGGAAAATGAACTCATTCTTCCTCTGATATTTGAGGGCAAATGAAAGCTGAGGCTAACAAGGCACAGAGACTAATTTAAGCCAAATACTAAACATTCATTATGCAAACTTTAAGACAGACCTGAGCTCCAGTTGCTTACACACCTACACCCATACCCACAAAACCACATTCATATTTGTGTACAAAGACGTTTATTCAATAGTACATGAGACAAAAAATCATGCACAAACACATGTGCCGGCCCGAATGTTGGCAAAGCTAAAAAGCTGCTGTGCACTGTAGTTGGGAAATAGGTGTTGGTGACCCTGGTGTTCACCCTCTTTATGTAGTTGATTAGAAGCTGGTATAATCAGGGTTATCTTGATTGTCACAGACTAGAGCATGCCATAAAGTTTCCAGATGACACCCAAGTGGGCTTAGGAATATACGTGTCAAAGGTTACACATTCCCAAAAGGATGAAATAGAATAGGGGGCCATGTGGAATCCAGAAGGAAATGCGAGAAACCAGCTACAGTTATAGTATGCCAGGCTCTGTGTTGAACACAGCAAGAAAATATCTAAGGGTTACAAGGGCACTACAGTGGTACCCAGAAAGCAGTATGGTTGGGAATAAATCTTACGAGCCCAATAGGAATGCGCAATAATATTCTTTTTGCTGATTTCAAGGATGGGGACTCTTTAAGAGTCCCAGGCTTACTGCCATGTTCCACAAAGTAAGAATAATGCAGACCAGGAAGAATGAAAACATAGTAATCAGATCTGAGAAAATAACTTCTAAGGAGAGCTGGCTGAATTCAGTCAACTCCATCAGCTGCTAATGGTTAGATTAAGTTGCCAGAATCTGCATTAGATGGATCACATTTTAGTGCACCTTGGGTCAAATGGCATTTACCCTGGTCATCTTCACTTATAATCTAATGAGCAAATTCCAGGGAATTCATACCCCCTCTAAAGTATTTTTATTTTATTTTATTTTTTTTTGAGATAGGGTCTCACTCTGTCGCCAAGACTGGAGTGCAGTGGCACAATCTTAGCTCACTGCGGTCTGCACCTCTCAGGTGCAAGTGATTCTCTCACTTCACACCCCCAAGTAGCTGGCACTACAGGAACTTGCCAGCATGCCTGGCTAATTTTCTGTATTTTTTGTAGAGACAGGGTTTCGCCACGTTGCCCAGGCTGGTCTTGAACTCCTGAGCTCAAGCAATCTGCCTGCCTTGGCCTCTCAAAGTGCTAGGATTATAGGCACGAGCCACCACGCCTGGCCTACCTCCTCTAAACTTGTAATCAAAACTCTGTACCTTTCCTTTTTTTTTTTTTTTTAAGTCTCGCTCTGTCACCCAGGCTGGAGTGCAGTGGTGCATCTCAGCTCACTGAGATCTCCGCCTCCTGGGTTCAAGCGATTCTCCTGCTCCAGCCTCCCGAGTAGCTGGGGTTGCAGGTGCCCACCACCATGCCCGTCTAATTTTTTTGTATTTTTAGTAGAGATGGGGTTTCACCATGTTGGCCAGGCTGGTCTTGAACTCCTGACCTTGTGATCCACCCACCTTGGCCTCCTAAAGCGCTAGGATTATAGGCGTGAGCCACCGCACCCACCCCTCTATACTTTTTCCTAAGGAGAGGGTTGTCATAGTTTGTATTCTCCCACCCACCCTAGACAGACTCTGAAAGAAAGATTTGGTTGCAAGACCAGTTCATTTGGGATATGATCCCAAGAAATCCAAACAGTATAAGGGAGTGAGAGGAAAGCCAAAAGTCCCTTTGAGCTATTGGGGCTGAATCCCACTGGGGAGTCTTAGAAACAACGCTACTCAAAATGTGGTCTAGGCTGGGCATGGTGGCTCATGCCCGTAATCCCAGCATTTTGGGAGGCTGAGGTGGGTGGATCACCTGAGGTCAGCAGTTGGAGACCAGCCTGACCAGCATGGCGAAACCCCGTCTCTACTAAAAATACAAAATTAGCTGGGTGTGGTGGCACATGCCTGTAATCCCAGCTACTTGGGAGGCTGAGGCAGGAGAACCACTTGAACCCGGGAGGCGAGGTTGCAGTGAGCCGAGGTCATGCGGGCCATTGCACTCCAGCTTGGGCAGCAAGAGTGAAACTCCATCTCAAAAAAAAAAAAACAAAAAAAAACTCCAAAAATGTGATCCATGGATTAGCAGCAGCATCAGTATTCCCAGGAGCTTGGTTAGAATGCATACTCTTGGGCCCAGGAATCTCTATCTTTTTTCTTTCATTTTTTTTTGGAGACAGACTCTCCCCCTCTGTCACTCAGGCTGATGCACAATGATGCAGTCTTGGCTCACTGCAGCCTCAACCTCCCAGGCTCAAGTGATCCTCCCACCTCAGCCTCTGAGGTAGCTGGGACCACAGATGTGTGCCACCATGTTCACAAAGTCTCATCATATTGCCCAGGCTGGTCTCCTGGGCTCAAGTAATCCTTCTGCCTCAACCTCCAAAAGTGCTGTGATTACAAGTGTAAGCCACTGAGCCTGGCTGGAATCTGTGTCATATTAATCTCTCTAGGTGATTATCATATGCTAGAAAATTTTGAGAAACATTACAGTAGAATATGCCTCAGACTGACTCCACTAAGGGGATGAGGAACTGGAATATTTAGCTACCAAATCCCATCTCTCATTGATTGCAGATTGTCTCTTGTAATGTTAACTCCACTAGCACTTCCACACAGAGGTACTCAGGTGTTTGAGGTAAGAAGTTCTGGGCCTTTACAAGATCTGTCTACCAAAGTTGAGTTGAACTCTGGGGTAGTTTGAGGGAATATGGATAGGGCACAGTTAAGATCTGTATAAGCCTTAGCCTTCATCAGATTCTCAGGTTTTAAGTCCGTGAGCCCCTCAAAAGTTTAAGGACTATGTTCCTTTAACAAATATTATGTGCCTTCCATATACCAGGTCCTGTATCAGGCAAAAGTAGTACAAAGACAAATAACTTTTCTGTGACAAAGAGCTTTCAGTCAACCATAAAATAATTAAAAGCCTTCTCGTAGGGCAGGTGTGGTGGCTCACACCTGTAATCCCAGCACTTTGGGAGGCCCAGGTGGGCAGGTCACTTGAAGCCAGAAATTCGAGACCAGCCTGGCCAACATGGCGAAACCCTGTCTCTACTAAAAATGCAAAAAAATTAGTTGGGCACAGTGGCACGCAACTGTAATCCCAGCTACTTTGGAAGCTGAGGCAAAAGAATTGCTTGAAACCGGGAGGTGGAGGTTGTATTGAGCTGAGATCACGCCACTGAACTCCAGCCTGGGTGAAAGAGTGAGACCTTGTCTCAAAACAAACAAACAAACAAACAAAAAAACTCTCTCTCTCTCTCTATATATATATATGCCTTCTCTTAAAGTTGGAGAAAAAATGTCTGGAGTCTGCTGGTCAACAACTTTGAAAACCTGGAAATAATTATTTTAAGCTCAGAATGTCTAAAATTTTAACTATAATAAAAAATCATGATATCAGCTTATTAATTTACAGGGAGCCCAGGATGGCTGTAAAATTACCTCCTCAGTAGGAAATTCTACTTAGAAGTTAAATTATAATCCTAAATTGCAATGGTGGCTTAAAGTGCACACACTTGTACAGGACCCAGCAAGAAATCTGGTCAGATTTTCAAGGTTTGCCATCCCTTTGCCTAGTTACTACTCTTCTGTTAAAATACCCTTTCTACAAGAATTAGCCAGGTGTAGTGGTAGGTGTCTGTAGTCCCCCTTACTTGGGAGGTGAGGTGGGAGGATCGCTTGAGTGGGAGAGGTGGAAGTTGTAGTGAGCTGAGATCATGAATGGCAGAGAGACCCTGTCTCAAAAAAATGAAAAACAGGCCTGGCGCGGTGGCTCAAGCCTGTAATCCCAGCACTTTGGGAGGCCTAGACGGGCGGATCACGAGGTCAGGAGATCGAGACCATCCTGGCTAACACGGTGAAACCCCGTCTCTACTAAAAAAAATACAAAAAACTAGCCGGGCGAGGTGGCGGGCGCCTGTAGTCCCAGCTACTCGGGAGGCTGAGGCAGGAGAACGGCGTGAACCCAGGAGGCGGAGCTTGCAGTGAGCTGAGATCCGGCCACTGCACTCCAGCCTGGGTGACAGAGCGAGACTCCGTCTCAAAAAAAAAAAAAACAAAAAAACAAAAAAAAAAAAAAAAAAGAAAAACAAAACAAAATCCTTGCGTTTCAGATATTTGAATACCATGGTTCACTGAGGCAGTACATTGGCCACAGAGTTAGCTGTGTGTCCTGCTCAGACATCTTGTTTGGTATCACTGTGTTTTAAAATTCAGGAAAAGTGGCTCTTTTAGATAGGAGTTTGTAGTCTCCAGTGGGTCCTAGTCCCTATGTCAGGTCATCTTTGTTACTTGCCTAGCCTCTGCAGCCATTTGAGTTAGCAATTTCAAGGGTTTCTTTTACATACACCACACACCCATGATACCCCCCCCCAGTCATCCAGAGTGCTCATTCATTACTCTAGAGTCTAGGTCTGCGCTGTCCGATACTGTCATCACTAGTTGCATGTGGCTTTTGAGCTCTTAAAATGCTCCCAGTCCTTAATGAGATGTGCTCCAAGTATAAACACCAAATTTTGAAAACTTAGTACGAAAAAAAGAATGTAAGCTATCTTGTTAATAACATTGGTTATATGTTGAAATATTTTTTTCTCTCTCTTACACTCTCTTTCTTGAGGCAGAGTCTTGTTATGTTTGTTGGAGTGCAGTGGTGTGATCATAGCTCACTGCAACCCCCACCTCCCAGCTCAAGGGATTCTCCCACCTTATCCTCCCGAGTTGCTGGGACTACAGGCACGCGACTACGCCCGGCTCATTTTTTTTTTTTTTTTTTTTTTTTTTTTTGAGACGAAGTCTCCCTCTGTCGCCAGGCTGGAGTGTAGTGGCGTGATCTCGGCTCACTGCAGCCTCCAACTCCCTGGTTCAAGCAATTCTCCTGCCTCAGCCTCCCGATTAGCTGGGATTACAGGCACATGCCACCACGCCCAGCTAACTTTTGTATTTTTAGTAGAGACTGAGACCGGTTTTCACTGTGTTGGCCAGGATGGTCTCGATCTCCTGACCTCGTGATCCGCTAGCCTCGGCCTCCCAAAGTGCTGGGATTACAGGCGTGAGACACCGCTACGGCCCATGCCCGGCTCATTTTTGTATTTTTTGTAGAGACGGGGTTTCACCATGTTGGCCAGGCTGGATTCGAACATTTGGGCTCAAGCAGTCCTCCCGCCTCATCCTCCCGAAGTGTTGGGATTACAAGCGTGAGCCACAGCGCCCGGCCGACCAATGTTCTTTAAATCCACCTTCTGTTCTAGATGCTGTTCAATTAGTCTGCTTTTATAGTTGTCTGAGAGCAGAGAGAAAAAGCCCCACAACTAAGTGCTGAGAGTCACCAAGTAAGGGGGACGTGGCCACAGGGCAGGAAGCAACAGTTGCAAAATTCAAATCACACACCAATGCGGTTCCTTTCTGCATCCAAGGTCAATACAAAAAAATTTTTTTTGGGTAACTTCCTCTATTGCTGGGGCTAACTGATGGGGCAGGGCACCCATGGACAAACGTTTCTATGAAGCGAAAGAACGATGAAAAGTTCTTGATGGAACGGAATGAGGAGATGGGAAGGTCAGTTTCTGGCTTGCCCTGTCTCCAACTACTCCGCCTGGAGAAGGAAAATGCTGGGAAAACGAACCTTCAGCTAAAGGTGACGCTGCTCTAAGTTTGAGGAAATTGGGAAAAGAAGACCATATCCCTAAAGTTATCCCAGTGTAGGGTCTGCCAGGCTAAGTTTCCTCAGCCCCTTCGGACGGTCCCGCCTGCAATCGTTTTCCGACTCCCGGCCAATTTAAGCTTCATCCTCGCCCGCGCCCCACCTCCATGCCTTTCCGGGCCACCCATAAAACGCCTTGAGTCCGCCATTTTAAACTCTGCTATCGCGAGATATACTTCGCCGTTTCCAGCCTGACTCATTTACTTTCTTGCGAGAGTCTCTTCTCGTCTGCTCTCGCCGTGGCCAAGGAAAGTGTCGCGAGAGCTGGTTGCCTTGGCTCCCTGTAGCTATAGCAGCCGCGGCGGTTAAGTATGCGGCGGCAGAAGCGGTGAGTGCGACACCCTCAGGGGGGCGGGGCCGGGGGTAACCGGGTGTAGGGGGTAGCGCTTGGGGAGGGGGCGCGGGGAAGGTTAGGTCGCGGGAGGAATGGACCTGAGTGTGACGTGTGGGGCAGGACCTGGGTCCTGTGGGTACAGGGACGCGGCGCCGGTCTGCTCTAGGGCACGCAGGGAGGGCTAGAGCTGCTGGGAGGTCCAGGGGGAGGGACCCGGGTGTAGTGGGGTTCAAGGGGCGCGGGCTGGAGCGTGGAGGGGTGTGTGTGTTGGGAGCAGGGTGTTTACGGAGACTCGGAACTGGATAAAGGGACCAGGCTACATTGGGAAAGAAGTGGGAAGAAATGGGGTACAGCGAGGAGGAGGGTATGTTGAATGAGAGCACAGAGGCTGGGCCCAGTTTTCTTTTCACTGGTTAGGGGGTGGAGGGAGGAGAAGGGATCAGATCTTTACAGATCCCCGGGCTCTGCCTGAGGCTGGTCGGGGACCGCGCGCCAGGATCTGGGTCCTACATGGCGTGGCGGGAATGGTGGCGTCCCAGACCGTCACTGCCTCCTTTCCCTCTTTCCGGAGAAATTCCCCACGGACACTCTGAGATGCGAAAGGGAAGTCCTGGTGAACTAGTATTAGTTGGGATGGTTCTTTTCGCTGAGAAACTACGAGTAGGATAATGAATGATTGCTATTCTAAAATAAAGCGCAGGGTGGGGGGGCGGGAGAGAGCGATTCTTGAGAAGAAAAAAACACTAAGGTTGCTTCCTCTGAAGCGTATTGAGTTGGAAGAAGGGGGTGTGTGCTAAGCTTACGTTTCTTCCCAGACTCATTCAAGTGTACAATTTCTTTACGATGTGCTTATGAAATATATGCAAGGTAGTCAGGTTAGATGATATGGTGAAAAAATGTGGAATACGACACTTAAACCTTCCAAAAATGTAACTAAAAAACCAATTTTTTTTTTTTTAATTGCAGCAGCAGGCTGAACACTAAATCTAGGGATGGTTTTAATTATTTGGATGTAAAACCTAGTGTTCCTAAAGTGTGCCTATCAAGCTAGTTGCCTTTTAAGAAATGAATTAAATTTTATTTTAGGAGACCGAACATGTTTTGAATGTCTCAATGTTGAAATAAAAGGTGTCTCTCAGGAGTTAAAATCACTGAGAGGGGAAAACATCTAGTCTTTGAGTCTTAAGGAGTGTTTTCTGGAAATAGGTGTGGACCACTTTTCTGGTTAACTGTTATTTGTAGTGAAAACAATGGCTTCAAGTCAGTCATAAAAATAATTTATTTCAATCGACAGATACGAGTTTTGTGATCATTTTTCTATCTTTTGTAAGTATAAATTTGAAAAGGATAACCTCTCGTGATTATATAACTGGATTTTTTCATGTTGAGGTTGACAAATGCATTAATTAGTATAATGGCTTTTTGGTTGGGCGCGGTGGCTCACGCCTGTAATCCTAGCACTTGGGGAGACGGAGGCGGGCGGATTGCTTGAGCTCAGGAGTTCGAGACCAGCCTGGCTAACATAGTGAAACCCCGTCTCCACTAAAAAAATGCAAAAATTAGCCAGGCATGGTGGCGCGCGCCTGCAATCCCAGCTATCGGAAAGCTGAGGCAGGAGAATCGTTTGAACCCGGGAGGCGGAGATTGCAGTAAGCCGAGATCGCACCATTGCACTCCAGTCTGGGCGACAGAGCGAGACTCCGTCTCAAAAAAAAAAAAAAAAAAGAAAAAAAAAAGGCTTTTAAAATCCTTCTTCAGCTGGTCTTGATGTGGTTAGTCACTGAACCCATTTATTTGATATATGTTAGAGTAAAACCTAATTTGTAATGTCAGCAGCTAAACTTTAAAATAGAAGTGCTTTTCTGAGGCAAGATAAAGCTTTGTGTGGTGGTTGAGTCCAAAAGATTTCTGCATGAATCCAATAACAAGCTCTACTGAACTCCTGTTATGTGTAAAGTACTGTGTCAGGCATTGCAGGGAAAAAAGATTAATTCATTTATCCACTTAATATTTATTGGGACCTATTTGTGTCTGATTGCCAAGCCTTCAGGATACAAATACAGGTAGAACTTGATCTCTGCCTTGGAATTACTCAGACCCTATGAGGGCAGACTGATAGAGAAAAAGATACTTAACAATGTAATAAGCACAATATATTAACATGAAAGTATGAGACAAGATTCTGCCCCCGAAGAGTTTTATATAGTAGTTGACAGGACAAAGAATTGTCTTTTTTTTTTTTTTTTTGCAACAGGGTCTCACTGTGTTACTTAGGCTGGAATGCAGTGGCAAGATCATGGCTCACTGCAACTTCAACCTTCTGGGCTCCAACCATCCTCATACCTCTGTCTCCTGAATAGAGCTGAGACTACAGGTGAGGGCCACCATGCCCAGCTGATTTTTTTTTGGAGATGGGGTCTTGCTATGTTGCCAGGCTGGTCTCAAACTCCTGGGCTCAAGTGATACTCCCGCCTCAGCCTCTCAAAAGTAAGAATTTTCTTTTCTTTTTTTTTTTGAGACAGGTTTTCACTCTGTTGCTCAGGCTGGAGTGCAGTGGTGTCATCACAGCTCACTGCTACCTCAACCTCCTGGGCCCAAGCTATCCTCCCACCTCAGCCTCCCGAGTAGATAGGACCACAGGTGCATGTATCCACGCCCAGTTAATTATTAAAATTTTTTTTTTAGAGACGAGGCCTTGCTATGTTGCCTAAGCTGATCTGGCTATGATACCCAGCAATCCTCCTGCCTTGGCAGCTTGGCTTCCCAAAGTGCTGGGATTACAGGCTTGAGCCACCATGCCCAGCCTAAGAGTTTTCAAAATTACAAAGTGTTAAGCAAACTCTAAACTGTGCTGCATTAGTGAAACACATAGTAAGTTTCTCAGAAGAGATAAAAGAATGGAAGTTTGAGAAGAAAATTCACTGGTCAGTTCATAAATTAAACCTTTTTTTTTTTTTTAAGACGCATTCTCTGTCGTCCAGGCTGGTGTGCAGTGGAGTAATCACGGCTCACTGCAGCCTCAGTCACCTGGGTTTAAGGAATCCTCTTGCTTTTCATCCTCTCCAAGAGCTGGGACTACAGGTGCTTGGCTAATTTTTGTACTTTTTCTAGAGACAGGATCTCCCTATGTTGCTCATGCTGATCTCGCGCACCTGGGCTCAAGTGAGCCTCCCTCCTCAGCCTCCCAAAGTGCTACGATTATAGGTGTGAGCCACCTCGCTGGTCCTATTAGTTTTTTTTAGTACTCCTTTACTGTAAATGTAAATAAATATGGACCAGGCACAGCAGCTCAGACCTGTAATCCCACCACTTTGGGAGGCTGAGGTGGGCGGATCACTTAAGGAGTTCGAGATCAGCCTGGGTAACATGGTGAAACACCGTCTCTACTAAAAATACAAAAATTAGCTGGGCATGGTGATGCCTGCCAGTAATTCCAGCCACTCGGGAGGCTGAGGCAGGAAAATCACTTGAACCCAGGAAGTAGAGGTTACAGTGAGCCGAAATCATGCCACTACACTCCAACGTAGGCAACAGAGCAAGATTCTGTCTCAAAATAAATCAATAAGTAAGTAAATAAATATTACAACAGTCTTAAGGCAATAATAATAATAGCTGACATTCATTGAGTGATTATTAATGTGCCAGGCACATTATCTCATTTTATCTTATAACAACACTCTGCTCTGCAGCTGGTACTAGTTACTTTAGTTTTAAAGAAAACTGAGGCTTAAAAAGTTCAGGAAGTTACCAAAGATTATTGAGCTAGTAAATGGTAGATTAGAGATTGGTGTCGGAAATTTATGTGATTCTAATATACTAAGAAAGATTTCTTTCTTTTGTAGGGAGAGAGGGAGTCTTGGTGTGGAGGAAGTGGGGAGAGGTTGCAGGTGGAATTGGCCGGGAGACCAGAATTCTGGGTGGGACTTGGAAGGTATAAATGGATAGGGGTATCTGTTTATTTATTCATATATTTTCTCCCTCAGATATTTACACTACATATGAGGAACTAATGTGAATGTTAGCATGATGCTAAATATGTGCATGATGCACCCAACCTGTTTGTTTTTTGAGACGGAGTTTTGCTCTTGTCCTCAGCCTCCCCAGTAGCTGGGATTATAGGCGCTCACCACCACACCCAGATACTTATTTGTATTTTTAGTAGAGACAGGGTTTCACCATGTTGGGCAGGCTGGTCTCGAAGTCCTGACCTCAGATGATTGACCCGCTTCGGCCTCCCAAAGTAGGCATGAGCCACCACATCTGGCCCCCAAATTTTATATCTTTGTAAATGGCTTCTTTAAAAATCTGAGTGAGATTAGGTCTGTAATTCCAGCACTTTAGGAGGCTAAGGCAGGAGGATTGCTTGAGGCCAGGAGTTCAAGACCAGCCTGGCCAATGGAGTGAGACCCTATTTCTACTGATAAGAAAAAAAAAAAGAATCCCCCAAAACCTAAGGGAGAATGACAAATACCATTAATGAAGTATTGATAATCAGTTCTAGACTTACTAGAATGCTCAGAGGTCAACAGTCCATTCCATTCATTTTATATTGAGGAAACTAAAGCCTAGGGAACTTTTTTTTTTCTTTTTCTTTTTTTTTGAGATGGAGTCTCGCTCTGTCGCCCAGGCTAGAGTGCAGTGGCACAATCTTGGCTTGGCTCACTACAACCTCCACCTCCCAGGTTCAAGAAATTCTCCTGTCTCAGCCTCCTGAGTAGCTGGGACTACAGGCGCCCACCACCACGACCGACTAATCATTGTATTTTCAGTAGAGACAGAGTTTCACCATATTGGTCAGGCTCGTCTCGAACTCCTTACCTCAAGTGATCTGCCCACCTTGGCCTCCCAAAGTACTGGGATTACAGGCATGACCCACTGTGCCCGGCAAGCCTAGAGAACTTTTTTATTTTTTTTTTTTTGAGACACAGTTTCGTACTTGTTTCCCAGGCTGGAGTGTAATGGTGCGATCTCGGCTCGCTGCAACCTCCGGCCCTCGGGTTCAAGCGATTCTCCTGCCTCAGCCCCCCGAGTAGCTGGAATTACAGGCATGCACCACCACGTCCGGCTAATTTTGTATTTTTAGTAGAGACGGGGTTTCTCATGTTGGTCACGCTGGTGTCGAACTCCCGACCTCAGGTGATTCACCCGCCTCGGCCTCCCAAAGTGCTGGGATTACAGGTGTGAGCCACCGTGCCTGGCTGCCTAGAGAACTTTTAAATGACTTACCCAAAGTCACATAGCTGCAATGTCCCAGATGTCCTGGTTTCCAGTTAACTGTTCCTTATACTGTACCACATTGCCAAGTTATATTTAATAATTACTGTAGAGTTATAGATGCCCTCAGCTAATTTTGGGAAACCAGTTTTGTCAAGAGGCTATTTACTGATAGATGATAGAATACAAACTGATTACTTGTTTACCTTAAACTGTACTTATACTTCCTACTTGTACTAAGGATAAGTGATTCAGGTGTTTTATTTAGGTGCTTCCTATATTTGGTTTGCTATATTACTGTTTAATTTTTCTGTCTTCAGCTGCACTGCTGGGGCATTTAATAAATGCTTCTCTGATTTAGAAAAAAGTGGAAGAGTACAATTGCATTATAACACATATTAGGCTGAATGTGGTGGCTAACGCCTATAATCCCAGCACTTTGGAGCCCACAAGTTCAAGACCATCCTGGGTATGGCAAAATAGAGAAACACTGTCTCTACAAAAAAATTAAAAAATTTAGCCAGGATGTGGTGGCATGCACCTGTAATCCCAGCTACTTAGGAGGCTGAGGCAAGAGGATCGCTTGAGCCTGGGAAGTTGAGGCTGTAGTGAGCCATGATCCCACCACTGCACTCCAGACTGGGTGACTGACAGACACTGTGTCTCAAAGAAAAGAAAAAAAGAAATACGTGCAGTTTTGTTTTGTTTTGGTTTTTTGAGATTAGTCTTGCTTCATCGCCCAGGCTGGAGTGCAACCTCCACCTCCTGGGTTCAAGTGATTCTCATGCTTCAGCCTCCCGGTAGCTGGGACTACAGGCACACCCCACCATACCCAGATAATTTTTGTATTTTTAGTAGAGACAGGGTTTCACCATGTTGTCTAGGCTGGTCTCAAACTCCTGACCTCAGGTGATCTGCCTGTCTCGGCCTCCCAAAGTGCAGGGATTACAGGTGTAAGCCACCTGCCTGGCCTCTACCAAAAAAAAATTTTTTTTTTTTGAGATGGAGTCTCGCTCTGTCTCCCAGGCAAGAGTGCAGTGTCATAATCTCAGTTCACTGCAACCTCTGCCCCCAGGTTCAAGCGATTAGCCTGCCTCAGCCTCCTGAGTAGCTGAGATTACAGGCGCCAGCTACCAGGCCTGGCTAATTTTTTTTTTTTTTTTGAGATGGAGTCACGCTCTGTGACCCAGGCTGGAGTGCAGTGGTGCAATCACAGTTCGCTGCAACCTCTGCCTCCTGGGTCAAGCGATTGTCCTTCCTCAGCCTCCCAAGTAGTTGGGATTACAGGCGTGAGCCACCATGCCCAGCTAATTTTTGTACTTTTAGTAGAGAGGGAGTTTCACCATGTTGGCCAGACTGGTCTTAAAATTCTGACCTCAGGCGATCCACCCTGCCTCATCCTCCCAGAGTGCTGGGATTATAGGCGTGAGCCACTGTGCCCGGCCCTGGCTAATTTTTTACCAAAAAATTTTAAAAATTAGCTGGGTCTGGCAGCATGCACCTATAGTCCTGGCTACTTGAGGGGCTGAGGCAGGAAGATCACTTGAGCCCTGGTATTTGAGGTTGCAGTCAGCTAAATCATGCCACTACACTCCAGCCTGGATGTCAGAGTGAGAGTGAGACCCTGCTGCTAAAAAGAGAAGACAGGTGATCTCATTTTATTTATTTATTTTTATTTATTAATGTTTTGAGATGGAGTCTCGCTGTGTCACCAAGGCTGGAGTGCAGTGGCACAACTCGGTTCACTGCAACCTCTGCCTCCCCGGTTCAAGCAATTTTCCGGCCTCAGCCTCCTGAGTAGCTGGGATTACAGGCACCTGCCACCAAGCCCGGCTAATTTTTGTATTTTTAGTAGAGATGGGGTTTCACCATGTCAGCCAGGCTGGTCTCAAACTCCTGACCTCAGATGATCCGTCCACCTTGCACTCCCGAAGTGCTGAGATTACAGGTGCGAACCACTGCCTTATTTTTATTTCTTGAGACAGGGTCTTACTTTGTCGCCTAGGCTGGAGTGCAGTTGTGCAATCACAGCTTACTGTAGACTTTACCTCCTGGACTCAAACAATCCTCTCACCTCAGCCTCCCGAGTAGCTGGAACTACAGATGTGCACCACCATGCCCAGCTAATTTTTAAAAAGTGTTTTTCACCCTGCCCTCTCAACAAAGCTTTTCCTGACTCTGCTAGGAACCAGGAAGAGAAAGCCTAATCTTTAATTTTTTTGAGGAGATGAGGTCTCACTATATTGCCCAGGCTGATCTTGAACTCCTGAGCTCAAGCAATTTTTCCACCTCAGCCCTCCAAAGTGCTGGGATTACAGGTGTGAGCCACTGCACCTGGCCAAGTGATTTCATTTTAAATTTCCATTTATTTGATATGAAGTTGAACATTTTCCATATTTATTATTATTTTTTATTTATTTTATTTATTATTATTATTTTTAGACAGAGTCTGTCTCTGTTGCCCAGGCTGGAGTGCAGTGGCATGATCTCAGCTCACTGCAACTTCTGCCTCCTGGGTTCAAGTGATTCTCTTGCCTCAGCCTCCCAAGTAACTGGGATTACAGGCATGTGCCACCATAGTTGGCTAATTTATATTTGTTGTTGTTGAGACAAGGTTTCTCTCTTGTTGCCCAGGGTGGAGTGCAATGGCGCGATCTCGGCTCACCATAACCTCTACCTTCTGGTTTGAAGCAATTCTCCTGCCTCAGCTTCCTGAGTAGCTGGGATTACAGGTGTGCGCCACCACGCCCGGCTAATTTTGTATTTTTAGTAGAGACGGGTTTCTCCATGTTGGTCAGGCTGGTCTCGAACTCCCGACCTTACGTGATCTGCCCTCCTTGGCCTCCCAAAGTGCTGAGATTACAGGTGTGAGCCACTATGCCTGGCCTAACATCTTTTTATTTCTTTTTTGGCTGTATTTCTTTCAGTGGAATTGCTTATTCTTTGCTTATTTTGTAACTGGGCTTTTTTCTTCCCATTCTACCCCTCCCCCCTCCCTGGGCCCATTTCAGTTTTTCTTTTTGTATCAAAGCTACATTTATTCTCTGAAAACATTTTTTTAAGTTTTTTTTTTTTTTGAGACAGAGTCTCGTTCTGTTGTCAAGGTTGGAGTGCAGTGGTGTGAGCTCAGCTCGCTGTAGTCTCCGCCTCTCAGGTTCAAATGGTTCTTGTGCCTCAGCCTCCTGAAGAGGCAAGATTACAGGCACCTGCCACCACGCCCAGATAATTTTTGTATTTTTTTTTAAGAATTTAATTTAATTTTAAGTTCCTGGATACACATGCAGGATATGCAGGCTTGTTACATAAATGTGTGCCATGGTGGTTTGCTGTACCTATTAACTCATCACCTAGGTATTAAGCCGTGCATACATTAGCTGTTTATCCTGATGCTCTCCCCACCCCCGCACAGGCCCTAGTGTGTGTTGTTCTCTTCCCTGTGTCCATGTGTTTTCATTGTTTAGCTCCCACTTTTAAGTGAAAACATGCGGTATTTGGTTTTCTGTTCCTGTGTTAGTTTGCTGAGGATACATGAATGGAGCTTGAAGTAATTTTTTTTTTTTTTTGGAGATGGAGTCTCGCTGTTGCCTAGGCTGGAGTGCAGTGGCGCAATCTCGGCTCACTGCAGCCTCCGCCTCCTGGGTTCAAGCAGTTCTCCTGCCTCAGTCTCCCAAGTAGCTGGGATTACAGGAACCTGCCACCACCCCCGGCTAATTTTGTATTTTTAGTAGAGACAGGGTTTCACCATGTTTGCCAGGATGGTCTCGAACTCCTGGCCTCAAGTGATCCTCTCGCCTTGGCCTTCCAATGTGCTGGGATTACAGGTGTGAGCCACTGTGCTGGGCCTTTTTTTTTGGAGAGAGATGTCTTTGTTGCCCAGGCTGGAGTGATTTCGCTCACTACAGCCTCAATTTCCCAAGCTCAGGTGATCATCCCACCTCAACGTCCCGAGTAGCTGGGACCACAGTGTGAGCCATCATGACCAGCTAATTTTTGTATTTTTTGTAGAAACAGAGTTTTGCTATGTTGCCCAGGCTGTTCTGGAATTCCTGACCTCAAGCAATCTGCCTACCTCAGCTTTGCAGAGTGCTGGGATTACAGGTGTGAGCCACTATGCTCGGCTTTATTTTTAAAAATATATGTATTTTTTTGTGGGTACATAGTAGGTGTGTATATTTATTGGGTACATGAGATGTTTTGATATGGGCATGCATTGCGTAATAATCACATCATGTAAAATGGGGAATTTATCCCCTCAGCATTCATTATTTGTGTTATGAACAATTATACTCATAGTTATTTTAAAATGTACAATTAAATTATTGACTTACAAATTATTAAGCATTTGTGCTATCAAATACTCCCTCTTACTCATTCTTTCTATTTTTTTTTTTTTTTTTTTTTTGAGATAGTCTCGCTCTGTCGCCCAGACTGGAGTGCAGTGGTGTGATCTCGGCTCACTGCAACCTCTGCCTCCCGGGTTGAAGCGATTCTTGTCCCTCAGCCTCCCAAGTAGTTGGGATTACAGGTGGGTACCACCATGCCCAGCTAATTTTTGTATTTTTTAGTAGAGACAGGGTTTCACCATGTTGGCCAGGCTAGTTTTAAACTCCTGGCCTCAACTGATCTGTTGCCTTGGCCTCCTAAAGCGATGGGATTACAGAGGTAAGCCACCATGCCCAGCCTTTCTATTTTTTTTTGGTACCCATTAACTATGCACACCTCTCTTCACTTTTCTTTTGACTAATAGGAACTCTGTCTATGTATCCCTGTATTTTTAACACATGTCGCACATATTTTCTACAATCTGTTGCATCATCTATAGTGTCTGTTGATGTGCTAAAATTTCATAACTATCTTTTTTCTTAATGGTTTCTGGGTTTTGAGGCTTGCTTAAGAAGGCTCTCTACGGGGCCGGGCGCGGTGGCTCAAGCCTGTAATCCCACCACTTTGGGAGGCCGAGACGGGCGGATCACGAGGTCAGGAGATCGAGACCATCCTGGCTAACACGGTGAAACCCCGTCTCTACTAAAAAATACAAAAAACTAGCCGGGCGAGGTGGTGGGCGCCTGTAGTCCCAGCTACTCGGGAGGCTGAGGCAGGAGAATGGCGTAAACCCGGGAGGCGGAGCTTGCAGTGAACTGAGATCCGGCCACTGCACTCCAGCCTGGGCGACAGAGCGAGACTCCGTCTCAAAAAAAAAGAAGGCTCTCTCCATACCAAAATTATAAAAATATTTTATATTCGAACTCTTTACTAGCTTAACATATTTAGCCCTTTAATTGATTTGGAATTTATTTTTATATGTTTTTGGAGGTACTCTTTTTCTCCACAAATATGTAACTGACCTAAGCCTATTTGTTGAATATCCTGTCTTTAATGATATTAAATCTTGTCTTCATCATATTCTCAATTGCCGTATATTCACCATGTGTGTGTGTATGTATGTATGCCTGTGTTTCCTTTTTTTTGTTTGTTTTTTGGAGATGGAGTCTCACTTTTGTTGCCCAGGCTGGAGTGCAATGGTGTGATCTCGGCTCAGTGCAACATCCGCCACCAGTGTTCAAGTGATTCTCTGCCTCAGCCTCCGGAGTAGCTGGGACTACAGGTGCATGCCACTACACCTGGCTAATTTATTGTAATTTTAGTAGAGACGGGGTTTCACCATGTTGGCCATGCTGGTCTCAAACTCCGGACCTCAAGTGATCCATCCGCCTTGGCCTCCCAAAGTGCTGGGATTACAGGTACGAGTCACTGCGCCCAGCCTGCATGTGTTTACTTTTGAATATCTCTGTTCTTTTCAGTTGTTTATTCCTGGGCCGATACCATACAGTTTTTTTGTTTGTTTTTTGAGACAGGTATCACCCAGGCTGGAGTGCAGGGGTGTGATACTGGCTCACTGTGGCTTTGACCTCCTGGGCTCAAATGATCCTTCCACTTTAGCCTCCGCAGTAGCTGGAATTACATGTGTGTGGCTCCATGTGTGACTAATTTTATATTTTTGGTAGAGATGAGGTTTCTCCATGGCCTAGCTGGTCTTGAACTCGTGGCCTCAAGTGATCTGTCCTCAGCCTCCCATAGTGCTAGGATTACAGGTGTGAGCCACTAAATCCTTTTGTTAATTATATGTTTTTTATTCTTTTGGTGTTTTTTTTTTTTTTTTTTTTTTTTTTTTTTTTTTTGAGACAGAGCCTTGCTTTGTCACCTAGGCTGGAGTGCAGTGGCGCAATCCCGGCTCAACTGTAACCTTCGCCTTCTGGATTCAAGTGATTCTTCCCTCTCAGCCTTCTGAGTAGCTGGGATTACAGGTACGCGCTATCACGCCCAGCTAATTTTTTGTATTCTTAGTAGAGACAGAGTTTCACCATGTTGGCCAGGCTGGTCTCAAACTACTGGCCTCAAATGGTCAGCCTGCCTCAGCCTCCCAAAGTTTTGGTGTAAGCCACCATGCCCAGCCCTTTTGGGTTTTCAAGATAGTCATATTTCTAACTGTTCATGTCTTTGCCTATCTTTGTTATGGCATGTGCAATTTTTTTTCTTATTTTGACATGTTTTAAATCTCTTTGTAGTAAAAATATTCTTTTTTTTGGTGGGAGTGACAGGGTCTCAAAAAAAGAAGAGGGTGGCAGGCTGGGTGCAGTGGCTCACGCCTGTAACCCCAGCACTTTGGGAGACCGAGGCGGGTGGATCACCTGAGGTCAGGAGTTTGAGACCAGCCTGGCCAACATGGTGAAACCCCATCTCGACTGAAAATGCAAAAATTAGCTGGGCGTGGTGGCGTGCACCTGTAGTCCCAGCTATTCTGGACGCTGAGGCATGAGAATTGCTTGAACCCAGGAGGCGGAGGTTGCAGTGAGCAGAGATCACACCACTATACTCCAGCCTGGGTAACAGAGTGAGACTCCATCTCCAACAACCAAAAAGAGGCTGGAGTGCAGTGGCACGATCACCACTCACTACAGCTTTGACCTTCTGGGCTTAAGCAATCCTCCCATCTCAGCCTCCTGAGTAGCTGGGACCAGAGGCATGTACCACCATGCCTGGCTAATTCTTTGTATTTCTTGTAGAGACGGGGCCTCACCATGTTGCCAAGGCTGGTCTCAAACTCTTGAGCTCAAGTCATTCTCCTCTCTTGGCCTCCCAAAGTGCCGAGATAACAGGTGTATGCCACCACGCCCAGCCAAATATATTCTTTTTTTTTTTTTTTTGAGATTGTGTCTCACTCTGTCTCCCAGGCTGGAGTGCTTTGGCAAGATCTCTGCTCATTGCAACCTCCGCCTCCTGGGTTCAAGGATTTTCCTGCCTCAGCTTCCCGAGTAAGTGGGGTACAGGCATGCACCACCATGCCCCGCTTGTTTTTGCATTTTTTAGTAGAGACTGGGTTTTGCCATGTTGGCCAGGCTAGTCTCGATCTCCTGATCTTGGTGATGTGCCGGCCTCGGCCTCTGTAAGTGCTGGGATTACAGCCATGAGCCACATCACTCGGCCTTCAAATATATTCTTTATCATATAGCTGGCAATGGTTTTCTAGTTTGCTGTTTACTTTTAGGGGGAATCTCTTGACTATCAGTGGGTAAAACACTTAGAATAGGCTGTTACAATGCTTGTAATATCTTGACATGAGGAAAATTCTAGGATGGTTAGAATTTGTAAAATCAAGTCTGTTGAATAAATTTATGAATTAAAACAAGGGGGAAAAGCCTACTTTTGGGTACAAATGTGATTTGACTATAAAATTCTGTATTTAATGTTTTTTATAGTTATGTGCCATCTGAGAGGGGTTGCGCTTAAAATTGGGGAGAAGCTAACTCAATAAAATTGATCAGATTAAAAATCCTCAATAGTGTATGTAAATAATAACTGTATCTGATATTTAATTATACATATAGGATAAACTGGGTTTTCTGTCTATCTATGTTGTTTTATTTTATTTTTAAGACAGGGTCTAATGCTTTCCCAGGTGGGAGTGCAGTGGTGGGATCTCAACTCACTGCAGCTTCAACCTCACTGGGCTCAAGTGATCCTCCTGCCTCAGCCTCCTGAGTAGCTGGGACTGTAGGTGCACACCACTGTGCCTGGCTATTTTTTTTGTATTTTTCATAGAGATGAGTTGTCACTGTGTTGTGTAGCCTGGTTTGGAACTCATGAGGTCAAGTGATCTGCCTGCTTCGCTCCCAAATTGCTGGGACTTACAGGTATGAGCCACTGCACCTGGTCTGTTTTATTTTATTTTTATTACTATTTTTTTGAGATGGAGTCTCGCTCTGTTGCCTAGACAGAGTGCGGTAGTGCCATCTCTACTCACTGCAACCTCCGCCTCCCAGGTTCAAGCGATTCTCCTGCCTCAGCCTCCTAAGTAGCTGGGATTACAGGTGCCTGCCACCTTGCCCAGCTAATTTTTGTATTTTTTTTTTTTTTTAGTAGAGATGGGGTTTCACCCTGTCGACCGATCTGGTCTCGAACTCCTGACCTTAAGTAATGCACCCGCCTTGGCCTCCCAGCATGCTGGGATTACAGGTGTGAGCTACTGGGCCCAGCCTATTTTTTATTCATTCATTAATTAATTCATTCATTAATTCATTCATTCTAGATCTGGGTTCTCACTGTGTTGCCCAGGCTGGCCTGGAACTCCTGCACTCAAGCCGTCCTCCCACCTTAGCCTTCCAAGTAGCTGAGCTTATTAGATAGGAGCTACCATACCTTGTACTTCACTAAGGTTTTTAATTTAGTTTGTCAATATTAAAAAATATGGACACATTTTTAATATTTAATGAGAAGTAGTAGAAAAATTGAATTCACTTTAAGGCTTACTTTTCTATCTTTTTCTCCCAGAGATTATATTTGTAGAAAAACTTATCCAAATTTTGCTTAGTTTCAGGGATAATTTCATATAATAAATTTGTGAATTATTTTATTTTTATGGCTTATATCAGGCACATACATGAATATTTGTATATTCAGGAGGTATGATGGTAGAATGTACAAAAATGTTTTTTAAAAAACTCACTCTTCTGGAATTTTTCTTATTTCTTTCAGTTTGTCTGTATAAATATTCTCTATAGATAACTGACTTTTAAGGAAAAGCTGTTATATTCGTTACACAACTTGTTGCAAATAGGAAATCTAGCCCTATTATTGTTGGTATGAAACTAACAAGCTTTTCTGTAACCCATATTTTAGTGTTTTGGCGCTGTATGGTAGCAATACCTTCCCGTGCCATGTTGAAAGCAAGAAACATGTTTCTACAAAGCACATTTTTTAAAAATAGCATTTGAGTTTTTAAATGAAAACAGAAGCCAAGGTAAGCCTATATTGTATTCTTGCAAAATACATTTTTGTTTTCTTGTGACCTGTGTCATTTTTTCTAGGATATTTGAAAGTTTCTTTTTTTCTTTCTTTCTTTCTTTTTTTTTTTTTTTTGTGAGACAGAACTGTCTCAGAAAAGTGAAAGATGTCAGTTCTTGCTCTGTGGCCCAGGCTACAGTGCAGTGGTGCGAACTTGGCTCACTGCAGCCTCTGCCTCCTGGGTTCAAGTGATTCTCCCACTTCATCCTCCCAGGTAGCTGGGACTACAGGTGTCTGCCACCATGTCCAGCTAATTTTTGTAATTTTAGTACAGTTGGGGTTTCACCATTTTGGCCAGGCTGGTCTTGAACTCCTGACCTGGAGTGATCCGCCCACCTCAGCCTCCCAAAATGCTGGGATTACAGTACAGGTGTGAGCCACTGTGCCTGGCTAAAAGTTTCTGATATAAAGCTGGCAGGAAGTGAGTGACAATTATTAAGTCTTGGAAGAAAAATTTTTAATTTTCTCCTGAGAAGAAATTTCTGAAGAAACATCTTGTAGATAATGTAGTTTCACAGTAAAGTTTTTTTATTTTTATTTTTTTATTTGAGGCAGAGCCTTGTTCTGTCACCCAGGCTGGAGTGCAGTGGTGCGATCTTAGCTCACTGCAGCCTCTGCCTCCCGGGTTAAAGCAATTCTCATGCCTCAGCCTCCTGAGTAGCTGGGATTACAAGCGTGTGCCACCACACCTAGCTCCTTTTTTTTTTTTTTTTTTTTTTTGGAGACAGGGTCTTGCTCTATCACCAAGGCTGGAGTACAGTAGCATGATTTTGGCTCACTGCAACCTCCACTTCCCAGGTTTAAGCAGTTCTCCTGCTTTAGCCTCCTGAATAGCTGGGATTACAGGCACATGCCACAACACCCTGCTAATTTTTTTTTTTTTTGTGACAGAGTCTCGCTCTGTAGCGAGGCTGGAGTGCAGTGGTGCGATCTCGGCTCACTGCAACCTCCGCTTCCCAGGCTCAAGTGCTTCTCCTTCCTCAGCCTCCTGAGTAGCTGGGATTATAGGTGCCTGCCACCATGCCCAGCTAATTTTTGTATTTTTAGTAGAGATGGGGTTTCACCGTGTTGGCCAGGATGGTCTCGATCTCCTGACCTCGTGATCCGCCCACCTCTGCCTCCCAAAGTGCTGGGATTACAGACAGGAGCCACCGTGCCCGGCAATTTTTGTATTTTAAGTAAAGACAGGGTTTCACCATGTTGGCCAGGCTGAACTCCTGACCTCAAGTGATTCGCCCACCTCGGCCTCCCAAAGTACTGGGATTACAGGCGTGAGCCACCGCACCCGGCCTCGTGGTAAAGTTTATATAGAAAAATGCATTCTCTGTGGAAACAGAACTTATTTGTGTGCCATTGTTTCATTTCTGACCTGGGCTCAGCTTTTATTTCTCTGTGCAGATCCATTTCCTTTGGTGGTACATCCTGTCTTGGATGTTGACCCCAGTCAGAGCTGTATAGTGCCAAAATAAGATAAGTTCTTTGGTTCTTTTTTGCCATTTCTTTCAACTCCTTATTTATCTTTACTCATGGTCATTGAAGATCAGAAGGGTATTTATGAACAGATGGGAATTCTGTGTGTTTCTTCAGTGTTAGTGGAACACCAGGGAGAGGCAATATCATTTTAGTATTGGATTTTCACCTTTCCTGATGCCCCCTAGGTCTAAGGAAACATCAAGCTTATTTTACAGACTTGATATAAGAAACTTCATAATTACCAAATTAAGCTTTAGACACCTCAGTGTTTTAGAGTATATTCCTGGGGCCTATGCCTTTCCATATAAATTTTACTTATTTTTTGAGACAGAAGTCTCACTTGGCCCTCCCAGCTGGAGTGCAGTGCCACAATCTTGGCTCACTGCCATCTCCACCTCCCCGGTTCAAGTGATCCTTCCACCTCAGCCTCCTGTGTAGCTGGGACTACAGACACGCGCTAGCATGCCCTGCTAATTTTTTATATTTTTAGTAGAGACTGGGTTTCATCATGTTTGCTAGGCTGGTCTCGAACTCCTGCGCTCAAATGATCCGCTTGCCTCGGCCTTCCAAAGTGCTGGGATTACAGGCATGAGCCACCAAGCCTGGTCAAATTACTCAATATTTTTGAACCTCACTTCCCTTATCTGTGAGATTAGGATAATAATAACCTACCTGAACAAATTAAATGAAGTGATAGATGTTAGTTCTTAGCACAGTAGCCATAATGTTATAGGGACTCTAAATTTCAGTTTTCTTTTTCCTTTCCTTGAACTGTTTTAAGTTTTAAAAGATAGTGATTATAAAATTACTTTTTAAGTGTATACAGTTATTTCAAATATTGTTCATGTTTGTGTTAAAAACAGTCAAACTCATTTTGGTTATGTTGGTATTATAAGAGGGAAATGTAGGGAAATGAGACAATGGAGAAAATCTGAATAACTGTTTCTTTTTGTTTGTTTGATTTTTTTGAGATGGAATCTCGCTCTGTTGCCCAGGCTGGAATGCAGTGGCATGAACTCAGCTCACTGCAACCTCTGCCTCCTGGGTTCAAGCGATTCTTCTCCCTCAGCCCCGGGAGTAGCTGGGACTACAGGCATGTGCCAGCCACCACGTCCGGCTAATTTTTGTATTTTTGGTAGAGACAGGGTTTCACCATATTGCCCAGGCTGGTCTTGAACTCCTGACTTCATAATCCACCCGCCTCGGCCTCCCAAAGTGCTGGGATTACAGGCGTGAGCCACCGCACCCGGCCAAGTCTGAGTAACTTTTGTTGAGCAATACCGTGTGGCAGGAGCTAGGCTTAACACTTCGCACACAGCAACTCATTTAATCCTTACCACTCAGTTAAGCACATTTCTTCCTCTGAAGGATTACTTCTTAGGTTTTTTTTTTTTTTTTTGAGATGGAATCTTGCTCTGTCTCCCAGGCTGGGGTGCAGTGGCATGATCTCGGCTCACTGCAACCTCCGTCTCCTGGGTTCAAGTAATTCTCGTGCCTCAGCCTCCCATGCAGCTGGGATTACAGCATATGCCACCATCCCCGGGAAACTTTTTGCATTTTTAGTGGATACAGGGTTTTACCATGTTAGCCAGGGTGATCTTGAACTCCTGAGCTCAGGCTCTCCATCCTCCTTGGGCTCCCAAAATGCTGGGATTACAGGTATGAGCCACAGCACCTGGCCTATTTCTTAGTTTTTAAAATTGAAGTTTTCTTACTTCCACCCTTTTGAATAATAAGCCTCAGGAATGGGGCCCTTAATAACTTAATGCAGACTTCAAACTTTGTATAGAATATAACAAATTATTAATGACTATTTTATTTCTAAGCTACCATATTTAGTATTTGGAAGCTATGTTCTTTAGGCTAAGTCTTTTTTTTTTTTTTGAGACGGAGTCTCGCTCTGTCGCCCAGGCTGGAGTGCAGTGGCCAGATCTCAGCTCACTGCAAGCTCCGCCTCCCGGGTTCCCGCCATTCTCCTGCCTCAGCCTCCCGAGTAGCTGGGACCACAGGCGCCGCCACCTCGCCCGGCTAATTTTTTGTGTTTTTAGTAGAGACGGGGTTTCGCCATGTTAGCCAGGATGGTCTCGATCTCCTGACCTTGTGATCCGCCCGTCTCGGCCTCCCAAAGTGCTGGGATTACAGGCTTGAGCCACTGCGCCCGGCCGCTAAGTCTTTTTTTTTTTCTTTCTTTCTTTTTTTTTTTTTTTTAAGCAAACTCTAGTAATGATATTTACTTTTTGTGGAAACCATGTCTCACTGTCCCCCAAGCTGGAGTGCAATGGCGGGATTATGGCTCACTGCAGCCTCCACCTCCTGGACTCAAGTGGTCCTCCTGAGTAGTTGGGACTACAGGTGCATGCCACCACACCTGGCTAATTTTTGTATTTTTTGTAGAGATGGGGTTTCACCATGTTGCCCAGGCTGGTCACAAACTCTTGGGCTCAAGCTATCCTCCTGCCTTGGCCTCCCAAAGTGCTGGGATTACAGGCATGAGCCACTGTGTCTGGTCAATATTTACTTTCTAATTCCTGCCTTTAGAAATATATTAGCTGCCCTGAATATATTAGGTTTTTCAGTTGTATGAAACTGTTCAGTTAGGAGTAATGAATTTGATATCTATTAGTCCTTTTCTTATTTATTTATTTTGAGATGGAGTCTTGCTCTGTTGCCCAGGCTGGAGTGCAGTGGCGCGATCTTGGCTCACTGCAAGCTCTGCCTCCCGGGTTCACACCATTCTCCTGCCTCAGCCTCCCGAATAGCTGGGACTACAGGTGCCCGCCACCACGCCCGGCTAATTTTTTTGTATTTTTAGTAGAGATGGAGTTTCACCGTGTTGACCAGGATGGTCTCAATCTCCTGACCTCGTGATCCGCTTGCCTCAGCCTCCTAAAGTGCTGGGATTACAGGCGTGAGCCCCTGCACCTGGCGCCTATTAGTCCTTTTCAACAAATATCACCAGTAAGGCTTGAATTGTTTTTTGAAATGAGAAAAGCAGCAGATTGTTTATTTGAATTTGAATGTAGAGTGTTTGTCACTCAACACCTTAATACTGATCAGGCTAAGAGATGGGCTCTTCCTATGTTGCCCAGGCTGTACTCAACTCCTAGGCTCAAGTAATTCCTTCCCACCTCAGCCTCCTGATTGGCTGGGACTACAGGTGAGCAGCATCACACCCCACTTTGTGTTTTGATTAGTTCTCTTTACTTTTTTTTTAATCATGGTAAAATAACATAATATTTATCATCTTAACCATTTTAAGTGTACAGTTCAATAGTGTTGCATACGTTCACATTGTTGTGCAACCACTCTCCAGCACTGTGTCTCATCTGTTTTTTTTTTTTTTTTTTTTTTTTTTGAGGCGGAGTCTTCACTCTGTCGCCCAGGCTGGAGTGCAGTGGCACCATCTCGGCTCACTGCAAGCTCCGCCTCCCGGGTTCGCGCCATTCTCCTGCCTCAGCCTCCGGAGTAGCTGGGACTACAGGCGCCCGCCACCGCGCCCGGCTAATTTTTTGTATTTTAGTAGAGACGGGGTTTCGCCGTGTTAGCCAGGATGGTCTCGATCTACTGACCTCGTGATCCGCCCGCCTCGGCCTCCCAAAGTGCAGGGATTACAGGCGTGAGCCACCGCGCCCGGCCTGTTTTTTTTTTTTTTTGAGACATCCTCACTTTGCCGCCCAGGCTGGAGTACGGTGGGGTGATCTCAGCTCACTGCAACCTCTGCCTCCTGGGTTCAAGCGATTCTCCTACCTCACCCTGCCGAGTGGCTGGAATTACAGTCCTGTACCACCACGCCTGGCTAATTTTTGTATTTTTAGTAAAGACAGGGTTTCACCATGTTGGCTAGGCTGGTCTTGAACTCCTGATGTTGGGTGATCCGCCCATCTTGGCCTCCAAAAATGTTGGGATTACAGGTGTGTGCCACCACACCTGGCCACCCTGTTTCATCTCCAAATCCATTAAACTGAGACTCTAAATCCATTAAACAAGCCCCCCATTCCTCCTTCCCCAAAGTGCCTAGCCACCACCATCCAACTTTCTGTTTCAGTGAATTTGACTATTCTTCATGACTCATATAATGGAGTCATTGAGTATTTGTCCTTTTGTGACTGGCTTATTTCAGTTAGTAAAATGTCCTCAAGTTCATCTGTGTTGTAGCATGTGTCAGATTTTCCTTCCTTTTTAAGGCTGAATCAGTTATATGTATGTACTACATTTGCTTACCCGTTCTCTTAGGTGGCTCCTACCTGTTGTCTATTGTGAATAATGCTGCTATGAACATGGGTATACAGTTATCTCTTTATTTATTTTTTGAGATAGAATCTTGCTCTGTTGCCCAGGCTGGAATGCATTGGCATAATCATGACTCACTGCAGTCTTGATCATCTGGGCCCAAGTGGTCCTCTCACCTCAGTTTCCCAAGTAGCTGGGACTACAGGCACACGCCACCACATCCACTAATTAAAAAAAAAATTGGCCAGGTGTGGTGGCTCACACCTGTAATCCCAGCACTTTGGGAGGCCAAGGTGGGTGGATCATGAGGTCAGGAGATCGAGACCATCCTGGCTAACATGGTGAAACCCCATCTCTACTAAAAATACAAAAAATTAGCCAGGTGTGGTGGTGGGCGCCGGTAGTCCCAGTGAGTTGTGAAGCCAGCTGGACCTCCTGGGTTGAGTGGGGACTTGGAGAACTTTTCTGTCTAGCTAGAGGATTGTAAACACAGCAATCAGCACTCTGTGTTTAGCTGAAGGATTGTAAATGCACCAATCAGCACTCTGTAAAAATGCACCAGTCAGCACTCTGTGTCTAGCTAAAGGATTGTAAATATGTCAACACTCTGTAAAAATGGACCAATCAGCACTCTGTAAAATGGACCAATCAGCAGGACGTGGGCAGAGACAAATAAGGGAATAAAAGCTGGCCACCCCAGCCAGCAGTGGCAACCCACTTGGGTCCCCTTCCATGCTGTGGAAGTGTTGTTCTTTCGCTCTTCACAATAAATCTTGCAGTTGCTCACTCTTTGGGTCCATGCCACCTTTAAGAGCTGTAACACCGTGAAGATCTGTGGCTTCATTCTTGAAGTCAGCGAGACCAAGAACCCACTGGAAGGAACCAACTCTGGACATACCAGCTACTTGGGAGGCTGAGGCAGGAGAATGGCATGAACCAGGGAGGTGGAGCTTGCAGTGAGCCAACATTGCACCATTGCACTGTAGTCTGGGCAACAGTGTGAGACTCTTATCTCAAAAAAAAAAAAAAAAAATTTGTGGAGCTGGAGTCTAACTATGTTGCCCAGCCTTGTCTCAAACTCCTGAGATCAAGCAATCCTCCTGCGTCAGCCTCCCAAAATGCTGGGATTACTGGTGTGAGCCAATGTGCCTGGCGAGTTAGCTCTTTGAGAGCATACTTTCAATTCTTTTGGATATGTAACCAAAAGTAGAATTGCTGGATCATATGTAATTTTATTTTAATTTTGAAGAACTATCATACTATTTTTCATACTGGCTATTTACCATTTCACATTCTTACCATTGTGCACAAGGTTACTAATTTCTCCACGTCCTTGCCAACACTGTTTTTTTTGTTTGTTTTTGTTTTTTTTTTGTGTGTGTGTGTGTGTGTTTTTGAGATGGAGTCTTGCTCTGTCGCCCAGGCTGCAGTCAGTGGTGTGATCTCGGCTCACTGCAACCTCCGCTTCCTGGGTTCAAGCGATTCTTCTACCTCAGCCTCCCAAGTAGCTGGGACTACAGGTGCGCAACACCACACCTGGCTAATTTGTATATTTTTAGTACAGACGGGGTTTCACCACACTGGCCAGGCTGGTCTCGAACTCCTGAGCTCATGATCTGCCCCCCTCAGCCTTCCAAAGTGCTGGGATTATAGGCGTGAGCCACTGTGCCTGGCCACCGTTTTTTTTTTTTTAATAGTAGCCATCCTAATAAGTATGAGGTGATATCTCACTGTGGTTTTATTTTCCCTAATGATTAGTGATCTTGAGTGTCTTTTCCTGTGTTCATTGGCCATTGGTGTATCTTCTTTGGAGAAATGTCTGTTCAAGTTCTTTGTTTATTTTATAATTGTGTATTGTTGTTGTTGAGTTGTAGGAGTTTTTTTGTTGTTTTTGTTTTTGTTTTTGAGACAGGGTCTTACTCTGTCACCCAGGCTGGGGTTGAGTGGCATGATCTCGGCTCACTGCCACCTCTGCCTCCCAGGTTCCAGTGATTCTTCTGCCTCGGCTTCCCAAGTAGCTGGCATTACAGGTGTGCACCACCACACCTGATTAATTTTTTTGCATTTTTAGTAGAGACCAGGGCTTAGTAGAGACAGGTTTAGTAGAGATGGGGTTTTGCCATGTTGGCCAAGCTGGTCTCAAGCTCCTGGCCTCAAATGATCTGCCCACCTTGGCCACCCAAAGTGCTGGCATTACAGGTGTGAGCCACCGCACATGGCAGGAGTTCTTTATATATTGTGGATATTAACTCCTTATCAGAGTAATGATTTACAAATATCTTCTCCCATCTCATGGGTTGTCCTCTCTCTTTTCCTTTGATTCACAGTTCTGGTTTTTAAAAATTTTATTATATATTTTGTAAGACATTTAAAAGAATAATACAGTAAACGTTTTTATAACCACTATCAAATTAAATATAAGTAAATTAGTTTGCTCCCGAGTTTCCCTTTATTGATTACAAGACCCCTCACCAAAGGTAACCACTAATGAATTTGATTTTTCTCTGACTAGTTTATACTCCTTAGACAGCCTCTTGTCATGACTGAAGTAAAAATTCTGCAAAGATCCTGGGGAAGGCTAAGGTGGGAGGAGTTCTTTCTTAAATTTTTGTGATGCTGTTGTCCAAAGCCCAGTTCAGCACCCTATCAGAGATACTTGCACATAATAGGTATACAGGAATGTTTGTTGAATGACTATTTGGAACCCATGTACTTGTGATTGAAGATATTTTGTACCATTATTTTTTTCTTTTGAGACGGAGCCTTGCTCTGTCGCCCAGGCTGGAGTGCAGTGGCCGGATCTCAGCTCACTGCAAGCTCCGCCTCCCGGGTTCACGGCATTCTCCGGCCTCAGCCTCCTGAGTAGCTGGGACTACAGGCGCCCACCACCTCGCCCGGCTAGTTTTTTTTTTTTTTTTGCATTTTTTAGTAGAGACGGGGTTTCACCATGTTAGCCACGATGGTCTCGATCTCCTGACCTTGTGATCCACCCGTCTCGGCCTCCCAAAGTGCTGGGATTACAGGCTTGAGCCACCGCGCCCAGCCCTGTACCACTATTATACTATTTTCTCTCTCTCTCTTTTTTTTTTTTGGTGACAGAGTCTTATTCTGTCACCCAGGCTGGAGCGCAGTGGTGCGATCTCAACGCACCGCAACCTCCACCTCCTGGGTTTGAGCAATTCTCCTTTCTCACTCTCCCAAGTAGCTGAGACTACAGGCGCACACCACCACGCCTGGCTAATTTTTGTATTTTTGTTAGAGACAGGTTTTCACCTTGGTCAGGCTGGTCTTGAACTCCTGACCTCAGGTGATCCACCCACCTCAGCCTCCCAAAGTGCTGGGATTACAGGCGTGAGCCACCATGCCTGGCCACTATTATACTATTTTTTTTTCTTTTTTGAAACGGAGTCTCGCTCTGTCACCCAGGCTGGAGTGCAGTGGCGTGATCTCAGCTCACTGCAAGCTCCGCCTCCCGGGTTCATGCCATTCTCCTGCCTCAGCCTCCCGAGTAGCTGGACTACAGGTGCCCACCACCACACCTGGCTAATTTTTTTGTATTTTTAGTAGAGACAGGGTTTCACAGTGTTAGCCAGAATGGTCTCGATCTCCTGACCTCATGATCCACCCACCTTGGCCTCCCAAAGTGCTGGGATTACAGGCGTGAGCCACCATGCCTGGCTATTATACTATTTTGATATGAAGTGAAGTTTAGATATCTCTGTGTTAGGATTACTGTATACCAATAAATAGACTGCTATGGCAAAGTAAATGTTTTCTTAGAGGTAGTGGAACTGAGGGCAAACTTGAGTTGGGAACATTTTAGCTCTAAATACATACAGTACATTTAGCTGCCTTGGCTAATTTAACTTTTAGACAGGGCAAATGGAATAAGGCAATGTTGAGGTGCTACGTTTTTGGTTCAGAAAAATGGCTGTAAGTTTTGAAAGAAGGCGTGATTCTGGTAAGATCTGACTGTGGACAAGGGGCTGTTGAAATAAACTGCAGTGTTTTCAGGGCAGTGGTGAAGGACTTGACCTCCATAATAGCTGAAAATGAAGTCCTTCTATAACGAAGCCATAGTAGCAGCAGCAGCAGCTGTTGCCACTGCCACCTGCATTCAGTGGCTGTGTGAGGTGGCTAGACCAGGAAGTGATTCCATGGCACTAGGCATGTATAACGAAGGACTTTGGCTCTGGCAGAGTGGTTGTACAGGTTGTGGGTGTCACTTTAAACATACAAAGATCTGCTTGCTGGAGGAGGGGCAGCTTCTTGAGGATCAGGTGTGCAACTGAAAGGGATGAGCTCATCCTTCTAACCAGACCTGCTCTAGACACTGACTGAATGTTTTCCTAATTGCAAGTCCTGCAGCTGGGAGAAGCAGGAAATGATTGACGCTTCAGGCACTTGGTGAGTAGTAAAAAAAAAAAAAAAAGAAAGGAAAAAGTTAAAAAGGCATTTTTGGGGAAGCTTTTGAAATATGTGTGTGAATATCAGGTTGAAGGTGACATACACACACATAATCTTTCTCTAAGTTGAGGATTGCAGTAAAGTGTATTGTGTTGAGGAAAGCAAAGCTTTGGTGGTTCTAACTTTATTCTACTACTTCCTTTTGAGGTGACTTTTCATGACTTAACAATTTTGTTTCCTACAGTGTCTTGACTGGTTTCATTTCTCTAGGAAATAAGAATCCTGGGAGCTCCTTTTTTATTTTCAAGGATCTTCATGGCTTGTTTTGGAGCTTTTATTGAGGAAACATCCCACATTTGAATACTTCTGTGTTGGATTTCAGAGCTCCTATACATGATCCTGTTTTGTTTTAATTTACCCAAACTTTCCTATTCACTTTAGGTAAGGTTCTTAAAAATGAAATTGGTTTAGAAAAGAAATATCAATTGTTTATCATTTATTTATTTGTAACCTTTATTTTAGGTTCCAGGGTACATGTGCAGGTTTGCTATATAGGTAAACTACATGTTTTGTAGTATAAATTATTTCGTCATCCAGGTAATAAGCATAGTACCTGATAGGTAGTGTGTGTTTTTTTTTTTTGAGATGGAGTTTCGCTCTAGTCACCCAGGCTGGAGTGCAGTGGCGCCATCCCAGCTCACTGCAACCTCCACCCCCCAGGTTCAAGCGATTCTCCTGCCTGAGCCTCCTGAGTAGTTGGGATTACAGGCAGCCGCCACCACACCCAGCTAATTTTTGTATTTTTGTTAGAGATGGGGTTTCACCATGTTGGCCAGGCTGGTCTCAAACTCCTAACCTCAGGTGATCCGCCTGCGTCAGCCTCCCAAAGTGCTGGCATTGTAGGCATGAATCACCGCGCCCGGCCCCTGATAGGTAGTTCTTTAATTCTCACCCTCCTTCCACCTTCTATCCTCAAGTAGGCCCCAATTGTTTATTATTTTGAATGGAACTTTTTATCTTGAGATAATTCTAGATTTATACAGAGTTAAATAATATTGATCTGATGTTTCATTTACCTCGTTTCCCCCAATGGCAATATCTTCCAAAATTACAGTACAATTTTACAACCGGGATATTGATGTTGATACAGTCAAGGTACCAAATATTTTCATCACCACAGGATCTACTGTGTTGTCCTTTTATAGCTACCCCCACTTCCCTTCCACCCCTATACCTTTCTTAACTCCTGTCAACCGCTAATCAAAAAATCAGTTTTTAGCAGAGAAAATTTTACGTGCAATCCTGAGAAGTTCTGTATGAAAGATACACATGGCCTTATGAAAAGAGCCCTTGGGTTAAACGCGGTGGCTCACAACTGTAATCCCAGCACTTGGGAGTCTGAGGTGGGTGGATCACCTGAAGTCGGGAGTTCAAGGCAGCCTGACAAACATGGAGAAACCCCGTCTCTACTAAAAATACAAAATTAGCCGGGTGTGATGGCGCATGCCTGTAATCCCAGCAACTCAGGAGGCTGAGACAGGAGCATTGCTTGAACTCAGGAGGCAGAGGTTGCAGTGAGCCATGATTGCGCCACTGCACCCAGCAAGGGCAAAAAGAGCGAAACTCGGTCTCAAAAAAAAAAAAAAAAAAAAAAAAAAGAAAGCCCAAAACTGCAATTGATTTTGGTTCATTGTAGCTCTTTACCTTGGACAAATAATTTTAATTTCTCTGTGCTTCAGTTTTCTTATCTATACAATGGGATAGCGGTATATTAACCTATTTTGCAGGATTTTTGAGAAATTGTAAAGCTCTTTCAAAAAATAAATATTATATAGATTATTATTAGCAGCAGGGATAATTGTTTTCAAACTAGAAAGTATATAGCAAGTTAAAAACTGGAAACTGTAGCCCAAGATGGTAATAGTGAACATTTTTAAATGAATTTAAGTCTTAAGGGTGAAATGAATTACATTTCAGGATGCTGAGTTAACTGGCTGATGATCTCAGAGCCACTGTTGTTAATCTTTGAGAAACCATAAAGACTAGAGAGAGACAAATGTCTTTATATCCAAAAAGAGGAAAGGAAAGTAGTTGGAAAACCATAGACGTGTAAAATTGTTAAATCTTGGGAAAATTCAATTATAAATGACTAAATATAATATGGAGTATTAAGGAGAAAGAAGAGTATGGGTTGATTGATCATAACAAATTCTATTTCTATTTTTGGATTTCATTACTTCTATTTAGGATTAAAAGTTTTGTGGATCAGGGGATTGTTCTACATATAGTGAGTCAAAATCCCATTAGTTTCACAGTCTTTCATGTGGCTGATCATGTGTAGTGATACAAATTTCATTGATTGGTTAAGTGTATGTGTCAGACATTGAATAACTGTATCCACTGACCATCTTGATTTTACCAGGAAGGTCCCTGGTAGATTATTCTTATTTTTTCCATGGGCAGTCAGTCTGCATGGGTTATTTTATTTTTTTTGAGATGGAGTCTTGCTCTGTTGCCCAGGCTGGAGTGCAGTGGTGTGATCTCGGCTCACTGCAACCTCTGCCTCCCGGGTTCAAGTGATTCTCCTGCCTCAGTCTCCCAAGTAGCTGGGATTACAGGTGTCCACCACCATGCCTGGCAAATTTTTATATATTTAGTAGAGACAGGGTTTCACCAAGTTGGTCAGGCTGCTCTTGAAATCCTGACCTCGGGTGATCCACCTGCCTTGGCTTCCCAAAGTGTTGGGATTACAGGAGTGAGCCATCACACCTGGCCTCCTTTTCCATCTTAACTAAGCACTTACATAACCACTGAACGGGTTCATTCTGTCCGTTGCCCCCATACCGCTGATTTATCAAGACAGGAGAATAGCAATGGAGAAAGAGTTTAATTCACGCAGAGCTGGCTGCACAGGAGACCAGAGTTTAATTATTACTCAAATCAGTCTCCTGGAATATTCCAGGATTGGGGTTTTAAAGGCTAATTTGGTGGGTAGAGGGCCAGAGAGTGGGGAGTGTTGATTGCTTAGGTCACCAATGAAATCACAGGGAGTCGAAGCTGTCGTTTTACACTGAGTCAGTTCCTGGGTGGGACCACAAGACCAGATGAGACGGTTTATTTATCTGGATGGCACCAGGTGATCCATCGAGTTCAGGGTTTGAAAAATATCTCGAGCACCAATCTTAAGTTTTACATTAGTGATGTTATCCCTAGGAGCAGTTAGGGAGGTGCAGAACCTTGGGACCTTTAGCTGCATGATTCTTTTTTTTTTTTTTTTTTTTGAGACAGAGTCTCGCTCTGCCGCCCAGGCTGGAGTGCAGTGGCGTGATCTTGGCTCACTGCAAGCTCCGCCTCCCGGGTTCACGCCATTCTCCTGCCTCAGCCTCCCGAGTAGCTGGGACTACAGGCGCCCGCCTCCTCGCCCGGCTAGTTTTTTTGTATTTTTTAGTAGAGACGGGGTTTCACCGTGTCAGCCAGGATGGCGCTGCATGATTCTTAAAGCATAATTTCTAATCTTGTAGCAATTTTTTAGTCCTACAAAGGCAGTCTAGTCCCCAGGCAAGAAGAGGGTTTGTTTTGGGAAAGGGCTGTGTTTTTGTCTTTATTTCAGAGTTAAACTGTAAACTAAGTTCCTCCCAAAGTTAGTTCACCTTTTGTCCAGAAATGAACAAGAACAGCTTGGAAGTTAGAAGCAACAGGGAGTCAGGTAGGTCAGATCTCTTTCACTGCAATAATTTTCTCAGTTATAATTTTTGCAAAGGTGGTTTCACTTACCATGAACTATGGCCATGACTTTTTGCAATTTGAGGTTTGACAGTAAAACTAGCATGAATTTCCTTTCCTTCTTCACAATTTCATACATAGATTTGTTCTTATGGTAGACCTTAGCAGCTTTAGTGTAGCAGCTTAGCAGCTTTTTTTCTTTCCTTATTAAGTCGATAATTTTCACTTTTTCACTTAAAGGAAGCGCCTTATGGCTTCTCTTTAGCCTGTTGAATTGCCAGTATCACTACTCTTGCATTTGGGGAACATTGTTAAGTAAAATAAAGTTATTTGAACACAAGCACTGAGAGACCCTGACAGTCGATCTGATAATTGAAGGGTTACTAAGTGACTGTTGGGTGGGAAGTGTAGACATGTGGATAAGCTGGACAAAGATGATGCATGTCCTGGTCACTCACAAAATTTTTGTGTAATATTTTCAGGCCATGTTGACCTCAGGTAACAGAAACCTTGGAAACCACTGATGAGGGCAGGGTCGGGGGAACAACACGACCACTACTTTATTCTTTTTTTTTTTTTTTTTTTTTTGAGACAGGATCTCACTCTGTTATTCAGACTAGAGTGTGATGGCCTGATCTCAGCTCATGGCAACCTCCACCTCCCCGGCTCAAGCAATTCTCCTGCCTCAGCCTCCTGAGTAGCTGGGATTACAGGCACGTACCACTACTGCCTGGCTAAATTTATTTTTTTTGAGACAGAGTCTCGCTCTGTTGCCCAGGCTGGAGTGCAGTGGCTTGATCTCGGCTCACTGCAAGCTCCGACTCCCGGGTTCACACCATTCTCCTGCCTCAGCCTCTCGAGTAGCTGGGACTACAGGCACCCGCCACCACGCCCGGCTAATTTTTTTGTATGTTTAGTAGAGACGGGATTTTACTTTGTTAGCCAGGATGGTCTCGATCTCCTGACCTCGTGATCCGCCTGCCTCAGCCTCCCAAAGTGCTGGGATTACAGGCGTGAGCCACTGCGCCCGGCTTAATTTTTGTATTTTTAGTAGAGATGGGGTTTCACCATGTGGGTCAGGCTGGTCTTGAACTCCTGACCTCAAATGATCCACCTGCCTTGGCCTCCCAAAGTTCTGGGATTACAGGCATGAGCCACTGCACCCGGCCTCTTTTTTTTTTTTAATTGGATCTTGACTCTGTTGCCAAGGCTGGAGTGCGGTGGCACCATCTCAGCTCACTGCAATGTCCACCTCCTGGTTCAAGCGATTCTCCTGCCTCAACCTCCCGAGTAGCTGGGATTACCGGCGCACACCACCATGCCCAGCTAATTTTTGTATTTTTGGTCAAGATGGGTTTTTCACCATGTTGGCCAGGCTGGTCTCAAAATCCTGACCTCAAGAGATCCGCCCACCTTGGCCCCCCAAAGTGCTGGGATTACAGGCGTCAGCCACCGTGCCCAGCTGATTACTTTCTGTAAGACTAGCATTTAGGTAATTCTGTGGTGTACTTGAGAGGGATTTTCATACTCTTCTTGCTTTCTAGGAGCTGTAAGTCCAGTCAAAGACTTAAAAACCCTTGTTCTAGAGACAGGGTGGTTAATGTTCATAATGACATAATGCTATTTGATATAATTTTTAGAATTATGCAAGATATAGTTAAATAAATGAATTTAAATAATAATGATACTATAACATTAGAAGCCCAAATATGTGGCCCCTATCTCCCTTTCTTCTTTCTTTAGAGTCCATTTGTGTGAGAAATACAGAGATTTCTTGGATGATTTTTGCTGCTCAGGTCTGTGATTAACAGCCAAAGTTTCTCCAAAATATATTCTTTGGATCAGTTTTTTCCTCTTCCCTCTACTCTTTCTGCAATATTCCTCTTCTCAGTAATGTGTACTTGAGTGAAACAACCAGCTGTTTAAGGTACACATGCTCTGCTAACATTGTGAATTAATCTCAGAATAAAAACTAGAGTCATCTGTGATTGCACAGGGATTGCACCTGTGACTAGCCACTGCATTCCTGCCTGAGCAACATAGTGAGACTCCGTCTTTAAAAGAAAATAGTGGTGGGGCATGGTGGCTCACACCTGTAGTCCCAGCACTTTGGGAGGCTGAGGTGGGTGGATCATGTGAGGTCAGGAGTTCGAGACCAGGCCTCGCCAACATGGTGAAACCCTGTCTTGACTAAAAATACAAAAATTAGCTGGGTGTGGTGGCATGCATCTGTAATCCCAGCTACTTAGGAGGCTGAGGCAGGAGAATCACTTGAACCCGGGAGGCAGAGATTGCAGTGAACTGAGACTGTGGCACTGCACTCCAGCCTGGGTGACAGAGTGAGATGCTGTCTTAAAAACAAACAAAACCAAGATTTTTTTAAAAAGTTAAAAAAAAAAAACCCTAGACTCAAATTAGTTATGTAGTTTTCCTGTTTTTCATCTACTTCATGGTATATTCTTCCTTACAACCTAGAGTCAAAGGCTAGAATATTTTCTCTTAGGTTCCTTATTAGCTAAGATCAAGTCCATCTCTTATTTTTGTTTGCTAGAACTCCAGTTTAACAGCTCTGAATTAAGTTCCCCCTCTCTCCAGGATCAAATGCTAAAGCCTTTCACTTGATATAAAGCAGTCTCTTCCCCACCCCTCCCCACCCCAATCCTACAGTTTATTTAAAAGTCCCAGCCTAGGTAATATACTGAGACCCTGTTTCTTCAAAAATTTTTAAAAAATTAGCTGGGTCTGGTGGTACACACCTGTAGTCCCAGCTACTGGGAGGCTGAGGGTAGAAGATTGCATGAACCCAGGAATTTGACGGTGCAGTAAGCTGTGATCACACCACTGCAGCCAGCCTGGGCAACAGAGCAAGAACCTGTCTCTTAAAAAATAAAAAGTCCCCAAATTTTGTCACTACATTCTAAAATCTAGAGTCTTTTATTGGCTGGGTGCAGTGGCTCACACCTGTAATCTCAGCACTTTGGGAGGCTGAGTCGGGCAGATAACTTGAGGTCAGGAGTTTGAGACCAGCCTGGCCAACATGGCGAAGCCCCATCTCTACTAAAAACACAAAAACTAGCTGGGCGTAGTGGCACCCACCTGTAATCCCAGCTACTTAGGAGGCTGAGGCAGAAGAATCACTTGAACCTGGGAAGTGGAGGTTACAGTGAACTGAGATCATGCCACGGCATTCCAGCTTGGGTGACCGAGAAAGACTCAGACTCAAAAAAAAAAAAAAAAAGAGTCTTTTATTTTCCAATCTCATTCCTACTGTGGAGTCACTCAGTTCCTGCCTTTACTGCCAACATCAGCATTATCATTAGCATCTCAGAAATAAAAGACAACAATGATGGTTTGACTTCGGGGTTACTCCAGAGGGAGTCATTTTGGTTTTTCTTAGAGAAATCCTCTGTTTCTCTTTTATGACTTTTTTTTTTTTTTTTTTTTTTTTTTTTTGAGACGGAGTCTCGCTTTGTCGCCCAGGCTGGAGTGCAGTGGCCGGATCTCAGCTCACTGCAAGCTCCGCCTCCCAGGTTCACGCCATTCTCCTGCCTCAGCCTCCCGAGTAGCTGGGACTACAGGCGCCCGCCACCTCGCCCGGCTAGTTTTTTGTATTTTTTTTAGTAGAGACGGGGTTTCACCGGGTTAGCCAGGATGGTCTCGATCTCCTGACCTCGTGATCCGCCCATCTCGGCCTCCCAAAGTGCTGGGATTACAGGCTTGAGCCACCACGCCCGGCCATGACTTTTAAGAGAAGCAAAATGTTCTTTTATTAAATTGAACATTCTGTTGTACCCTTCTCTATTTGCTAGTGGAAACCAATAATGAAAAGTTATGGAATGTGACCAAATAGGACTTTTCAGCCTGTGCTTTTCCATTACCCTCCTCACTACCCTCCAAGGATTTTTCTTGATTGATTTACTCAAATCCTAAAGATTGTTTCTCCCTGATAATAATATTTATATTTTTTCAGATACCTTTGTCTATTCCGGTCTAAGGTGGACCTATTGTGGTGTTACATATTCCCTGTGAAGTACTTGGAAAATATGACTTGTTAAGTTTTGTTGAAGCACAGTTTTACAAAATACTGTTGTAACCAGTCATCCAACTTTAGAATACCTGAACATTTAAACTAAAACCCTATTTTAAAAAATAATAAACTGAAACCCTGTATATCACTCTCCCTCTTGACGTAGTTAGCAATCATGTACACAAAACCTTTTCTTTCCATTTTTTCTTTTTTTTTTTCTTTTTGAGACAGGGTCTTGCTCTGTGGCCCAGGCTGGAGTGCAGTGACACAATCACTGCTCACTGGGGCCTTGACCTCTCGGGCTCAAGGGATCCTCCCACCTCAGCCTGGAGTAGCTAGGCCAGAGGTTCATGCCACCATAGCAGGCTAATTAATTTTTTTTTTTTTTTGGTAGAGAAGAGGCCTCCCTATGTTGCCCAGGCTGGTCTCGAACTCCTGGGCTCAAATGATCCTCCCGCGTTGGCCTCCCAAAATGCTGGGATTACAGACATGAGCCCCTGCACCCGGCCTACAAAACCTTTTCTACAGGCAATTCTACACTCACCTAACACGAACTTGTAGTTACTCAATTTATTTTGAATGGAGAAGCCCAGTGGTTGATACAGGGTTCTCTTTCTATTTGGCACAGAACCTCTTGTGCAGTCTTGAAGAGGGAATAAGAAATGTCTGAAAATAACTTGTGCAAGGCAGAATGTAAGTATCATAGCAGATTTTTATGGGAGTTGTTTTCTGAGGGGCCTCTGGAGAGATTACAATCTATTAGAGTGAGATTTCCCTGTGGATCACTTCCCTTACCTGGATGAGACATGAAAAGTAATGTTGTCTGGTTGTAATCAGGGTTGAAGCTCTGTAACTCTGTCCCAGTACTCTAGTTTTATTTGATTGGTTTCACAATGAATGTATACCTATATTTTAATGACTTGATTGAAGAGCTTGGTCTTGATATTTGTATATCTTTATTTGCAGTCAGCACTTACCAGTAGAAATTTTGTGTTTCACACTTCGAAATGGCATTACTACCTCCTCCTCCACCTGGCACTCAGAGACCTGAATTAGAATGCTAATGGTTAACAAGAAAAGCAACAGTGTTTTTTTTTTTTTGTGGCACTTTTCCTGTGGCCAAAGGACTACTTCAATTTAATATACTGTATTGTTAAAATGTAAGAGCTTAATTAGTTTTGGACATTGCCCATGTTTGTTAAATTTTACCAATAAATCTTAATTGTATCTTTTTTTTAGTGAACTCATATATTTTCTCTCAACCTATAGAAATACAACAGACCTTCATATTTGGCAAGGAGTCTACTGATGAGTTTTTTCATCAGTATGCTTATAAAACAACCTCTTTCAATAAAACTGTTTTATAACTTCAGATAATACATAGAAGGGTGTGTGTTGGTCCTCTGGGGCCTTTGTGCCCTGCCTGCAAATGCAAGTTCTCCGTTGACTGATCACATGTTTGGGGGTGGGACCCTGCCTGCTGTTTGTTTTTGGTGATATAACTAGGTCTCTTCCCCGAGAGAGGGGTGGAGATCTTTCCCTGTTGCGGACTTTGGGGTTGGGAACCTTTAGATCCCAAGCATTTTAAAATTGACTCAGATTCCAATGGCTCAGTTTAAATAATAATTTTCTTTAATAGTGTGGCTCGTTTAAAACAGTTGGAAGAGTTTTGCTTATTAAAATGATTTAATTTAAGCCCAGTCTTGGAATTCTGAATTAGGGATTCCAATAATAACATTGTTTTAATTATTCTGTAAACAACTACAAATATGTTGTCTTCTCGTGCTCCTTTAGACTGCAGTGCAAAGGACTGTTTTTGGGGGGACCGGCCCTTCTTTGGAAGCAGCAGCCATCCTGCAAACCTTATTGTTTGATGACCTTTTCCATCAGGAATGCCCCAGGAAACAGTTTCATAATTGTTTTTCTTAAGCCTCAAGTGAAGTTTGTGATATGTCCTTTCAAGTTACTTTTGGTTAGTTTCTTAAGTTTACTTTGTTTTTAATTGGAAGCTCCACCTTTTTAACTTTGTCATGAATTGTCAGTGTTGAGTTCCTGGTAGTTGGTAAAAAGAATTGCCTTCTTTCTGATATCCTGTTCTGCAGGAAGTCCTTGTGGTTTAGATTCACAGTTTCTCATTGTTGCTGGCTACACTTGTCTCCTCCCTCCTACCCTTCCCTCCCCACAGCTCTAGCTATTCCCTTATCCCTCCCCATTCTTGTATCACTTGCCCCACAGATACCCTCGTGATTAGAGGTCTTTTGCTGGAGGTTGACTGTGCTGTCTGGTAAGTATTGTAGTTGTTGTGGCAAAAACAGATAGATGGAAGATTGCAGGAACTGATTAGTTTTTGTGAAGTTTTCTTTCTTTAAAAAAAATATTCCCAAGCACTGATTAATAAACTATTTCTTTAAACAGCAATAGTTTAAACTTTGAAATTGAGATTTTAGGACTCTCTCAACTTTCAAGAGGCATCTTGCAAGCTGTTGTTTCTGCTCTTTCTCCCTCCTCCCTGTTTCAATTATTAAATTTTGGAGATTTCATTTTTTTTTTTTTCAAAAAATATGTAGATTTTCTTGAGTTCCTTAGAATTAAAGGCAAGAGTTGTGGGTTTGGTATTTTAAACTTCCTTCAAACAGAAGAATGTTATTTGTGATTTCTGTATACCTATTTTAAGTATTAACATACTGGCTAAAGTAATAGTGAAGAAAAGAGCCTATTTTGTGGCTAAATTGGAAAGTAGCTGAATGATTCTTTTTTCCTATCAGCATAATAGTGTTGGCAAAATCCGCTAAGATTTTGGCAATATGTTGTCAATTCTGGGAAATGGTTTGCCAAGTACTTCAGGATAACAGATGCTTCTGGGAATTATTTTTGGGAAGTTAGATAGATTTGTTCATTAGCACCTGCTTCCTTGAGGCATGATGCCTATAATCCTTTTGAAAGTAAAATATTTAATATTTGATCTTTAGATTGAGTCAAATATCACTTTCATAATGGGTTATTTCCTTGTGTTTTATGTTTTGAGCTTCTAAGAATATTTGTGTATTAAAAAAAATTTTTTTTGGATACTGGATGGTTGATACTTTGGTATTTCAAGCAGTTATAAGTGATGAGCTTTGGAGTCTCCCAAACTACAGGTAGTTAGAAGTAATCTTTATGGTAGATGATGTGAGAGGAAACTTGTTTCTGGGATTTCATTGCTGTTCAATTGAGGCACTTATTCAAATGATGGTTGTGTTCGTACAGTAATGATTTCCTGAGCTCCTAATATGAGGTAAGTGCTGGGTCCTTGCTAAGTGCTTTGCATTTACTTCTAATTTCCAGTACAACCTGGCCAGGTAGTAGCATTGTCCCTCTAGAAAGCGGCTATACGTAGGTAGAAAGAACATGGGTTTTCTTTCCTGCAAAATGAGAAAAATAATCACTATTTGGCAGGTTAATTGTGAGAATTAGAGGATATACCATGTGTCCAGTGCCTAGCGCGGTACCAAACATGTAGTTTGTATTCACTAAGTGGGCTACCATTATTATAATTTTACAACTGATGAAAGAGGATAAGTAATCTGCTGAAGATCACTCAGTTGTAAGTGGTAGGGCTAGAATATGAACTGGCTCAAAGTGTGAAGTCTGGTAGCATGTTTTCATCTGAGTATTGTAAAGGCTGTTAGAGTAGATTTCAGTGGATTCCTTCTCATCCCTTCACCTCCTCCCCCTACAGAGGAAAGCTTCTTTATAGATGTCCTCCTTTGTTTGGTATCCTCTGTCGCCCTCCCAGTCAGTCATGTGCTTGCTCTCTCACACTGGAGTTGCTTGTGCCATTCAGTACCAGTGTTCTCCCAATAGAAATGAGTCAAGCCAGTGCTGTCAGTTTGCTTCCCCTCCTTTTTTCCTCTTGTTGATAGCACTGTCATACTTTTGTTATTGTTTGTACTGAAATAATTTGAGTATATTTATAATGATTAATAAATAACGCATTGATGGAATCAAGTATTTAAATGTAAAAAGTTTTAGTGATTTTAAAAATTCAGGATAAAAATCTCTGGTTCTAAATGATTGAATCAGAAGGTTATTATATAGGGCAACTTTCTGGAACTCATTGTTTTGCTATCCAGGGGCCTAATAAATTGCTATTGATTTTCATTCCTTTAACCACTGCTGTTACTAGTTTGCTGCTATTGGCAGTAGGGTTTGGAAAGAACATTTCGTTTGTCCTACTGACCATAAAATAGAGTATCTTTCTTCTGCAGACCTTTTGGAAGCACAAGGTATGATTTAGGTGCGATATGATTTAGGCAGGAGATTCAGGGATAAGCTAAAGAGCTGTTTGGTTATTCCTGTAACTGAGTTATCTCTAAACAGAAAAATGTGAGTTTGATTGGTCTCATGCAACTTAGTTCTTCATTTATTTGTTTAACAAGGAATGAGCATTTGTTGAGTGTAACGCAATGTAACTTTCTACATTGTATTCTAATAAAGTATTGATATACTGGTTACATGTTGATTCATGATGTTCCTGGGAGGGAGAGAGAAGTCCCAGTTTGTGTGGAGAGGTATTTAAAAAGACAATCCTTTGGGAAATGAATTAATGTAAATCACTGCTCCTTCCTGATGATGTATGACTATTAGTAGTTCCTATCACTATAAGTAGCCAGTAGTATGACTTCTTCATACAGGTTTGCTGAGTGGAAAAGATTGCTAGTATTACGTAGGACTGGGAAGATGGGAGTAGAGAAGGGAGGAGCATTCCTTGATTGAGAAAAACAAAAAACAAAAAAACTGGGCATGTGCACAGAACAAATCTTTTTGTATGTGTTTTAAGGGTACTGGTAGATGAGGTTGGAAATGTGCAGGGGATAAGATTGTGGAAAGCCATTCAAAGACAGAATTTTGTTTGTGTTTTCTCGCTGAAGTTTTCTGAGCTAATCGAGATTCATCAGTTTGCTTTTGCAATATTGTATAGACGGGATTAGAGGGGAAAGAATAGTTAGAAAGTTTTTGCAGTAGTCTAGGTAAATTGTATTGAGAATGCGCTGTTTTTAGAATACATTTTTCCCAGGCTGGGTGCGGTGACTCACACCTGTAATCCCAGCACTTTGGGAGGCCGAGGTGGGCGGATGGCTTGAGGTCAGGAGTTTGAGACCAGCCTGGCCAACATTGTGAAACCCTGTCTTTACTAAAAATACAAAAATTAGCGGGCGTGGTGGCACACGCCTGTAATCCCAGCCACTATGGAGGCTGAGGCAGGAGAATTGCTTGAGCCTGCGAGGTGGAGGTTGCAGTGAGCCAAGATCACGCCACTGTACTCTAGCCTGAGTGACAGTGAGACTCCATCTCAAAAACAAAAACAAAAACCAACAACAAAAATGGATACATTTAAGAAAAAAAAAAGATACATTTTCTCCTCGTTTTTATATGACCTTGGGATTTATGCTATCAATTATACTTTAATCTCCTGAAATTTTTATAGTAGTTTTATGTGTGTGTGTGTTTGCCTGTAAGAGAGAAAGGGAGACAGGGGAGAGAGAATGCATATAGAGGATGGTCAGTAATCATAATCACAGTTACTGTTTATGGAATTCCTGTTTTGTACCTGGCCCTAAGTATTCTGCATACATTATTTTGTTGCATCCTTTCAGCAAATCACATTTATTATAGGTAGTAAATGTCCTGAATGTGATGGAGCTAGGATTGGGATGTAGATTCATCTTATTCTTCATCATCGTTATCCTCATCATAATCATTATCAACACATTTATTCCACACTTACCACATATTAGGCACTGGGCTAATTATACATATCTGCATTATTTTATTTAATTCTTAAAACAACCCTATGAGACAGATGTTATTTATTAATCCCATTTTTTTCTGATGAAGTACCTAAGAGTTAGTTCAATGACTTGGTCAATATGACACAGCTGTTAGGTGGTAGCACCGAGACCTGTTCTACTCCACTAACTCTGTGTCCCCACGTTGTATAATTCACATAATATTCTCTAGGAATGGGACCCTTTGGATCTCCATTGTAAGCATGTTACCTCCCGAGGTTCTGCAATATTGTTGGCCCTGCAGAAGGTACACTTTTTTTTTTTTTTTTTGAGATGGAGTCTCGCTCTGTTGCCTAGGCTGGAGTGCAGTGGTGCAATCTCGGTTCCCTGCACGCTCCACCTCCCAGGTTCACGCCATTCTCCTGCCTCAGCCTCCCAGGTAGCTGGGACCACAGGCACTCACCACCACGCCCAGCTAATTTTTTTGTGTATTTTAGTAGAGATGGGGTTTCATCGTGTTAGCCAGAATGGTCTTGATCTCCTGACCTCGTGATCCACCTGACTTGGCCTTCCAAAGTGCTGGGATTACAGGTGTGAGCCACCATGCCCAGCCTGCAGAGGGTACACTTTTAACCACTGTGTTATTTCTACTACCATGCTGCCTCTCTTAGAAGTCAGTAAATTATACAACTCTGGATCATTATAAGGAAGGGCTAAGTAACCTGCAGCTGTCATTTCTTAGTTCTTACAATTTGTCAGTTATAACAAAGTGAAACATGCCTTTTTATTTTCTTTCCAACTACTTTTTAACAAGTTTTAGACAAATTTGTTATACATGACAGTTACCTAAGTTCTTGTGTAGTAAAAATAAGACTTTTTGTCCTTTATCAGCATACAATTCTTCTGTTATACATGATGTAATAGTTTGAAGCTGCCAAAGTCCAGCCCTCAGGAAATTGTTTGAGTTGAGTAACTATTCGCTGGGGAGTTTAAGATAACCAGCCCATAAATCAACAAATAGCTTGGCCCTTTTTATGGTTGTAGATGCTTATCTCTTTCTATTGTCAAGCTTGAATCAGAAGCCAATATTGTTTCCATTGATACAGTCACTATTAGAAGAAGTTGTCAGCAGTATCTCAAGCTAGATATGGCCATTTTGTCGGTTCTTTTCTTTAAGGAGAGTCAGAATTTATCAGGATGTTAGAATTGGTTGTTCTAGGCTAGGTACCTTCAAACAAAAAGTTTTCTCTTTCAATGAAACTCTCAGTGATTCAATGCCTATTATATTCAACCTTTGTGTGGAATAAAAAAGATGCCCTTAAGATAAAATGTAGTCCATGTACACAAATAACTGTAATATGAGGGAGAATGTGAGTATTGTAATCCAGACCCTCCCCATGCACTGAGAGCACAGAAGAGGATGAAATAAATTGGGAGATTGGAACGGTGAGAAGGTGAGAGAATGATCTGGGAAGGCTTTTCCTTGTAGGATAGTTACGATTTTCAGCAAGAATAAATGGAGAGGAAAGGCATTCCAGAGAGAGGCAATACTAGAGTCAAGACAATGAGAAAGTAGAGGACAGGGTATATTTGTTATACAGAAAGGAGTCTAGTGTACTTGGAGTGGAGGATGAATGAGAGGCATGTAATGATCAATGAGATGTCTGATCAGTGAGTGAATGTGTAGATGAAGCTGGAACTTGTGGTAAGGTCCGGTGATTCTCAAACTTTACGCTGGTGCCAGGCATATTTAATTCCATCTTATAATTAGGAATTAATTTTTTTTTTCTTTGAGATGGAGTGTTGCTCTATCACCAGGCTAGAGTGCAGTGGCACGATCTTGGCTCACTGCAACCTCCGCCTCTCGGGTTCAAGATTCTCCTGCCTCAGCCTCCTGGGACTACAGGTGCCTGCCACCACGCCGAGCTAATTTTTGTATTTTTAGTAGAGATGGGGTTTCACCATGTTGGCCAGGATGGTCTTGATCTCTTGACCTTGTGATTTGCCCACCTCAGCCTCCCAAAATGCTGGGATTACAGGCGTGAGCCACTGTGCCTGGCCAGGAATTAATTTTATTGGCAGAATATGTGAACATCAAAAATATGCAGCATAAAAATCACAATCATGAACACGATTCAGTGATATGATTTGGATGTTTGTTCCCTCAAATCTAATGCTGCAATGTGATCCCCAATGTTGGGGCCTAGTGGAAGGTATTGGATCCTGGGGCTGGATCCCTCATGAATAGCTCGGTGATGACTGAATTCTCACTCAGTTAATTCATGCAAGATCTGGTTGTTGAAGAGAGTCTGAGACCTCCCCCTTTTCTCTTTAGCCATGTGACACCTGGGCTTCCCTGCAGTCTGTCATGATTGTAAGCTCCCTGAGGCCTTACCAGAAGCTGAGCAGATGCTGGTGCCATGCTTCCCATACAGCATACAGAACCATGAGCTGATTAAACTTCTTTATAAATTACCCAGCCTTGGGTATTTCTTTATAGCAGTGCAAAAATGGCTTAACACAGTCAGTTAGGAAAAAAAGTTGTTAAAATAGGTCCAATTGACTGCTTGATTTTTTCCCCCTTAATTTTGCTACTATTTGTTCAAGTTCTTGTATTGCTAGCAGTAGACTAAGTAGGTAAGAAAAAATTATGGGAGAGAAACTTGTGAAAAATCTATCTATTAATTTTCTTTCCTGTGAATTAGAAAAATACCATTATTCTTTTCCAGCCAAAAGAATATCTCCCTCTAGGAGCCATTAAATATTTTGAAAAGGGAAGTGACATGGTGTGGAGTGTGTTTTAGGAGTCAGGTGGTAGTGACATGTAGGATTAGAGGACTGGCAGTGAGTCAGTAATGTGGTGCAGTGGTCTAGAGGTGGTGAGGATCTGAACCTTAGTAGCAGCAGCAGTGAGAATAGAATGAAAGGAAATAGAGATCCGCACTAGGCCCTCTGTTTCTAAAAAGGAAATAGTTACCAATTATTAACCAGCTTTCATATTGTTAGGATATTACGGGTCTCAATGGTTGGTTATCTCTGGTCTCGAGTCCCTTCACTCTATTTTTAGGGAAAATGTGTTTAAACCCCTATTTTAAGGAAGTGATAGTTTATAGATTATTTATAAATTATAGTTAATTTAGAAAATATAAAAAAGGAAAAAATCCATAATTTCATCATCCTAACAAGACCCCTATCATTTTACATTTACTTACCCCTGATGTTGCAGTTTTCAAGTTCTCTGTTAATTCATTCTGTGCACATTTAGCTCTGAGAAACAGGTTTCTGGACTAATAAAACAACCCATTAATTGCCATACTGTGATGTTAAACATAGTAAACCAAGAGGTTTCACATGTAACCCTCAGTGGACTCTAGGATCACAAACTAGGTCAATGTCTCTCTTTTTTTTTTTTGAGACTAAGTCTCGCTCTGTTGCTGGTCTGGAGTTCAGTGGCGTGATCTCGGCTCACTGCAACCTCCAACTCCCTGGTTCAAGCAATTCTCCTGCCTCAGCCTCTGAGTAGCTGGGATTATAGGCACATGCCACCATGCCCAGCTAATTTTTGTATTTTTAGCACAGATGGGGTTTCACTATGTTGGCGAGACTGGTCTCGAACTCCTGACCTCGTGATCTGCCCACCTCAGCGTCCCAAAGTGTTGGCATTACAGGCGTGAGCCACCGCGCCCGGCCACTTATCTTCTTTTCCTATAAATCTATCTTGGGCCACCTACCTTTAGACATATAGATATTTATTACCCAAATGCTTCAATCCCTTTTGGGCCAAAAGTTCCATCTTCTTCAGTGAATTATTTGCATAATTTAAAATGTTTTTTATTTTGAATTTATAGAAAAGTTGCAAAAATAGTTACCTCTAATGATACCATCTTATATAACCATAATACATTTATCAGAACCAGGAATTAATAGTATTGGTACAACACTGTTAACTAAAGAGTTTTCCTGAATTTTACCAGTTTGCCTACCATTATTCTTTTTACTTTTTTATTTTCAGTTTTTTAAAATTGTAATTTATTTTACTTTTTTATTTTTAGAGATGGGGTCTTGCTTTGTCACCCTGGCTGGAGTGCAGTGGCACAGTCATAGCTCACTACAGGTTCAAATTCCCAGGCTCAAAAAGTCCTCCTGTCTCACCCTTCTGAGTAGCTGGGACTACAGGCAAGCGTTAGCCTGGCTAATTAAAAACAATATTTTTTGGCCAGGTGCAGTGGCTCACACCTGTAATCCCAGCACTTTGGGAGGCTGAGGCGGGCGGATCACCTTAGGTCAGCAGTTGGAGACCAGCCTGGCCAACATGGTGAAACCCCGTCTCTACTAAAAATACAAAAATTAGCTGGGCATGGTGGCAGGCGTCTGTAATCACAGCTACTCCAGAGGCTGAGGCAGGAGAATTGCTTGAACCTGGGAGACCGAGGCTGCAGTGAGCCAAGATCCCGCCTGGGCAACAAGAGCGAGACTTTGTTTCAGAAAATTTTTTTTGGTTTGTTTTGTAGAGACAGGGTCTCGCTCGCCATCTTGCACAGGCTGCATTGTTCTTTTTCTGTTCCAGGATCCTATCTAGAATCTCACATTGCATTTTAGGTGTTTTTCTTCCTTACTCTTCTGTATTCTGTAAAAGTTTCTCAGTCTTTGTCTTTTATAACCTTGACATTTTTGTAGAATATTGATCAATATCAATTTGAGGACTATTTGTCAAATATTCCTTAATTTGGATTTGTCTGATATTCTCTGATGATTGAACTGAGATTATGGTTTAGGCAAGAATACCACAGAGGCCGGGCGCGGTGGCTCAAGCCTGTAATCCTAGCACTTTGGGAGGCCGAGACGGGCGGATCACGAGGTCAGGAGATCAAGACCATCCTGGCTAACACGGTGAAACCCCGTCTCTACTAAAAATACAAAAAATTAGCCGGGCGAGGTGGCGGGCGCCTGTAGTCCCAGCTACACGGGAGGCTGAGGCAGGAGAATGGCGTGAACCTGGGAGGCGGAGCTTGCAGTGAGCTGAGATCCGGCCACTGCACTCCAGCCCGGGCGACAGAGCGAGACTCCGTCTCAACAAAAAAAAAAAAAAAAAAAAAAAAAAAGAATACCACAGAAATAATTTTGTGTCCTTTTCAGTACATCATATCATGGCATTCGTGATGTCAGTATGTATTATTACTGGTTATTTTGACCTTGATCACTTGGTTAAGGTAGTTTCTGCTGGGTTTCTCCATTGTGAAACTACTATGTTTTCCTATGTAGTTAATAAATGCCTTAGTGGAGATACGTTGATACTATCGTTTTTATTAATGTCTTGGAGTTCTCTACACATGGAATTAGTAGTGTCTCCTTAAAGACTTTATTGAACTTTAGTTACTGTGAAATTAATTAGCTTAAAAGGTCCATCTCCTTGACTGGGCGTGGTGGCTCATGCCTGTAATCTCAGTACTTTGGGAGGCCGAGGTGGGTGGATCACTTAAGGCCAGGAGTTCAAGGCCAGCCTGGCCAACGTGGCGAAACCCCGTCTCTACTAAAAGTACAAAAAATAGCTGGGCATGGTGGCGCACACTTGTAATCCCAGCTACTCGGGGGCTGAGGTGGGAGAATTGCTTGAACCTGGGAGGTGGAGGTGGCTCTTGCAGTGAGCCGAGATCGTGCCACTGCACTCCAGCCTGGGCGACAGAGCGAAACTCTGTCACAAAAAAAAAAAAAAAAAAAAAAAAAATCATCTCCTTCGAAACTTCCCACACTTTACACCTGGTTTTATCAAAGGGTTCCCAGGCTTTGCAGGAACAAATTCTATCTAGTCTTCATTGGTTTCAGTTCAATTCCAGCTCTGCTCATAATGAATCTCTTATGCTAATAACCTGTAGCTCTCTGGACCTCATTTACCCCACTGTCTCTTAGGGCGCCAGGCTCCTCCTAGCCCAGTGTCCTTCCAGGCCTCATCTCCCTTTATGCACAAGCCAGTTCCATTTGAATGACTGCTTTGGGTTTTTTCAGAAACAGAGGCTGAGAGAAGCTGACTTTGTTGGTGAAGAATACAGTGGGGGATAATTAGGGTGGCTGCAGCTGGAGCCTGGTTTATTACTTTGGCCTGAGAAAAATGGTAGCACATTAAGCTGTACTGTGTATACTTGTGAAGGAATCATTCTCTGTATTTCACTAATACAGAGAAAGTGTTTTTTTCTAAAGGTCACCAGCTTCTAGAGGTATGCCTTTAATTCTGGCAGCCTTAATCTGTAATGATCTTTTCAATTTAGCCCTGTGGACTGTGGAGTTACTTGCTGTGAACACAAGAATCCAAAATCCAAATGTGGACTAAATATTATATTTAGATCTATTTAGGTAAAACAAATTTTATACAGAGAATAACATTAGATGTTTCTTTTATAAAATGCAAAGTTATTAGTATTACTGAATTCAAAGTAGCTTTTTGAATTATGTATTTTCTCAAGTGACATATACTATAAAAGCCCAGTTTATGTAATGTGGATGGGGCAGACTCAGATTCTGTGACACTTGAAGCTTATACAATTCAGAGGGCCTCCTTTAAGGAAAATATTTTTTGAAACAGAAAATGAGATATTGGGCCTTGAGAATCTGTGCAAGAGAAAGAGCCCTGAAGCTTAAGTTTCATTAGTGGGTTGGTAAATCTGCCTTTGGATGTGAGGCACTGCAAAAAGGTTGAGACCCACTGTTTTCCATCATATCATACGTGGAAAAGTTTTTGGCTTACCCACAGGAGGCTAGTGTTTTCAGATTGGGAACAGTGGGACATACAACTTAGTAACTGTGTTACACAAGGAAATAAGTAATAAGTAATAAGATGACATGCTTCTGTCCCAATTTTGGCTTTTACTTTCCTAGAAGTTTACGTTGTTGCCCAGGCTTGCCTCGAACTCCAGACCTCAAGTGATCCACCAGCCTCGGCCTCCCATTCTCGGATTTTAGGCATGAGCCACCATGCCCAGCCCAATTTTTTATTTCTTTATGGTAAAATATCTAGGAGTAGGATTGTTAGGTAAAAGTATGGCAAAAGTGCAGCCATGTTTTGCTTGACAACAGGAATATGTTCTGAGAAATGTGTTGTGAGGTGGTTTTGTCACTGCGTGAATATCATTTAAGTGAATTTGCATAAACCTAGATGATGTAGCCTACTACACACCTAGACTATATGATATAGCCTACTGCTCCTATGCTACAAACCTGTATAGGATGTTACTGTACTAAATATAATAGGTGCCAGGCATGGTGGCTCACGCCTGTAATGCCAGAACTTTGGGAGGCCGAGGCGGGAGGGTCACCTGAGGTCAGGAGTTGGAGACCATCCTGGTCAACATGGTGAAACCCTGTCTCTACTAAATACAAAAATATAAAAAATAGCTGAGCATGGTGGTGCATGCCTGTAATCCCAGCTACTTGGGAGGCTGAGGCGGGAGAATTGCTTGAACCTAAGAGGCGGAGGCTGCAGTGAGCCAAGATCGCGCGACTGCACTGCAGCCTGGGCGAAAGAGTGAGATTCCGCCTCAAAAAACAAAACAAAACAAATAAACAAACTAGGTAGTGAGAGCCATACAGATAAAACTATAATTCCCCTCCTCACATATCTTCAGTAAATGGCATTGGAGAAGGATTACGTTGTTTAATGCTATATCTACAATTTAAATGAAATGTTTTTGGTGTTAGTATTTCTCTGGACCACTTGTTACTGCCTCTCTTGTCTGGTCTTTATGCTGTCACTTCTAGCTGGTGACACACCTAAAACAGGTCTGAGGACTTACTGCTTTAGCCTACATAATACTGCCATTCAGAGCCTGAGAATCTTTTCTCTGCTACTGTGTTTTTCTCCTTTTGCTCCCTGTACTCAGGAGTGTGTGTCATAGGGCAGGCCGAGTTTCATTAAGCTCCTAATGTGGATATTGGAAACCCCACCTGTGTGCCAAGTCCTTTTGGCTGTGAGCAAAGTGGAGGCTTGGTACTTGTCATTCCTTTGCAGCAGTTGAGCTGAAGGAATGCTGCATGGCTTGTTGGAAGTTGTTTGGTGGCCTTGAGTGGGGTGTGTATGAGGGTGTGTGTAGAGAGGTGAGGGTCTTATAGTCTGTGTGGGAGATATGGGTTCTTTTCTGGTGTCATGTTAATCAGGCAGTATTTATTGACTGCCTCCTTATGACTAGCACTGTAATAGGAGCTTTTGGAATAGAATAATAAAATATATAATTGAGTCATAGTTTAATAGTCAAACATTTCTAGCTCTGCCACTTACCAGCGTTGAATTGGGCAAGTTAATGTCTTTAAGCCTCCCTTTACTTTTCTGTAAAATGGAATTATTAATAACTATCTGATAGGACTGTTGTGAATATTGAATAAAAGACGTAAGTATCGTGTTTAGCACATACCTGACTGTAGTTACTATTTCATTTCATGTAGTCATATTATGACAGATACGATATAAAACAGAGGGTAATAAAAATAGAGAATAATGTGACAGTACACTGTATAATCAAATACTTTAATTGTGACATGTAGATTATAAATAGTCTAGGAATTTACAGAAGGGAAAGAACAGTCTTATGCAACCATTTAATATTCCTGTACCTCAGTTTTTCCACTGGACATGCTGTAGACAATGCTAGGTGATCTCCCAGAGAGTGATTAAGATGTTAAAGCATTTTTGCGTTTTTAGATGGTGCATATGATGGTGAGAAGGAAGGGAGAAGATTGAGGAATTGTTGATCTTGGCAAATTTAACACTTAACATTTAAACATTTTTCCTTATGTAGATGGACATGGCAGCCTTATAGGAAAACTTAAAGTTGGAGATGTGGTGATTTCCTTCCAGGGAACATACTTGCTTTGGTATTACTCTCTGTTGCCTCACTGGCATTTTAATTAGTTGAAAACTAAAGTTGGTCAATGGATTGCCTCTGATTGTGAGCCCTTGGATATAATCTGGAGATTAAGTGATTTGTAACCCAAATTATCTTTCTGATCCTCTGGCAAAAATGAAACAAACAAACAAACAGGGCAGGAGGAGATTTAGTTCTCTTGAACTGCATGTTAAGGACTTGTGGTTTACTCACCATCAGTGTTTCTCTGGGTGGAACATCTTTACTCAGAACAGATCTTAGACTGCTCACATAGACTGCTCTCACTTTTAAGCAGGTTTTCATAAGCATATTCTTGGAAAACACCTTTTAGAAAGTGCTTTATTCACAATGTCCAAAAGAAACTGTTTCAGTTCCTAGTTGGTGTGTGCTTACTTGGTGATTTGTTTTGTGTTAGCCTGATACTGGAAAGTTTGTATTTGGGTTTTATTTCTATCCAGATCAACTTTCTTGTGTTTCAAGAAAATTGCAGATAATTTTCCCCTGAAAGTAAAGCTGTTCATACCTTTTTTCCATCTCTTTAGTTTGGGTGTCTCTCTCTCTCTTTTTTTTTTTTTTTTTCCTTTTTTTTTTGGCATTGTTTGCCAAGGTTTCCAGTTTATAGCAAGAGGTGAGGCAACGTTGATCTTGGCAGAACAGTCCAAAGCCAGTAGAGTCATTAAGTGACGCAAGCTTTTGATTTTTTTTATTTCTGTTAAAGCTCTCTGACACAGCTGGCTATTCTAGTCCCAGAAGAAAGAGGAGAGACTTGCTGAAGATCTGGATGAGACAATAGAAGTTTGGGGCACATTAAAAAGAAGGAGCAAGAACATCAACAAAAACCTCAGATGATTCAAACAGGCTTCTTCTTGGCTTTGTGGAACCTTTTGCAGTTGCTCAGAATTTGAGTTTTTGCTTCAGAGGATGATGAGACCAAGGCAATAAAGGGCGAGGAGGGTTATGTTGGATTCTTGCTTATCTGTCTACCTCTCCTTCCAGTTGGAAAAATCTTCAGTCCATAAGAAGCATTATCAACAAGCTTGAAGAACACATCTTACCCTGATCCTGGATGCTGCTGGAGTTGAGAATTACACCCACTTCACCAGGACGTTATTGAGGCTGTTCAAGAAAAATAGAAGGAAGCAATACTTAAGGATTTCTCTGTTTGCGTTAGTCCTGTGCCATGTTACATTTTGGAGATTGTTTGGAACAAGTGAGGAAGGACTCTGTCATCTAGATCTAGGAGGATACCTGAGTCCCTTGAACTATGCAGATGATATTTGGAAGGTGGTAAACTCAAAATCTTCCAACATAAATTCACTAAATTCTGGATTCCCTTTCCTTTTAGAACTTTAGCAGACATAAATTCCTGCCAAAAAGGCACAAAACCTTCTCCGTTTTTTTTCAGGCTAAATGTGAACAATAATGTCTTGGAAGAGAAATTATTTTTCAGGGGGTCGTGGTAGTGTACAAGGGATGTTTGCACCTCGAAGCTCAACCTCCATAGCCCCTAGCAAAGGCCTCAGCAATGAGCCAGGGCAAAACAGCTGCTTCCTCAACAGTGCCCTGCAGGTAAGGGTAATTATTTTTGGTGAACTTTGACTTTTAATTGCTGATGCTGTATTTCTGGTAACTCTTTTTAAATAAAATTCTTGATAGTCTCTGTTTGAGGTTAGTAACCTGAGGTCATTTTTACATTTATCTGTGTGATCTTTGGCAAGTCACTTTATCTCTTTGAATCTCAATTACCTCATTTACAAAAAGAGGGATTAATAATGGTAAGAGAAAAAATAATAACTGTAACTACTATTATTTACATGCCTAAAGGGAGGTAAATGGGCCAGGTGATCTTTCAGATGGAGTCTTGCTGTGTTGCCTAGGCTGGAGTACAGTGGCGCGATCTTGGCTCACTGCAACCTCCGTCTCCCGGGTTCAAGCGATTCTCTTGCCTCAGCCTCCTCAGTAGCTAGGGCTATGGGTGCCCGCCACCATGCCTGGCTAATTTGTGTATTTTTAGTAGAGACAGGGTTTCACCATATTTGTCAGGCTGGTCTCGAACCCCTGACGTTGTGATCCACCCGCCTCGGCCTCCCAAAGTGCTGGGATTACAGGCGTGAGCCACCGCGCCTGGCTCATCTTTCTATTTATCAACTTTTTTTCCTGAGCAATCTCTACGGGTTCTTATTTTTCTTTTCTTTTTTTTTTTTTTTGTTGAGACAGAGTTTCATTCTATTGCCAAGGCTGGAGTATAGTGGCCCAATCACAGCTCACTGCAGCCTTGACCTCCGGGGCTCAGGTGATCCTCCTGCCTTAGCCTCCTGAGTAGCTGGGACCATGGGTGATCTTGGCGGTTCAAGCAATTCTGATGCCTCAGCCACCCAAGTAGGTGGAATTACAGCTGTGCATCACCACACCCAGCTAATTTTTGTATTTTTAGTAGAGACAGGGTTTTACCATGTTGGCCAGGCTGGTTTTGAACTCCTAGCCTCAAGTGATCCACCTGCCTCAGCCTCCCAAAGTGCTGGGATTATAGGCGTGAGCCACTGCGCCTGGCCTGTTTTCTGTTTTTCCTTTTGGGAGCCAGGTGTGTTATCCTAGTTGCTTTTCTCTAGTATAGAAGCAAAATTCTTTCCACAAGTCAAAGACTTTCAGGTATGTTAATCTTGTCTCTTAATATTCAGGCTCTTGGCCCACATATTGAATGGAGTCTAGTCTTTGTCCAATTTATCTCCTCCTTTTGAGCTCTCCTGTTTTGGCTCATAACTGGTGTCTAGTCAGATACACTTGAATAGAGCTAGGGGAAAGTAAATTCCCTTAAGGTGATTATCTACCCTACATTTTCCCTTTCACTGTTGCTTGCTACTTAAGTGGTCTTAGAATCCCAAAGCTTTCTGTCTGTCTGCTCTGCCCAGTCATGCCCATAGCGTGTTAAGTTCATCCCCCTTGGCCTAACTTTCAAGTAATTACTTTCTCTTCTTTTCTGCTCTTCAGTGTAAAAGTAAATGAAATTTTCCACCCAAGATAATTATACTTGGGTAAAATATTAGCTTGACTCCTCAGATGTTATGAGAAAATAGGTTGCTATGAGAGAAGACAAGATGTTTAGTATAAAGAACAATGGTCTTGGGCATTAGGAGGAGACCTGGGTTCTAGTTTTAGCCATTCTGTAGACTAGTCTTGTGACCTTGTACAGGTAATAGTGTCTGAGTTTCCTCATTCATAATACAAGAATGTTGCCAAGCTTATCTAAGTAATAAAAGTTTCATGCTCTTTCTCAGTTTTTATTTATTTGAGATGGAGTCTCGCTCTGTTGCCCAGGCTAGAGTGAAGTGGTGGGATCTCAGCTCATTGCCATCTCCGCCTCTTGGGTTCAAGCGATTCTCCTGCCTTAGCTTCCTGAATAGCTGGGATTACAGACCATCTGCCACCACACCGGGCTAATTTTTGTACATTTGGTAGAGACGGGGTTTCGCCATTTTGGCTGGGCTGGTCTTGAACTCCTGACCTCAGGTAATCTGCCCACCTCGGCCTCCCAAAGTGCTGGGCTTACAGGTGTGTGCCACGGCGCCCAGTCTCTTTCTCAGTTTTTAAGTTTTTATTTGAAAACAATTTTTTAAAAAAATTATGTGCTGGCAACCCTATAAAAAAAATTTTAAGTGCTTTCCCTAATTATTACCACAAATTTCATGTGTTTAGGTGGAGTTGGCTAGGTTTTTGTCCTGGATGATGCATATTAGTTTTCTTTCTTTATTTCTTTTTTTGGAGCCAGGGGTCTCACTCTGTCGCCAAGGCTGGAGTGCAGTGGTGTACTCATAGCTCACTGCAGCCTTAACATCCTGGGCTCAAGCGATCCTCCCACCTCAGCCTCCCTAGTAGCTAGGACTACAGACACGTGCCACCATACCTGACTAATTTTTTTTTTTTAATTGTTTGTAGAGAGGGGATCTCATTGTAATTGCCTGGGCTGGTCTTGAACTTCTGGGCTCAAGCGATCCTCCTGCGTTGGCCTCCCAAAGTGCTGAGATTATAGGCATGAGCCACCACACCTGGCCACATATTAGTTTTTTTAGTTACTTTTTATCCTGGTAATACTTTTGTGATTTAGAAGCAGGCAAAATAAGGCATTGATATAAATGTGTATGTTTACCCCCTTCTTGGCCATAGTCCCATTTTTATAATTGTTTTTTTCTATGTGGTCTATTTATATTGTCAGTTGAAACAATGCTGTTTATGAGTTTCCATTCTAATTTCCAGTGCCATATACAATACATTATATATATGTATACACACACACACATACACATATTTCTGTATCCATACTTAATGATTGAGGCATTGGTGGTTTTGGAGTCCCTATTATAATCATGTTACATGTTGAAAATAGTTGTTGCTATGAGCTAATATTCTGACTTTTGGTTTCAAAGCTGTATTTGCCACAAATGAGTTGAACTTATTACATTTGTTATAAAAAGATGTTATTTACTTGGGAGCATAGCCAGTTTCAAAGAACTTTTAGAGTATGGATCTTGAGACATATAAGTAAGAAGAAGCTCCAGAGGTGTGCGTCATTTGGGGCTCCAGAAATTATGCTTTTTCACATATTATGACATTAAATGCTTTCCTAGCAAGGGGGGAGCTTCCTAAGGCATTATGCTATATATTACATCATTTCTTTTTTAACTAAAAATTGCAATTTATTCAGATTTCCTTGGTTTTTACCTGCTGTCCTTTCCTGGCCCAAGATTTCATCCAGGATACCACATTTAGATTTACTTGTCATGTCTTCTTAGGCTTCTCTTAGCTGTGACATTTTCTCAGAATGTTTATGTTTTTGATAATCTTTGACAGTTTTGAGGAGTACTGATCAAGTATTTTTTTGGATATCCCCCTTCCCCTATTGGAATTTGTCTAATGCTTTTCTCATGATTAGACTAGGGTAATAGGTTTTGGGGAGGAAGACCACAAAAGTAGAGTGCCGTTTTGAACACATCACATCAAGGGTATATACTATAACATGATTTATCACTGTTAATATCATATTTTTTTTCCATTTCAACAAAAGTATAGAAATCATAATTTTTTACCCTATTGACTTAAGGAGATCACACTTCTCTTAGAAATGTCTAAAAATTGAGAGTTCTAACAAAGAAAAAATTCCATACTACAGTTCACATTTCTATGGGTTCACATTTCTAATATAAGTTATAAAATATTCTTGCTTTTCTTGTGTGGATCATTAATGTAAATCCTTATTCTTCAGCTTTAACCCATAAATTTCCTCTTCAGGATCACATTTGATGTATGTCATGTCATATTTTAACTGTATTACCTTCACTTTATGTTCAAATTAATCTTTCCCAGAATATGACCATTCATTTTTCCTGTTAGATATCTCACCATTTTTCACATTTGTTTTAATATACTAGAATGAAGTTTTCTCTGGGAATAAAGATATCTTCTGCAGTCATTACCTATGTTTGCTTGAACTCTTTTACTTTAAAATTAAATGGTGGCTTTTTATAGAGTAATGAAATGTTTTCCCTTTCTTTTTTTTTTTTTTTTTTTTTGAGACGGAGTCTCGCTCTGTCACCCAGGCTGGAGTGCAGTGGCCGGATCTCAGCTCACTGCAAGCTCCGCCTCCCGGGTTCACGCCATTCTCCTGCCTCAGCCTCCCGAGTAGCTGGGACTACAGGCGCCTGCCACCTCGCCCGGCTAAGTTTTTGTATTTTTAGTAGAGACGGGGTTTCACTGTGTTAGCCAGGATGGTCTCGATCTCCTGACCTCGTGATCCGCCCGTCTCGGCCTCCCAAAGTGCTGGGATTACAGGCTTGAGCCACCGCGCCCGGCCTAATGTTTTCCCTTTCTCACCAGGTTTTGTGGCACTTGGATATCTTCCGACGTAGCTTTAGGCAGCTTACAACTCACAAGTGCATGGGAGATTCCTGCATCTTTTGTGCTCTCAAGGTAAGTACTTCCAATTAGTTTCTTCTCACTACCATTCGGTGGCCACATGGTCAATATCAAGGTGGTTTGGTTAATCAGGATGATGCTAAAGAATTTGTTACTGAATTATCTACCTGTGGTTTAGTGCAAAAATGGATATGATTGGTTTGCTTGCTTCAAAGAATTAGTACTTGACTTAGGTAGTCTCTTTTACTGAACCTGTTTTGCTTATGCAGCTCTATTTGATGTGACAGAATACTATGCAAGTATGCTTCTCCTTTTTTTTTTTTCTGAGATGGAGTCTCATTCTGTCACCCAGGCCAGAGTGCACTGGTACAATCTCAGCTCACTGCAACCTCCGCCTCCTGGGTTCAAGCAATTCTTCTGTCTCAGCCTCCTGAGTAACTGGGATTATAGGCGCGCACCACCATGCTCCGTTAATTTTTGTATTTTTGTAGAGACAGGGTTTCGCCATGTTGGCCAGGCTGGTCTCGAACTCCTGACTTCAGGTGATCCACCTGCCTCGGCCTCTCAAAGTGCTGGGATTACAGGTGTGAGCCACCGCGCCCGGCCGGGCAGATATTTTTAGAAAGAGATAAGTGATTCTTCTGAACTTTTTGCCACTTGGGTCATAAACATCTTGTTTTCTACCCTTTGTTTGGAACCATTATAACTTGGAGTTTTGCTCTTGTCACCCAGGCTGGTGTGCAATGGTGCAGTTTCGGCCCACTGCAACCTCCCCCTCCCAGATTCAAATGATTCTCCTGCCTCCGCCTCCCCAGTAGGTGGTGACTAGTTTTTGAAATATATTTTTAGTGGAGATGGGATTTCACCATGTTGGCCAGGCTGGTCTTGAACTCCTGACTCCCAAATAGGGAGCCTCCCAAATAGCCTCCCAAGGCGCCGACCACCACACCTGGCTAATTTTAATTTTAGTAGAGACGGGGTTTCACTGTATCGGCCAGGCTGGCCTCCCAACTCCTGACTTCAGGTGATGCCCGCCTCGGCCTCCCAAAGTCCTGGGATTACAGGCGTGAGCCATCATGCCCAGCTGGAACTATTATAACTTGTAACAATATATAGAATATAAATTATTGGTTTATTGGGGAGTTCAAATATGAATTTTAATACAACCAAATCTCTTACAAGTTGAATATAACATTTCTTACTGTGCCCATTTAGACAGGGGTCCATCCAAAGGGCATTTTATCTGATTTTCTGAAAGATACGTTAAGTATCTAACTTAGATAAAGAAGAAATACAGTAGTCCCGTGGTCAGTAAGTCCAAAAGAAGTCTGATTCATGGCATTAGAGCCATGCTAGGGAGAAAAAAACAAACAAACAACAAAAAATGTCATTCAGAAAGGGAGAGAAAAACAAAAAAGCAAAACATGTTTGGGATACTTACTAGGGAAATGTGAATCCTGGAGAAGTCCCTAGTAGAAGAACTGTCTGACTCTGGAAACTCTTGTCTGTACCAAGAAGGGATGAGAGCACTTATATGACCTCTGAGAGGCCTTTGACTAGTCAGGACTGTGCTGTACTCTTCATTGATCTGGGTAGGACTCTGGAGAACTGGCTGCCACACTCTTGTTATATTTCATTTTCCTGAGGGACAAACTGTTACTTAGTATAAATCAGTATCATTATATAAGCTAGAAAGATGAAGAAAGCCAACTACTAGACTACCCTCTGAGATACACAAGTACAGAAGGGAAATTGTCAATTTGTTGGGCTGAGGAAATATTTTGGGACTCTTTCAGAGAGACAGTTGCTTGTGGTGGATAGATAAATGGTCTTGGGGATGTATTTATCAAAGGCTATATTTTGGGTCTTCATAACTCCGAGGATGTGTTAGAATTCTGGTACTTTCCTCATTACATCACTGCCTGATCTAACCAAGAGATTTATTTTCCTTCACTGCCTCATCTGTTGTGTTGGGAGTGTATTAAAAGTTTGATTTATTCCCCTAAGTGCTTTTCAGTTCCTCAGTGCTATATAGATGTTAAATAATTAGTCTCTAGTTTGAACACACTTCACGTTTTAGATGGCGTTGTTTCTATTCTTTTAATTATTGTATACTTGATTTGAAAATTATAGACTTGTAATGCAGATAGATTAATTTGGAAGTGTGGATGAGCTGAACTTGATTTTAGTCGTTAAGAACTTTAAATTGTTAGAATAGCCAGTTTTCAAGAGCTATTCCCTCATCCAGGATGGAGGGCTTCATTTTCTGAGAGAAGGGAAATGGTGATAAACATATGAAGGAGTACACTTGAAATGAGCCATCAGTACCTGGGTCCTCCTGTATGATGTCTCTTTTGTTCCCCACTTTAAAACTACTTTTATAGGGCTGTGAGCAGTGCTATGCCTGTATTCCCAGTGCTTTGGGAGGCTAAGATGGGAGGATCACTTGAAGCCAGCAATGTGAGACCAGCCTGGGCAACATAGGAAGACCCCATCTCTACAAAGAAAACAAAAATTAGCGGGGCATAGTGGCACATACCTGTAGACTCAGCTACTCTGAAGGCTGAGGTGGGAGGATCACTTGAGCCCAGGAGTTCAACACTGAAGTGAGCTATGATTGTGCCGCTACACTCCAGCCAGGGTGATAGAGCAAGATCCTGTCTCTAAAAAAATAAAAAAAATTAAAATACTTTTATAGAACATGAAAATAGTACAGTTCATCATTGAACTAGATTCTAATCATTGTAAATAAGACAAACCCAAAGGAAAGATACAAAGATTATAAAGGATGAAACAAAGTTGCTGTTATTTGCAGATGATATGACTGTCATAAGAAAACTCAATCTACTGATAAGTCAGAAGCAACAATAAGAGAGTATAGTGGGTTGTTGCATCAAGGCATAACATTCAGTTCTGTTTCTTTTTTTTTTTTTTTGAGATGGGCTTTCGCTCTTGTTGCACAGACTGGAGTGTAATGGTGCAATCTCAGCTCACTGCAACCTCTGCCTCCCAGGGTCAAGCGATTCTCCTGCCTCAGCCTCCCGAGTAGCTGGGATTACAGGCACCCACCACCACGCCTGGCTAATTTTTTGTGTTTTTAGTAGAGCTGGGGTTTCGCCATGTTGGCCAGACTGGTCTTTCGCCATGTTGGCCAGACTGGTCTTGAACTCCTTACACCTCAGGTGATCTACCCGCCTCAGCCTCCCAAAGTGCTGTGATTACAGGTGTGAGCCACCATGCCCTGCCGGTACTGGCAATTTTTAATTTTGACTTGAAGAGTTATTGCAAGGGTGTTGACTTTGATTACTTGTTGTACTGGATCTCTGTGGAGGTTTTACACAAATGTCTTATACCATTTTTGTAAGATTTATTCATATTTACTGCATATACTTTGTTGCTATTATAAAATGCTTTTTAAATTGCATTTTCTGTTTGTTGCCAGCTATAGAAACAGAACTGGCTGGGCGCAGTGGCTCACGCCTGTAATCCCAGCACTTTGGGAGACCGAGGCGGGTAGATCACCTGAGGTGTAAGGAGTTCAAGACCAGTCTGGCCAACATGGCAAAACCCTATCTCTACTAAAAATACAAAAAATTAGCCGGGTGTGGTGGCACATGCCCATAATCCCAGCTACTCAGGAGGCTGAGGTATGAGAATCACTTGAACCCGGGAAGTGGAGGTTGTAGTGAGCCAGGACCGTACCACTGCACTCTAGCCTGGGCGACAGAGCAAGACACTGTCTCAAAACAAAACAAAAAAAAGAAAGAAAATTATCCTCCCTTTTTTCTCAATCAGATCTCTTTTCTCCCAGGGACTTCCTAATGTTTGTGGTAATCATTTCCCTTTTTTTTTTTTTTTTGAGACAGAGTCTCACTGTGTCGCCTAGGCTGGAATGCAGTGGCACAATCTCGGCTCACTGCAACCTCCACCTCCTGGGTTCGAGTGATTCTCCTGCCTCAGCCTCCCAAGTAGGTGGGATTACAGGTGCATGTCACCATGCCTGGCTAATTTTTGTATTTTTAGTAGAGGCAGGGGTTCACCATGTTGGTCAGGCTGGTCTCGAACTCTTGACCTTGTGATCCACCCGCCTTGGCCCGCCAAAGTGCTGGGATTACAGGCGTGAGCCATCGCGCCTGGCCCATTTCCTTGTTTTATCTGATGTTTTACTACCTATATATTTATTCTTAATCTAATTTAAAGATTACCTGTTTTTGAGACTTCATTGTAAATGGAATCATTCTATGTAAATTTTGTGTGTGTTTCTTAGCTCAGCAATATGTTTATGAGAGCATCTACGTTGTTGTGTGTAGGTCTAGTTCATTTTCATTATTGTATGGTATTTCTTTTTTTCTTTTCTTTTCTTTCCTTTTTTTTTTTTTTCATTTTTGAGGCAGAGTTTTGCTCTTGTTGAGCAGACTGGAGTGCAATGGTACAATCTCAGCTTGCTGCAACCTCTGCCTCCTGGTTTCAAGCGATTCTTCTGCCTCATTCTCCTGAGTAGCTGGAATTACAGGCATGCGCCACCACGCCTGGCTAATTTTGTATTTTTAGTAGAGACAGGGTTTCTCCGTGTTGGCCAGGCTGGTCTCGAACTGCTGACCTCAGGTGATCTGCCCACCTTGGCCTCCCAAAGTGCTGGGATTACAGACGTGAGCCACTGTGCCTGACCAACTACCAAATGTTGGCAGTCATTTGGATTGTTTCCAGTTTTTTATTTTTATGAAGAGTATTACTGAGAACATTTTTGTACATGTTTACCTATGTGTACACATTTCTTTTGTACACATGCCCAGGACTGGAATTGCTAGATCATAGAATATGTACGTCTTCAACTTTTTTAGATAATGCCATTTGTTTTCCAATGTGGTTGTACTCATGTATACTCTCATCAGTAGGCTTATTTTGGAAGTTGAGAAAAGATAGTTCTGAAATTTACATAACAAACAGGGAAAAATAGGACAGTACTGAAAAATAACAACAGAGTGTGACTTCAGAGTAGGCAGGCTAAGTTATTTATTTATTTATTTGAAATAGGATCTTGTTCTGTTGCCCAGGCTGAGGTGTAGTAGGGCTCTTACAGTTCACTGCAGCCTCGACCTCCTGGACTCAAGGAGTCCTCTTGCCTCTGCCTCCCGAGTAGCTGGCACCACAGGCATGTGCTACCATGTCTGGCTGAGTTTTAAATTTTTGGTAGAGATGGGTTCTGACTATGTTGCCTAGGCTGGTTTTGAACTCCTGGGCTCAAGCAGTCCTTTCACTTCGGCTTCCCAAAGTGCTGGGATTACAGGCATGAACTGCCATTCCTGGCCCAGAGTGTGCTAAATTATATTGTGGTAACAAAGAACCCTAAACTCCCTGTGATTAATATACCAAAGATTTATTTCTCATTCACTGAAGATAAGTAGGGATACGACTGATTATATCACTTAGGTACCAAAGCTACAATTGTATTGAGTATTATTATTTTTTAGAGATAGGATCTTGCTCTGTCACCCAGCCTGGAGTACAGTGGTACCAGTCATAGCTCACTGCAGCCTCAGTTTCCTGGGGTCAAGCAATTCTGTGCCTCAGCCTCCCAAGTAGCTAGGACTATAGATGTGTGCCACCATGCCCAACTCCTTTTTATTTATTTACTTTTTGGTAGAGATGAGGACTTGCTATGTTACCCAAGGCTGATCTTGAATTCCTGGCCTCAAGTCATCTTCCCACCTTGGCCTCTCAAGGTGCTGGCATGAACACCACCATGCTTGATCACCATATAAAATATTAGTTGCTAAGCCAGGGGGGAAAAGAGCTTTGGACGGTTTTGCACAGGCAGTTAATGCTCAGCAGGTCACTTCTGCTCACAGCTCATTGAAACAGAACTAATCTTGTCCCACTGACCCACAAGGGAACCTGGAACTGTAGTCCTATGGTGATCCTTAAGAGGGGTAAGACCAGAGATATTTGCCAAACAGTATTAATGACTAGCATACTTTATGAGATATCAAGAATTATTATAAAACTATAATAATTAAGATAATGTGGTATCTACACAGTATGGCAAATAAATCAGTGGAACAAAATTTGTGGTTCAGAAATAGTCATATAGGAAACTTGCTACTTGCCCTGTGACTCTAAGGAGAAAGTGGATTTTTCAATAATGGCGTTTAGACAATTAGTTATCCCTATAGGGAAAAGAAAAAAGGAAATTAGTTTCCTATTTCATACCATACCAAAAGTAAGAATTTCAGATGAATTAAGGACTAAAATGTGACTCACCCCTCTAACCTCAGCACTCTGGGAGGCCATGGTGGGAGGATCGCTTGAGCCTAAGAGTTTGAGACTAGCCTGGACAACAAAATGAGATCCTGTCTCTACAATAAGTCAAAAATTAGACAGGCATGGTGGTGCGCACCTGTTGGCCCAGCTACTTGGGAGGCTGAGGCAGGAGGTTTGCTTGAGCCCAGGAGGTCAAGGCTGCAGTGAGCTGTGTTTGTGCCACTATACTCCAGCCTAGGTGACAGAGTGAGACTCTGTCTCAATTTTTTTTTTTTTTTTTTTGAGATGGAGTCTCGCTGTCTCCCAGGCTGGAGTTCGGTGGTGCAATCTCGGTTCACTGCAAGCTCCGCCTCCCGGGTTCACGCCATTCTCCTGCCTCAGCCTCCCGAGTAGCTGGGACTGCATGCACCCGCCACCATGCCTGGCTAATTTTTTGTATTTTTAGTAGATGCGGGGTTTCACCATGTTAGCCAGGATGGTGTCGATCTCCTGACCTCGTGATCTGCCCGCCTTGGCCTCCCAAAGTGCTGGGATTACAGACGTGAGCCACCGCGCCCGGCCAATTTTTTTTTTTAAAGTTTTAGAAGAAACTATGAGAGAGTATCATGACCTCAGGGATAGGGAAGTACTTATTAAATAAGACATGAAAAAAAGGTTAGGAAATTGATAAATTTTACTACAGAAATTCAGAAACTTTCATTTATCTAAAGACTCCATAAAGAATGCAAAGAGACAAGGCTACAAACCTAGAGAAAATATCTTCAACATATATATGTAACAGAAGATTAGTATCCAGCATAGAAGTCCAGAGAATTCCTATAAAAAATAAATAAAAGGCCGGGTGCGGTGGCTCACGCCTGTAATCTCAGCACTTTGGGAGGCCGAGGCGGGCAGATCACTTGAGGTCGGGAGTTTGAGACCAACTTGACCAACATGGAGAAACCCTGTCTCTACTAAAAATACAAAATTAGCCTGGCATGTTGGCACATGCCTGTAATCCCAGCTATTTGGGAGGCTGAGGCAGGAGAATCACTTGAACCTGGAGGGCGGAGGTTGTGGTGAGCTGAGATTGTGCCATTGTACTCCAGCCTGGGCAACAAGAGCGAAACTCTGTCTCAATAAATAAATAAATAAATAAATAAATAAATAAATAAATAAAATGAGTCAAGAGAAAAATGGACAAAGCTACAAACAGGCCTTTTTCAGGATAGGAAACCCAAATAACCCCTGAGCGTATGAAAAATGCTTTCCCCCATTATTAATCTAAGAAATGTAAATTAAGTCATACCCTTCAGTTTGGTAGACATTTAAAAATCTAATAAAATTGTTACTGCTAGGCGGTGTAATTCCAGCACTTTGAGAGGCTGAGGCAGGAGGATTGCTGAGCTCAGGAGTTTGAGACCACCATGGACAACAAAATGAGATCCTATCTCTACGGAAACATTTTTAAAAATTATCTGGGCATGTTGGTGTGTGCCTGTGGTCCCACCTACTTGGGAGGCTGAGATGGGAAAATACTTGAGCCCAAAAGGTTGAGGCTGCAGTGAGCCTTGATCACACTGCTGCACTCAAGCATGAGTGACAGATAGGGTCTATCTCAAAAAAAAAAAAAAAGTTCATGTTACCAAAAATGTGGGATAATGAGGACTTGACATACATTGCTAGCTGAAATATAAATTGATATCACTACTTAGGAAAACAGTTTACCATTACTTAGTAGAATTGAACTTGCACCATGTAACCACCTCGCAATTCCACCCCTAGAAATACATTGTAGAAAACTTCTTGATACATAACGTGCCAGAAGATATATTTGAGAAAGTTCAAAGTAGTATATTTTGAGATTATAGAAAAATTTAAATAACACATTCCAACTACACTAGAGTGGATTTAAAAATTATGGTTTATTCCAATAGTAAAATACTATACAGTAATGAAAATGAATTCTGCAGCTGCATACGACAACTTGGGCTAATCTCATAAAACATCACATTGATTGAAAAAAGCAAGTCATAGAAGACTATATGAATCATGACTCCGTTTATATATAAATCAAAACCAGGCAAAACTGAAGAACATACTGTTCAGGAGTACATGCTTGTGATAAGTCTGTAGAGAAAAAGGAAATGCTTTTCACAAAATTCAGGATAGTTGTGTTCTATAGAAGGTGGAGGGTGGATTTCATGTAAGGGTATATAATCAGTTGGAGAGGCTTAAACTCATGGTTTATTTTTCTATTTCTTAAATAGGGTGGTGGGCACACGGGTGTGTGGGTGTTTATTATTCTTTGGCTGTGTATATGTTATGTTTATTCTCTTTTTGTATGACTATTTTAATTATAAAATGTAGAAAAGCACTGCAGCCATTCTAGGAAGCACACTAAAGTATAAAGATTTAAAACTGCCTGAATTCTAGCATGGAGATTGTAATTTTTTTTTTGTTTTTTTGTTTTTTTGTGAGACAAAGTTTTGCTCTTATCACCCAGGCTGGAGTGCAGTGGCATGATCTCAGCTTACTGCAACCTCTACCTCTTGGGTTCAAGCAATTCTCGTGCCTCAGCCTCCCGAGTAGCTGGGATTACAGGTGTGCGCCACCATGCCCAGCTAACAGATTGTCATTTCTCTTTATGCTTCCCCTCTGGTCTGTATTTCTGGTAGTAAGTCTTTTTGCCCACTGTTTTTGTAAAAAGATTACTTTTTTCCAGATCCCTAAATTGCCTCTTTATCTGTAGTATCTTCCTACTTCATTTGTTTTTAAACCTAAGAATACCCTGGAATGCTATATTGAAGTTAGCATCTTCTCATAATCCTGAAGTGGCTCCCACTTGTTTCTTAAATCACTTAAAAATGTATGATTACAAACATTTCAAAACCTAATTTTACCTATCTTTCCTTTCCTTGCATAGGCATTCTCCATTTCAGCTATGATAATAGTGCACTTGCTATGTCTACCTCTTAGACATTTCAGATGCCATTCACTTTGCGTGGAGTTTTACCTCCCTTTTGCCAAGCCACATTCTTTATTTTAAAATGTCCCTGGCCGGGTGCAATGGCTCAAGCCTGTAATCCCAGCACTTTGGGAGGCCGAGACGGGCGGATCACGAGGTCAGGAGATCGAGACCATCCTGGCTAACGCGGTGAAACCCCGTCTCTACTAAAAAATACAAAAAACTAGCCGGGCGCAGTGGCGGGCGCCTGTAGTCCCAGCTACTCGGGAGGCTGAGGCAGGAGAATGGTGTAAACCCGGGAGGCGGAGCTTGCAGTGAGCTGAGATCCGGCCACTGCACTCCAGCCTGGGCGACAGAGCGAGACTCCGCCTCAAAAAAAAAAAAAAAAAAAAAAAAGAAAAAGTTATGTCACAAATGCATAACATGTAGAGAGTAGTCTATATAATCAAGTATTTATATTATCAGTAAGGCTTCCAGTCAACAGTAGGCTATTAGTAGTTAAGTTTTTGGTATGTCAAAATTTATACACAAATTTTCAACTATATGGGGTCAGTTCCCCTAACCACTGAGTTGTTCACGAGTCAGCTTTATAAGGACTTGCCAATTCTGTAAAGTCAGATTTCTTTTATTTGGAGCATAATTATTCACTCTAGGAACCACTGTTAAGGACAAAAGGAAACACTAACATGTTTCTAGATGAATCAGAGGCTAGCCAACTTTCCCTTTTTGTATTGTATACATTTGTATAGTATTGTATACTATAATGTGTACTATAATACAATCCCATGCCTGTATACAATTGTTCCAGTATTTATAATTGCTTTGATTTGTACATAGTATTTATGATCCATTTCTTTTGGTTCTGTAAAATGTACTGGGTTTTTTCTGTGTTACATGATACTAAGTCCCTACAGTAAATTCAGCCTCAAAATCTTGCATGCAAGTTACTAATTATGCCTTTCATTGAAAATGTTTTGTGTCAGTGTGTCATTCTGCTTACTTTGAACCATGATGCCTGTCAATTCTGACTTAAAAATTGAAGACCGGGCACAGTGCCTCACGCCTATAATCCCAGCACTTTGGGAGGCCGAAGCAGGCGGATCATGAGATCAAGAGATCGAGACCATCCTGGCCAATATGGTGAAACCCCATCTGTACTAAAAAGACAAAAATCAACTGGGCATGGTGGTGCTTCCCTGTAGTCCCAGCTACTCGGGAGGCTGAGATGGGAGAATCACCTGAACCCTGGAGGCGAGGTTGCAAGTGAGCCGAGATCTAGCCACTGCACTCCAGCCTGGGCAACAGAGCAAGACTCCATCTCAAAAAAAAAAAAAAAAGAATAATGGCTTTTTAAATCCTTCTTGAGCTGGTCTTGAAGTGGTTAGTCACTGAACCCATTTATTTGATAAGTAACCCATTTATTCTCCTTTTGAGAATAAAACTTCCTCACGCCTATAATTCCAGCACTTTTGGAGGCCAAGGTGGGTGGATCACCTGAGGTCAGGAGTTCGAGACCAGCCTGGCCAACATGGTGAAACCGTGTCTCGACTAAAAATACAAAAATTAGCCAGGTGTGGTGGCATGCGCCTATAGTCCCAGCTACTCGGGAGGCTGAGGCAGGAGAATCGCTTGAACCTGGGAGGTGGAAGTTGCAGTGAGCTGAGATCACGCCATTGCATTCTAGCCTGGCGACAGAGAGAGACTCCGTCTTAAAAAAAAAAAAAATTAGCCAGGTGTGGTAGCAGGCACCTATAGTCCCAGCTACTTGGGAGGCTGAGGCAGGAGAATCACTTGAACCTGGCAGGTGGTGGTTGCAGTGAGCAAGATTGTGCCACTGCACTCCTGCCTGGGTGACAGAGTGAGACTCCATCTCAAAAAAAAAAAGAAAATTTGAAGAAGTTTGTGTGCTAATTACCCTGTCCCCTCAAAAGCCCCAATTTTTTTCTATCTCATGTCACTAAAATATTTTTTCTAACCTAAATTACTGTTATGGCTATAGCCCAGTGGTCTTATTTATTATTCACAATGAATCTACTCTTACACCCCTGGCCCCCAGGGTATGACTTGACTTTGGTGTTGGCTTATTTATTTATCTCTGTTCAGTAGAGGAAATCCGTCCTCTGTATTTAGTGTGCCACAAAGATTTTGCTCTTCCAGGGATTGTACTAGAGGCTTTGCAGTGCCAGGATGTAGGACAGAGTGTTTTTTGTTATAGGCAAAGCAGAATGTGCATTGACTGATTAAATTAAACAAATCTTCTCAATTAGTGATTTTTAAGTATGCTAGTATAAGGCATAAAAGCCTGGGAATGGTGCTGGCAGGGGGTGGGTGGGGAGGAAGCAGAATTTTGTATATAAGGTATCCTGTAATGTCTGTATGTGGAGAGCAGTTAGACTGTTCTGATGCGACAGGAAGGTATGTGTTCTGCTTGTAGTCCACTTGTTGATTGGGGGAAATTTGAGAATTCAAGGAATAAATCTCTAGTGTTTTTCAAGTTATACCTTATGCCTGTTTCTCTGTTGTGTACTGAAGCATAAGCACAGAGAATAAAATGATGTAACAAATTACTCAGCCTGGGCGCGGTGGCTCATGCATGTAATCCCAGTGCTTTGGGAGGCCGAGGCGGGTGGATCACGAGGTCAGGAGTTCAAGACTAGCCTCGCCAAGATGGTGAAACCCCGTCTCTACTAAAAATACAAAAATTAGCCAGGCTTGGTGGCGGGTGCCTGTAATCCCAGCTACTTGGGAGGCTGAGGCAGAGAATTGCTTGAACCTGGGAGGCGGAGGTTGCGGCGAACCAAGGTGGTGCCACTACACGATTGTTGCCTGGGTGACAGAGCGAGACTCTCTCAAAAAAAAAAAAAAAGAAAAAAAAGAAATTACTCATTGTTCATTATTAATCCATTCCTTTCTTTTGCAGATTGTAGAAATGGAAGGTTCTTCATTGTTCTTTAGTCACAGCCACTATCAGAGAAGAGAAAACTCATTATTCTGGACTGATTCTTTAAACCAGGAAATTAGATTTCTAGTGTATTCCCCAGAAATTTTAGCTGGTAATAAACAGCTCTCACATAGGGAAGTATGTCCTTATGTCTAATCCAAATATCATCTGCTTGAGTTTAACTTCATTGTTTTGATCACCTATGTATGAATATGATCATATTTGTAAGGTCCTTTGATCGTCCTTCCCTTAGTTTTAAGTTCCTATTAGGCTGTGAGTAATTTAAATATTCTCAACTAATTTATCCATTGGCAAAACTTGAATAGTATAAAATGAATCCTTCATCTTTTTTTAAAATTTGGAATTCAGAATTGTATATGATATTCAAATAGAAGGGGTACGACTGCAAGGAAATATATAGTGAATCATCATGATTCTTTCCTTGCCAGAATTTATGGCAGATCCTACAGTTTAGACAATCTCAAAACCTTGTGCTTATCAAGAAGGGTCTCCCCATTCAGTTTTTCCTGAGGGGTAAGTGGTTATGTATTGATTCTCAACATTTGATTTGAATACTGTTGGTAATTTATAAGAGTCTTGCAGTTTTGATCTTGGCAAAAATTAGTAAATTGACTATTATATAAAACCTTGACATTAGCTTATTGTTTCTCACTAAAAGCAATACCATTCTCTGGTGAATTTGGCCCATCTCTGTCTCTGTTCATTGTCTTGAAGTCTTGGTGTTCCTGCTTATCTGTGTCTCTTGTCTTTGTGCATATGTGAGTTGCCTCTAGTTTGCATAGGTGGTAGCAGGCATGAGTGTGATATGTAGTTTATGATTGTCTTTAACCTCACCATTGCAAGTCCCAAATATTGTTATGAACAGAATGCAAATAAAGTCTTAAAGTTATGAGATGATATGGTATTGATAATTGACTTTAATTTAAAGGGACTGGTAAAGGATATGTAGGTGCTTTTCTAATCAGAGTCCAGAAGGTAGATATATGGTTAGAGAATCCCAAGGGAGAAACTAGCCAGCTCTTCTCTGCCTTCTCCAAAGTTAGATCAAGAGTTTGTATTAAATTACATATGTGATGATATTAAGGCATTAATACCTTTTGGGGTGTGATAATGATATTATGGTTGTTTGTTTATTTATTTATTGAGAGAGGGTCTTGCTCTGTCACCCAGGCTGAAGTGCAGTGGTACAATTATAGCTCACTGTAGCCTGGTACTCTTGGGCTTAAACGATCTTCCCACCTCAGCCAACTATGTAGCTGAGACTACAGGTGTATGCCACTGCACCCAGTTAATTTTTTTTTTTTTTTTTGTAGAAACAAGGTCTTGCCTTGTTGCCCAGGCTGGTCTCAAACTCCTGGCTTTAAGCCATCCTCCCAAAGTGCTGGGATTATAGGCGTGAGCCACAGTGCCCAGCCTTATGGTTATGTTTCAGAGAAAACGTTTTTATTTTTTAGAGATATATTTTGAAATATTTATAAATGAAAAATGTTTGGCACTTGTTACACAATGATCTGAGAGTAAGTGGGTGGGTGGTATAGATGAAATAAGATTGGCCACAGGTTGATAATTGTTGAAGTTGAATGATAAATAAAAGGAGTTGATTTAGCTCTTCTGTCTACCCTTGTATGTTTGAAGTTTTCTACAATAAAATGTTAAAATCCTGTGTTATTTTTGGGTGCCAAAAGGGTAAAATGTTTCTCCCCTCTTGAAAGACAACTTTCAACATTCTTTTGAATACACAAAACCAAGTGAACGTTCTCTTTTCCAGTAGTCAGTGATCCTCAAGGACTAGCTCCCTTAACTTACTTACAGAGGGTAGTGTTTACAAAGAAGCCAGACTGGCCAATTAAGTTCTGTGATTCCCTGGAGATGTAGCGAAAGTAGTGATTATGAGAGCCAAAATGATGAGTGATTTGGGAAGTCCAGATCGAGAAGAGAAACCCTAAGAAAAGAGTTAATGGCAGGGTGTAAAGTTTGTCACACCTTTGCAGAAGGTATTGCAGGGATGAAGTGGGCTGCCTACTGGAGCACTTTCCAAAGACCTTGAGCTCAAAAAGCACCAAAATTAGTGACAACCTTTCTCCTTAATCCTCACCTTCTTTACTCATGACTTCTTTTAGATATAAGACTAGGAAATCCTGAGAGAGAAAAAAACAGCTGTTTCCCACTTAAAGACAAGAGTCTGTTTTAGGGGAAAAAATACTTAAGCAACAGCTGCATTTGTAGATGCCGAAGCACAAAGACTTTCTGTTTTTATGGCACTTCTTTCTTACTTACATGGTTTTTACTAATCCAAATAATCATGTGCTTATGTGGATAGAATTGTTTGCTGCTTAATCAAGAGAGGTGGGTGGGGAAGCACCTGCTTTTAGTCATTAAAGTCTTGTTGCTTTTGTACTGCATCCAAGAAACTAGTTAACAGACAAAAAGTGATTTGCCTTTTCCTGAGAATGAAAAGGAAGACCTCTTTGGTTTCACCCTGTGAAGAAGAGCAGAGAGAAACTCCAAGGTGGATTTTCTCTACTTGTTGAAATGGAACCATCAGGGACCCCACAGGAAAAGTGATTCTTGGGTTTTGTTTCTTCCTGCCCTTTCTCCCTGCCTGTCATAGAACTCAGCAATTGGAAGAATACCAGTTTTTGTTCCTTATTGGTGCTGCCACCTGTTCTTACTGCTGAACTAAATGTTCTTGGCTTTCTTTGGTGTGAACAGGATCTCCCTCTGGGAAAGGTGGGAGGAGGGTGAAAAAGAGAACGGGAGGAGGCCCATTCCAGTCCCTGTGCTCATGTGAGAGGGACACACAGAGGTTAGTGTGCTGCTCTAACAGAGGGGCTTTGTGCTACAGCTTCTTCCAGAGCTCCACAGATGCATGCTGGGCGGGCTCAGTCAGCTTTACCCCTAATACACTTGCTTCTTCCTAACAATAGCAGAGCAAGACTGACAACAATAATTAAAATAAGAGAATAAAGAAGATGTAGTCAGAGGCCATTCTGAATGCATTCAGATTCTCAGTGTGTATGAGGAAGGCTGCCTGTAATTAAGAGGTGAGAAAAGATTATATCATAGAGACGTTGATACCACTGAACTGAGGAGCCAGATCTATTGTTACAGACCCGCTCTGGGTGCAGTCAGAGCTCTGACCTTAAGACCTTTCCCTTTCTGTACTGAAACCCTTGTTATCTAGGTCATGGGAAATATGCCTCCTTTGAATGGGAGAAACAGAATAGAGAATAGGAAAAAGTGTAGTTCTTCCTACTCAGATCTCAGCGACTGAGGAAGTAGCTCAAGGTAGAAGCATCTGACTCAGATCCCTTCTTTCAGCATAGGACAGTGACAGACAGTCTCTTTAGCAACCTGAAATGACTCCTAAATAGAATAATAATAATAATACCTAACATTTAGCATTTATCACACTGACAAGGATTAGTCTAAGATATATACATTTATATCCTTTTATTTTATTTTATTTTTTTTTTGAGACGGAGTCTGGCTCTGTCATCCAGGCTGGAGTGCAGTGGCCGGATCTCAGCTCACTGCAAGCTCCGCCTCCCGGATTTACGCCATTCTCCTGCCTCAGCCTCCCGAGTAGCTGGGACTACAGGCGCCCGCCACCTCGCCCGGCTAGTTTTTGTATTTTTTAGTAGAGACAGGGTTTCACTGTGTTAGCCAGGATGGTCTCGATCTCCTGACCTCATGATTTGCCCGTCTCGGCCTCCCAAAGTGCTGGGATTACAGGCTTGAGCCACCGCGCCCGGCCTATATCCTTTTTTGTTTGTTTTTTTTCCTGAGACGGAGTCTCGCTTTGTCACCCAGGCTGGAGTACAAGTGATCTCAGTTCACTGCAGCCTCCTGCTTCAGCCTCCCGCTTCAGCCTCCCGCTTCAGCCTCCCGAGTAGCTGGGATTACAGGTGATTGCCACCACACCTGGCTAATTTTTGCATTTTTAGTAGAGATAGAGTTTCACAATACTGGCCAAGCTGATCTCGAATTCCTGACCTTAGGTAATCCTCCCGACTTAGCCTCCCAAAGTGCTGGGATCACAGGCGTGGGCCACCACGCCCGGCTGATATATATCTTATATATACGTGTGTGTGTGTGTGTGTGTGTGTACTCATTTAATCCTCAAATAACCCTAGGCAGTAAATACTGTTTTTTCTTTTTTTTTTTTTTTGAGACGGAGTCTTGCTCTATCGCCCAGGCTGGAGTGCAGTGGCACGATCTTGGCTCACTGCAGCCTCCGCCTCCTAGGTTCAAGCAGTTCTCCTGTCTCAGCCTCCCGAGTAGCTGGGACTACAGGTACTCACCACAACACCTGGCTAATTTTTGCATTTTTAGTAGAGATGGGATTTCACCATATTGGTCAGGCTGGTGTAAATGCTGTTATTAAACTCTTTTAAAAGAGAAACTGAGGCCTAAAGAAGTTAAATAACTTACCCCAGATCATATAGCTGAAGTATCAGGGTTGAGATTTTGAACCCATTTTAGCTCCAGAATCCAGTCTGTTAACTATTACACCATACCATCTCTGAGTAGAGTCCTGACTTTTCTCAAACAGGGTCATTTGAGAACCACAGAACACAGAAAGTGATTAGAGTGACTATTTTCTTAATTCTCTCCAAGATGGCATATAGCTAGTGCTACGCATAGGAGAGTTGCTATTTCGTTAGGAGCAGTTAAGGCCCTAGAGTATTAGGGCTTAATTCTTGAGGAAATCCAGTTGAAGAAGACTAAAGGGGCCGGAGTTTATAAATTTCAGATTTGTATAGAACTATCCTGGAAATAATTTCCTATTGGTTTGTTTTGGAAACAATTTTGGATTTTGAACAAAGGACCAAACCTCATCCATCCTTTGTTCTGCAATAGAGCCTATGTCAGCAGTAATTTCTTACCAGTAACAATTGAGAAGAGCAACAGGCTGGGATGTAATAGTGGTCACTAAGTTTTGCCAAGCTGGGTTGACCTTCTCTCAACAAATCATGATGTCATCATGCCACTATGCAATTTGTAAAAGCAGTCACTGCTTTTCCCCCCTTCCTTTTCCTTTGTTTCTCCTTATTTCTCCAAAGGTTCAAAATCCCATGGGTCACTGGACACATATCCAGTTATTTAACTGTGGACCTAGATCATTCCTTTTGGTCTAGTTTAAGAGGTTACTAATAGACATTCTTCCCCTTCCAGTAACAAATTATGGAAGGCCCTGCCCTGCCTTTCCTTGACCTTATAATGGACTTGTATATAAATTTCTAGGTTGAGCCAAAATAATGTGGAGTAATTATAACAGATTTCCCTCACAGCTAATTAAAGAATACTAAATATGTATTGCTGGCACTGCCTCCCCCACATCATATGGAGACATTTGTAGGAACATAATAGCAGGTTACACAGTAATCTGTTCTTGAGCTGCTGCAGGAGTAGATATCAGTATGTATGAGGAGGAAAGGTGCTAGTGAGAGGGCAGAATGGGAAAACAATTTTTTTTTTGAATTGGAGTCTTGCTCTGTTGCCCAGGCTGGAGTGCAGAGGTGCAATCTCGGCTCACTGCAAGCTCTGCCTCCCAGGTTCACGTCATTCTCTTGCCTCAGCCTATTAATACTAATAGGGCTGGGCGCAGTGACTCATGTCTGTAATCCCAGCACTTTTAGAGGCCAAGGTGAGAGGATTGCATGAGCCCAGGAGTTTGAGACCAGCCTGGACAATATGGTGAGACCCCATCTCTTACAAAACAGTTGAAAAGTTAGCGGTGTGTGGTGGTGCATGCCTGTAGTCCCATTTACTCAGGAGATTGAGGCTGCAGTGAGCCATGTTCATGCCACTGCACTCCAGCTTGTGTGACAAAGCAAGACCCTGTTCAAAAAAAGACAACAAAAGCACACACAAAAAACCAACTAAACAAAAAACCCACAAATCTACACAAAAGTATCCTATGTATTATTTAGGGATATATATATAAAACTATTAAAAACAAGATTATACAACAAATTTATGATATGAGTGGCTGGTAGAGAGTGGGGCAGTCTTAAACAGGACTTTGGCATTATCTGTAGATGAAAGTAAACATGATAGAATGTTTATTTCTGGGTATTAGACTCACAGATTTTTGTTGTATTAGTCTTTGTACTTTTTGGTAATTTTATATTAGCTGAAAATTTTAAAAGAAAGGGGGTCAAGATTCATAGGATGAACCCCCAGAAAATAATTTGTTGATATGTTTATATGTATTTTTTCTTTTTTTACCTAACCCATCTACTTCTGTCTGTATTAGAGGAAGAAGAAATGAGGTAACTGTATTACATTAATTCATGACAGTGGTTTCTCCTAATGTGTCCTTGGCATCACACTCAGATGAAGGAATGAGGATATTTATTAGCACAGATCATGCCCTTCATTCTGACTCTTGATTTTATTTTTAATTACTAACTGCAAGCATGTCAACCCATGGGAAGCACATTTGGTTTCATAGCTATCATCATGGAGATGCTAGCATGACAGACTAGGATGTATACTAGTTTAATAACAGCATTGCACTTTTTCTCTTGTCTAACCTCTTCCCTACAGGGAATCTTTAACCAGTTTCAGTGTAGTAGTGAAAAAGTGCTTCCATCTGACACTCTCCGCAGTGCTCTGGCAAAGACTTTCCAGGATGAACAACGTTTCCAGCTGGGAATTATGGATGATGCTGCAGAGTGCTTTGTAAGTGCTGGCCTCTGGCCCTTTTTGATATGGGGTGGGGCTGCTGATGGTCTCCATCAGGGACTGGCTACTTTATGGTGGAATTTACTGTGTCGTTATCTCTACAGTTAGAACTAGGAGTTTCTCTGATTTTTCAGGGATCTAAAATGTCTTTATTATAGCAGTGTGTTATTATTTTTCCTTTAGGCTGGTGGTTTTGTGCTTGTCATCGCATAAAATATCAGCTTTCACCTTCAGAGGATCCAAGGCTCATTAAAATACAAATTGCTGGGCTGTACCCCCAGAGCTTCTGATACAGTAGGCCTAGTGGAGGGGTCTCTGAATATCTGTATCTAACAGGTTCCTAAGTAATGCTGATACTGATGCTGCTCCTCCATTTCTAAAGATAATTAATCAGGGAATAACTGAGTCCCTAGCATAAGTGTGATGTGCTAGATAGATAGCTACATTGCCCCCAGTGCCCCTCACTCTTCTGAACTCTGTGTTCTATCCGTCAGCCTTTAAAAGACTCTCTGTACATCCATTTAGAAAATTTGAGGCTGGGCACAGTGGCTCACACCTGTAATCCCAGCACTTTGGGAGGCCAAGGCAGGTGGATCTCAAGGTCTGGAGTTCAAGACCAGCCTGGCCAACATAGTGAAACCCCATCTCTACTAAAAATACAAAAATTAGCCAGGCATGGTGGTGGGTTCCCATAGTCCCAGCTACTTGGGAGGCTGAGGCAAGAGAATCACTTGAACCTGGGAGGAGGAGGTTGTAGTGAGCCTGGATTGCACCAATGCACTCCAGCCTGGGCGACACAGCGAGACTCTGTCTCAAAAAAAAAAAAAAAAAAAAAAAAGAAAAGAAAATTTAACAGTGATATATATCTCATCACAGGATAAAATGTGGCCCCAAATCAGAGGTGCTCCTGAGGAACTGGATCACTGATATATTACTCGTGGGAATGTAAAGTGGTATAGCTACTCTGGAAAACAGTTTGGCAGTTTCTTAAAAAGCTAGACATGTAAAGTACCATATGATCTAGCAATTACATTCCTGGACATGTATCCCACAGAAACGAAAACTTATATTAAAACAAAACCTGTTTATGAATGTTCATAGAAGTGTTATTCATAATAGTAAAAAACTGGAGGCCGGGTGCGGTGGCTCACGCCTGTAATCCCAGCACTTTGGGAGGCCGAGGCGGGCGGATCACAAGGTCAGGAGATCGAGACCACGGTGAAACCCCGTTTCTACTAAAAATACAAAAAATTAGCCGGGCGCGGTGGCGGGCGCCTGTAGTCCCAGCTACTCAGGAGGCTGAGGCAGGAGAATGGCGTGAACCCGGGAGGCGGAGCTTGCAGTGAGCCGAGATTGCGCCACTGCACTCCAGCCTGGGTGACAGAGCGAGACTCTGTCTCAAAAAAAAAAAAAAAAACTGGAAACAACCCAAATGTCCTTCAGTGAGTAGATGGCTAAACAAAAGATAGTACTTCTGTACCGTGAAGAACTATGTAGCAATACAAAGCATTAAGTATTTTTATAAAAATAAAAATAAACTATTGATTTACACAACTTGGACAGATCTCAAGGGAATTACGCTAAGTGTAAAATGCAATATCAAAAGGTTATATGCTGGCCTGGGCACGGTGGCTCACTCCTATAATCCCAGCACTTTGGAAAGCCAAGGCGGGCGGATCACTTGAGGTCAGGAGTTCGAGAACAGCCTGGTCAACATGGTGAAATGCTGTCTCTACTAAAAATACAAAACTTAGCCAGACATGGTGGTGCATACCTGTAATCCCAGCTACTCAGGAGGCTGAGGCACGAGAATCGCTTGAACCTGGGAGGTAGAGGTTGCAGTGAGCTGAGATCACTACTGCACTCCTGCCTGGGCGACAGAGCCAGACTGTGTCTCAAAAAAAAAGGTTATGTGGTATATGATCCCATTTATATAACGTTCTTGAAATAAAATGATGGAGATGAGAGAAGACATTAGTGATTTCTACAGGTTAGGGTTGGGTTTGGACAGGTAAGGCTCTAAATGGCTAGCATGAGGGAGCCTTGTGATGGAACTGGTCTATATCTTGATAAAATGGCACAGAGCTATACATACTCACACACAAATGAATGCATGTAAAACTGGTGAAATCTGAATAAAGTCTGGATTCTATCAATGTCCATTTCCTGGTATAGTTATCAAAGATGTGCCGGGCGTGGTGGCTCACACCTGTAATCCCAGCACATTGGAAGGCTGGGGCGGGCAGATCATGAAGTCAGGAGATCGAGACCATCCTGGCTAACACGGTGAAACCCCGTCTCTACTAAAAATACAAAAAGTTAACCAGGTGTGGTGGCGGGCGCCTGTAGTCCCAGCTACTTGGGAGGCTGAGGCAGAGGAATGGCATGAACCTGGGAGGCGGAGCTGGCAGTGAGCTGAGATCGAGCCACTGCACTCCAGCTGGGACGACAGAGCGAGACTCATCTCAAAAAAAAAAAAAAGCCGGGCGCGGTGGCTCAGGCCTGTAATCCCAGCACTTTGGGAGGCCGAGACGGGCGGATCACGAGGTCAGGAGATCGAGACCATCCTGGCTAATATGGTGAAACCCTGTCTCTACTAAAAATACAAAAAACTAGCCGGGCGAGGTGGTGGGCGCCTGTAGTCCCAGCTACTCGGGAGGCTGAGGCAGGAGAATGGCGTAAACCCGGGAGGCGGAGCTTGCAGTGAGCTGAGATCCGGCCACTGCACTCCAGCGTAGGCAACAAAGCGAGACTCCGTCTCAAAAAAAAAAAAAAAAAAAAAAAAGAAAAACAAAGATGTTACTGTTGGAGGAAGCTGGGTGAAGGATACGGGGGATCTCCTGTACATTTTTGAAATTCGCTATGAATTTATAATTATTTTAAACTAAAAAGTTAAAAAAATCAAAATATTCCTACTTTCCAGAAAGGTTGCTGTTTCTCTGGGTAAGCTGCTTACTAATTTATGTGTTTGTCTGTTAAATATTGTTGGTGTACTGCTTTTGTTCTTTCACTGTCAGGAAAACCTCCTGATGAGAATTCACTTCCACATTGCTGATGAAACCAAAGAGGATATATGTACTGCCCAACACTGCATTTCCCATCAGAAATTTGCAATGACATTGTTTGAGCAGGTGAACTCTAGCTCCATCTTTTTTTTGACCTTTGTTCAAGAACACTTTATCCTGGGATATGGGGTGTTAAATGGGTGCCAAAACAGTTCCTGACTATGGTTGCTTGGTTTTGCCTTTTTCTCTTTGGCCCAGTGTGTTTGTACTAGCTGTGGTGCCACTTCTGATCCGCTGCCTTTCATCCAGATGGTACATTATATCTCCACCACTTCCCTTTGGTGAGTCTCACAAGATTTTCTGTTGTGCCTTTAGGCATTCCTCTAGTTGATTGGACATTTTTTTTTTTTTTTTTTTTGGAGACAGAGTCTCACTCTGTCGCCCAGGCTGGAGTGCAGTGGCGTAATCTCAGCTTACTGCAACCTCTGCCTCCCGGTTTCAAGTGATTCTCCTGCCTCCACCTCCCAAGTAGCTGAGACTTCCAGCTATTTCCACAAATAGTACACACTCCGCTAATTTTTTTGTATTTTTAGTAGGATGGTGTTTCACCACGTTGGTCAGGCTTGGTCTTGAACTCCTGACCTCAAATAATCTACCTGCCTTGGCCTCCCAAAGTGCTGGGATTACAGGCGTGAGCCACGGTGCCTGGCCTATTGAACTTTAATTGAAGACATTCAAATAGTTTTATATCCTGGCCGGGCATGGTGGCTCATGCCTATAATCCTAGCACTTTGGGAGGCCCAGGTGGGCAGATCACTTGAGGCCAAGAGTTCGAGACCAGTCTGGCCAACATGACAAAACCCTGTCTCTACTAAAAATGTCAAAAATTAGCCAGGCGTGGTTGCATGTGCCTGTAATCCCAGCTATTCTGGAGGCTGAGGCATGATAATTACTTGAACCCAGGAGGCAGAGGTTTCAGTGAGCTGAGATTGAGCCCCTGCACTCCAGCCTGGGTAACAGAGCGAGACCATGTCTCAAAAAAACCACCACCACCACCACTACCACCAAAAACACAAATAGTTTTATATCCTCATTGCTGAGTCTGTGCTATATTGTAGGAATGCAGAACAGTAATTTAAAAATAACTTTTGTTCTCCTTTCCTCTCCCATCCCTCCCCATTTCTTAGGCTCAGTACTGGCAAGCAAAGTGGGAGGAGGAGTGGGGATTCTATGAGTGCCAGGTAGAGGTACTCACTGTGTTTATGGGACACTGAGCCTGGTCAGGGGCTTTGGTATAGTGGGCAGAGGAAGAAAGTCAAATGTGTGAGTTAGGAATTTACATTAATGTTTGATTTAGCAGTAACTAAGTACAAATCATCATTCCCCTTCTATTCCCCATCTCGAAGCAATCAGGCTATTTGTATGCTGGAAAGACGAGAGAAACCTTCACCAAGCATGTTTGGTGAGCTGCTGCAGAATGCCAGCACCATGGGGGATCTGCGGAACTGTCCAGTGAGTTAAATCAGAGGTGGGGCTTGGAGTGGGAAAGGGAACCGTCGATCAGTGGGATTGAGGCAAAGCCAGTGGGAAACATGTTGAACTAGCCTTGTATGTGTATTTCAGAGCAACTGTGGAGAGAGGATCAGGATTCGCCGTGTGTTGATGAATGCTCCACAGATTATCACGATTGGGCTGGTATGGGACTCAGACCACTCAGACTTAGCAGAAGATGTTATCCACAGCCTGGGAACCTGCCTTAAGCTGGGTGATGTGCGTGTTAGTTACCTTTATCTCTCACTTTGAGTTCTTGTGTCTTAGTATTGCTTAGGAGCAGTGAGCACTAGACAAACAGGTATGTCCTAGATGACAAGTATTATAATGTTTTGGACAGATAAACTTGTTTATTTGTGTACAGATACCCGTGCATGTAGGTATGTGCTCATATACCTCCTTTTATAGGTGGCAAAGGTTTTTTAAGAAGAAATGGGATGACTTGGCCTTGAAAGTCAGAGTAGGCAGAGCTTAGCTACTGATAAAAATAAATCAGTAATTCAAAGAGTTACTGTATGTTCTATTTATTGTTAGTTTATATGAGTATAGAGTAGGGAAGGGTATTCAACCATGGGAGGCAGTAAGGTCCAAAGAGGGGCATTCCTGACTAGAACTGGTATAGTAGGTGAAGAAGTTAAAAGTTGGTGACCTGAGCCCAAAAATACGAAATTCACAGTGTGGAACCAATGTCTGGGATAATCTTGTGACTGAAGAGGGCCTTTGTTACTGTTTTTTAATGTCATTAAGCCATGATTGAGAATAAATGAACTTTCTGGGATCTTATTTTAGGTTTTCTTCCCAAGGAATCTTACTTGAGTAGGCTGTGCACAATAAAATCTCCATTTTTCACCAGCGCCTACCTGTAGACCTAGCTACTCAGGAGGTTGAGGTGGGGGGATTGCTTAAGGAGTTCAAGGCTTTAGTGTGCAATGATCCTGCCTGTGACTAGCCACTACATTCTAGCCCAGGCAGCATGTCAAGACCCTGTCTCTTAAAAACAAAAACAATCATTTCTTTTTTTTTTTTTTTTTTTGAGATGAAGTCTTGCTGTGTTGCCCAGACTAGAGTGCAGTGGTGCAATCTCCGCTCACTGCAAGCTCCGCCTCCCAGGTTCATGCCATTCTCCTGCCTCAGCCTGCCCAGTAGCTGGGACTACAGGCGCGTGCCACCAAGCCCGGCTAATTTTTGTATTTTTAGTAGAGACGGGCTATCACCGTGTTAGCCAGGATGGTCTCGATCTCCTGACCTCATGATCTGCCCGCCTCAGCCTCCCAAAGTGCTGGGATTACAGGCGTGAGCCACCGCGCCTGGCATCAAAAACAATCATTTATTCTAAATTTCTGTGACTTACATATTCTGTACTGTTCTTTTTTTTTTTTTTTTTTTAAACTTATCACTAACTTGAAGCTCAAGGTTTAATTTTCATGATTGTTTTTTCAACCAAATAGGTTCCTCAAGGCCAGAATCCTTTCCTTCAATTTTTTTTTTTTTTTTTTTTAATATGTCTCTTAGCTCTTAGGACTGTTGGGCAGCTAGGAATTGAAATGCTGATAATGAGCATGGCTGTATTGCTCTACTTAGGTTATTAACAAGAAAATATTTTTTGTGGGATCAGCTGATAAAAAAAACTTTTGGAAGTAGGCAGGTAGATAGGGTTTTGTTTTGTTTTGTTTTGTTTGTTTGTTTTTTGAGAGGGAGTCTCGCTCTGTGCCAGGCTGGAGTGCAGTGGCACGATCTCGGCTCACTGCAACCTCCACCTCCCGGTTCAAGAGATTCTCCTACCTCAACCTTCTGAGTAGCTGGGACTACGGGTGTGCGCCACCACTCCCAGCTAATTTTTGTATTCTTAGTAGAGACGTGGTTTCACCATTTTGGCCAGGATGGTCTCGATCTCTTGACCTTGTGGTCCTCCACCTCGGCCTCCCAAAGTGCTGGGATTACAGATGCGAACCACCACGCCCAGCCAGTTTTTTTTTTTTTTTTTTTTTTGAGATGGGAGTCTCGCTCTGTCGTGGGGCTGGAGTGCCGTGGCACGATCTTGGCTCACTGCAAGCTCCACCTCCTGGGTTCAAGCAATTCTCGTGCCTCAGCCTTCCGAGTAGCTGGGATTACAGGCGCCCGCCACCACGCCCGGCTAATTTTTTTGTATTTTTAGTAGAGGCGGGGTTTCCCCATGTTGGTCGGGCTGGTCTCAAACTCCTGACCTCAGGTGATCTGCCCACCTTGGCTTCCCAAAGTGCCAGGATTACAGGTGTGAGCCACTGCACCTGGCCGGTTGTTGTTTTTTTTTTAATCCAACTTTCCTGGCTCCTCTTATGATAGGCCCTGATAAGAAAATTATTGAAAGATATGAAGAAAGATCATCACCATACCAGTTTACTGGCCACTATCTGTCTTGCTTTTCCTTTTTGTCTGTTTAGGTTAATTTTTTTCTTTCTTTCTTTTTCTTTCTTTGAGACGGGGTCTTGCTCTGTCATCCAGGCTGGAGTATAGTGGGACAAACAGCTCACTGTAGCACTGACTTCCTGGGCTCAAGTGATCCTCCTGCCTCAGCCTTCTGAGTAGCTGGGACTACAGGTGTGCACCACCATGCCCAGCTAATTTTTTATTTTTTGTAGAGACAGGATCTGGCTTCGTTCTCCAGGCTGATCTTGAACTGCTGGGCTCAAGTGATCCTCTTGGCTTGGCCTCCCCAAGTGCAGGGGTTACAGGCATGAGCCACCATGTCTGGTCAATTTTTTTTTTTTTTTTAAGTTAAAAGAATTATTTTTTTAGAGAGGTTTTTGATTTGCCACCCAAGTTAGAGTGGAGTATGGCACAATTATAGCTTACTGCAGCTTCAAACTCCTGGGCTCAAAGGATCCTCCCACCTCAGCCTCCTGAACAGCTAGCACTTAAGTGTGCACTTACCACACCTGGCTAATTAAAATTTTTTTTGTAAAAATAGGGTGTTTTTGTTTAGTTTAGTTTTGTTTTTTATGATGGAGTCTCACTCTGTTGCCCAGGCTGGAGTGCAGTGTCATGTTCTCGGTTCCCTGCAATCTGCCTCCCGGGTTCAAGTGATTCTCCTGCCTCAGCGTCCCAAGTAGCTGGGATTATAGACGTGCACCACCACGCCCAGCTGATTTTTGTATTTTTAGTAGAGATGGGGTTTCACTATGTTGGCCAGGCTGCCCTCAAGAGATCTGTTCGCCTCGGCCTCCTGAAGTGTAGGGATTACATGCGTGAGCCACCACGCTGGGCCTAAAGATAGGGTCTTGCTATCTAGTCTGGGCTGTTCTCGAACTCCTGTCCTCAAGTAATTCTCTTACTTTGGCCTCACAAAGTGCTAAAGTTAAGTTCTGATGATTAATCTAAACTAACAAAAATCTTAAACTGAAGGGAAGAGAAGCAAGTCAGTACCTTACTTAAGAAATGTCGATGGAGTCTGCTGAGAGATGATGTGGGAGGGTTGAATATGTGACTGTACTTTCTTTTCTCTTCTTTCCCCCCAGCTGTTTTTCAGAGTGACAGATGACCGGGCCAAGCAATCTGAACTGTACTTAGTAGGAATGATCTGTTACTATGGCAAACATTATTCTACATTCTTTTTTCAAACAAAGATTCGCAAATGGATGTATTTTGATGATGCTCATGTTAAGGAGGTAGGAATAGTCAAGCCCTTTTTGAAGTGTTTGGTGACTACAAAAAAAAAAGAATAATTATTTGTCCTTAGTGTTTCATTTTCATAATTTCGAATGGGACCTCCCCACATTTCCATAAAACGTATTATATTTATATTTTTATTTTATTTATTTATTTATTTATTTATTTATTTATTTTTGAGATGGAGTCTCACTCTGTCACCCAGGCTGGAGTGCAATAGCTTGGTCTCGGCTCACTGCAACCTCTGCCTCCTGGGTTCAAGCGATTCTCCTGCCTCAGCCTCCTGAGTAGCTGGGACTACACATGCATGCTACCACACCTGGCTAATTTTTGTATTTTTAGTAGAGATAGAGTTTCACTATGTTTGCCAGGCTGGTCTCGAACTCCGGACCTTGTGATTCGCCTGCCTCAACCTCCCAAAGTGCTGGAATTATAGGCATGAACCACTGTGCCTGGAGTATTTTATATTTTTATATCTGTCTGCCTGTTGAATTTATGAAGGTATCATCTTGTCTTCCCCTGAAGATGGCTAGTTCTTCGAGGATAGGAACAGTGTATCTTCTATTATATCCTCTGAATCCCCTCACCAGGCATTCAGCAGTTTTGTATTTATAGGTGACAAAGTATTTTATTTTATTTTTTGAGATAGGGTCTTCTCACTCTATTACCCAGGCTGGAGTGCAGTGGCATGATAATGGCTCACTGCAGCCTTTATCTTCCAGGTTCAAGCAATCCTCTCACCTTAGTCTCCTGAGTAGTGGCAACTACAGGTGTGTGGTCACCACACTCAGCTAGTTAAAATTTTTTGTTTGTTTTAGAGATGTTACCCAGGCTGGTCTGGAACTCCTGGGCTCAAGTGATCCTCCCTCCTCAGCCTGCCAAAGTGTTGGGATTACAGGCGTGAGCCACAGTGCTTGGCCCAAAGTATTTTTTTGAAAGTATAATCTCCTTTTTTTTTTTTTTTTCTAGAAAATAGTTTTTCTTCAGTCCTGAGGAGTCAGCTCCTTATGTGGGCTTTGGTGGAGTTCATGGGTCAGCACTCGAAGGTCTAAATCTGGGTGGGGATGTTAGCACCTTTTGGGCTTGGGGAGATTGATTACTGATTACCTTGCTATGAATGGCACAATTCACATAGTAATGTAGCTTTACATACAGCTTAGGAAGCACGTAGGCATCAAATAAATTTACTTCAGAAATGTCTTTGACAGCTGCAGCCTTTACTATGTTTTGAATGAGAAACTTTTTTTTTTTTTTAGACAGGGTCTTGCGCTGTCACCCAGGTTGGGGTGCAGGGGCATGATCTCGGCTCACTGCAACCTTTGCCTCCCCGGCTCAAGTGATTCTTGTGCCTCAGCCTCCCAAGTAGCTGGGCTTATGGGCGTGCACCATCACGCCTGGCTGATTTTTGTATTTTTAATAGAGAAGGAGTTTCTCCACGTTGGCCAGGCTGGTCTCTAACTCCTGACATTAAGTGATCCACCTGCCTCGGCCTCCCAAAGTGCTGGGATTACAGATGTGAGCCACCGTGCCTGGCCTTGAATGAGAAACTTCTTAATAGCCTTGTCCTTGGGCATGCATCCGGCACAGTTCATGCAGTGAATGGGCTGCACATAGCTGCAGCCCTTTTTTGGCATGCCATGTTCTTTCTTTTCTTTGTCTTCTTGGAAACTAGGACTCCAGAGAGGAATGGTTGTTTGTTGTTATTTGTTTTTTTAATGTGTGTGTTGATTGGTTTGAGTAGGAACACTCTAATGCCTCAAATGAGGTTATAAGGTTAATACAAAGTTCAGAATTTCAGATCTTGGAGTTACCAGTGGGTACTACTTTGTGTCAGGGCTGCTGTAAATTATTCTTTGTTATCTTCCTGAAGTGCCCCATCACAGAGTAACATGTGTTTTGGGATAGTTATAAGTCATGTAGGGTTATAATGACAAAGCAGGAAAGTTGATACTGTCTAAACTACAGAGTTTGCGATTGAAGTGGCTTATGTGATCTGCATGAGTTAGGAAGCTGCTTGTGATAAGGTTAGCAGATAAGGAGATAAGGTGTGACTAATCTACACCAATCCACAGACTTTAAGCAGTGTCTTCCACAAATAGTAAAGTGTTTGTCAAATTCCCTTATTCTTTTCTTTGTCTCTTTTTGTATTATTGTAATTTGGGGCAATTTATATAAATTCTTTTAGATTTAGGGTTTTATTTGAAAATACCCTTACAAAGTAGTAAATATGATTATATTAATATGTGAAGAGCATATAAATGTTTTAATTAAAATAATAACTCAGTTATAAGTTTACTGGACATCTATTATTAACATACCACTATGCTAGTTGTCCAACCCCAAGAGCGGCACATTATCTAAGAAATGTGACTGGTTCAAGCTTAAGATGGGGTGAGTTTGAGGACTGGGTTGAATTGATTCCGTGGCTGTTCTCTTACACTTTTCCACTGTGGTAACAGAGCTGAATCCAGCACAGGGCTAAGGCCGAGAGGTTCAGTTGTCTATTCTAAGCAGTTTGACATTTTATATCCTGCCATTTGCAAACTCTGAAACTGAATGTCATTTGTTCTAAGGCAGTCTGTGAGAGAGTTTCTGTCTGCTCTTCAGCTTCATGAAAGTGATTTTAATATTTGGGAGAAAACTAAGGAAATGCAGATTTCTAGTGAGGGCTTTAATCTGATGTCTGTGAAAAGAAATTGGTCACCAAGGCAGCTGAAGTTCCCTCACATAGCATATCCACCTTTGATAACTTTTATTCCTATTTTACAACTGAGTTGATGGTTCACATAAATAAAAGTAATTTTATTCATTCTTTTATTCTTCTATAGGATTTCAGTGCTTTCTAAAAGGACTTAGCAAAGGAAAAAAAAAATTTAATAAAAAAAGTGTTAGGTCTGAGATCTTTTTTGCTGCCTTTTTACCCAATTCTTGTCTTTTCATCTCTTTTATTTTCTTTAGAAATATAGAACAGGAAGATATGTTGTGAATTGTGGATATGAAGTATAATTGTCCTGTTCTTTTGGTTGTTTCTGGTTCAGATTGGGCCCAAATGGAAGGATGTGGTGACCAAATGCATCAAGGGGCATTATCAGCCCCTGCTGCTGCTTTATGCAGATCCCCAGGGTACCCCAGTATCCACCCAGGACCTGCCTCCCCAAGCTGAGTTCCATTCATACAGCAGGACATGCTACGACAGTGAAGATTCAGGTGAGCAGCCTGGCTCTTTACCTCTCTTCTCTTCTCACCCCATGTGATCAAACAGTTGGGACTCATACTTAATTATGTCCTTAGCACGTAACCTAGCTTGGAGAAAGAGGATCCATTAGAGGTAAGAAAGAAGTGCCAATCTGTGCTGAAGCCTAACTTGTGCCAGCCTTTATTTCCTTCAGTTGTCAAAAGAGTGTTGAGGATGGCTGATTTTTATAAGCAATTTTAACAGTGACTTAATTGAGTTGTTTTATTTGAGCCACTATAAGGCTAGTTATTTTGTTTGGCATGAGATATTTTTGTTTTAAAATTGCAAATGTGTAGCTGGGCAGGGTGATGCATGCCTGTTATCCTAGCTATTTGGGAGGCTGAGGTGGGAGGATCACTTGAACCTGGAGTTTGAGCCTAGCCTGGGCAAAATAGCAAGACTCTGTCTTGGCGGGGGGCGGGGGAGGAATTCCATGTCCAGTAATGATATTTGTCTGCTTATGAATCACTTTTTCACTTCTAAGTTAATTGTTTAGAACTTAAGTAATGACTTTCTGTAAAAACAATTTTCAGCTTGATGGCTAAAGTTCTAGGGTAGCCCACAGAATCTTATAATATATTTGAGGTATAACCTAATAGTTTTGGCTTGATTTCTGAAAAGGAAGAAGAAATATTATTTTACTCTTCTAGATCTGGTACTGGCCCTTAATATAATTTTGAAAGAGAAGATGCTTGACTTTGACATCTTTCTTTCTCCCCTTTGTACCTCCCTCCTGCTTGGTACCTGGTGCTTTCTTCCACCTCTCATACCCCACCCAGACCTGTTCTACCTCTTTTCCCTTCAATCAAATACCCATTTGTCCTATTATACTTATCTCAGCTATCTATTCAGAGGGAAGCAGTCTGATTGAACTAATTTATACTAATGTATTTCATATAAGTAACAGCCCCAATAATTTCTCAGAGACATTAAAAATGCATCTAATATCCATTCAGAAATTTTAAGTGACGTTCTTGGGAGTATAGGAGAAAGATTATGGGATAGGAGAACAACTGACTATGTATGACAGGTTGTCCTGGGACTTTCCATCTAAATATATCCTACTTTTCACAACTTTTTCATTACTTCAGTTTTTTCCCTGATAGACTTTGTAAAACCCTCACAGGTTTTCACAGTGGCAGGCAAAGTGAGGGCTTCAGCAAGGTAGGGACAGGGATGGGAGGAATTTTACATGTGTCTGGGTGATCTGGAAGTTGGGTGTTGTGAAGAATGGCTCGATGGTATAGCATATCCTTCTCACACTTGTGTCTAGGAAGTTCTTGCCTTATGGAGCTTTGTTGTGTCCATCTCTTTTCCTTCTCTCTGTTACTGTTCTGTTTCCTCACTTTTTGCATATGTGTTTCCTCCTTCCCTCAGGGAGGGAGCCCTCCATCTCAAGTGACACTCGAACAGATTCCTCAACGGAGAGCTATCCCTACAAACATTCCCACCATGAGTCTGTGGTCAGTCACTTCTCTTCTGATTCTCAGGGGACAGTCATCTATAATGTGGAGAATGATTCCATGTCTCAGAGCAGTCGGGACACAGGTAGGGACTTACACAGAGGGTCCTGCTTGCCTGAATCAATTCCTGCATAGATCTCCTAAGAAAAAGAAACTGGGAGGCCGGGCGTGGTGGCTCACGTCTGTAATCCCAGCACTTTGGGAGGCCAAGGCGGGCGGATCACGAGGTAAGGAGATCGAGACCATCCTGGCTAACACACAGTGAAACCCCGTCTCTGGCTGGGCACGGTGGCTCACGCCTGTAATCCCAGCACTTTGGGAGGCCGAGGCAGGCGGATCACGAGGTCAGGAGATCGAGACCATCCTGGCTAACATGGTGAAACCCCGTCTCTACTAAAAATACAAAAAAATTAGCTGGCCGTGGTGGTGGGCGCCTGTAGTCCCAGCTACTCAGGAGGCTGAGGCAGGAGAATGGTGTGAACCTGGGAGGTGGAGCCTGCAGTGAGTGGAGATCACACCACTGCACTCCAGCCCGGGCAACAGAGTGAGACTCCCTGTCAAAAAAAAAAAAAAAAAAAAGAAACCCCGTCTTTACTAAAAATACAGAAAAAAAATTAGTTGGGCATGGTGGCAGGCACCTGTAGTCCCAGCTACTCAGGAGGCTGAGGCAAGAGAATGGCGTGAACCCAGGAGGCGAAGCTTGCAGTGAGCTGGGATCACGCCACTGCACTCCAGGCTGGGCGACAGAGTGAGACTCAAAAAAGAAGAAAAAGAAACTGGGGCAAGTCAGAAATGTTTGTTATGCAAAGGCAGAATGGCACAGAATTTGGGCAATTGAATGGGATACAAAGAAGCAACACAGTTTTGAATGAACCACGATGCTCCATTGCACATACTCCTGTCAATAGCAGCATGTCAATAAAGATTGTAATGTGATTATTGACGTGATTATTCTCAAGTCTGCCTTTCTCCTCCTATCCTCTTGATTCCCATGGTATCCCATTAAGCCCCTGTGATCTTGCATATCATCATGTTCTCATGCCAGGCTTTGTCCTAAGTGAAGAGCTTTGATAGAAGGGGCCTATTTATGGGATTGGTGAGGGACAACTGCATGTCAGCTTGCTAAGCTTCCTGAAGGATAGAGAAGCAAAAGAATGAAAGATAATCTATTTGTTATTGTGAGTTCCATGCGGAGAATATTCTTGCATTGTTTTGTTTATCTGTAGGAGAGTATACCCATGTCAGAGGAAGAAGTCAATACAGGCAAGAACAGTGAATGACTGCTGAGATGAAAAGTTTATTCTGGGAGATAGAATACCTAAGGCATAGAACAGTGTCCATATTCTTTGGGACTGTGGGAATTCGTGAGCTCATTGTTTGAGATTGGTGGTTTATAAGCTGGGGGGGCTTTTTTTTTAATATCAAGAATTTCAAAGATATTCAAAGCTACATAGAATAGTGTACTGCCCATTCATGTACTCATCACTTAGTTTCAATAATTATAACTCACAGCCAATCTAGTTTTACCTGTACCTTTACCCACTCCTGGATTATTTTGAAGCACATCCCAGGCATTTTATCACATTTTCCATAAATATTTCTTATGTTTGCTGAAACATAAGAAATCACTTTTTAAATGTAGCATTATAACACTTAAAAATAGTAATGATAATTCCTTAAAACTGCTAGGTAACCAATGAGTGTTCAAATATCCACTTACAAGTATTATAATATTTTCATGGTTTATGTGTTTGACTCAGCATCTAAATGAGGTCTGTGTATTGTGATGAGTTGATAAATCCTTTGCGTTTCTTTTAATATAATGTTTTTTCCTCTATTTTTTTCCTTGCAATTTATTGCTAGAACTAGGTATTTTGTCCTGTAGATTTCCCACATTCTGAATTTTGCTGATTTTATTCCTATGGTATACTTTAACATGTTTCTGTGTCCTATATTTCTTGTAAATTGGTAGTTGGACCTAGAGGTTTGGTCAGACTTGTGTTGGTTTTCTTTTGATGACTACTGCATTGATTGTGTCAGATGTGAGTTTTTTAGACCCACTTTTTGAATCTGTGAACCAGGGAGAAGCCAAGCCACAGGATAAACTAAGCGTATTTTCCAGTAGAGGCAGATTTGTGTTAATGGTTTAGGGGTTTTGGCAGGGAGGGTGTGAGGAATGGAGAACATGCCCATTGGTTTAACATTTGTAAGACTTAGTTGCGGCCAGGCGCAGTGGCTCACGCCTGTAATCCCAGCACTTTGGGAGGCTAAGGTGGGCGGATCACGAGGTCAGATCGAGACCATCCTGGCTAACATGGTGAAACCCCGTCTCTACTAAAAAAAATACAAAAAATTAGCTGGGCGTGGTGGCAGGCACCTATAGTCCCAGCTACTCAGGAGGCTGAGGCAGAAGAATGGCGTGAACCCGCAAGGCAGAGCTTGCAGTGAGCCAAGATCATGCCACTGCACTCCAGCCTGGGCGACAGAGCTAGACTCCATCTCAAAAAAAAAAAAAAAAAAAAAAAAGACTTAGTTGCTCCAAGTCATTTCCTCCTCTCTTAAATCTTTCTTGTGGGCACAGAGGTAGAAAAGGACCAAATAAAAGCAATACAAGATTCCAAGGGGCAACTGATTGAAAATATTTATCCATATCACTACACTGGTGATACCTGAATATGTATAAGGATTTTCATATACTGTCATGTGAAAACAAATTCTTGTTAGCTTTCCGTGCATTTGACCTAGGGTTTTTTTTTTTTTTTCCTAAGTGTATCTTCAAAATTATTTTGGCCGGGCGCGGTGGCTCAAGCCTGTAATCCCAGCACTTTGGGAGGCCGAGACGGGCGGATCACGAGGTCAGGAGATCGAGACCATCCTGGCTAACACGGTGAAACCCCGTCTCTATTAAGAAATACAAAAAACTAGCCGGGCGAGGTGGCGGGCGCCTGTAGTCCCAGCTACTCGGGAGGCTGAGGCCGGAGAATGGCGTAAACCCGGGAGGCGGAGCTTGCAGTGAGCTGAGATCCGGCCACTGCACTCCAGCCTGGGTGACAGAGCGAGACTCCGTCTCAAAAAAAAAAAAAAAAAAAAATTATTTTACCTGCTTAATTCATCTCTGGCTTCCAGCACTTTAGTTGCTTATATCCTTTAGAATCTGACCTTTGCTGTCATCAAATCATGCTCATGTATTTGCATACTATGGGCATGAAGCTGGGCAAGTTACATAAAAGAGCCCAGCTCTCCTGGTTTTCCCAGTGATTAGTATTAAGGAACTGTGACGTGTAATCTCTGGATAGAGCCAAGTTTCGTGAAGCATGGGTAGGGGATAGGAATGAGAATTAATCAAAGTTGAAGTGTCCTTTAAATGATCTACAATTAAGGGAAGCTTAGAACTGGGTCTTAAAGCCATATACAATCAGAGCTCTTGTGGGCAAAGTCTGGAGTATCCAGGATAATACCAGATGTACTGAAAATCAGACTTTATTTGATATGTGTTGCTAAATAAATAAAAGGAAAACTCTGTCTTCAATTTATGAGAGCGAAAGTATATGGCTACCTGACATTTTTATATAATCTTTAAAACTTTTGCCTTTAAAAAGTTACCTAGAAACATGTCGTTAGACCTTCTGGGTCACTGGGGAAGATTATCAGTGGGATTGAGATTGGTCAAGACATTGTAAATTTGGATGCTCCCAGCTTCTCTGCATTTATCCTTTTTTTTTTTTTTTTTTTTTTTTTTTTTAGCAGAGTCTTGTTCTGTTGTCCAGGCTGGAGTGCAGTGGCATGATCTCAGCTCACTGCAACCTCTTGGGTTCAAGTGATTCTAATGCCTCAGCCTCTCAGTAGCTGGGACTACAGGCACATGCAACCATGCCCGACTAATTTTTGTATTTTTAGTAGAGACAGGGTTTTGCCATGTTGGCCAGGCTGGTCTCAAGCTCCTGGCCTCAAGTGATCTGCCCGCCTTAGCCTCCCAAAGTGCTGGAATTATAGGTGTGAGTCACTGTACCAGGCCCTTCTCTGCATTTATCTACTGGGAGGTTCCTACACTGAAATCAGATAGCCTATGCCCTACAGCTTCTGTTCCATGGGTACTCTAAATTTGTGGCACTCCCAAAGGGAGATTAGGTAGGTTCTCAGGAGGATGGAGGTTAGTCTCAGATACCAGCTTACCCCAATTTCCTTGTTTTTTCAGGACACCTGACTGATAGTGAATGTAATCAGAAACACACATCCAAAAAAGGGTCACTGATAGAGCGCAAGAGGAGCTCTGGTCGGGTTAGGAAGAAAGGCGACGAGCCCCAGGCCTCAGGATACCACAGTGAAGGCAAGCCCCTCTGCACTGCTTCTCTTTCTCCTTCATTCACTCTATCAAACTTCTGTCATGCTCCAGACTGTTAGCTTCTCCTTTCTGCTCAAAGGGCTTTTCTTTGCTTTTTCGACACTGGGATCTAGTATTCATGATCACTTTAAACATCTATATTTCTTTCATTCTTTGTGTTTTTAGGAGAAACACTGAAAGAGAAGCAGGCTCCTAGAAATGCCTCCAAACCATCCAGCAGCACCAACAGGCTGAGGGATTTTAAAGAGACAGTCAGCAATATGATCCATAACAGACCATCCCTGGCTTCTCAGACCAATGTAGGCTCCCACTGTGGGGGCAGGGGAGGAGACCAGCCTGACAAAAAACCTCCTAAGACCCTACCTTTACACTCTCGTGACTGGGAAATAGAGAGTACCAGCAGTGAGTCAAAATCCAGTTCTTCCAGCAAGTATCGTCCAACATGGAGACCAAAACGAGAATCTCTGAATATTGACAGTATCTTTAGTAAGGACAAAAGGAAGCACTGTGGCTATACCCAGCTTAGCCCCTTTTCTGAGGATTCAGGTGAGGAGATAAGGGAAGAATGGGGGAAGAATTGGGCTTTTGAATAAAGTTGATTTGTGTCTTTTTAAAACCTGGGTTTTTTGGTACATCTGGCAAGGGGCATTTTTACTCTGATGTTGGGTGTTTTAAGGATATGAGTTCAGTGAGTAAGTAGCCAGAGGGAGGAGTTAGTTAGGTCTTGATTTTAGGCAAATGCTAAATCTACCTCGTTTTCCATACCTGTCTTTTGATTGGGATAGCTAAAGAATTTATACCAGATGAACCAAGCAAGCCACCTTCTTATGACATTAAATTTGGTGGACCAAGCCCCCAGTACAAGCACTGGGGCCCAGCACGGCCAGGCTCTCACCTTTTAGAGCAGCAGCCCCGACTAATCCAGCGAATGGAATCTGGCTATGAAAGCAGTGAGAGGAACAGCAGCAGCCCCGTCAGCCTGGATGCAGCCCTGCCTGAGAGCTCAAATGTCTACAGGTATTGTTTGACCTTTGAACAGTTGTGACACTGTCCCTTGCAGCAATGTGAGCCACCTACTTGGGGCTTTCAGGCAAGGTTTAGACAAGTGGAGGGAAGGCCTTTGCTACTATGTGCTCTATCAACTTCCTATAACAACAGCACCCTCTGCTGGAAGAACAAAGGCACTTGAGAAAGGAGAGAACTTTCTATGTACAGTTATCTTTGAAATACTTTGAAGTACAGTTATGTATAAAGTAATTTAAAAAAATTTAAGTTCAGGGTGTATATGTGCAGGTTTGTTATGATAAACTTGTGTCATAGGAGTTCGTTGTACAGATCATTTTGTTACCCACATATTAAGCTAGTACCCATTAATTGTTTTTCCTGATCCTCTCATTCCTCCCACCCTCCACCCTCTGATAGGCCCGTGTCTGTTGTTCCCCTCTGTGTGTCCATGTGTTCTCATCATGTAGCTGCCACTTATAAGTGACAATATGCCGTATTTGGTTTTCTGTACCTGTCTTAATTTGCTAAGGATAATGAAATAATTGTTTAGTGCTTGCTTTGGTAGCACATATACTAAAATTGGAATGATACAGAGAAGATTAGCATGGCCCCTGCTCAAAGGTGACACAAAAATTTGTGAAGATTTCCATATTTTTCAGATATGTAGGATAAACAAGTCTAGGGATCTAATGTAAAACATGAGGACTACAATTAATAAAATTGCACTGCATATGAGATTCATGGTAAATGAGTAGATTTTAACTCCTCTTGCCACAAAAACAAAAAAAAAAATGGGTGACTAGATGAGATGATGGGTATGTTAATTTCCTTCAATTATAGTAACCATTTTACTGTCTCTCATAACATCTCATAACATCATGTTGTATACCTTAAATATCTGCAGTAAAAAAATGTATTAAAGAGCAGATTAGGCCAGGCATGTTGGCTCACGCCTGTAATCTCAGCACTTTGGGAGGCCAAGGTGGGTGGATCATTTGAGGTCAGGAGTTTGAGACCAGCCTGGCCAATATGGTGAAACCCCGTCTCTACTAAAAAAACAAAAATTAGCCAGGCATGCTGGCGGGCGCCTGTAATCCCAGTTACTTGGGAGGCTGAGGCAGGAGAATCACTTGAATCCAGGAGATGGAGGTGGTAATGAGCCAAGCTCGTGCCATGGCAACTCCAGCCGAGGCGACAGAGCAAGACTCTATCTCAAAAAAAGAAAAGAAAAGAAAAGAATGGACTAGGCTGGCTGCGGTAGCTCACGCCTGTAATTCCAGCACTTTGGGAGGCTGAGGTGGGTGGATCACGAGGTCAGAAGTTCGAGACCAACCTGGCCAACATGGTGAAACCCCGTGTCTACTAAAGATATAAAAAAAAAAAAAAAATTTAGCCGGGCGTGGTGGTGGGCGCCTGTAATCCCAGCTACTCAGAAGGCTGAGGCAGGAAAATTGCTTGAACCTGGGAGGTGTGGTTGCAGTGAGCCGAGATCGTGCCATTGCACTCCAGCCTGGGCAACAGAGTGAAACTCCATCTAAAAAAAAAAAAGGAAGAATGGATTAGTAGGCCACCGCATGGTGGCTCATGCCTGTAATCCCAGCACTTTGGGAGGCTGAGGTGGGTGGATCACAAGGTCCGGAGATTGAGAACATCTTGGCCAACATGGTGAAACCCTGTCTCTACTAAAAATACAAAAATTAGCTGGGCACGATGGCGTGCACCTCTAGTCCCAGCTACTCTGGAGGCTGAGGCAGGAGAATCACTTGAACCCGGGAGGCAGAGTTTGCAGTGAGGCAAGATTGCACCACTGTACTCCAGCCTGGGTGACGAGTGAAACTCCATCTCAAAAAGAATGGATTAGTGAATTAAAACTTATGTAATCCTAAAATCAGAGAAGAAACCCAAATGTTGTTTTGGGATAGTGTTTTGTTGTTGTCATTGCTTTTTTTTTTTTTTTTTTTTTTGGTATCGGTGGGGTTCCATCATTTTGCCCAGGCTTATCTTTCACTCCTGGGCTCAAGTGATTTACCCACCTCAGCCTCCCAGAGTACTGGGATTATAGGTGTGAATCACCACACCCAATGTGGTGGGATAGTTTTTATTTTGATTTGTTTTTGGGTTACTGGGACTCTGTGTTTTATGATGCTAATAGTATTCATAATAATGATGACAGTTTATTAGCACTCATTGCACCCTGCCCGTAGGGCTCAGTTTTCTTTATAAATTTCAAATCTCCATACATTATTTTTACTGAGTTGCCACAGAGGCAATTTTTCTTTTTTCTTTCTTTTTTCTTTTGAGATGGAGTCTCTCGATGTGTCACCAGGCTGGAGTGCAGTGCCGCAATCTTGGTTCACTGCAACCTCCTGGGTTCAAGCGATTCTCCTGCCTCAGCCTCCCTAGTAGCTGGGCCTACAGGCGCGTGCCACCATGCCCAGCTAATTTTTGTGTTTTTAGTAGAGATGGGGTTTCACCATGTTGGCCAGGATGGTCTTGATCTCTTGACCTCATGATCTGCCCGCCTTGGCCTCCCAAAGTGCAGGGATTACAGGCGTGAGCCACTGCACCCAGCCAAGGCAATTTTTCTAATAGTAGAGCTGCTTTGAAAGGAATGAAAGGTGATAACCACATGTTCATACTCCCTCAATGTTCTTTCCTGTCCGCAGGATCCTGTTCAGTTTTACTTATGAGAAGGTGGTACAAAGGTTTAGTAAGAAAGAAGGAAATAGATATGAAACCAATACGTTCATTAATACTTTCAACAGATTTTGAATACGTATTATGTACCAGATACTGTGCTAGATGCACAAGATGTGAATGAGGTGAGATGAGATTAGATAGGAGAATGAGTGGATATTTCAATTCTTTAGAAGTAATTTAGCAGAAGCTCTAATTATGTCAGTTTGATGTGTTTTTTTTTTTTTTTTTTTTTTTTTTTTTGAGAGAGAGATTTAGTCCTAGGAATGTTACTGTAACCTGCTTTCATGCTTTCACTAGACTCTGGGTTCTCTTTTGAAGGGATCCAAGTGCTAAGAGATCAGCTGGGTTGGTTCCTTCCTGGCGTCATATCCCAAAGTCGCACAGTAGTAGCATCCTGGAGGTGGACTCCACAGCATCCATGGGTGGCTGGACAAAGAGTCAGCCTTTCTCAGGTAAGCAGAAGGACACTGGATTTGACCAGCAGTTTTGTCTGGGGACCAGACTTACCTGAGTACATCTGAAATTAGAGGACAGTTATAGGCCGGGTGCGGTGGCTCACACCTGTAATCCCAGCACTTTGGGAAGCCAAGGCAGGCAGATTGCCTGAGCTCATGAGTTCATGACGAGCCTGGGCAACACGGTGAAACGCCATCTCTACTAAAATACAAAAAATTAACCGGGCGTAGTGGTGTGCACCTGTAGTCCCAGCTGCTTGGGAGGCTGAGGCAGGAGAATTGCTTGAACCTGGGAGGTGGAGGTTGCAGTGAGCCGAGATCGTGCCCCTGCACTCCAGCCTGGGCGACAGAGTGAGACTCCATTTTAAAAAAAAAAAGGACAGTTACAGTTTTAGTATTCCATCAGAATGTAAATGTAGAGTCATTTCAGTTGCTCCATCTTTGGATTTATCTATTTTTTGTTCTTCATCACAGCCTACTTGAATATTTCTTTCTACTTGGAGGGAGCCCTTGTGGGAGCAAGAAGGGACAGAAATATGGTGAACAGTGTTAATAACATCCCCATTTTTCGGAAGAATAGATCCTAGGGCTTTCCTTGGATTAGTGACCGCCTCTTGGAAAATGGATTTCTTATTGTTTAGTATTATGAATTGACATACCAAAGGGGTACATATGTGCCTATTTGCAAAACTTGGAAATAAGCAATTCAAATTTATCCTTACCTGTGGCTAAATATCTTAGTCTTACTACCAATTCTCTTGATAGTTACTGACAATTCTTAGAGGTAGCAGGAAGAAAGGCCTGCAGCAGCAGTAATAAAAAGGCATGAACCCTTTTAGGTATGTACACTAAAGGTTGCAGATATCTGGCAGAGCAGAACAATGCCTATAAAGGCAGACATCTCTGGAATCCTGTGCTCTAGTAAGTTACAGTTAAGAGACACGTGGAAGAAATTTGGGCTTCCCATTGTAATTATACATTTGGTTTATTCCCCATATTTTAATTTATTTCATGTTGAATAACATTGTTTTGAGAAACTTGTGAATCATGCATGAGACTATTCTCCCTTTTCTTCAGATAGCCAGGATTTTTTTTATTGCACTAAAGACTGAGTCTCATGATCTCCTGAATAGTCCTCAATTCTGGACTAGTTGGATAGAATTCACCAACAGCATTCTTTAATTGGTAAAAGATAATTAGCAAGGAGCTATGACAAGATTCTTCACACACCATATCACCCCACCATCCTCTTTGTATAACAAGCCCTATTTATGCCCCACAATTTGATCTAACCATTTTATTAAGACACAAAACAAACATTCTTATATGGTAACTTTGCATACTCTTTTAAAAAACTACAGAGGTAAATCAAGTCCAGTAATTCAATAATCTGCCCTTTGCCTCCTGAAATTGAAGGAACCACTGTTACCATTGTAGTATATATCTTTCCGTCTTTTTCTATGCTTACACAAGTACATAGATAAGTTTATGTACATATATATAGGTAAGCACCATTTTTAAAAAGTAAGATGAAGTCATACTATACATGTTTTTCTCTCACTCAATTTTTCACTTAATTTTTTATGGACATCCTTCTAGATCTATTTAGATCCATCTAGAAAGGTTTATAAAATTGGACTTTTACTGCTGTGGACATTTTACAAATTCAAAGAGGTGGTGGAAATTAAGGGTGAGAAAATGACATGCTTGAAGCTCCCCAGTCAGTCAGTGACAACACTTGGTAGAAAGTGTTCTCTAATGATTAAAGCATGATTATGAATTTAACCTACTTGACTTTAATTTAGCTTCATTATTTCCCATTTGTTTTACCTTGGGCAAATTATTTATCCTCTTTGTGACTCAGTTTCCTCATTCCTAAAATGGGGGTAATAGTATCTACCTTGTAAGTTGTTGTTATGATTAAATGAAATAATACATGTAAATGTGCTTAAAACTATTTCTGGCACGTAGTAAGCGCTGAGCAAATGTTCAGTGTAATACCATTGTTGTGAAGCACTCAATAAATGTTGTTGTTATTGTTATTATTATTATTATTTTGAGACGAAGTCTTGATCTTGTCCCCCAGACTGGAGTGTAATGGCATGATCTTGGCTCACTGTAACCTCCACCTCCCGGGTTCAAGTGATTCTCCTGCCTCAGCCTCCTGAGTAGCTGGGATTACAGGCACCTTCCACCAAGCCTGGCTAATTTTTGTATTTTTAGTAGAGACAGGGTTTCACCATGTTGGCCAGACTGGTCTCAAACTCCTGACCTCAGGTGATCCTCCCACCTTGGCGTCCCAAAGTGCTGGGATTACAGGCATGAGTCACTGTGCCCGGCCTGTTGTTATTATTATTATTATTACTATTCCTGGCCCAAGTGCCATCCTGAATCTGATTATGGGAAGCATTATCCAAAATAAAAGCTCCAAATTGGGCCTGGTGCAGTGGCTCACACCTGTATGTAATCCCAGCCCTTTGGCAGGCCGAGGCAGGTGGATCATGAGGCCAGGAGTTTGAGACCGGACTGACCAACATGGTCAAACCCTGTCTCTACCAAAAATACAAAAATTAGCTGGGCGTGGTGGCACGTGCCTGTAGTCCCAGCTACTCAGGAAGCTGAGGCAGAAGAATCACTTGAACCCAGGAAGCGGACGTTACGGTGAGCTGAGATGGCGCCATTGCACTCCAGCCTGCGCAACACAGACTCCATCTCAAAAAAATAAATAAATAGCCGGGCGCGGTGGCTCAAGCCTGTAATCCCAGCACTTTGGGAGGCCGAGACAGACGGGCGGATCACGAGGTCAGGAGATCGAGACCATCCTGGCTAACCCGGTGAAACCCCATCTCTACTAAAAAATACAAAAAACTAGCCGGACGTGGTGGCGGGCGCCTGTAGTCCCAGCTACTCGGGAGGCTGAGGCCGGAGAATGGCGTAAACCCGGGAGGCGGAGCTTGTAGTGAGCCGAGATCGCACCACTGCGCTCCAGCCTGGGCGACAGAGTGAGACTACGTCTCAAGAAAATAAAAAATAAATAAATAAATAAATAAACTCCAAACTGAAAGCAATAATTCCAAAGGGAAAGTATTGCAGTGGTTAAAAATTCATCAAGTACTTAGTCTTGGTAATGGAAATGTAGTGACTTCTCCCTTGCTTTTATTACAGGTGAGGAGATATCTTCTAAAAGTGAACTGGATGAATTGCAGGAAGAGGTGGCCAGGAGGGCGCAGGAACAGGAACTTCGAAGAAAACGGGAGAAAGAATTAGAGGCAGCGAAAGGGTTTAACCCTCATCCTAGCCGCTTCATGGATTTGGATGAACTGCAGAATCAGGGTAATTGTTGTGAGCATTAGGTTGTGGGTGATGGGGAAAGACAGAAAGGGTAGAAAAATACATCTAAGTTTGTAAGTTCCCTGTCTTCTCTTTAGCAAAATAATTTTTAAAATCTTAATTCACCCATTACAGTGAGAACAAGTTAGAGTAGGATGTGACAAGACTATTAACTGGAGATAGGCCCTGATTTGGGGCACATCTATTAAATTTATTAGAGATAGTGTATTGTTCATGAATAATGTTTCCCATGAACATTTGTTGAAGGTGTAAATAAAACTAGCCTTGAGTCAGAAATAGCTGAAAATGGCAGTGAGCCACACTGACAGCAAGGGGAATTCTACTTGCTGGGAAGAAACATACCCATGAAATATTCCACCTGGAGCATCAGGGAAGTGGATCTGCCAAACAGGAGCAAGAACAAAGCCAGTTTACTTTTGATACCAAGACAATTGATTCTCTAACCTCAAACAATTTGCATGACTTGACTTCCACAACTGCCCCACGTTAGACTTTTTTTCTTCCTAGAATTTTTTTAGGATGTCACTTTGTACCAAAAGAGACTAACCTTCAAAATAGTTCAGCTGCGGAGCTTGCAGTGAGCCAAGATCATGCCACTGCACTCCAGCCTGGGCCACAGAGCAAGACTCCATCTCAAAAAAAAAAAAAAAAAAAAAAATAGTTCAGCCAAGCTGAGATATCTACCTTAAATAGGCCATGGAACCTATATCTTAGTTTTTTTTTTCCCTATAAAATGACTTTATTATTTTTATAATTTGGAAACCCCACTTACAACAAATTGTGCTAAAGCAGTATAAAGGTCCAAGTTTGTAAGTGCAAGCTTTTAACTTTTTTGGCTGTTTTCTGTTGACGATGTTTCTCTTTTTATATACACTTAGAGAATCTTCTTGGGCCAAGTAATCCTGTTTGAGGGCAGCTTTTTTCCTTTAATACTACTCTCTTTTGATTCAAGGTAATTGTTGCCTCATATTTCCCAAGACATTGTATTCGTTTCCAAATTAGTTTTAAATTCCTAATACTTAGCTGTCTCTATATTTGGATAGTCTTTTTTCCCTTTTTGACCTCAAGCTATAATCACATTGGTGTCCCAGGTTTATTTTGCTTCTGAATAAAGGGGTCTTGTCATTTCTCTCCTTTCCTTTTTTTCTCTCTCTGCCAGTTGGGCAACAGATTAAAGTTAGGAGGAGATCCCACTGGCTATCTTTCATTGTCAATTTTCCATACACTGTGGTTCAGCATTTCCTGCATGAGCAAGGAATGGAATACTAAGATTCTGGAGGATAAGAATTAAAATTTAGTACAGTGATCAACTGTAGCTTGTCTAGATCTCCATAAAGTAGAGAACTTAAAAAAAATGGCTCTAGGCACTACCTCTGATTATAAAGGTTGTATACATTTAGTTGATTACAAATATTATGAGAGAACTTCAGGTCTGGGAAGTAAGGGAAACCACACCTCTAGAGATAGAGTGGATCCTGAGTGCCAAGTTCTTCAGAACCAACTTGCTGTTTCCATTGTCTTCCCATTGCTCTCAAAAAGTCATGATGAATTAGGAAGTGAATGTTAGGGATGTGGAAGAGCCTTTATTACCATGTCCAGCTGGAGGTAAGTGGAGGATGAGGGACATTATGGGAGAAGTAACTCAGACATTTTTTTTTTCCCCCTGCAACTTTGTGAAGGCTCACTGGCAATCCCATTTGTAGGTGAACTTATGTTACAGCTTGCTGCCAATTTATGATTATGAGTAAGTAGAGGGCAAGGGATACATAAACATGAGAGTTCTTTTACAAAAATTTCTCTGCCTGTACTTCCTAGCCTTTTCATCTGGTATTGTTTTTAGACTCTTCTGCTCCTGCTTTGGCACACATTCACTTTGAGAGAAGGATGGAATATTCCCTGCTCGCTGTATGGGAAGTTGACTTCTTTGCGGGTAGTTTTGGTGAGGAATAGCATGATGAAAGTAAATACTTAGCAATGCTTATGAAAAGTATGTATATGCAAACCAGGAACGAAGGCCGTTCAACTGCCCTGGCAGATACATTGGATTAGCAAGTGTAGACCATCTGTGACTAAGAGGTGTACTGATTTTCCAGTTTAGGGTGGTGCATAAAGGACTGTGATTTGGTGAAGTAAATAAGTGGTATGGATGGTTGTCCACAGAATAATGAAGCTACCTTTGCCATAACTTAGCAGTGAAGGTCTCAGTCGACATCAAGGGTGTTCTGACACTAGTTGGCAAGAATTGCACTGGGAAAGAGCAGTTCACTTCCAGGCATAAGAACCTACCCTTCTGCTATATGGAATACTTTGTTCTTTCCTTGAGGGACTTCCTAAGAGTCTTGGTGTTAGAATATGTGGCCATTAATGGCATGCCTCTCTTTCATGGCCTTGGTAACATCTCGGTTAAGGCAAAATGAATGTCCTGCTTGTTTCAGAGAATTCTTAATAGCAATGAACAGTTGGAATAAGGGTAGACCAGTGGCTCAGCAGCAAGGATCTCTGTGTACTGAAGGGAAACAACAGTACACAGGAAAAGTTGGAATGAATTGTAATGAAAATGAAAAGTGCTGGCCCTTTCAGGGAGGAGTGACGGCTTTGAGAGGTCCCTGCAAGAGGCAGAGTCAGTATTTGAAGAGTCACTGCATCTGGAACAGAAAGGAGACTGTGCTGCAGCTTTGGCTCTCTGTAATGAAGCTATCTGTAAGTAACTCTAACTGCTATGGCTATGGCACTTTTGACTAACTTCACAATAGGTATTAGTGTTGTCACTCAGACAACAGTTTTTGTGTCTCCTCACTCTTGCTCTCCCAAACTGAGGCCCGTTAGCTGTTTTTGCCCTTTAGATTTCTAAGTGTACCTGGCACTGGCACTGTGGCCTATGGATATTTACCAGAATAACCTCAGCAAGGAATCCATAGATGATTTCTCCAGTCATGCCTACCTTCTTATTCCAGGATAAAGTTAGACCTCAGATGTGAGATTAGTCTGCTTTTTTGCTAGTCACTGGCTAGTGAGTTGGAGCTTATAGAAGGAAAACTGAATAAATTGGCTATGACTTCCCAGGCCTGTGACTTTTTACTTCAATATTTGATTCTTTCTGATTCTCCCCTACCTTCATAGTATGCAGCACCATAAGCTTACAGCAAGAGACTAAGGCTTAGAATTGGTATCGGCTTCTTGTATGTGACCCACAAGAAGCTGTGGTCTATAAAGAGAGATACAGGTTTGGATCTTATTTCTGCTGTTGGCCATTGGGAAGAGAGGGGTGAGAGTAGAGTGTGGAGACCAGAGTCAGACAGGTCAGTTGGACAAGAGTGGCAATCTCTAAGATGGAGGCACTGGTTTATCTTATTGATTTATTTTAGTTTTGTTTTGTTTTTTAATTTGGATTAACCTGTTTGGCCTCCATGGCTTCCATCAATGTTCCTCATAGCCAGAGGCAGCTCTTTGCCCTGGACAGCATATGCATGGTCCGTGCCTTGCATTCCTGCTACATATTTTGAGTTTTACTGCATATCTTTGCTCATTTTTGTTCAATTTTATTCTTTTTATTTTTGTTTGTGTTTTGTGTTCTGTTTCTGCTATATTTTCTTTTGCATTTTAGCTAAACTAAGACTTGCCCTGCATGGTGCCAGCTGTAGCACACACAGCAGAGCCCTAGTCGATAAGAAGTTGCAAATCAGTATTCGAAAAGCACGGAGCCTGCAGGATCGCATGCAGCAGCAGCAATCACCACAGCAGCCGTCGCAGCCCTCAGCCTGCCTCCCGTCACAGGCGGGGACTCTCCCTCAGCCAACAAGGTAGTGCTTGGGAACCATGTTAGTTTATGAACGCCAGGGGAAGAAGTGACCATGAGTACTCTATAGCAAGAGCTCTCATTGTCTTGCCGACTGAAGGGGAGAGAGGAGTCCTCTGAAAAGATTTTCTTCTTTCAGGTCAGACATACAGTGAAAAACTCATTGTACTCCTGGTCCTTTCCTTAATAATTCCTAGGATGCAAAAGTACAGCATAATAAGACTATTTGTCCACATTTCCCATGGGTAACTTTAGCCCTGGACTTGCGTAATGCGATTATTACATTTGTGTATATATATATTATGTTCTTAGACATGGCAATCTAGGCTACATTTCATGTTGTAGTAGCTACCATGTGATTTATTTTGGGATTTCAATGCTTCCTATCCTTATGGAAGCCGAGAAAGCAGTCTTTCTTGCTCTGATTGCACCATAAAGAAGAGACACAATGATTCCCTTTGCTTTGCTTCTTTATGGTCAGGACTAGGAAAGAAGTTCCAGTAGTCATTGTTGTAGTTCTCTCATCTTAGCCCTTGAATTTGGCTTTTACTTAGAATAGATGAATTTAAATAAACATTAATTTGGACCATTAATAATTCTGAGTAGTTTTCAAAATATAAATTAATAAAAGCAGTTAGCTTTTTTTTTTTTTTTTTGAGACAGGATCTTGCTTTTTCACCCAGGCTGGAGTGCAGTGGCACAATCATAGCTTACTGCAGCCTCAACCTCCTGGGCTCAATGTTCAAAAGGCAAATGTTCAAAAATAGTTAACTCTAGGCGTGGTAGCTCATGCCTGTAATCCTAGAATTTTGGGAGGCTGAGGAGGGCAGATTATTTGAGTCAAGGAGTTTGAGACCAGCCTGGGCAACATGGTAAAACCCTGTCTCTACAAAAAACAAAAAAAAATTTAGCTGGGCATGGTGGTGCATACCTGTGGTCCCAGCTACTTGGGAGGCTGGGGTGGAAGAATTGGTTGAGCCCGGCAGGTCAAGGCTACAGTGAGCTGTGATGGTGCTGCCACACTCCAGCCTGGGTGACATTGAAAGACCTTGTCTCAAAAAAAAAAAAAAAAAAAAATGCAGGTCTATTTGATGCTAAAGCACATGTCCTTAACTATTATGTATATTGCCTTTTATGATTAGGCTTCCCATATTAGTATATCTTACTCTCCATAATGTTATAAGGGTGACTGGGTGACTGTACCCTCAAAAGTTTATAGTATATTTTCATTTGAATTTAGGGGCTTGTTTTGAATATAAGCAATTTAGATAGGTAAACCCTTTCCAGAAAACATATACTTCCTGATGTATGTGAGTGATTGAGGCTTTATTTAAGTCCTTGTAACATTAAGTTTTTAAAATCAGAAATACAAAACAATTAGTGAGAAACCAACTAAATACAGTTAATCCCTACTCCTACTCCTAAATCTCAAGAGAGTCATATTGCTTTGGGGAAACATCTCAGTGACTAATAGAACAAAATCCAGATTTTAAAAACATATTTGAAATGGTTGATTTCTGTGTATTCCCATGAGCCCAAATCACCGTGTATTTTGTAAATGTGGCCTCATGGTTCCTTTGGCTGGGCTGCCTCTCAGGACTCCAGGTAGGACTTGCCTCCCTGTATAGCATCCTGGATTTTTGCTGTTTGGTATGAGTGATTTTCAGGCTTTGCTTACCTTCCATGTCATCTGCATGTGAGACTAGCTGATTTTGTTTCCTAATTTGCAAGTAGAATGTGATTGGAATGCGACTTCACAGGTAGTGAAGAATATTGGCAAGGGGTCCACTTAATGTTACTGTGCACCTTTAGTGAGGGCATTTAATAAAGAGGATTAATGTTACCTATTTACCTTGGTGTGAGCTGACCATGTGCCTTTTCTTTTGTGATCCTCTGAACTACTGACTCTACTTGTGCTTGTCTTTCTGTTTATTTTTACCATTCCCTGTGTGAATAGCTAGAAATGGGAATGGAATGAACAGTTCTTTCTGTAAGCGTTCCTGTCAGTCAAGGCAGCTTATGACTAGCTGTCTCCATTTGTTTCAGTGAACAGCCTATCCCGCTCCAAGTATTGTTAAGCCAAGAGGCCCAACTGGAACCCGGCACGGATACAGAGTTTGGGGCCAGTTCTTTCTTCCATTCACCTGCTTCCTGCCATGAGTCACACTCATCACTATCTCCAGTGTCATCTGCCCCACAGCACAGCTCCCCCAGTAGATCTGCCTTGAAGCTTCTGACTTCGGTTGAAGTAGACAACATTGAACCCTCTGCATTCCACAGGCAAGGTTTACCTAAAACACCAGGATGGACTGAGAAGAATTCTCCTCATAGTTGGGAGCCATTGGATGCCCCAGAGGGTAAGCTGCAAGGCTCTAGGTGTGACAACAGCAGTTGCAGCAAGCTACCTCCACAAGAAGGAAGAGGCATTGCTCAAGAACAGCTATTCCAAGAAAAGAGGGACCCTGCTAATAACCCCTCCCTGGTGATGCCTGGAATAGCCACCTCTGAGAGGGGAGATGAACATAGCCTAGGCTGTAGTCCTTCAAATTCATCAGCTCAGCCCAGCCTTCCCCTGTATAGAACCTGCCACCCCATACTGCCTGTTGCTTCTTCATCTGTGCTTCGCTGTCCTGATCCTGTGCAGAAAACTAACCAATGCCTCCAAGGCCAAAGCCTCAAAACTTCATTGACTTTAAAAGTGGACAGAGGCAGTGAGGAGCCCTACAGGCCAGAGTTTCCCAGCACGAAGGGGCTTGTCCGTTCTCTGGCTGAGCAGTTCCAGAGGATGCAGGGTGTCTCCATGAGAGATAGTACAGGTTTCAAGGATATAAGTTTGTCAGGTAGTCTAAGGAAGAACTCTTCCCCTTCTGATTCTAAGCCTCCTTTCTCACAGGGTCAAGAGAAAGGCCACTGGCCATGGGCAAAGCAACAATCCTCTCTGGAGAGTGGGGACAAACCACTTTCCTGGGAAGAGTCCACTGAACATTCTTCTCTTGCCTTAAACTCTGGGTTGCCTAATGGTGAAACTTCTAGGGGAGGACAGCCCAGGTTGGCAGAGCCAGACATATACCAAGAGAAGCCGTTCCAAGTGAGAGATGCTAGGTCTAAGGATCTGGGCAGCAGTGCTGACTTGGGGACTTCCTTGCCTTTGGATTCCTGGGTGAATGTCACAAGGTTCTGTGATTCTCAGCCTAAACATGCGGCCTCTAGGCCAGGAATGAAGTCCTCCCCTCATGATTCCCATATGTGTGTAACCTATCCAGAGAGAAATCACATCCTTTTGCATCCACATTGGAACCAAGACACAGAGCAGGAGACCTCAGAATTGGAGTCTCTGTATCAGGCCAGTCTTCACGCTTCACAACTTGGCTGTTCTGGATGGGGGCAGCAGGATACAGCCTGGCACCCACTTAGCCAAACAGGTAAGAATGCAAACAGGGGTTGGGGGGAGGAGGGAGGATCATATAAAAGCTGAAAGCAGGGAAAGATCAGAAGGGGGTATTCTATACAGATAGTATCCCCAGCTTAGTAGGAGGTAGTAGAACTTTCTACTTTACTCAGAAAGCCTCCATGACAAGAGCTAGACATTTTTCTGGCTAGAGTGGAGGAAGGGGCAGAATTATCACTCACAGGCAACTTCCCTCCTTCTAAAGTAAGAGATTACTAAGTATTTGCCCATGGCTTCTCCCGTATGCTGTGCTAAAGAATGGTTCAGGGCCGGGCGCGGTGGCTCACTCCTATAATGCCAGCACTTTGGGAGGCCGAGGGCAGATCACTTGAGGTCAGGAGATCGAGACCACCCTGACCAACATGGTGAAACCCCGTCTCTACTAAAAATACAAAAATTAGCTGGACGTGGTGGCACATACCTGTAATCCCAGCTACTTGGGAGGCTGAGGCACAAGAATGACTTAAATTGGTGACGTGGAGGTTGCAGTGAACTGAGATTGCGCCACTGCACTTCAGCCTGGGTGGCAGAGTGAGACCCTGTCTCAAAAAGAAAAAAAAAAAAAGCGTTTTAACCAGAAACTCTGTACCCATTGGCAAATCACTCTTTATCTCCTCCTCCTCTTCCCCCAACCCCAGGCAACTCATCTATTTTCTGTCTCTAGAGATTTGCCTGTTCTGGACATTTCATATAAATGGAATCATACAGTATGTGGTCTTTTGTGACCAGATTTTGACATAATTGTAGTTCCTAAAGTGTTATATAAACACTGCTCTTGACCTATATTCTGAATTTCATCGTACTTTGAACTTGAGCAGACACCATCTTATAGATATCTAAAAAATAAGAAATTACCTTTTGTTATGGGAAATTTCAAATATATTCAAAAGTAAAGAATAAGAGTAGGCCGGGCACAGTGACTCACACTGTAATCCCAGCACTTTGGGAGGCCAAAGCGGATGGATCACCTAAGGTCAGGAGTTGGAGACCAGCCTGGCCCACGTGGCTCTACTGAAAATACAAAAAATTAGCTGGGCGTGGTGGTGGTGGACGCCTGTAATCCTAGCTACTCAGGAGGCTGAGGCAGGAGAATTGCTTGAACCCGGGAGATGGAGGTTGCAGTGAGCTGAGATTACACCATTGCACTACAACCTAGGCAACAAGAGCAAAACTCCATCTCAAAAAAAAAAGACAAAATAAATGTTATGATAACCCTCCGGGTACTTATAACCAGCTTCCATAGTGATTATCTTGCAGTTATCAACATATGGCAGTTATTTTATTTTATTTTATTATTTATTTTTTAGACGAGGTCTTGTTCTACCTCCCAGGCTGGAGTGCAGTGGCGCGATCTCGGCTCACTGCAACCTCTGCCTCCTGAGTTCAAGTGATTCTCCTGCCTCAGCCTCCCAAGTAGCTGGGACTACAGGTGTGCACCACCACGCCTGGCTAATTTTTGTATTTTTAGTAGAGATGGGGTTTCACCATATTATCCAGGATGGTCTCCATCTCATGACCTCGTCATCCGCCCACCTTGGCCTTCCAAAATGCTGGGATTACAGGAGTGAGCCACTGCGCATATGGCCAGTTTTGATTTAGCTATACCTCCACCACTTTCCTTTCCCCTCTACATTATTTTATTTTATTTTATCTTATTTTTTGAGACAAGGTCTTGCTTTGTTGCCCAGGCTGGAATGCAGTGATGCCATCAGGGCCACTTCTGAGGTCCTCCCACCGCAGCCTCCTGAGTATCTGGGACCACAGGTACACACCACCACATCTGGCTAATTTTTTTGTGTGGTTTGGAGAGACAGGGTTTTGCCATGTTGCCCAGGTGGTCTCTACCTCCTGAGCTCAAGTAGTCCACCTGCCTCAGCCTCCCAAAGTGCTAGGATTACAGGCATGAGCTACCATGCCCAGCCTCCTCTAGATTATTTTAAAACAAATCTCTGAATCTCTGACATTATATTAATTTAACATGTATCTCTCAGAAATAAACATTCTTTTTTTTTTTTTTAAATGAGATGGAGTCTCACTCTGTCACCCAGGCTGGAATGCAGTGGCACGATCTCGACTCACTGCAGCCTCTGCCTCCTGAGTTCAAGTGATTCTCCTGCCTCAGCCTCCTGAGTAGCTGGGATTACAGGCGCACACCACCACGCCTGGCTAATTTTTGTGTGTGTGTGTATATATATATATATATATACAAATATATATATATATATATTTTTTTTTAGTAGAGACAGGGTTTCACCATGTTTGCCAGGCTAGTCTTGAACTCCTGACCTCAGGTGATCCACCTGCCTTGGTCTCCCAAAGTGCTAGGATTACAAGCATGGCTACCGCACCCGGCCAGATTCTTTTTTAAGAGACAAACCTATAATATTATTATACCTAAAAAATTAACAATAATTTATTAATATAATACCTAGCCAATATTCCAGTTTTCTCAGTGGTCCCATAAATGTCTTTTTACAGTTGTTTTATTTCAAGTCAGGATTCAAACAAGACACACACATTGCTTTTTGATGGTAAGGTTCGTAAGTCTTTTTTTTGTTGTTGTTGTTTTTGGTTTTGGGTTTTTTTGTCAGTATGATACCCTCTGTTTTTTCCCCTTCCATTTATTTGTTGAAGAAATTTGGTCATTGTCTTTTAACATTTCACACATTGTAGATTTTGCTGATTATAGTTTTAAGTCTTTAAGAAAAAAAAACTTGTTGTGGCCGGGTGCAGTGGCTCACGCCTGTAATCCCAGCACTTTGGGAGGCCAAGGCAGGCAAATCATGAGGTCAGTTCAAGACCGGCCTGGCCAACATGGTGAAACCCTGTCTCCACTAAAAATATAAAAATTAGTCGGGCATGGTGGCACGCACCTGTAGTCCCAGCTACTCGGGAGGCTGAGGCAGGAGAATCACTTGAACCCGGGAGGCGGAGGTTGTCGTGAGCTGAGATCAGGCCACTACACTCCAGCCTGGGCAACAGAAGGAGACTCTGTCCCAAAAAAACCACCATGTTCTTCTAGCCCTCATTTTTCCTGCAGCTTAGTACTTAGAGCTAGAGGCTCAATTAAAATCAGATACAAATTTTAAAAACAATAATATTTAATAGGAAGTTCTTTGTATTTCTTACGCCATATCAGCAAATACATAATGTCTGGTAGTCTTTCTTTTGTTATGATTGATCAGTGAGTAGACATCATCTTAACCCTATCTTTTATTTATTCTAGAAATTCCCTTACAAATGGCCACCTCTACCTCTGCTTAATTTTTTTTTTTTTTTTCCTGATGGATTCTCGCTCTATCACCTAGTCTGGAGTGCAGCAGTGCGATCTCAGCTCATTGCAACCTCTGCCTCCGAGTGATTCTCCTGCCTCAGCCTCCGGAGTAGCTGGGACTACAGGTGCACACCACTGCACCCGGCTAATTTCTGTATTTTTAGTAGAGACAGGGTTTCGCCATGTTGGCCAGGCTGCTCTTGAACTCCTGACCTCAGGTTATCCACCTGCCTCAGCCTCCCAAAGTGCTGGGATTCCAGGTGTGAGCCATCGCACCCTGCCTTCTTTTAAAGAAATCAGATTCTACTCCCTTCAGGAGGTTCCAGTGGCTACCTTCTTGTCTAGGAGTCACACTTGGCTTGATTAGAGGAACAGCCAATTCTAAACATTACTCTGTAATTCTTTTCTCTTTTTTTTTGAGACAAAGTCTTACTCTGTCACCCAGGCTGGAGTACAGTGGCACGATCATGGCTCACTCCAGCTTCCACTTTCCAGGTTCAAATGATCCTCCTGCCTCAGGCTTCCAAATACAGATGTGCACCACCATACCTGGCTAATTTTTTAATGCTTTTTTTTCTTTCTTTTTTTAGAGATGGGGTCTCACTATGCTGCCTAGGCTGGTCTTGAATTCCTAGGCTCAAGTGATCCTACTGCCTCAGCCTTCCAAAGTGCTGGGATTACAGGCATGAGCTACCACAGCCGGCCATAGCTGTAATTTTTTTTTTTTTTTTTTTTTTTTTTTTTTGCGATGGAGTGAGTCTCTGTTGCCCAGGCTGGAGTGCAGTGGCGCGAAGTCGACTCACTGCAGCCTCTGCCTCTCGGGTTCAAGTGATTATCCTGCCTCAGCCTCCTGAGTAACTGGGATTACAGGCGCCCACCACCACGCCTGGCTAGTTTTTGTATTTTTGTTAGAGATGGGGTTTTCACCATGTTGGTCAGGCTGGTCTCGAACTCCTGACCTCGTGATCTGCCTGCCTTGGCCTCCCAAAGTGCTGGGACTACAGGCATGAGCCATTGCGCCTGGCCTTAGCTGTAATCCTTAAACCTGGCTACCTATAGTCATCTGAGGAGTGGCTCAGAAAACCCAAAAAACACATGAATAATTTTATAGAAATAAGAACATAATACACATGCTGTTTTTATTATACACAATTTTCCTGTCTCTTCTCTCACAGCCATCCCTCCTTCCCCAGGTAATTATGTAGTGTGCATACATTGTATTTTTCTGTTCATACAATCCTATGTAGACCTACATATACAGAAAGTGGTTTTTTTTTTTTTGCTTGTATATCATTTTACATATTTTTTCCTTTTAATGCAACATTTCATTAAAATTCCTTCACATCATCTCGTTTAACTCAGTTCATTCTTTTTAAGTGACTGAACAATATTTAGTATTAAACCATAATGTATTTAGCTATTCTTCTATAGATGGGCATTACTTTATTTCTAGTTCTTGGCTACTATAAATTATGTCAGTAGAAAATATTCTTACACATATGTTGTTATGAACTGGTATTTTTTTCTTCTTCTTCTCAGGATTAGAATTGTTGGGCAACAGGATAAATATATTTTTTATTTTACTGGCGATTACCAGGTTGCTTTTTAGGAAGACTGTAACATTTCACATTTCCCCCAATAATGTTCAAGGATATATATATATATATATATATATATATTTTTTTTTTTTTTTGTGAGATGGAGTCTTGTTCTGTCACCCAGGCTGGAGTACAGTGGCGTGATCTTGGCTCACTGCAAGCTCTGCCTCCCGAGTTCATACCATTCTCCCGCCTCAGCCTCCCGAGTAGCTGGGACTACAGGCGCCCACCACCATGCTCAGCTAATTTTTTGTATTTTGAGTGGAGATGGGGTTTCACCGTGTTAGCCAGGATGGTCTTGATCTCCTGACCTCGCGATCCGCCCGCCTCAACTTCCCAAAGTGCTGGGATTACAGGTGTACACCACCATGCCCGGCCAAGGATATTTTCTTGGACTTTTTAGGAACCTTTCAAAAATGAAAATTCCCAGGCACCAACCACAAACCTTCTGATTCAGGTCTGTGGTAACATCCAGAAAGCTATATTTTTAAAAGTTCCCAGATGAATCTGAGGTGGTATTGAAAGCACTGCATTTAAGTACCCAGGAATACTGAAAATAACTGGTCTTACAGTACTTACATGAATAATATCAGCTTCAGCCAGATATAGATATATTAGAATCACATCATCAAATCAAGACATGAATTGGCCATGGACATATGTGTCAAATGTAGGTCAAGGGCATATACAGTTTCAGAATGGAAAACTTAATTAGCTGGATTGGGGTTAGCCCCTTGGGAGTCACCAATCCAGTTTAGAGCAACTCTGAACAATCTAGAAAGGTTTTGAAGAGAGGTAAGCATTTAGTAGTTATTTAGAATTTAAATGATTTGAGAGAAGCTAAGGAGAAAAGAGCATTACATGTGTAAAACATTCCTGAGGTGCTCCTGCTCAGAGTACAAGAGGTCACCAGGTCACCAGGTGAGATGATAAGAGTACTGTGCTGAAAATCAAGAGAGTTTTAATCCTCATTAAACTACTAAACTGTCAGACCCTGGAACTCATTTTCCTGTTATATAAAATGAGGAGGTTTGATAGATGATTATTTTGATCATTTCAATTCTGAACTAGACTGGAGATAATTTCTTTTGTCACCACAGATACTTCAGAAAATCACTGTGTTAGATAATTTCCTCTGTCTGTAAGTCTTGAGCCCAAGTCTGACAGAAGCTGATTATGTTTACAAAAATGAAATGAAGCAAGATGGGGACATTCAGTAAACTATCCATATTCTAAAATTCTTGTTTCTTTCTTTTTTTTTTTTCTTGAGACGGACTCTCACTCTGTCGCCCAGGCTGGAGTGCAGTGGCATGATCTTGGCTCACTGCAAGCTCCACCTCCTGGGTTCACGCCATTCTCCTGCCTCAGCCTCCCGAGTAGCTGGGACTACAGGTGCCCACCACCATGCCCGGCTAAGTTTTTGTATTTTTAGTAGAGACGGGGTTTCACTGTGTTAGCCATGATGTTCTCGATCTCCTGGCCTGTGATACACCCGCCTCGGCCTCTCAAAGTGCTGGGATTACAGGCGTGAGCCACCACATCTGGCCCCTCTTGTTTCTAAATTTCAGGAGCATGTCCCCCCGTTGAATTCAGGAATGCATATTTATTATTTAGTGAAACAACAACTCCTGAGTTTGTGCTGCTAGGCTTAGAGGTTAGGCCCTAGCAGAAGAAACAGCCTCAACTTGTATTTATGTTTTCCTCTTCAGGCTCTGCAGATGGCATGGGGAGGAGGTTGCACTCAGCCCCTGATCCTGGTCTCTCAAAGACTCCAACAGCAGAAATGGAGCAGAGTCTCCATGAAGCCAGAACAGTGTGTACTTCTCAGGTAGCAGCCTCAGGTGCTAAGGTGCTGGACCTGGGGTGGTGTGTTGGGGAAGGAATTATGGAAAGATATGTCTGGTAGGGATGATGATAAGGCAGAGGCATGGTGATATGGGGCTATCAGAAGAAAATAAGGTCTATGATTGGGCTTCTTTTGAATTAGAGGAGATTTTTACATGGCCACTATCTTACCAATACATGTAATTCAGGTGTCTATTACTACTGAGTCTTCCCCTATTCTTTCCCATACCCTGAGGATAGTGTCTGTGGGAAAACCATAAGTCTGGTATTATGTGTCTGCCTGTATGTGTCTGTGTGTTTGAAGGCTACACCTTGCCGAGGCCTCAGCAGGGAGTGTGGGGAGGATGAGCAGTACAGTGCAGAGAACTTACGTCGCATCTCACGCAGTCTCAGTGGCACCGTTGTCTCAGAGAGGGAGGAAGCTCCAGTTTCTTCCCACAGTTTTGTAAGTAGAATCAGGGTCCATCTATTCAGAGCACCTTCCTCCTTGCTAAGCAAAAATACAGTGCAGGTGAAGAAGCAGGGAGAAAGTGAAGGTTGTAGTGTGAGGAAAAGCCCTGTGTACTCAGCAAAAATAAGGACACGCAGTCATTATTTTATTTACAAACATTCAGTTGGAGCCTGGAGGAATGTCCATTCCCTGTAGCAGTTCTGAAAGGCTGTGTGTGTTGTAGGGTTTCCTAGGGTGAGAAGAGTCATAATGGCCTTGAGAGGAATCTGAGAAGCAAAGGCTGCTGATTGGGTCAGAAGCCACCGCACTAATCAAAGGAAGAAGGAAAGAAATGGGATGCGGTATTGGTTTGCTTTTTCCCCTCACCCCCAGTATGTGACTGAATAGAATTCAGTGTGTTTTCAATCTAAAGTGAAGCATGTGCATCAGCAAGAAAAAGAAAAAAGCCTTGCAAATTTTCATATGGTACTAATGCAGTAATGTGTAGGCAGAAGGGGCAGGAAAGCCCAAGCCATTAGAGATCAACAGACTTAAATAATATCAGTGGCTAGGTCTGTAGGTAATCATACCTTTGGAGAATTTCACTTCCTTGCCCAAGTTGAGTTTTCATTACAGTAGAGGTCAGGGTACAAAGTACCAGTGCACTGAAGGTTGTCCACTAGGTCAGTTCAGGAAAAATGTAAAAACAGGTTTTAAATACATGGTACAAAAATAAAAAGGTATAAAAGCATATATGGTGAAAACCAAGTCTGTCTTCTACCAGCTCTTCAGATTCAGTTTCCCTCCTAAGAGGTACTCATTTTTCTAATTTTTAAAAATCAGCCGAGGCCAGACGTGGTGGCTCATGCCTATAATCCCAGCACTTTGGGAGGCCGAGGATGGTGGATCACCTGAGGTCAGGAATTCGAGACCAGCCTGGCCAACATGGCGAAAATATAAAAATTAGCTGGACATGGTGGGAGGGGGTGCCTGTACTCCTAGCTACTCAGTAGGCTGAGGCAGGAGAATCGCTTGAATCTGGGTGGCAGACGTTGCAGTGAGCTGAGATTGAGCCACTGCACTCCAGCCTGGGCGACAGAGCAAGACTCTGTCTCAAAAACAAAACAAAACAAACAGAAAAACTCAGCTGAATTTATAATAAGATTCATTCAATTTATTGTTCATAAATTCCTAAACAATTCTGATCAGGCTGCCATTCTTTTTTGGAAAAGGTGGACTCTCCTGCCTAGCATTTGTTCTCATGTACTTTCAATTCATTTAATGGCAAATTGTTATCTTCCAAGGAGAATTGGCTTCCTTTCTTCTGACTTCTGTATCATTCATTGATTCATTCTTTTAAATAAATACTTACTGATTCTGTCACAAGATTCCTAACACAAAAATAAACAAATAAATAAGTGCTTATTGAGTGTGTTCTAGGTATTGTGCTAGGTGCTGGAGATACAATGGTGAATTAGATGTAGTCCCTGCTTTTATGGAGCTTACAGTCTACAGTGAAGGACAGATAAATAAACAATTATAATGTATTAAGGATTTGATCCTATGAGAACATAATAGAAGGGACATTTAAATCAGGCTTGAGGTATCATGGAAGGCTTCCTGGAGGAAGCAAAAAGAATATAGCAGGTAAAAGGGACCTGAGCAAATATTAACTGAATTAAAATAAGCTTATTTAGTATGGCAGGATTAGAAAGTCTGGCGAGGGGAGATGATGGAGAGTGTTGACGAGAGGATACAAAGAATATTATGGACCGCAGACAGCCCTGTATGTCACAGTAAGTAGTTTGGAAGGATAGAGATAAGTCAACGTATTTGAGACCCAGTTAGGAAGTAAACATCAGTGGGAGTTGGTGCCTGCCTGGATGTTGGGAGAGGGGGTAAAGGATGATACTCAAGTTTTATGGTTAGATAATGATATATTTAAGGGAAGATATGTATTCAGTTTTGCATATATTAAGCTTGAGTGGAGATATCTGGCAGGCTTTTGGAATGAGATATATAAGCTGGAAATTGAAATTTGGGAATCATACCCATTGAAAAGAGGAAAAGACTTGCAGAAAGAGAAGAGGAGCCAGGACATATCCCTAAAGAGCATTAGATTTAAGGTGGTTCTTCTTTTGAAGAACCCTAAAAGGAGACTGAGAAAAAAAGACTAGAGAGACTGAAGGGAAACCAGGGATGTGTGGTACCATAGGCACCAAGGGGAGAATGTTTCAAGAAGAAAGGAGTAATTAGCTATGTCACATGCTGAGAGGAGTGGCACCTGGACTTAGGCGGTATGATAAATGCTTATTTTGTGCCATGTTGTGGTAGGTGCTGTGAGCATACACTGATGAAACAACACAAATTCTGCCCTTGAGTAGCTTGCAGTCTCATAAAGGAAATTAGACATACTGGCATATAGATTATTTTATTTAACGTATTATTACTAAGTGCCCACATTGTTCTAGGCACTGTTCAAGGTGCTAGGGATACTGAAGTAAAAAGAAATAGGGGAGAAAGACAATAAACAAATAAATGATATAATGCCAGACAATGATAAGTATGATAAAGAATAATAAAATAAGGCAAGAGAATAAGGAGTAAAGAGGTAATAGTGTTTTTTTTTGAGGGCTATTCCTGATAGTAGGGTAGTGAGGGAAATCAGCTCTAAGGAAGTAACTTTTGATTAGAGACCTCAGTGATATGAAGGTGTGAGCCATCAGAAGAATATTCTTGGTAACAGAAACAGTAAGTATAAAGACTCTGAGGTAGCAATGAGCTTGGTGTGTTTGAGGAACATTAAAATTAGAGTGTAAAAGCTCCAGGAATGATAGGAAATAAAGTGAGGAGCAGTAGGGCCATATCACATAGGACCTTGTAGACCATGGTAAGGAGTGGATAGGAGATAGGAAGAGCAGATTGAAGGCTGTTGCAGTAGTCCAGGTGAATTTAAATATAAAACCCATAGGTAGAAATGATAGTCCTTGGCAAGTAATGGAACTGTGGATGCGAAGTAGGAAATCAAGGTCATTGCCAATGTTTGAATATGGGTGATTTAGGAAAATGAGGTACCAGGAGGAGGAGTTTGGAAGGATTTTGGTTCGATTTTGGATATGCTACTGTTTCAGATATTAAAGGGGAATATTTCTGGGTATTTGTCATAAAAGTAGATAATTAATAGGGAATAGAGCAGGACATAAGCATCAGTAAATACAAACTTGACAGGCAAAAGAGGAAGCTGTGGAATGTATAGCAGTGACAGGAGAGAAGATGGGGTAGAGTTCTTGATTCTACATTTAAACATATATAGTTTTATTCCCAGTACTTAGAATAAGGATTTTTTTTTTTTCTCATTCTCTCAGGCTTTCTGAATTTCTCATATTTTGTTTTTATTTTTAAATTTCTATCTCAATCTCTCTAATTCTACTGTTAGCATTAAGGAGTTTGCTAAAGACCTGAATGGTAGGGTTGGGAAGGTGAGGGATATGAGGAGGACTGATTAAGGGATAAGGATCTGAAGTTTGCAGTTTCTTAGAGGGCTGGCAGGGAGAGTGACTGAATAAATTGGGTCCTACTGCAGAACAAGGCATGTAGGCATGTTTGTGCTCTGGTTCCCTCCATTTCCCTTTGCTTGCCTCACTGTGTTTACCCAACTACATCCTGCTTTGTGTTAATCCTCCTCTCTATGTTTTTTTGTCTTGTCTCATTATAAGGATTCATCAAACGTGAGGAAGCCTTTGGAAACCGGGCACCGTTGTTCCAGCTCCTCTTCCCTCCCTGTCATCCATGACCCTTCTGTGTTTCTCCTCGGTCCCCAACTCTACCCTCCCCAACCACAGTTCCTGTCCCCAGATGTCCTGATGCCCAGCGTGGCAGGGGAGCCCCATAGACTCCCAGGTAACTCCCCCAAATCTAATATTATATGCCAGAATTTGGTACCTTTTCAGGGGCCTCATAGGGTCAAATCAGTATACCTATGGGGAGGGGGGTATCCCAAGGTGGAGTGGTGTGAGGGTATGAATTACTGCTTCAAAGTCGTGCATTGATCCAGATAAATATTAAATCATTTGTTGGGCACCATGATTCTTAGACCAAGGGTCTAGACCAGCACCCCTAGAGTCTGTCTACTTATGAGAATGAACTGCTTCAGTCATGATAGAATAAGCTTTTAACTGACAAAGGGGAGTTAATACCCAGTCTTTGGGACACCCCCAGAACAGAAATGGTCATCTCTATCAGCTAGTTTTCTCTCCTTCTGTCCTCTGAGTCTCAGCTGAGGGATGGTCTAGGAAGACAAGGAATGAGTGGGAGAATTGGAAAGACCCTGTACATGGAGTACCCACACCATGTGTACAGACCCAGACAATTGTGGGGAAGGTGGGCAACATCATTTTGGCTTTCTTTGACCTTCCAAGTGAGATGTTCTCTTTTTTCCCCTCATGCGCTGGATGTCCAAGCTTGAGGCAGTGGTTCTCAGCGGATAAAGGGGATGTACTACTGGTATCTAGTGGGTAGAGGCCAGGGATGCTGCTAAATGTCACACAATGCACAGGGCAGTCTCTTCCCAACCCCAACAAAGAATTATCAGCCCAAGATATTAACAGTGCCAAAGTTGAATAAATGTATAAGAAAAGGCATTCCACATTAGATCTCAGAGATCAAACGAAGGCAGCTTAACTGAAGTGAAGATAACATTTTAAGAAAAGTTGGAAAAAACAAAAAAAAGTCAGGCACAGTGTCTCACACCTGTAATCCCAGCACTTTGGAGGCCAAGATGGGAGGATTGCTTAAGCCCAGGAGTTCGAGACCAGCCTGGGCAACATAGTGAGATCCCATCTCTATTTTTTTAAAAAAGAAAAGCTGAGTGAGGTTTTGGTATGGTGGTTCTAGAAGTATAGCCATCACAAACGGAGTATACGTTTGCTATATATTGCTATATATTAGGGAGCCCTCCTTTTGTATGCGTGTGTATAGTGGATAAGAGATTATAGTGGAGGGAGGTAGAGGTATGGCAACATCCATGAGACTGTTTCATTTGCCCAGGTTGGAAGTATGATATTTGATTTTGATGTATATTAGGAATTTTAAAAAATGGAATCAAAAGCACAGCTTGGTTCCTTCTTTCCCTTGTGTGTATGCTCTTGGTAGGGAATTGGGCTAAACAGCTAGGCATGGCTCTCTGGGAAGAATGGTATTCTGAAGATGCTCAGTCTTTGGGTTTCTTTTCTTTCCCCAGGAACTTCGAGGAGTGTCCAGCAGTTTCTGGCTATGTGTGACAGGGGTGAAACTTCCCAAGGGGCCAAGTACACAGGAAGGACTTTGAATTACCAGAGCCTCCCCCATCGTTCCAGAACAGACACCTCCTGGGCACCCTGGTCAGAGACTAACCAGCATATTGGGACCAGATTCCTGACTACTCCAGGGTGCAATCCTCAGCTAACCTACACTGCCACACTACCAGAAAAAAGCAAGGGCCTTCAGGTTCCTCACGCTCAGTCCTGGGGTGATCTTTCCCATTCACCCTCCCACCCTCCCATTGTTCATCCTGTGTACCCACCATCTAGCAGTCTTCATGTACCCCGGAGGTCAGATTGGAATTCAGATCCTGTTCCAGGGTCCCGAACCCCTGGTCCTCGAAGAGTAGATATGCCCCCAGATGACGACTGGAGGCAAAGCAGTTATGCCTCCCGCTCTGGACACAGGAGGACAGTGGGAGAAGGGTTTCTGTTTGTTCTATCAGATGCCTCCAGAAGAGAGCAGATCAGGGCTAGAGTCCTGCAGCACAGTCGATGGTAAAGGTTACTCCTTTCCTTTCCTGGAGCTACACCTTTCTATGTAAAACTGTACTGTGGGCCAGGCGCGGTGGCTCATGCCTGTAATCCCAGCACTTTGGGAGGCTGAGGCGGGTGGATCACAAGGTCAGGAGATTGAGACCATCCTGGCCAACATGGTGAAACCCTGTCTCTACCAAAATACAAAAAATTAGCCAGGCGTGATGGTGCATGCCTGTAGTCCCAACTACTCGGGAGGCTGAGGCAGGAGAATTGCTTAAACCCGGGAGGCAGAGGTTGCAGTGACCTGACATCGCACCACTGCACTCCAGCTTGGCAACAGAGTGAGACTCCGTCTCGGAAAACAAAACAAAAAAACTGTACTGTGGCAGCGTTGGTACCCTGCATCACTGCCATGGTTGTGCTATTCTTATCTCAACATAGAATTGGTGGGTTCTCCTAAGGGTGTCAGGAACCTCTAAAAAGACCTGATTCTTTGGGAGGGGATATTTGAAATTCCAACTTCCATTCCCCCTAGCAAAAGGAAGCAGCTGCTGTTTAAGGGTTTTATCTGAGCCACTTTAAAGATGAATCCATGGTATTACTCTGGATACTACCCATTCCTTAGGATCTTAAGGTCACATTTTATTCCTGGATGCTTTATGTCCCCACCTCCACCTGAGCCCTCGTCCTCTGTTCCCTACTATATTCCCAACTTCTACTCTTTGTTTTATCCACCTATCCCTATTACCTGACCCTTTGTCTTCCCTATCTCCCATCCTGGGGGGGACATGTAGCCCTGTGGTCATGGTTCTGATTACATCATCAGGGCAGCCCCCTGCCCAGGTATTATGGCCTGTCAGCATTCCTTGTGCCCTCCAAACCTTAGGCCTAGAATGCGGAGCTGCCAACATAACATCCACCCTTTTGAACAGATGGAGTCAGGCACACTAACACAGCCTTCTGTCCTCAGCACAGCCATTATTACCACTTGCTCAGTTGTTGTTGTGAACCCTCAGAATCAGCTGAACTATTTTAGGCCAAACATACTGTTTTTGTAAAGTATTTTTCATTAATAAATCTATAAGATAGTTCTATTTAATTCCTTGTCATTCTTCCCTTTGTATGCTCTTGCTTTTTTTGTACTGGGGTGGGGAGGCCTAGATAAATACATGAAGTGGCTTTTGACTGAGTGGAAGTGAGGAGCCAGAGAGGAGTTGAAGGATATACAATCAAGGTGGGAATCAATGGGTCCTAAAATAGGGTGCCTGTCCTTTTTACTATTGCTGCTAGGATGTTTCCCATCCCTTTCCTGATAGAGCATTCAGTACTCAGTACATTATACACTTCCTTCCTTCCTCCCCTCCTTAGGGAGATTTTCTGGGGATTCAAGCTCTTCTTACAAACTCACTCCTGATCGATGTACTCTGGGTACCTTTCCTCTATCTTATAAGTTTGTGACATGCCTCCTGTTCCTTCCTCTCCTTCCATGGGGGCCTCTCCCTTTCCCTTCCCCTGTAGTGTTATGGCCTTCCATGCCAGAAAAATCCATTTTCACCCGTGCCTCACTCCTGAGACTCTTCCCTCTAAATAATAGCTTGTGGGTTCCCTTTTTGGAAAATACCCATTGTTGGTCTTTCCCTTCGTCTTTCACCTCGGGTCTCAGGATTGAAACTGACACAAAGAAGAGGTGGAAAGGTACTCTTTGAGACCTTCGGGCTACTACTTACTTATCACCATCCATTATGAACAGATTCTGAGCACATGTATTATTGAGCAGGACAATGGGCAGGAATTTGTTGTTCCATCCCACTTGGATCCTGCACCATCAAGATATATAGAGCTTAGTGGACATGCTGGTCCCTGTCCATGATTCAACATATCTCCTGGTGTCGTGGATGCACTCCTCTAATAATTTTTGATAAACAGTCAATTCTTTTCCCTCTACCCCCTTTCCCATGAATGTCAGTCACCTTGGTCTCTATAAAGGGTCCATAATCACCTGGGCCCAGGTTCTGTGCATGCACAGAAATAAGGAATTAATTTCCAATTCCCTATTTACTCCTCTGCCTTCCAGGAGGAGGCTGTGTCCTTTTCAGGTGAATTCTTCAGATTCTTTGCACATCTCTTGGTGTCATCTTCTTTCTTCCCCTTACCTGTTTTGACAAACTGTGGCGCCGAAATTGCTCTAGCTGCATTCTTATTCTGTGCCTTCAGACTCTTGACAATTCCAGACTCTAAACACAAAGGCCAGAATTCTCTTTCAAACTGCATTTTGGATGGTCCTTTCTCCACTCTAGAACCTATAATGCTTCCTCTATTCTGTGGTCCCCTGCCAACCCTTTAGTATTCAGATCTGGTAGCTAAATCGTTATACATTTGTTTCTCTATTAGTAGGAGATCCTGAGGTTTAATCACGTCTCCTCAGTTTAATGGGAATGCCATGAGAGCGGGTGTGTTTTCTCGCAGTCGTTCATCGCAGCACCTAGCTACAGACTTGCCCCATCTCCTCATTCTTGATTCCGCATGCAAAGAATTTTAACCTGATCCCTTGGCCTCGTCCTGTTTCTCTCCTAGCCTCAGTAATTTTGCCCAAGTCCCTAGAGCCTACCCCGCCCCCACCCCCGCACGCGCAGTGCATGCCGGTCTTAGCCCCTCTGTAGGGAAAGAGGGTCCGCCATGTTCCCCGGCGGCGCCGCCGCTTGGCTCTGGTAGCCGCCGCCCCCGCCCCCAACCCCGCCCGGCCCAGAGCCTAGCCGAGCCCCGGGCCCAGCATGGCCGCCCCGGAGCCGGCCCGGGCTGCACCGCCCCCGCCCCCGCCCCCGCCGCCCCCTCCCGGGGCTGACCGCGTCGTCAAAGGTGAGAGGTGGACGAAGCCCTGGGGGCCTGGCCTGAGGAGCTAGCTGTGTGTGAGAGCGGGCGGGAGACCGTCCCCTCGGGAGTGGGCCCGGAAGGGCGGGCGAGTGAGTGGCTGCCTCCCTTGGGGAGTGGCCCCTGGGCGGGCCCCTGCTGGGCAGGACTGAGTCGGTGGCAGTGGCTCCGCGGTCTACCGGTTGCTTTCAGGCCGGGGCGGAGGTTTTGCTGCCGTGGCTTCCTAGCCCAAGGGTTGAGGCTGTTAGCTGCGGTGAGCCCCTTTTCTCCCCACTCGGCCTGTCAAAGCGGCGCAGGGGCCGCGATTAGTTTCCTGCCCCGCGACAGCTGCACTTCTGGCTTGCCGGGGCGAACTGAGGGGCTCGGAGACCTTCAGCCACGCGAGGCCCGCCGGTGAGCAGTCAGAAATCACCTCGGCTTTGGCTCACGCTTGCTCCCCAGTGACAGTCGTCCGCCCTATCCGCGTCTAGCTAGCGACAACCGCAGGGGTTCACTTTTGGCCGTCAGGTGCCACCCGGAGCAGAAACTGGGGGAACCTTGTGGGATGGGACCTTGGTGAAGGGTTGGGTAAGGAATTGGGAGGCCAGCCTTTATAGTGCAGAAAGGGAGAGAAAGCAGCATAAACAACAACAAAATTGTGGATAGGAAGTATTTACTTAGAAAACCGTCAACACTTTGGTCAAAATGGGTTACTCCTCCCCTACAAACACACACCCACACACTCATCCTAGACGAAAAAGTTAAATGTTTCTCAGCCAGGGCAGAATTTATGGATGTTTACCCACAACAGGTCAGCAGATTAATTTAAAATAGAGAAATTGAGAGCTAATTGAGAGTTGCTTAAGATTCCAAGCTTCCTGGGAGAGCCTACCAACCTCAAACACTGCTGTGGAGGTGAAAAATAATTGAAATGATTCTCTTTACCATGTATCTTGATTGATAAATTGAAATCGTAGAATAAACTTTTCCTTATTTGTATTGTATTTATTTTTAAAACATAGGTACTTTTGTTTTCATTCAGCTTCTCAAATACACTGGCACAGTATTTAAACACTGTTAGCCTACTTTTGGAAATCTGACTCATATGTTTCCATTAAAATATTTAAAAACGGCTGGGCTTGGTGGCTCACGCCTGTAATCCCAGCACTTTGGGAGCCCGAGGTGGGCGGATCACGAGGTCAGAAGATCGAGACCATCCTGGCTAACACGGCGAAACCCCGTCTCTACTAAAAACACAAAAAATTAGCCGGGCGTGGTGGTGGGCGCCTGTAGTCCCAGCTACTTGGGAGGCCGAGGCAGGGGAATGGCGTGAACCCGGGAGGCGGAGCTTGCAGTGAGCCGAGATCATGCCACTGCATTCCAGCCTGGGCAACAGAGCGAGACCTCGTTTCCAAAAAAAAAAAAAAAAAAATGAAACCTTTTTTCTTTTTTTTTTTTTTTAATTAAAAATTTTAAACCTGAACCTTCTTTGGTTCTTAAAAGAGTAATACTAATTTGGCCCGGTGTGATGGCTCACACCTGTAATCCCAGCACTTTGGGATGCTGATGAGGCAGGCGGATCGCTTGAACTCAGGAGTTGGAGACCAGCATGGGCAACATGGCAAAACCTTGTCTCTACCAAAAATACAAAAAATAAAAATTAGCCGGGCATGGTGGCGCTCCCCTGTAGTCCCAGCTGCTCGGGAGGCTGAGGCACGAGAGTCGCTGGAGCCTGAGAGGCGGAGGTTGCAGTGAGCCGAGATTTGCGCTAGTGTGCTCCAGCCTGGACGACAGAGCCCGACCCTGTCTCCAAAAACAAAAACAAAACACTGATTTGCACCTAGGCGTAAGTTACTAGTATATCCAGTTGGGCCAGGCATTGGAATGAGCTGAATAAAGAATTTATGGAATCCTTATACAGATAAATCTTAAAAAAAAAAAAAAAAAGTGATGCAGGCATTCGTTCTGTCAAGAAATCCTGGAGTTTTGTGGGGGTGGGAACGGGATATTGGCTACAGTCATTTTCTGACTGTATTTCTGTGTTGTGTGTGCATTTCCCTGGGCACTTTTCACCAGACTGTTAGATGGGGTAACCAATCACATTCCTGAACAATGAGTTTATGCTATCCTTATGCTTGTGAATCTTCTTATTCCTTGTCATATATGTGGTAATGTTTTTTTCTGTACTGCTTTAATGCAGTGAAAATAAGATTCCAAACATAAGGCAGATTCCTTAGGGGTGAGTTGTGAGTCCAAGGCAGTCATATTTGCAGATTATTGGTGTGGAATAAAAGCCATTTGATTTAGATAAATAGGAAAGGAGCTTGTTAATATAGAAAATTATAGTTAAATAAAGCTCATGGTTATCATATTTCTTGTGCTTCATTGAGCCCTCTTCATAGAGACTACTTTCATTTTTTTATGGAATTTGTTAACCAGTTGGAATGCTGTATGGATTATGTGTTTAAAGATGGTGTGTAACAGACTACTTTGCACTGCTCATGGAGTCTCCTGCATTTACTGAGAAATTCACCTTTCTTACAGATCCAGAAATCCACTTTTAAATTTCATTTTCAGGATTCTTCTTGTCTTTTATTCAGTAATTATTCTATAATGTGATACCTGATGGTACAGAATACTGGTTGCCTGAGATAAATGATGACTTGTGTGAGTTCAGCTTAAGTTTAACTTGTTAAAATCCAAATTTCTTTTAAGTCCACAATGTGGTGGTAGTTTTGTATCCATACATTTTCTTAGTAGTAATATTATGGAGACCATCTGTTGGCATTAAATGCAAGTAGTCTTTTTCTCCCTGGAACTTCTTTTATTTTTTTGAGACAGTTTCGCTCTTGTTGCCCAAGTGGAGTGCAATGGCGCAATCTCCCTCATTGCAACCTCCGCCTCCTGGGTTCAAGCGATTCTCCTGCCTCAGCCTCCCAAGTAGCTGGGATTACAGGTGTGCGCCACTATGCCCGGCTAATTTTTTGTATTTTTCAGCAGAGGCGGGGTTTCACCGTGTTGGCCAGGCTAGTCTCAAACTCTTGACCTCATGATCCTCCCATCTTGGCCTCCCAAAGTGTTGGGATTACAGGCGTGAGCCACCGCGCCTGGCTTGCCTCCCTGGAACTTCTTAGTGTCGAAATTTTATATTCTATGTTTCTAGTCATAAGGCCTACATTTTATGGTCATGTAGGTTTTTAAGGGTGTATAGGTCTTTCTGTGTTTAAGATCAGATACCTGAAATTCACTTTTTGTGAAATTTGGGAGCTTGGAATACTGTAGGTGATTCATATGTAAATGTGATTAGCTTGTCACTAAAATTATTAGTGGTAATTCCATGTCATTGATTATGGGTGATTAGGTTTTTGGTTGATTAAATTCAGTCTGAGCCTACTCCAACTGCTGGCTCAAGTCAAATTCTTCCTCTGTTTGAAAGTTGATCTAACCCACCTTATTAAGTGAGATGGTATATACCCTTTTAATTATGTTCTATTAAGCATTCTTTAGCTATGTAGGAAATAAGAAAATGGAAAAAAATTAGGAAAAATATCTAACCGTATCTGCATGTGTGCTTTCTTACCACATCAGCAAAGCTGGTATAGGTAATTAAAGCACAAAACCCTGAATTGATAAATATTGCTTTCTCTCCTCCCCACAAAGTTTACTTGACCTGGATTGCCCAGATACCTCCTTTTTCCCCCAGATACTTAAAAAATGTACTTTTTGCTTTGTATACCAGATTCTAGATTTGTAAAGCTGGATTGTCTCTTGAGAGTATCAAGACTGTTAGTATTAATAGAAAAATTCACCTTTTTACTTAGAGAGCATTGTCAATATTGGGTATATGTTCATTTTAGCACCTATAACGTGAGTCATTTTCTTAACATTATTTGCTGGGTTATATTAACCTCAAATTATGAGACTTTCAGATTGAACCTAAATGCTGAATTTATGTGTTTTAATTTTTTTTAAGCTAAAATATTTCTGATTGGCAACCTTAGAATTCATTTACATGCTGTTGCCAGTTGCCCTGCTTATAAATCTGAAGTCATTTGACTGAAGTGTTTTCTAGTACTTTTGCTTTAGGAGGATTACTTATTATTTGTTTGTTTGTTTGTTTATTTATTTTTTGAGATGGAGTTTCGCTCTTCTTGCCCAGGCTGAAGTGCAATGACATGATCTTGGCTCACTGCAACCTCCACCTCCTGGCTTGAAACAATTCTTCTGTCTCAACCTCCTGAGTAGCTGGGATTAGAGGCATGCGCCACCACACACGGCAAATTTTGTATTTTTAGTGGAGACGGGGTTTCTCCATGTTGGTCAGGCTGGTCTCAAACTCCTGACCTCACGTGAGCCGCCCACCCTGGCCTCCGAAAATGTTGGGATTATAGGCGTGAGCCACCACACCCAGCCAGATAACTTATTTTCAGATAATCCATATAGCCTTGGCGTGACATAGCTACTTCAGTGTTTCTTGCTAGTTCTATTTCATTATATTTTAAAGCAGCTTGAATTTTAATTTTTGTTTACAAAGTCTGTTTTGTGGACTTACCTATGTAAAAAGATAACTCCTGGAAATTTTTTTTTTTTTACTTTCCACTCCCATTACTGTTAACCATACTAAAATAAATCTTTAGGCCAGACGCAGTGGTTCATGCCTGTAATCCCAGCACTTTGGGAGGCCGAGGCAGGAGGATCCCTTGAGGTCAGGAGTTTGAGACTAGCCTGGCCAACATGGTGAAACCCCATCTCTACTGAAAATACAAAAATTTGGCCGGACACAGTGGCTCATGCCTGTAATTCCAGCACTTTGGGAGGCGAAGGTGGGCATATAACCTGAGGTCAGGAGTTCGAGACCAGCCTGACCAACATGGTGAAACCCCGCCTCTACTAAAAATACAAAAATTAGCCAGGTGTGGTGGCACATGCCTGTAGCCCTAGCTACTCAGGAGGCTGAGGCAGGAGAATCGCTTGAACTGGGAGGCAGAGGTTACAGTGAACCAAGATCATACCACTGCACTCCAGCCTGGGTGACAGCACGAGACTCTGTCTCAAAAAAAAAAAAAAGCCGGGCGCGGTGGCTCACGCCTGTAATCCCAGCACTTTGGGAGGCCGAGACGGGCGGATCACGAGGTCAGGAGATCGAGACCATCCTGGCTAACCCGGTGAACCCCGTCTCTACTAAAAAATACAAAAAAAAAAAAAAACTAGCTGGGCGAGGTGGCGGGCGCCTGTAGTCCCGGCTACTCCGGAGGCTGAGGCAGGAGAATGGCGTGAACCCGGGAGGCGGAGCTTGCAGTGAGCTGAGATCCGGCCACTGCACTCCAGCCTGGGTGACAGAGCGAGACTCCGTCTCAAAAAAAAAAAAAAAAAAAAAAACACCAACCGAACAAACAACAGTTAGCGGCAGGGCGTGGTGGCAAGCACCTGTAATCCTAGCTACTCGGGAGGCTGAGGCAGGAGAATCACTTGAACCCGAGAAGTGGAGGCTGCAGTGAGCCAAGATGGTGCCACTGCACCCCTGCCTGGGTGACAGAGCGATATTCTGTCTCAAATAATAAAAATAAATAAATCTTCAGTACCATGTGTCCTAGTGAAAGCAAAGGAACAGAAAGAGAGAGAAAAAGAGACTGTGAGGGGATGGAGTGAGAGGGAAAGGGAAAGGGAACACTATGGTAACAAGTTACCTTAAAAGGAAAATGCCAAGTTGGATATACAGCTGCTCAGTAGTGAGGCAAAAGCTTCAGGTTCCAGAGCTATTGAATGAATTGGCAAGAGTTGTAAGGAAAAGTTTGGTAAAAAGAACCTTGATTTATTAAAGTATGCCAATCATATGACTTCATTTCACCATAAAAAATGTTTTTTATACCCAGAGATGAAATAAGCTGAAGCTAATTGGGCATCATCTGTGTATGGTATGTAAAATTTATTTTGGAACATGACAGTTGTGAAATAGCAAATATTTATTAAATGTCTGCTGTATCACAAAACTGTAGGAGAACAACAAAAGTATAAAATATAAAATACAGTCTTGATTCATGAATAAATATCCTTGAAAAATTATCAATATATGTCATATGTATAGTTAATAATTGCCAGGTAAGTTGCGGAGCCAGCAAGTTGTCTGAGTTCAAAGGAGGTAGTGATGACTTTGGACTGGAATGGTCTAGGATGGCTTGTATAGAAGCAAAGTGGCCTTGATGGATGGTTAGAATTAAAATAGAGGATTGGGACCATTTATTTGTGCAATGATTATTGAGTACCAGCTTTGTACCAGGCATTGTGCTAGGCATTGATGATACAGAAGTGAATAGAATATTAAGTAAGATAGATTTTCTTGTAGTGCTGGCATTCTAGTGGGGAACATACTATTATAAATAAATAATATAATGAATTTGGTACAAAGCGCTACTGGAGCTGTAAAGAAGGGACTGGCTATCTTTCTTTGAGGGAAAGCATCACTGAGAGGGTAATGTTTCTAGGTAGTCCTTGAAGGATGAGTAGAATTTCGCCAGATAGAAAGTGGGGCTAGAGTAGGGAAAACAAGCAGAAAGGCATGGAATTTGAAAAAAGTATGAAATGTATGGCAGAAGTATGTAAAGTGCTTGGCAAGGAGTGACAGGAATGAAGTTAGAAAGGATCTTTTGTATTACAAGTTGAGGAGCTGAAACTTAAGCTATTAAGCAATATAGCAGTATATAGTACCTGGATAATTAAAAACACAAGCTCTGGAGTCAGACTGCCTGGGTTTGAATCCTAGCTCTACCACTTAATAACCTTTTTGCCATGGACAAGATACTTAACATCCCCAAGCCTTAATTTTCTTATCTGTAAAGTAGAACTAATAAAATCTTATTATAGGGTTGTTGGAGAATTAATAGAGACTGTGCACGTAAAGTAGGTACCACAGTGCCTGGCCTGGCACATGGTAAGTACTCAACCAGTCGTAGCCGTCACCATTATTATTATTATTATTGAAGGTTTAAAGTAGAATAGTGACCTAGTATTCTGTTTTTTGATGGCTAATTCTGGTCATGTTGTATGCAACAAATTATTGGTAGGGAAGAAGGTTGTCTAGTTAGGAGATTAATGGAGTAGTCCAAGTGGGGGATGACCAAGGCATGAAAAACTAGATATGACACAAATTCCTACTAATAGTAGAAGGTGAGTATATTGGATGAGTGAGTATGGAAGTGAAATAGGTGAGCAACAGTTTTTTAGGAAACAATAATCAGAATAATTTTGCTTTAGGGCTAGATTAAATTGGGCAATTGTAGTTAGATGCAAAGATTGGAATGATATTTTAAAAGACTGAGAATGGTTAAATTGAGAAGAATCTTGAAAATAAGATTCAAGGTTTTCTTTTTCTTTTTTCTTTAGTCATTAAGAAACTACCCCAAGTTTTTGAGTAGGTTAATTTACTACTTTGTTCGGTCAAAGAGGAAGAAAATATTTTTCTAGTAAATGATAAGAACTTGAACTAATATTGCAACAATGGAAATTTAAGAAAATTGAATTTGAAGAATCAATAGGACTTAGAGTTCAGAAAGAGAACAATGACATTAAGTGTGAGTGATAGAGAATGGTGATACCTTAACAGGGGTAAGCCAGGAACGGGAGCCAATTTTGAGGGAAAGATATATTTAAAGAACCACCACGAACTAAAAGAGACCCAATGAATACCTTGAAATTTTGAAGACAATGCTGTTGGATTTATTGAATCTTTCCTTAAAGCATGTGCCCAAACCATACTTCTACTCCTGGCAAGCAAATGGTTATATCATTCTTCATGATGAGGCTTTTTTTTTTTTTTTTTTTTTTTTTTTACCTCAAGACAGGATCTTGCTCTGTCACCCAGGCTGGAGTGCAGTGGCATGATCATAGCTCACTGCAGGTTCAAACTTCTGGGCTCAAGCGATCCCCCAACTCAGCCTCCTAAGTAGCTGGGACTACAGGCACACGTCACCATGCCTGGCTAATTTTGTTTATTTTTTATGGAGACAGGAGTCTCACTATGTTGCCCAGATTGGTCTCGATTTCCTGGGCTCCAGTGATTGTCCTGCCTTGGCCTCCCAAAGTGCTGGGGTTACAGGTGTGAGCCACCATGCCCAGCCATGATCAGCCTTTTGATGTCTCCTTTTGTCAAAAGAAAATTGTCATTATGTTGGTATAAAGACAGATGATACAGGAGCAGCATTCTGAAGACTTCAGTTTCAACTATGGCTCTACTTCTTACTAGTGAAACCCCTTGAGAAACAACTTAATGTCTCTGAACCTGTTATCTATCGTTTGTGAAATGGAGATAAAACTTGCCTGACCCTAACCCCAGCACTGGGAGGTAGAGGCAGGCAGATCACTTGAGGTCATATGTTCAAGACCAGCCTGGCCAATATGGTGAAACCCCGTCTCTATTAAAAATATACTAATTAGCCCGGTGTGATGGATGCCTGTAATCCTAGCTACTCGGGAGGCTGAGGTAGGGAGAATTGCTTGAACCTGGGAGGTGGAGGTTGCCATGAGCTGAGATCTCACCATTGCATTCCAGCTGGGGCAACAGAGCGAGACTGTGTCGGAAAAAAAACAAAAATGTGCCTGACCAAACTCACAGAATGTGCCTCGGAATCATGTGGAATTATGTATGTGAAAGTACTTGGTCAACTATGAATAAAACACTATAAATATATTGTCATTGCTACATAAATTAGTGTCGTTAAACAAGTATTTTGGAAACTATAATCATTAATTCTGTAAACATTTCTTAATACCTGTGTTTCTCCTGTTTGGTTTTTTTTTTTTTTTTTTTTGGTTTTTTTTTTTGTGAGATGGAGTCTCATTCTGTTGCCCCAGCTGGAGTGCAGTGGCGTGATCTCGGCTCACTGCAACCTCTGCCTCCCAGGTTCAAGCAACTCTCCTCCCTCAGCCTCCCAAGTAGCTGGAATTACAGGCATCTACCACCACGCCTTGCTAATTTTTGTATTTTTAGTAGAGACGGGATTTCGCCATGATGACCAGGCTATTATTCTCAAACTCCTGACCTCAAGCGATTCACCCGCCTCGGCCTCCCAGAGTACTGGGATTGCAGGCATGAGCCACTGCGCCTGGCCAGTTCTTAAGTTTTAGATAGGTTATCACATAGACCTTGACGATGGTGGAACTTAGAATGGATAAGACTTGTGGGCCAGAAACTTGAGCTTTTGATGACTAGTTTTTTTTGTTTTTGTTTTTTTTTGAGAGAAAGTCTCACTGTCTCACTCTCGCCCAGGCTGTAGTACAGTGGTGCAATCCTGGCTTACTGCAACCTCCACCTCCCAGGTTCAAGCAATTCTCGTGCCTCAGCACCCCCCCAGTAGTTAGGATTATAGGTGCCCACCACCATGCCTGGCTAATTTTTGTATTTTTAGTACAGACGGATTTCACCATGTTGGCTAGGCTGGTCTGAAACTCCTGATCTCAGGTGATCCACCAGCCTCAGCCTCCTAAAGTGCTGGGATTACAGATGTGAGCTGCGGAGCCAGGAGCCCAGCCTATAATCGCTAGTTTAATAGATAGCCAGGATAAGGGTAAACTAGCCAGAGGCATGAATCTCAAAGGAGGAGGCATCTTTTTTTCCCTAGTGGAGCAATGATGTTGGAAGTGCTAATGGAGAGCTAAGAGAATGCTGAAGTCTCCGCTGGGATTAGTGGAATGTGGAAAAATGAGCACCATCCACTTTGAAAAAAGAATTTGAGAAGTATCCTTCAGGAGACCCAAGATTTAATTAAACTAGAGAGACAAGACACTACAAATATTCTGTGTAGAGCTAAAGAACAGAGAGGCCGGGTGCGGTGGCTCACGCCTGTAATCCCAGCACTTTGCGAGGCTGAGGTGGGTGGATCACCTGAGGTCAGGAGTTCAAGACCAGCCTGACCAACATGGGGAAACCCCAGCTCTACTAAAAATACAGAATTAGCTGAGCGTGGTGGTGCATGCCTGTAATCCCAACTATTTGGGAGGCTGAGACAGGAGAATCGCTTGAACCTGGGAGGCGGTGGTTGCAGTGAGCCGAGATTGCGCCATCGCACTCCAGCGTGGGCAACAAGAGCAAAACTCCGTCTCAAAAAACAAAAAAACAAAAAAACGAAAAAAAAATCCAGTCTGGCCAACATAATGAAACCCCATCTCTACTAAAAATACAAAAAATTGGCTGGGCACGGTGGCTCACACCTGTAATCCCAGCACTTTGGAAGGCTGAGACAGGGGGATCATGAGGTCAGGGGTTCGAGTCCAGCCTGGCCAACATGGTGAAACCCCGTCTCTACTGAAAATACAAAAATTAGTCAGTCATGGTGGTGCATGCCTGTAATCCCAGCTGCTCAGGAGAATCGCTTGAACCTGCGAGGCAGAGGTTGCAGTGAGCCCAGATTGTGCCATTGCACTCCAGTCTGGGCAACAAAGCTAGACTCCATCTAATATATATATATATATATATACACACACACACACACACAAAATTAGCTGGGTGTGGTGGTGTGCACCTGTAGTCTCAGCTATTTGGGAGGCTGAGGCAGGAGAATTGCTTGAACCTGGGAGGTGGAGGTTGCAGTGAGCTGAGATCGTGCCTCTGCATTCTAGCCCAGGCGACAATGCGAGACTCCGCCAAAAAAAAAAAAAAAAAAAAAAAAGATTGTGTGTAGGGATTGTGGGATAGATTAAAACAAAATCTTATAATAGGAATTCTGAAGGCCCCAGTGAAAAGGATGGAGGGAGAACAGCAAGAAGGAAATGGTATGAGGGAAAGAAATACAGACAAAAATTTAGAAGTATAGATGTAGAGACTGTATTTTGGATAGTTGCCAAGGATAGCAGTGATGGGAAGCACGATGGGATTAACTGACCTTAGGCATCTGAATGATACTTTGGAGTCAAGTTATTCACTTGGCACAGGCTGTACCCCCGTTGAAGTTAGAGGCCTCATAGGGCTAAGAGGGCAGCCCTTGCTTAGAATTGGGGAACAGGATCAGTTAATTCTCAGGTTTCTTTGCCCAGTGGTAGAAACATTAAGAAGATGTCTGTACCATCATCCCCTCTTTCCCAATTCCTGATCAGTCTGTGTTCTTGGTTTATTTTTCCAACTTCCTAAATTAAAATGTTTTTCAGTCCTATTTTTTTAGCCACTATACATTAAATGTGAGTGAAAATACCTTGCAAATATTATTGGTTACTATATAGATATGCCCTTCATGTCAAAATTTGGATAAAAGGAAGATTTTCAACAGAACAGTTTGGTCAAAATGAATGTTACCAAATCAAGATTTTTAGGTTTTGAGGGGATTTTGTAGCTCTTGTTTGTTTTTGTTTTTGTTTTTTTTTTTTTGAGACGCAGTTTTGCTGTTGTCACCCAGGCTGGAGTGCAGTGGCATGATCTCGGCTCACTGCAACCTCCGCCCCTCCAGGTTCAAGTGATTCTCCTGCCTCAGCCTCCTGAGTAGCTGGAGTTACAGGCGCACGCCCCTATGCCCAGCTAATTTTTGGGTTTTTAGTAGAGACAGGGTTTCTCCACGTTAGTCAGGCTGGTCTCGACCTCCTGACCTCAGGTGATTCACCTGCCTCAACCTCCCAAAGTGCTGGGATTACAGGCGTGAGCCACCATGCCTGGCCGATTTTGTAGCTCTTTAGATTGTTCCAACACATCCTCTATTATTAGCCATTTCAGTTGTTGACTATTTGTATTGCATGTATATACATTTATTTTCTGGTTTTTCCCTATCACAAATATAGAAAAGTGAGGAAACATAGTCTGAAAATTAGGAGAAAAAAGTATATATGGAGGGGGGAAAATAAACTCTGGAAAAGCAGAAATACTTGGCTGAAGATGAATTAGAAATAAAAAAGAAAAACCTTTAAAAAGCCTGGAAACTATATGGAAATGCTTTAAAATGCTTTAGGAGTTGCAAAACAAAGTGGTAGTTGAGAATTAATTGTTTTTTTGTTTTTTTTTTGAGATAGAGTCTCTATCGCCCCAGCTGGAGTTCAGTGGCACGATCTCGGCTCACTACAACCTCCGCCCCCTCCAGCTTCAAGCGATTCTTCTGCCTCAGCCTCCCAAGTATCTGGGACTACAGGTGTGACACCATGCCTGGCTAATTTTTGTATTTTCAGTAGCGATGGGGTTTCACCATGTTGGCCAGGCTGGTCTTGAACTCCTGACCACAAGTGATCTACCTGCCTTGGCCTCCCAAAGTGCTGGGACTGCAGGCATGAACCACCCCACCTGGCCAGAGAATTAATTTTTGATGAAAAAAATTTTGACTCTCTATTGAGCAACTTGTTTTAGGCCAAATTCTATTTCGACAGTTATCTTTTGCCCCGTCAGGTCTCCTGCTGAAGCTCCTTTCTCCACTTGCGAAACAATACTATACATGCCTTTTTTCTCTTATTTGCTGATAAATTAAAATTTATTTTATTTTTATTTTTTATTTTTAGACGGAGTCTCGCTCTGTCGCCCAGGCTGGAATGCACTGGCACGATCTCAGCCCACTGCAACCTCCACCCCCCCAATTCAAGCGATTCTCCTGTCTCAGCCTCCTGAGTAGCTGGGACGACAGGCGTGCGGCCACCACGCCTGGCTAATTTTTTGTGTTTTTAGTGGAGATGGGGTTTCACCATTTTGGCCAGGCTGGTTTTGAATTCCTGACCTCAAGTGATCCACCCGCCTCAGCCTCCCAAAGTGCTGGGATTACAGGCACGAGCCTCTGCGCCCAGCCAAAACATACTCATTTGAAACTGCCAATTTTTATTTTCTGTGTTATGTTAACATTGATTCCCTATAGCTTTCATCTACCTTTACTCATGAGTAGGTGACGTTTTTCTACCAGTCAACCTGTACACATTTTTAAAAGCTGTCCTAGCTGGTTTTGAAATGTAATGTAGAAGTGCCTTGAGTTGAAAAATAAATAGGAAATACAGGTCTTTAGATAACTAACTGTGGCATGGAGTCAGTTTATACTTTCTTTTTCAGGTGAATACATTATAATTCTTCAGTGTGACTTAAAGTAGAGCATTCACAGTGTGCTTGAAAACATGCAGTACCACTTGTGTCTGGCTAAGGGGGAAGTAGGGAGTGGTCTCATAGGTGGATTTTTGGGAAGTTCTATGTTTTGAACTGAATTGAGCAATTAGTGGAATTATGTTGTTGATTGTTAGGAAGTATATATCATCTAGGCCAGGTGCAGTGGCTGATGCCCGTAATCCCAACACTTTGGGAGGCCGAGGCAGGCGGATCACCTGAGGTTAGGAGTTTGAGACCAGCCTGGGCAACACAGTGAAACCCTGTCTCTACTATAAATATGAAGATTAGCTGGGCGTGGTAGCGGGCGCTTGTAATCTGAGCTACTTGGGAGGCTGAGGCAGGAGAATCGCTTGAACCCAGGAGGTAGAGGTTGTAGTGAGCTGAAATCTCGCCACTGCATTCCAGCCTGGGCGACAAGAGTGAGACTCTGTCTCAAAATAAATAAATAAATAGGAAATATTCATCATGTAGAACACAGCTTTTTTTTCTTTTCCTTTTTTTTTTTTTTGAGACTGAGTCTCGATCTGTCTCCAGGCTGGAGTGCAGTGGCACAATCTTGGCTCACTGCAACGCCTGCCTCCTGGGTTCAAGTGATTCTCCTGCCTCAGCCTCCCAAGTGGCTAGGACTACAGGTGTGCACCACCACACCCAGCTAATTTTTGTATTTTTAGTAGAGACGAGGTTTTACCATGGTGGCCAGGGTGGTCTCAAAACCTTGACCTTGTGATCTGCCTGCCTTGGCCTTCCAAAGTACGAGGATTACAGGCGTGAGCCACCGCACCCGGCCAGAACACAGCATCTTAAATAGTGTTTCTTTTCCCAAGTAGAGTGCTAAAAAAAAAAAAAAAAAAAAAAAAAAATTTCTCTGACCTGATGAAAAAACTGTGATTCTATCTTGATCTCAGAAATTTGTGTTTATTAGTAAGAAATATTTAACCTTCTCATTTTTATAATGTCCCAAAAGTAACACTTGATTTATTTAGTAATCAGTTCATTAAAAATGTTTATATTTTTAAACAATTACTCTACCATGAGGGCAAATTTGGTTATAGCATATATAATGGTTTGTTTAATCTTTGGTTGGTAAAAACATACTTTGAGGCTTTTATTTTATTAGAATCTTGACATGCTATATTTGGGGGTAAAATATATTTTAATGCCTTACTCTAGATGAGTAAAAAGTAATGATAATACATGTTTCTTGTGAAGGGAAAATAAAGTCCAGTTTTATTTTACTATATATCAAATAGTAATAAAAAAAAGATTAGTGATTTCAGTCTTTCAGAAATGGTTGGCATCCCTCTGCCTTAGTTCTTATCTCATTTGTAAAGGATTGAGTTCTTCCTTAATGTTTTCTCCTGATATGAGAATGTGGTTATATTCTTTCTTAGGTAATTGATATGAATCTAACCCAGTTTTTTTTTGTTTTGTTTTGTTTTTTGTTACTTTAAGTTGAAATGTAAAGGAGCAGTTGGTCCTGTACATTTACAGGCTTCTCTGTGATAATTGATAATCACAATCATGACCCTAAAGCATCAGGAAAATACTGTATACCATATGCTCAGATATATATATATCTGATAGAGACAGGGTCTCACTCTGTTGCCCAGGCTGGAGTGCAGTGGCATAGTCTGGGCTCACTGCAACCTCCGCCTCCCCAGGTTTAAGAGATTCTCTTGCCTCACCCTCCCGAGTAGCTGGGACTACAGGCATGCGCCCCCACACCCAGCTAATTTTTGTGTTTTTAGTAGAGATAGGGTTTCACCATGTTGGCCAGGCTGGTCTTGAACTCCTGACTTCAAGTGATCCACTGGCCTTGGCCTCCCAAAGTCTGGGATTTCAGGCGTGAGCCACTGCACCTGGCCTACTTAAAAAAATTTTTTTTTTCAGAAAAGAGGGAGCTGCCTTACATTTCAGTCTATATTTATTACACTCCTAATGTACATTTCTCTCTCACTTTCTTTATTTTGCAAAGCAAAGTACTATTCAGTAAAGAGCCTGAAACTGCTTCAGTCCAAGCTGATTTTGAATGCATAAAGATTTACTTGTTGGATTCAGTAAAAAAGGAATAAGAAAAACTTACTATATAGTAATTTTTCCTAGGTATATGACCTCAAAATTGTGCTTAGATGCCATTGAAATAAACATTCATGTTTTCCATTCCACTCAACAAGTATCACTTAAAAACAGTACAGTTGGTGATTTCTTATGGAAATCATAAATATGTACTGCAGAGTGAAAAAAACCAACTACTTAACTATGATGAAATGGGAACTTTTGGTTAAATTTGTAGGGATAGGCCAGGTGCAGTGGCTCATGCCTGTAATCCCAGAACTTTGGGAAGCCAAGGCGGGCAGATCACCTGAGATCAGGAGTTTGACACCAGCCAGGCCAACATGGTGAAACCCAGTCTCTACTAAAAATACAAAAATTAGCTTTGCATAATGGCAGATGCCTGTAATCTCAGCTACTCGGGAGGCTGAGGCAGGAGAATCCCTTGAACCCAGGAGGCGAAGGTTGCAGTGAGCCAAGTTCGCGCCACTGCATTCCAGCCTGGGCAACAGAACAAGACTCCATCTCAAAAAAAAAAAAAAAATTACAGGGATAAATTTGCAGTGATAACATTTTACACATGTGCAAAAAGTGCTGTATCTCAAACAGTTTAGATGGAAATGAAGATGATTTGCTTTCAGAATGTGTGTTAGATGACTCAAAAAGTGACTCCAATGATAAGGAATGCACTGGTTTCAAATTTATGCATAAAGATTTTGAATGAAAGTGTTTTGTGAAACATTAAGGTAGGAGAAAAATCAATATTTTGAAATTATGGTTTATTATTTTAAGCCTACTAAATTAATTTACATTTCAGAAGTAAACATCTGGTGTTTGGTCTATATCTCTAGAAGTGTATAGTCAAGTTGGTCAGAAAACATTGTTTTTATGTTCTTGTTAGAAAGGGATAAGGTAAATCACCTTGTATTTGGAATTTCTTTCTATTTAGGCTTATTTGGTATTAAAGTGTTGTGGGGTTTTTTTGAGATGGTGTCTCGATGTGTTGCCCCAGCTGGTCTCCAATTTCTGGCCTCAAGAGATCCTCCTGCCCCAGCCTCCCAAGTAGTTGTGATTACAGACATGCTCCACTACTCCCAGCATTAAATTGTATTTTTTGTACTTCATTTAAGGTAAAAATATCTAATACTGTAATACAATATTTTGAGAGTTCTGCCTAAAAATGTTTTGGCTTAAACAAAAAAGCTTTGGTTATCCTGAAAGAACTTAATTTTGTGAGACGACTCAGTTCTCTAATAATTCTCTACAAAGAACATGTTAATATAAATAGCTTTAAAAGTGGTATAATTTGCTTACTATTTAGAAAAACACTTCTACCCAATAAATGAAGAAGAAAGAAAAATCTCTGCTTTACAATTTTTATTCTTATCTAGATCCAATTATTAGTTTTTAAGTTAATATATTTTTGGTGACTTATTTTTTATTAATTAAAAAAATTTGCAGCTGTCCCTTTCCCCCCAACACATCGCTTGACATCTGAAGAAGTATTTGATCTGGATGGGATACCCAGGGTTGATGTTCTGAAGAATCACTTGGTAAAAGAAGGTCGAGTAGATGAAGAAATTGCGCTTAGAATTATCAACGAAGGTGCTGCCATCCTTCGGAGAGAGAAAACCATGATAGAAGTAGAAGCTCCAATCACAGGTAAGCTTATTCATGTTTTGGGTATTATTTTTATTATGTCGTTGTTTAGTTGCCTGGATTTAAAACTTACTGTTTTCAATGATACTGTATGCTAAATCAATATTACTTGGACATTATCTTGAATTTCCAAATTATTTTCCATACTTAAAAAAGATTGCCTGTTTTCAGTGAATAGACATGATTCTAAATAATCTGAGTGTAGAAGTTAGTCTATTATGCTTTCGTTAAGGTTTCATCAATTGTATTGACCATACTTCAGTTTGATTCAATACTTAACTTTGCTTTCAATTGTTAGGGTCAAATACCTTGATATCATATCAGATACCAAAAGTGACCATTTAGAGAGCAACAGAAAGTATTGAGTTAGAATGGATATTTTGGCCGGGCGCGGTGGCTCAAGCCTGTAATCCCAGCACTTTGGGAGGCCGAGACGGGCGGATCACGAGGTCAGGAGATCAAGACCATCCTGGCTAACACGGTGAAACCCCGTCTCTACTAAAAAGTACAAAAAACTAGCCGGGCGAGGTGGTGGGCGCCTGTAGTCCCAGCTACTCAGGAGGCTGAGGCAGGAGAATGGCGGGAACCCGGGAGGCGGAGCTTGTAGTGAGCTGAGATCTGGCCACTGCACCCCAGCCTGGGCGACAGAGCGAGACTCCGTCTCAAAAAAAAAAAAAAAAAAAAAAAAAAAAAAAAAAAAAAAAGAATGGATATTTTAACTGCCACCATTGTAATTTTGTCATCTTGAAACTTAAAACACATCCTTGGAGTCCTAGAGACGATCTTTATAAATGTAGATGACAGTTTGTCACTGACCACAAATTTCATTATTTCTGTTACATCTTTTTCTTTTTTTTTTTTTTTTTTTTTTTGAGACGGAGTCTTGCTCTGTCGCTCAGGCTGGAGTGCAGTGGCGCAATCTCGGCTCACTGCAAGCTCCGCCTCCCGGGTTCACGCCATTCTCCTGCCTCAGCCTCCCAAGTAGCTGGGACTACAGGCGCCCGCCACTGCGCCCGGCTAATTTTTTCTATTTTTAGTAGAGACGGGGTTTCACCATGGTCTCGATCTCCTGACCTTGTGATCCGCCCGCCTCGGCCTCCCAAAGTGCTGGGATTACAGGCGTGAGCCACCGCGCCCGGCCTTGTTACATCTTTTTCTAGATCTTGAGCACATGAACACTTGGTTACACATCATCCTAATCATGACTCTTCACAGACTACTTCCTTCTCAGACATTTCTTGATAGCATTTATACTATGTCTTTTGTAAAATACGTTTTAACTTAACTAAAATTTGTTATTTTAGAGATTTTTTTCCCTTGTCTAATAATCTTCTTGTTTCAGTGTGTGGTGACATCCATGGCCAATTTTTTGATCTGATGAAACTTTTTGAAGTAGGAGGATCACCTGCTAATACACGATACCTTTTTCTTGGCGATTATGTGGACAGAGGTTATTTTAGTATAGAGGTAATAATCATAAACTGTCATTTGATTTGCTGTTAAGTGTTAACATAGATGCTTTCCCTTAATCCTAGTTTTCACAAGTACCTGTGTTAGGTTTTTTTTTAAATAACTCTGCATATTCTGAAGTTTTTATGAAAAGCTACTGTTTATTCCTGTTCTGTCTTTCAAACAATTCAAATAAATTTGTTTGGATAACTCTGTTTATATAATTATAATTGCCATTTTTTCCCCAGTGGAATTTTTGAGCAGACTGAGGGGTCTTTATTGCCCTGTTAACTAGTGGCCTTAAAAAGTTAGTGCTATTTATCTCTCTTGCCCCTAAAGGCATTAAACCATGTGAAAAAAGATTACTTGAATTCTCTCTGATTAAATAAAGTATATTGTGATTTTTTTATTGCTTGAGCCCTAGTGCTTCTGTTTCTCCTTATGTAGCTATTAAGACTCAAGTGTATCATATGGAATCTTTATGTATTTGGAAAGTATTAGTTTGTTTTTAAAAACTTGAGGCATTAAAATGACCTTTTGGGTTCCTTTTGCTCCTTTTTCTTTTTTCTTTTTCTTTTCTTTTTCTTTTTTTTTTTTTTTTGAGACAGTGTCTTACTCTGTGGCCCATGCTGGAGTACAGTGGCACCAGCATGGCTCAATGTAGCCTTGAGCTCTTGAGCTCAAGGGATCATTCTGTCCCAGTCTCTCAAATAGCTGGGACCACAGGTGCACACCACCATGCCCAGACTAATTTTTAATTTTTTTGTAGCAATTGAGTCTCTTATGTTGCCCAGGCTGGTCTTGAACTCCTGGGCTCAAGTGATCCTCCCGCCTTGGTCTCCCAAAGTGTTGAGATTACAGATGTGAGCCTTGTTGCCCTGCCATCTTTTTAAATTGTATAAATAAAATTCTGTAACTGTAGAACAATATGTATTTTCCAATATATACATTTTCTTTCTTTTTTTTAATGAAAAAGGGATCATATTATAATATTGTCTGTAACTTGCTTTTTCATACATCCCTACACCGAATGTCTTTCCAAGTCAGTAAATATAAACTTGTAACATCATTTCAATAGCTACATTGTTTTCCACCTAATAACAAACTATAATTAATTAATTCCTTGTGGTTAGACACTGAAGATGTTCCCAGTTTTTTGCCTTTACAAATGATGCTTCAATGAGTCATATTATTCATGCATCTTTATATACTTGCCCGATTATTTTTGTATGACAAATTCCTAGAGGTAGAATTGTGGGGTCAAATTTCTACCAATAGATACCTGTGTTGCACATTTAATATGTTGTAAGCATGTTCTAGGCACTGAACACATGTTGATTAATCCTTACAATAATATTAATGAGGTAAGTACTGTTGTTTTATTCATTTTATAGATGAGGAACCTGAGGCTTAGAGAGGTTAAGTAACTTGCCTAAGGTTGTATTATTAGTAAACAGCATAGCCAGGCAATGTGACTCCAAGCATGTGCTTTTAACCACCTTTCCTAGTAGATATTGAAACCTTACCTGGTGAATTTACGTTGGTTACTGTTGTTTATATCCCCTTCTCCAGTGTTTCCAATATACCTTTTTTTCTGAGGTGTGCTAGGATTCTCAAGAGTGGAAGGAAGTTCTAGACTCCGTCAGTCCTGCTTCCCTTAGGAATTTTACTATCTTGAGTTCTTCTACCTCCTGCTGATAGTTGATTATTAGCCTCGTCAGCTTTTCCCAAATTATCACAAGGCTTCAGGCAAATCAGAAAATGGCCCATCCTAACAAAAAAATTTCAGGCATTTGACAAAAGCAATAAAATAAACAGTTTTATGACGCTTATTTGGTAACTAAGTTGGTGTGCATATCCTTGTATAAGATTGTTTTGTAGCTGACTCTTTTTTTTTTTTTTTGAGACAGACTCTCACTCTGTTGCCCAGCCTGGAGTGCAATGGTGTGATCTCGGCTCACTGCAACCTCTGCCTCCCAGGTTCAAGCGATTCTCCTGCCTCAGCCTCCCGAATAGTTGGAATTACAGGTGCCCACCAACACTCCCGGCTAGTTTTTGTATTTTTAGTAGAGACAGGGTTTCACCATGTTGATCAAGCTGGTCTCGAACTCCTGACCTCAGGTGATCTGCCTGCCTCGGCCTCCCAAAGTGCTGGGATTACAGGTGTGAGCCACCGTGCCTGGATGTAGCTGATTCTTTTAATACCTTTTGTTGTTATAAAAGGAAAATAACAAAGACTCAAAACAAGCAATGAGAACAGATTATTTCCCTGATTTTATTACTTTTTTCCCTTTTGAATAAAATGAAGGTGTGAATAGTTACACGTTTAAATATACCTTAATTTATTAACAATAAAGTTTGGTTGGGTGTGGTGGCTCACATCTGTAATCCCAGCACAGGTTGGCCAAGTCAGGCAGATTGCTTGAACCTAAGAGTTCGAGACCAGCCGGGGAAGCATGGTGAAACCCTGGCTCCACAAAAAAATACAGAAACTTAGCTGGGCCTTGTGGCATGTGCCTGTAAGTCCCAGCTGCTCAAGAGACTGAGGTAGGAGGATTGCTTGAGCCCAGAAGGTTGAGGCTGCAGTGAGCAGTAATTGTGCCACTCCAACCTGGGTTACAGTGAGACTTTGTCTCTAAAAATAAAAAAGTTTGTTTTTTCTTTTTGCATGTGATTATATACCATGCTTATTTCCATATGAAATAGTTCTTCCTTTTTTAAGCAAATAAGTAGTGAGTCTCTTATGTTAAACCTGTTTAGAGAACAGCATCTGCTATAATGTTTAATAATATTTTTATGTAAAAAATTACATTTGCATTGAATTAGTTCAGATAATAAGCACTTACCATATGTAAGGCAATATTCATAATCAACTAAACAAATATAAAACATGGACCTTCCCTTCATTAGGTAGCATGGCATAATGCTTAAGATCAGAGGATCAGAATCCTGTCTCCATCACTTAGAAGTTTTGTGGTTTTGGACAAGTTACTTAAGATCTTTGCTTCAGTTTCTGATTTGTAAAATAAAGATGATATTACATACTTCATAGTGTTGTTTAAGGAATAAATTAGGAGAATTAATTATATAGTGCTTCACACATTGTAAGTAATCAGTAAATGTTAGCTGCTGTTATTTTGACATTATTATTTTATTTACTAATAGGCGTCTGTAGACCAATGTGCTAATTGTTTTTATATTGGGCAGTCTGTAAATCAAAAGTAATTAAATAGATTGTTTGACTCATTCATTCAACAAATATTTATTGCTCTTCTCCTATTTGCTAGCTACTTTTCTAGGAGTAGAGAATCAAAAGTGAGTAAGATGACAAAATCTGTGATTTTGTGGTGCTTATGTTTTAGTAAGGGACAAAGAAAGATAATAGGGGATGGTAAGGTTAATAGAGGAAAAGGAGCAAAGATCAAGCAGCTTCATTAAACAAAAATACAAGATAAATTCACTAGAAAAATTTTCTTTTGCAGTGTGTCTTATATTTATGGGTTCTGAAGATTCTATACCCAACCACATTATTTCTTCTGAGAGGCAACCATGAATGCAGACACCTTACTGAATATTTTACCTTTAAGCAGGAATGTGAGTACTGCCAGGAGAAATGTTTTCACTTCCTCAGTATTCTTTTGGACTTATGTGTGTAGTAAGCGTTTTGAGGACTTTACAGTGCAACATGTAAGGATAGATTTCATGTCTACACGTAAAGCTTTGAGGAAAGTTGTCGAGCACTCTTTGGTATTTAATGGTGTTTAATTGAGAAGTTTTTGGTGGGGCATGGTGGTTCACGCCTGTAATCCCAGCACTTTGGGAGGCCCAGGCAGGCAGATTGCCTGAGCTCAGGAGTTGGAGACCAGCCTGGCCAGCATGGTGAAACACCGTCTCCACCAAAAGTACAAAAAAAAAAAAATTAACTGGGTGTGGCAGTGTACTCCTATAGTCCCAGCTACTCAGGAGGCTGAGGTGGGAGGATCACTTGAGCCTGGGAATCAGAGGTTGTAGTGAGCTGAGATCGTCCCACTGCATTCCAAACTGGGCTCTAGAGTCAGTCCCTGTCTCAAAAAAAAAATTTTTTTCATTTCAGAATTTCCTATTATGTTTAACTTTTACAAACATGCTTAGTAGTTTAGAGTTTTATATATAAGTTTTAATGTTAAAATTAATTTTTCTAAGCCAGGCATGGTGGCTCACACCTGTAATCCCAGCACTTTGGGAAGCCGAGGCCGGTGGATCACCTGAGGTCAGGAGTTTGAGACCAGCCTGGCCAACACGGCGAAACACCATGTCTACTAAAAATACAAAAATTAGCCAGATGTGGTTATATATGCCTGTAATCCCAGGTACTCAGGAGGCTGAGGCAGGAGAATCATTTGAACCTGGGAGGTGGAGGGTGCAGTGAGCCGAGATTGTGCCATTGTACTTCCAGCCTGGGCAACAAGAGCGAAACTCTGTCTCATATATATATATATAAATATATATATATATATTTTTTTTTTCTAACAGGAAAAAATAAAAACCAAAAGAAAAAAATGTATTTTTGCATTGGAGATTTTTGTCCTTCAATCTTGAGGCATTCCTGTGAGGGATCCTAACAAATTGTGTATCCTGTTATCATTGCAGATCATTTCAATCATGCTTTTAATGATTGAAATTCTTTAAAAAAAAAATTTTTTTTTTTTTGGTATCATAGTTTTAAGACTAGTCAGGTACAGTGGTTGGTGAAATTCTTAACCTACAATGTTTATCCCTTTTCTCTCTCAAATTATTACCGCAATGGTAATCTAATACCTGTAAGTAACCATGTTACAGAACAAGGTTAGGCCTTTTTCACACATCAAACCTTTGTGCTTTTTAATTATTTTAATTATTTTTATTTTTTTTTGAGACAGTCTCGCTCTGTTGCCCTGGCTGGAGTGCAGTGGTGTGATCTCGGCTCACAGCAACCTCCTCCTCCCGGGTTCAAGTGTTCTCCTCCCTCAGCTTCCCGAGTAACTGGAATTACAGGCACGCGCCACCACGCCCTGCTAATTGTGTTTTTAGTAGAGGCGGGGTTTCACCATGTTGGCCAGGCTGGTCTCTAACTCCTGACCTCAAGTGATCCGCCTGCGTCGTCCTTCCAAAGTCCTGGGATTACAGGTGTGAGCCATTGTGCCTGGCCTGACTTTGTGCTTTTTAAATTAATATTCATGACTGTATTAAGTAGAGTTAAATTCTAAAAACAGAAATAATTTCAACGTTTTGAGACTCAAAACATGATCCATTAAAGATCATATTAAGTAGAGACTTGCAGTAAAAGGAGAAAAATACAGTGATGGGTAGTGGCAGAAGTGGCATACTCTTACAACGTCAAGGATCAGGCAGTTAACCTAAATGAGTAAGATAAGTCCTGGAAAGTGCATGCTTGACCTAAAAGCAGTCAAATTAGAATTTTTATTAAACCACAGTGCTAGAAAACAGGTTCGTTAGCACACTACCAGTTTAGAACCTCTGGTACTGGATATATATATATAGTTTTTAAAAATATTTGAATATTATAGTATTAAAACAGGAAGTAGGAACTAAGTTCTTTTTCTTTGCTTAGATAAATAACAAATCACCTACCAAAATCTCATCAAAATCAAAATACTCAGGAATTTAAAGTTATAAAGGAGCAAAGGAAAGTGCATGACATCTCTCTAAAAGTAAATGATAGTTTGATTTGGTAGAGTTTTGTCTTTCTTGTGTTTCTATATTGGCTTCGTGCTTCACTGCCCATTTTTAAGTATTCATTGTAGACAAGAGGAACCCCTCAGCTTTTCTGACATACGAGTATGCTGTTACTTTTATTTTTCAGAAAAATTGGATGAACTTTGAATTTTGTTGTGATGATGTAGTCGTCTTGCCTGTAATAACAATAGTCATTGACTCTTAGAGTAAAATAAAGCAAGTATTAAAATGATTTTAACCTCACCTGTACTCATTTTGCCTTATTTGGCTGATAAAGGTGAAGGGTTGGGCTGTTTTTAAGAGATTTCTTTTTTTTTTTTTTTGAGATGGAGTCTCACTCTGTCACCCAGGCTGGAGTGTAAGTGGCGTGATCTCGGCTCACTGCCACCTCCACCTCCTGGGTTCAGGTGATTCTCGTGCCTCAGCCATTGAGTCTCTGGGATTACAGGCACACACCACCATGCCTGGCTAATTTTTGTATATTTTTAGTAGAGATGGTGTTCTGCCATGCTGGCCAGGCTGGTCTCAAACTCCTGGCCTCAAGTGATCTGCCCGCTTTGGCCTGTCTAAATTTGCTGGGATTACAGGTGTGAGCCACTGTGCCTTGCCTGTTTTTAGAGATTTGACTTACTTATTTTTAATAATACTTGATGACATTTTTGCAATAATCCAAAATAATTTTAGAGAGCAAATATTTTGCTTCATAAGACATATCATCCAGAATAATTTTAGAGAGAGCAAATATTTTGTCTTTATAAGACTGATAACATTGCGTATTTTTGTTGATTCTTATAGGGGAAGATGCTTTCCTTAAAAAATATTGTGTGCAGTAAAATTTATTCTCTGTGGTATTTACTTCTGTGACTTTTGACACTACATAGAGTTGCCCACTACCACTATCATGATACAGAAAAGTTTTATCATGCCATAAATTCTCTCTTGCTACCTTTTTATAGTCACCCCTTCACTCACTCTGAAACCCTGGCCACCACTTTGCTGTTTACTGTCTCTATAGTTTTCTTGCAATCTGTCTGTCTGTCTGTCTATTTGGGCTATTACCTTTTACAATGGAAACTGTAACTATCTCAATTTCATTATAAATAGCTAAAAGATATAAAGGAGGGGAGAGAACAAGAAATAAAAATCTAATATATATGTTTTTAAAATGGTCAACCAGTAATGTAATTTTCAATTAATTTTTTGTTTTCCTAGGTAAAATTAAGTATTCGGAAAGAGTCTATGAAGCTTGTATGGAAGCTTTTGATAGTTTGCCTCTTGCCGCACTTTTAAACCAACAGTTTCTTTGTGTTCATGGTGGACTTTCACCAGAAATACACACACTGGATGATATTAGGAGAGTAAGTATATATTTTACTTCCAAGATTGATTTCTATTTATAGTACATTGTTGAGTAGAGTAGAAGTTTCACACTTCTTTTCACTGCCAAGATTAGGTAATGGTAAAAATTAATATACTGATATCTTGAGGAAATAGCTTCTGTTTATTCACAATAATATACTATGAGCTGTATTCAAAGTTGGTATATTTTCCTATGCACATTTTGTCCTTACTTTGTGATGAGTTACTTCTGTTCTTTCTTTTCTTTCTTTCACAGTTAGATAGATTCAAAGAGCCACCTGCATTTGGACCAATGTGTGACTTGTTATGGTCCGATCCTTCTGAAGATTTTGGAAATGAAAAATCACAGGAACATTTTAGTCACAATACAGTTCGAGGATGTTCTTATTTTTATAAGTAAGGAAAAATATCCAAGATTAATCACATTTTAGTTGTTAACAAAGCATATGCTTCATACAAAAAAACCATTATTTTACTTAATTTACTCTTTTTCCCCCACAGCTATCCAGCAGTGTGTGAATTTTTGCAAAACAATAATTTGTTATCGATTATTAGAGCTCATGAAGCTCAAGATGCAGGGTAAGAATTCTGTTTCCCTGACCCAAATTAACACCTAAAATATAAATCAAACTTAGTAACCATGATTGATGCTTTACGATGCATATTAAGCTATTTGTTTTGCAGCTATAGAATGTACAGAAAAAGTCAAACTACAGGGTTCCCTTCATTAATAACAATTTTTTCGGCACCTAATTACTTAGATGTCTACAATAATAAAGGTAAGATGTTGTTGATAAAAAAAATTGTTAAACAATTTAGTATTTTAATAGACTTTTAATATAATAAAAAAGGGGTGTTGTTTGAAACTATTAGTATCCACATTCTTTATAAATAACTGTAAGATATAAGGGAGGGGAGAGAACAATAAATAAAAATCCAAAATGTGAAACTAAGTAATACGTAACCCCATTCCACAACTTGTCTCGAAAAAACCGTTTTGTAAAATGTGCTCTGAGTTAAGTGCATCAAGCAAAACCAAACATGATTTTCTCAAACTCCCCTTTCTTAAATCTTTTCCCTTATTGAGGATGTTTTCTTGTTTGTATAAAGCTGCTGCTGCTTTGATGATTTTATTTGCACTGTCTGCTTGTTTAGTTTATCATGTTTCTTGTTTTATGTTCACTGATCTAGGTTCTCTTTCCCTTTCTTATTTCCTTCTTTTACCTCCACAGTCTTATCACTGCCCCATGAAGCTTTGTATTTGAGCTTTTTTAAAAAAATTAATCCAGCTTCATCTCATTTGAGGGATACATTCTTCTCTTTCTTTTTACTGCTTTTTTCCTTTGCCTTCTGTTCCAGTGATTTTCATTTTCCCACCTTCCCTGAAAATTTGACCTGTCTATAGCAATTGGATTTCATTTTATTTTGAATACAATTTATTAACAGAAAGTGCCAAAGGGTCTTAATCTAGTTAAGTGTGTGCCAAGGACATTGAAGATGAGATTGGGTATGTTTATGTAGTTTACATCTTTGGAAGATGAAATTAAGAGGCCAGCTTCTCTTCTGTCTTGACATGTCTGGAATTCAGTTGACTATGCCATGGCTTCAGGATCAGACTGGAGTGGATGTGCCAAGAGGAAAGAACAGAAGGTTAAAGACTTTAAAAAGGACATTTAGAGAGAGAATGAGGTCATTGCTAAATAAGAGTCATGGTGTAAGTTCAAAAGAGGAACAGAGGAAGAGTTTTTTTGGATGATGAGAGGTGATGGTTAAAAGATTAAAACATTTGCCTGAGACCAAACAGTAGCATGCTGGATAAATTTGGTACAGAATATGCTACAAGAACTTATACTATAGATGTCTTATGAAATATGACTGCATTTTTTTTTTTTTTTTTTTTTTGAGACGGAGTCTTGCTCTGTGCCCCAGGCTGGAGTGCAGTAGCGCGATCTCGGCTCACTGCAAGCTCCGCCCCCCCGGGTTCACGCCATTCTCCTGCCTCAACCTCCCGAGTAGCTGGGACTACAGGCGCCCGCCACCTCGCCCGGCTAATTTTCTTGTATTTTTAGTAGAGACGGGGTTTCACCGTGTTAGCCAGGATGGTCTCGATCTCCTGACCTCGTGATCCGCCCGTCTCGGCCTCACAAAGTGCTGGGATTACAGGCTTGAGCCACCGCGTCCGGCCATATGACTTCATTTTTTAAAAGAAACATCTAAGTTTTGATTCCATTCTCTCTTTCTCTTTTGAGACAGGGTCTTGCTCTGTCGCCCAGGTGGAATGCAGTAGTGCAGTCTCGGCTGACTACTGCATCTGCGTCCTGGGTTCAAGTGGTTCTCTTGCTTCAGCCCTCCCTAATAGCTGGGATTATAGGCACCTGCCACCTCGCCCAGCTAATTTTTGTATTTTTTTAGAATGAGGTTTCACCATGTTCACCAAGCTTGTCTTGAACTTCTGAGATCAAGTGATCTGCCTGCTTCGGCCTCCCAAAGTGCTGGGATTATAGGCCTGAGCCAGTGCACTCCTGCCCTGATTCCATTCTCAAAAACAGAACCAAGTGTTAAATTTAACTTTCTATTGGTGCTCTAATTCCTCAGCTGTGATTTCCCCTTGTTAGTATTAAGGGAGCTAGTGTTCAGTGTCCAGTTGAGTACTGCCTTACTGATTGTCCTTTGTTTGTTTGACTCAGGAAGTTAAGGGATGGATTTTTTTTTTTTTAGTACTTATAAAAGAAACTCAAACCATTGACTGTCTTGTCAAAAATCAAATGTCTCTTTGTAGTTCTGAGTCTGTACATAAATAGTGTTAATGGTTTGAGTGTTTACATTGTATGGGTATGTTTGTAATTTTTCATTCTATCCATAAGGCAATTTTCTAGATTTTTCTCTTTTCTCCCTTACAAAAGATCTGAAAGCTTGGTATCAGCTCATAATTTTTGAGGCTAATTTAAAATGCTTTATTTTCCCACTTTGAACTGATTGTCAAAACATATAATTTAAAATACTTTTATTTCAGAGGGAAATTTCATATGGGAAACAAACGTAATACTTATTGTTAGTAAACAGTAACGTGTAGCAGGATTACTTTTGATTCTTTATTAGCCAAAATCACAAATCTTGGAATTTAACATCTGCATTCCAGTGCTTTTCATTAAAGTGAAAAAGTAACCATAAAATATTATCTACAAGACATTATACTTTTGTGTATTTTCATGTGAAATGCATTGTCTGATCTTAAACCTCTGTGGTAAGGCAGTGTAGACATATTATTCCTGTTTTATAAATGAGAAACACATTAGTTGAATAATTTACCAAGCCTTGCATAGCTAATGTGCGCTATAGTTTAGATGAGAATCCAACCCTTCTAACCCAGTGTTCTATCAGTAATATAACCAGTAATTGAAATCTATGTAGGTCATTTAAGATTTTAATTATATCAACATATTGAAACATTAAATACCTGCATTTGAGATGAATATGTTATCTTTGGATTATTTGGTTATAATATTCTCTTTTGGTGTTTTAGTGGGATTTTTTTTCTAAACAAAGTAAAATATTTATTTTTAGTAGTTTTGCCTGATTTTCCATATTAAATGAAACAAATACATTCATACATTTATAAGTAAAATGTTCCAAATGGATGGGATTTTTTTGTTTGCTTTATTACCATTCAGCTATACTTTTCAGGTTGCCTGAAGCTAGAAAGATCTTAAATTCTCAATTTGTATGAACTTTAAAAACCTAGAAAATTGCTCATTGCCATTATCTGTTTCTTCTAAAAACTGAGTTTTCACAATTTTGGATTTAGTAAAAATGCATGTTCATCATTGGATTATAAAGTAAAACAAACATTCTGGAAAGAATCTGGAAATTTCATTAGTAATATGAAGACCTGACTATAGTTAGAGTTCTACATGACAGTGTTAAAAACAAAACGTGTGTTATTATTAAAAATTCGTTCCTTCCTCCCTCTACCAGCCCTGATTCCACTCACCCCGATCTCCCTTCCTCTTAATATTTTTCTGCTTTTATGTATTTTATATTTTTAAGGCTAATTACAAATAGTTACATCTATGTTCAACTTATCTTGCAGCTGCTGTATTAAAGTATGAAAATAATGTGATGAATATTCGACAGTTTAACTGTTCTCCACATCCTTACTGGTTGCCCAATTTTATGGATGTCTTCACATGGTCTTTACCGTTTGTTGGAGAAAAAGGTATAATTTTTATTTTTTTTTAATTGTTTTATTACTGTTACATTTACTCCAGTTTACTATCATAGGCACATACTTGCTAAAGGAAACTGAAGTCTAGTTTCACTGTGGTTACAGCTCTACTTGTGTCAGTGGGTGTGGACATAAGAGTCTCAAAGATATTTTAGTTAGCTGTTTACAGCCCCCATGTGAGGCTGTCTGGGGGACTGGGAGAAGACTTATAAATAGCCCAATGTCTTCAGCTGTTGGGTTTTCTTTTTCTTTTTTTTTTTTTTTCTTTAGCTTAAATCTTTTATGAAGGGGTGGAGAAATTGCTTTGAAATGGGTCCTTCTGCATATCTTAACACCATTTTGGGACATTCCACTGAAATTCATGGGAAAATCTAGTAGCCTTCATTTTAGCAATATTAGTCATTTTAATAGCAGTTCTGTACTTTAAGAGAAATCATAAAGAGAAATTCAGATTGTAACCCAATATTCCTTCTCTTATATAAAAAATGTATATAAAATTTTAGTAGTGATGCCTTTCTGATAATTTAGAGGAACACTTGTTAGTACATAATAGGCTTTTTGAGAGAAAATAAATGCTATTTAAGAAATTCTGTTTCTGTGTTTCATTTGTAGTTCTATAGAATTCTTAGTATTTTGTTACCTATCATGTTCTTCTTTTCTATTTTAAGTTAATTTTTTTATAAGAAAATGCCTCAGTTTCCATATGTGGAAAATGACAGTATGAGAGTACAGACATGATTATAAAACATTTTGTTCAGTATCCCCCTCTATTTTTTCTCACCTCTTCCATATTACAAAATGTTCCTTTCTGTATGAGATATGCCACTTCTGCCAAGGCAATTTGTAGTTCTGAAATTCAGAATTAATACTTAAACTGTGTATGTTAAACAGGTTTTCTGCAGATTGCCTTTGGTGTTCTTCATTTACTAAGTAGGTCCAGTGTTAATATGGAGATAGAATTACCCTTTAGCATTTGAGAAGGGGGCCAGTTAAGGGCTTAGGTGCAAGGGATGCATTACACTTACAACCTTCTATCTTTGGTGTATGAGAAATAGTTCAGTCATAGCATCATCAGACTAAAGGGAATTAAATAATTCATCCTGCTCACTCTCCTGCCTTCAGGCTAGACTGGAGCTCAACTATTTTAATGTAATATGGGAAGGATGGAGGGGCCAGGAAGATAAGGTAGGAGGAAAATGCACATTTCATAGATTCTAATTTGATTCTCTGATGGTCCCACAAAAGGAAATATTTCATTATATCTAATCTAAATGTTTATGCTATGAGTATTAAACAAGGAAAGAAATAGAGATAACAGGTTTTTCTCAACTAATGCACCTATCAAAAACCAGGGCATCATAGGGTTTTAGAGCTCATAAGTGGATTTAACAATCATTTAGCCTAACTCCTTTTGAGAGATGAGATAATTTAAGATGAATTCTGTGGATCCCTTATAAGTGAAGATGGAGAACAGTAGGCTTTTATCAGTGTTCTACATTTGAGGTCTGCTACTAAGTGATCTTTAGTTTTTCTGTTGCCACTCTAAATCATCTTTTATAAACAAAGAGATATTCAAACTTTTTGACCATTTTTGTTGTTTTTCTTTAGATCTTCTCTAAATTATTCACATCTCTCTAAAAGTGTAAAGCTCAGATTTTAACATTACGTGCAAATAGAATTCTAGCCAGTGTTGAGCACAGTAAGAAAATCTTCTCAAACTCTTTGCATATTTTGCTATTTTAATACATGAAGGCTGTTTAGATAGCCTGACTACTTCTTGATTCTAATGAACATTTTCTTTTGGTGTGAAAAGCAGCAAGTGACATTTGTTTTACTTCCAAGAAGCCAGTTGGACTCTGAGTCTAGTTCCTGAGAAGCAATTAACCTAAGCCAGAGGCTTCCTGAGAGGCTGATTTAATCCCAAAATTAGGTGAAAGCAGTGTTTCTCTACCCTTTTGGGGGCTAAGAACTCCCACTATTTTTTTTATAGAGACAGAGTCTCACTCTGTCACCCAGACTAGCATGCAGTGGTGCCATCATAGCCCACAGCAGCCTTGAACTCCTGGGCTTATGTAATCCTCCTGCCTTGGCCTTTTAAAGCACTGAGATTATAGGTGTGAGCCACTGCACCTAGCCAAGAACCCCTTTTCTATTTTACTAAAAATATTCCTATATTGGCCTATAGTCCCAACTGCTAGGGAGTCTAAGGCAGGAGGATCACTTGAGCCCAGGAGTTTGAGAATACAGTGTACAATAATCACACATCTGAATAGCCACTGCACCCCAGCCTAGACAATATAGCAAAACCCAGTCTCTGAAGAAGTAAAATAACTTACATTGGGAAATTCTCAACATACACCAAGGTAGAGTGAATAATATGAATATCCTATGTACCAATTATTCATCTTCAACAATTATCAAATCATAGCCAATCTTATCATTTATGTCCCCATCCAGTACTCCCCACCTCATACGTCAATTATTTTAAAACAAATCCCAACTCTTTTCTATCTATAAATACTTTAGAATATATTTCTAAAAAATAAAGACTCACATTTTAAAAGTATGCATAAAAACATTTATTAATTTTTTTTTTTTTTTGAGGCGGAGTCTCGCTGTGTCGCCCAGGCTGGAGTATAGTGGCGCCATCTCAGCTCACCGCAAACTCTGCCTCCCAGGTTCACGCCGTTCTCCTGCCTCAGCCTCCCGAGTAGCTGGGACTACAGGTGGCCACCACCACGCCCGGCTAGTTTATCGTATTTTTAGTAGAGACAGAGTTTCACTGTGTTAGCCAGGATGGTCTCGATCTCCTGACCTCGTGATCCACCCACCTCGGCCTCCCAAAGTGCTGGGATTACAGGCTTGAGCCACTGCGCCCAGCCAATTTTTTTTTTTTTTGAGACACAGTTTCATTCAGTTGCCCAGGCTAAAATGCAGTCTCATTCTGTTGCCCAGGCACAATCTCAGCTCACTGCAACGTCCATCTCCAGGGTTTAAATGATTCTCATGCCTCAGCCTCCTGAGTAGTTGGGATTATAGGCATGCTGTACCACACCTGGCTAATTTTTTTATATTTAGTAGAGACAGGGTTTCACTATGTTGGCCAGGCTAGTCTCAAACTCCTGGCCTCAAGAGCTCTGTTTGCCTCAACCTCCTAAAGTGCTGGGATTACAGGTGTGAGCCACCGCCAAAAGCATTAATTTCTTAATATAGAACCCCTTTGAGAATCTGATAAAAATTATGGACTTTTGCTTCAGAAAAATTCACGCATAAATGTGTGTACTCACAACATTTTCAGGATGGTCATAGTTCTGAAATGAATTTGCAGTCTTCACACTTATTGACCCTCCTTTAGAACCTCTGTTCTAGAGGATCTAATGTTATATGATCTTCCATAGAAGGTCATACATGGAAGATTTGTTTATTTACTAGATTTTTTTTAAGTGTTTTATTCAAGGTACCAAGGAAATACAGATACAAGTAAGATGGGTCTTTGCAGGTTAATATGGGATCTGTGATATATAAATAATGATAATAAGATGTAATATGGTAAGTGCTCCAAGACAAGCCTAGTTTTATAGGAATTGAGATGGGCTGGGTGTGGTGACTCGGGGGCGGGGCACGGTGGCTCATGCCTGTAATCCCAGCACTTTGGGAGGCTGAGGTGGGTGGATCACGAGGTTAGGAGTTCAAGACCAGCCTGGCCAAGATGGTGAAACCCTGTCTCTACTAAAAATGCAAAAATTAGCTGGGTGTGATGGCGGGCGGCTGTCATCCCAGCTACTTGGGAGGCTGAGGCAGAGAATTGCTTGAACCTGGGAGGCGGAGGTTGCAGTGAGCCAATATTGTGCCACTGCACTCCAGACTGGGCAACAGATGGAGACTCTGTCTCAAAAAAAGAGGAGAGGCCGGGCGCGGTGGCTCACACCTGTAATCCCAGCACTTTGAGAGGCCGAGGCAGGTGCATCATGAGGTCAGGAGATGGAGACCATCCTGGTTAACACAGTGAAACCCCGTCTCGACTAAAAATACAAAAAATTAGCTGGGCGTGGTGGCAGGTGCCTGTAGTCCCAGCTACTTGGGAGGCTGAGGCAGGAGAATGGCCTGAACCTGGGAGGTGGAGGTTGCAGTGAGCCGAGATCATATCACTGCACTCCAACCTGGGCAACAGAGCAAGACTCTGTCTCAAAAAAAAAAAAAAAAAAAAGAGAAAGGTTGTTATTTCTGTCAGAGGGATTAAAGTAGCTTTTGAACAGAGGCTTGAAGAATGGTGGAATGGTGCTGGTTTGTTATGAGCAACAGAATTCTAGATAAGAGAACTTCCCGAGCCTGAGTCTGAAAGCAAGAAATCATAGGTCTCTTTGAGGGTTTAATTTGATGAGTGAGTAGGATGTATGAAGGACAGTAGTGGAAAAGGAATTAAAGGTTAGGGCTAGATCATGATGATACTGATCACCACACAGAGAAGTTGGAACTTTGATAAATGGTGGGCAAGCCACTGAGATGGAATTTGACTGTAGTCATTTAGAAAAATTACTGTGGTGAAGTGGACTGGAAGGAAGACTTGAGGTTGGGAGACCTGTTACACCAGAAGTCAGGTAGAGACATAATGAAGGCCTGGTAGCATTAGGAACGGAGAGTGGGGAGAACCGAAAGAATGGTGGAAGTAGAATCAGTGAGACTTAACAAGGTTACATATTTAAGGCTAGGGAATGGTTGAAGATGACTTGGATATTTTGAGTCTGGTGAAGATAGTACCATTAACACACTCCGATGAGAAAACTCTGTTACAACAACCCTTTACTCAGGTTATTGCTGTTCTTCATGTTCATTGGAATCTCTAGGCTTTTCAGTATGTCATTTTCTTTCTTTCTTTTTTTTCTTTTTTCTTGAGACAGAGTCTTGCTCTTTCGCCCAGGCTGGAGTGCAGTGGTATGATCTCAGCTCATTGCAATCTCCATTTCCCAGGTTCAAGCAGTTCTCATGCTTCAGCCTTCCAAGTCTGGGATTACAAGTGCGTGCCACCACACCCAGCTAATTTTTGTGTTTGTCGCAGAGACAGGGTTTCGCCATGTTGGGCAGGCTGGTCTTGAACCCCTGACCTCAAGTGATCTGCCCTCCTTAACCTCCCAAAGTGCTGGGATTGCCGGTGTGAGCCACTGTACCCAGCCCAAGTCATTTTCTTACTAGTCAAATCACTTTTTACCTCTCCCTTCTTAACATACCCTCAAACTCCTTTCTCTTCTGTTTTTCTGCTTCATTTGTCCTATACATCTTAGGTCTAGTCAAATCCAGCCATCTATTTTCTCCATTCCTATAGCCACAGTATAGAGTGCTGCTGGAGATTTTTACGGACTTATGAATTGGCACCACCCCTTGATTTTTAACATTAGCTGAGCTCTCAGTAGAACCCTAATACCGTTTATATCCTTAGTCTGTTTTTTTCTCCCATTTTGCTTAGGATAGAGTCTAAATTTTCATTTTTTAAAAAATTTTATAAAGAAAAGAGGGCCAGGTGCAGTGGCACATGCCTGTAATCCCAGCACTTTGGGAGGCTGAGGTGAAAGGATCACTTGCGCCTAGGAGTTCAAGGCTGCAGTTTGCTGATCACTCCACTCCACTGCACTCCAGCCTGGGTGACAGAATGGGACTTTATCTCAAAAAAAAAAAAAAAAAAGGAGTTTAATTGGCTCATGGTTCTGCAGGCTGTACAAGCATAGCACTGGCATCTCCTTGGCTTTTGGGGAGGCCTCAGGGAACTTCTCATGGTGGAAGGTAAAGTGGGAGCAGGCACTTCACGTGGTGAGAGCAGGAGCAAGAAAGCAAGGGGGAAGATGCCAGATACTTAAAAACAGCCAGATCTCACAAGAGTTTACTCACTATGGTGAGGACAGTACCAAAGGGATGGTGCTAAACTATTCATGAGAAATCCACCCCCATGATACAGTCACCTTTCACCAGGCTCTACCTTCAACACGGGATTACAATTCAGCATGAAATTTACAACATCCAAACTATATCATTCTGCCCCTGGTCTCTATAATATCATATCCTTCTGATATATCAAAATACAATCATCCCCTGCCAATGGTTCCCCAAAGTCTTAACTCATTCTAGCATTTAACTGAAAAGTGTGAACTCCAAAGTCTCATCTGAGACTCAAGCGAAATTCCTTCTACCTATGAACCTGTAAAATCAAAGACAAATTATTTATTTCCAAGATATAATGAGGATACAGGCATTGGATAAAATAAACATTCCTGTTACAAAAGGGAGGAATCAGCTAAAAGAAAAGGGGTTCGTTCAGGCCCTATGCAAGTCTGAAACCCAGCAGGCAGTCATTAATTTTTTTTTTTTTCTTTTTGAGACAGAATCTTGCTCTGTCGCGCCCAGGCTGGAGTGCAGTGGTGCGATCTTCACTCACTGTACCCTCTGCCTCCTGGGTTAAAGTGATTACCCTGCCTCAGCTCCCCAAGTAGCTGGGACTACAGGCATGTCCCACCATGCCTGGCTAATTTTTGTATTTTTAGTAGAGACAGGGTTTCACCATGTTGGCCAGGTTGGTCTCGTACACCTGAGCTCAAGTGATCCATGCACCTCGACCTCTGAAAGTGCTGGGATTAAGGTGTGAGCCACTCGCGCCAGTCATTAAATCTTAAAGCTCCAGAATAATCATTGACTCCATGTCCTACATCCTGGGCACACTGCTTCGCTGAGTGGGCAGTTGTGTCCCTGTGGTTTTTCCACACTGAGGTTGCAAGCTGCCGGTGGCTCTACCATTCTGGAGGGCAGCAGCTCCACTAGGCAGTGCCTCAGTGGGGAGTTTGTGTGGGGCATCCAGCCCTACATTTTCCCTTGGCACTGCCCTAGTAGTGTCTCTTTGTGAGGGCTCTGCCCCTGCTCTGCCTGGGCACCTAGGCTTTCTCATAAACCTGAAATCTAAGTGGAAACCACCAAGCTTCATTCACTCTTGCACTTGCCTAGAGGTTTAACACCAGGTGGTGGCTGGAGCTGGAGCAGTCCCTGGCTGTGGGGAGCAGTTGTCCTGAGGCTGTTCTGGTCAGTGGGCTCCTGCCCCACCCCCAAAACTATTCTTTCCTCTTAGGCCTCTGGGCCTATGATGGGATGGGCTGCTTCCTTTTTCCCATTGTCTTGGCTGGGCTTATAAGCACTTGGCTCCTTTTATATTTTTTTCTTAAACATTTTCTTCTATCCATTTCCCTCACTAGCGAAAACACATTACTAGTGGGAGTTTTCTCTACTTATTTATACAGTACCCTCATCTTGAATTCTTCCCTTGTTGAAGAAGTGACCCTTCCATTCAAGCCAGTCTAACTTGTCTCTAGATTCTATTACCCTTCTGCTTTTTAGGAAACTTGCTTTATCATTTATATCTACCATATCTTCACATTCTCAGTACTAGTTCTATTATAAATTATTCAAATCTATCTGATCTTTAAATAAAAAACAAATAACATTTCTCTCATCTGATGTCTTTTTCTAACTACTGTGCTATGACTTTTTTTTTTTTTTTTTTTTTTGCGCTATTACTTTCTTGCCTTTCTTTCAGAAGCCAAGTTTCTGGATGAAAATATACACTTTAAAGCTACTATTTAGTATATGTTAAATGGCTCCATGTAGCTTTCAAGAAAAACCTTAACCTGTCACACAAAATCCTCGGACCTTCCCTACTTTTCTCTTCAGCCTCATTTCCTGCCTTTCTCTTTCACATTATCTGCGTTATAGCCATAACACAGCAAAGCCAGTTTTCTGAACGTGCTATGCTCTTTAAGTTTTATACCCTCATACTTTTCTTTATTTTTTATAACAGCTTTATTGACCTGTAATTCACATACCATACAGTTGACCTATTTGAATTATATAATTCCATGTTTTATATATACTAGAATTGTGTAACCATTACCACAATTTTGGAACATTTGCATCATCCCCTCCAGAGAAACCCTGTGCCCATTAGCAGTCACTGTTCATTTTCCCCTAACCCCCCTTGCTAACCCTAGGTAACCACCAATCTGCTGTCCCCATAGATTCACCTATTCTGGACAGTTCATATAAATGGAATCACACAGTGTGTACTCTTTTGTGACTGACTTCTTTCCATATTTTCAAGGTTTATCTGTGGTGTAGCATGAATCAGTATAACATTCCTTTTTATGATGGAATAGTATTCTATTGTATGGATATAGCACATTTCGTTCGCTTTATTCATCAGCTGATAGACATTTATTTCCACTTTTGGACTCTTATTAATAATGCTGCAAAGAATATGCATGTGCAAGTTTTGTTTTCATTTTCTTTTTTCTTTTTTTTTTTTTTTCGAGACAGAGTCTCACTCTGTCGCCCAGGCTGAAGTGCAGTGGCGCAATCTCCGCTCACTGCAACCTCCGTCTCCCAGGTTCACGCCATTCTCCTGCCTCAGCCTCCCGAGTAGCTGGAATACAGGCGCCCGCCACCACACCTGGCTAATTTTTGTATTTTTAGTCGAGATGGTGTTTTACCGAGTTAGCCAGGATGATCTCGATCTGACCTTGTGGTGCACCCGCCTTGGCCTCCCAAAGTGCTGGGATTACAGGTGTGAGCCACTGTTCCTGGCCTATGTTTTCATTTTCTTGAGTATAGATCTGGGAGTGAAATTGCTGGATCATATTGTAACTCTATGATAAACCTTTTAAGGATCTTCCCAAAACAGCTATACCATTTTGTTGTTGTTGTTGTTGTTGTTGTTGTTTTTGAGACGGAGTTTTGCTCTTGTCGCCCATGCTGGAGTGCAATGGCGCCATCTGGGCTCACCGCAACCTCTGCCTCCCGGGTTCAAGCGATTCTCCTGCCTCAGCCTCCTGAGTAGCTGGGATTATAGGCATGCACCACCACGGCCAGCTAATTTTGTATTTTTTAGTAGAGACGGGTTTCTCCATGTTGGTCAGGCTGGTCTCGAACTCCTGACCTCAGGTGATTGTCCCACTTGAGCCTCCCAAAGTGCTGGGATTACAGGCGTGAGCCACTGTGTCCGGCCTTAGCTGTACCATTTTACAGTTTCATCAGCAGTGTGAAAAAAATACATATTTTTAAAATAAATATACATTTTAATATATAAAAATATTTTAAATATGTAAAATACATTTTAATATATAAAATATATATAAATTTTAATATAGAGATGAGGTTTTGCCATGTTGCCCAAGCAGTCTACCCACCTTGGCCTCCCAGGGTGCTAGGGTGACAAGCATGAGCCACCACACCCAGCTGAGGATGAATATATTTTCAAATCCTTTGCTTATTTTATAATTGGAATATTTGTCTTAAAGTTTTCTTTATTAAAGAAATTCTTTTGCCGGGCGCGGTGGCTCACGCCTGTAATCCCAGCACTTTGGGAGGCCAAAGCAGGCGGATCATGAGGTTAGGAGTTCAAGACCAGCCTGACCAACATGGTGAAACCCTGTCTCTACTAAAAATACAAAAATTAACTGGGTGTGGTGATGCACGCTTGTAATCCCAGCTACTCAGGAGGCTGAGGCAGGAGAATTGCTTGAACCTGGGAGACAGAGGTTGCAGTGAGCCAAGCTCACACCACTCAACAGAGTGAGACTCCGTCTCTAAAAAATAAAACATATTTTTGTTGTCTATATAAATTTATGAAGTATAAGTGTAATTTTGTTACATGGATATATTGCATAGTGGTGAAGTCAAGGCTTTTAGTGTATCTATCACCAGACTAGCATACATTGTACTTATGAAGTAATTTCATCTTCCATACCTCTCCCACCTCTCCACCCTTCCAAGTCTCCATTGTCTATCCTTCCACACTCTACCTCCATGTATATATATTATTTAGCTTCCACTTAGGAGAAGATGCAGTATTTTTCAGTATCTCAGTTGTTTCACACAAGATAATTGTTGTTGAGTTGTGTTTTTTTTATATATATATATATATATATATATTTTTTTTTTTTTTTTTTTTTTGAGACAGAGTCTCGCTCTGTTGCCCAGGCTGGAGTGCAGTGGCGCGATCCCTGCTCACTGCAAGCTCCACCGCCTCCTGGGTTCACGCCATTCTCCTGCCTCAGCCTCCCGAGAAGCTGGGACTACAGGCGGCCCGCCACCACGCCCGGCTAATTTTTTTGTGTTTTTAGTAGAGACAGGGTTTCACCGTGTTTGCCAGGATGGTCTCAATCTCCTGACCTCGTGATCTGCCCGCCTTGGCCTCCCAAAGTGCTGGGATTACAGGCGTGAGCCACTGCGCCCGGCCATTTTTTATATATTCCATATGCAAGTCCCTTATCATATATGATTTACAAATAATTTTCTCCCACCTTCACTTTCTTTCTTTCTTTTTTTTGAGACAGGGTCTCACTCTGTCTCCCAGACTGGAGTGCATGGTACCATCTTGGCTCACTGCAACTCCCAGGTTCAAGCGATTCTCCTGCTTCACCCTCCCAAGTAGCTGGGATTACAGGCTTGTGCCACCAAGCCCGGCTAATTTTTGTATTTTTAGTAGAGACGGGGTTTCACCATGTTGGTAAGGCTGATCTCAAACAAGTGATCCGCCTGCTCAGCCTCCTAAAGTGCTGGGATTACAGGCATGAGCCCCCCGCCTGGCTGACTTTCACTTTCTTAATAATGTCCTTTAGGCTTTTACTCTGTCACCTCAGCTAGAATGTTGGAGTGCAGTCGTAACTCACTGCAACAATCTCAAACTCCTGGACTCGGGCAATCTTACCACACGTCCTTCCAAGTAGGTAGACTACAGGCATGTCCCACCATGACTAGCTTTTTTTTTTTCTTTTTTTAGAGATGGGATCTTTGTGTTGCCTAGGCTGGTCTCAAATTCCTAGGCTCAAGTGATCCTCCTCCTTCATTCTCCCAGGTAGCTGGGATTACAGGCACATGTTTCTGTGCCTTTTGTCCTTTGAAGCACAAAACTTTTCAATTTTTTTTAAAAAATACATTTTATTGTGTATATTTAAGGTATACAGCATAACAGCTTTATTGAAATATAATTTATATACTATGCAATTCATCTATTTAAAGTATACAATTCAGTTGGTTTTAGTATATTTCAGAGTTGTGTAACCATCAGAAAGACTAATCTGTCTTTGTAGATTTGCCTTTGCTAGACATTTTATGTAAATAAGGTTATATGGTATATGGTCTTTTGTGACTGGCTTCTTTCAAAAATTTTTTAATTTTGGCAAAGTCATATTTATCTATTTTTTCCTTTGTTGCTTGTGTTTTTGTTGTTATACCTAAGAAATCATTGCCTAATCCGAGCTCATAAAGATTTACCCCTGTTTTTTTTTAAGAGTTTTAGTTCTTACATTAGGTGTTTGATCCATTTTGAGTTAATTTTTGCATGTGGTGTGCAGTAGAGGGAGTGCAGTTTATTCTTTCGCATGTGACCATTTGCAGCTTTATTCTTTTGTAGTTGACCATTGTTGAAATGACTGTTCTTTAGCCACTGAATTGTTTTGGCACCCTTGTCAAAAATCAATTGACCTTAAATATCAGGTTTTCTTTCTGGACTCTCAATTCTATTCTGTTGTGATAAATGACTACTACATCATTTTTCTAACTTCTGTTTAGAATGCCTTTTCTGCCCTCTCCACTTGGCAAACTCCTAGTTTATGATTCCTCTCAAATGTCATCTATCAAAAGCCTTGCCTTCCCTAGCAGGTCTTTTGTGTATCTTTGAATACTTATAGCATGTTTTTCATCAGTCTTTTGCGGTTGATATTTAATATCTCCTTCGGTAGTTAGTAAGCTTTTTGAAGGTAGAGACTGTGCCTTTCATACCTGAATCCTAGAGCTTTAGTGTCATACTTGACATGTGGGGTGCTTTTAGTATATTTATAGCAGGAAAAATTGGTTTGTAGAAGTATTGAATTTTGTTTTGGATATGTTCATTTCTAGGTGCCTTCAGGCCATCTAACTGCTAATATTCAATAGACATTTTTCTTTATTAATTGAAATTTGCTTTTATTTTTCTTATTTTGTGTACTTATTTGTTATTAATTGAGTACCTGTCATGTGACAGGGCACAGTGCCAGGCTCTGAAGTTATAATAGTGAATTAAACAACATCCTACACTCATGAAGTTTTCATTCTAGTAGGGGAAACATACAGTATACAAATGGTTTAAGACAGTTGACAATAAAACCAGCAAGGAAATCTGGAGCCTGAAGGAGAGGTTAACACTGGAGATACAGACTTTGGAAGCATCTTCAACGAGGTCATAATTCAAACTGTAAATATGATAATAGAAATTCCAAGTGATTGAACATATAGGAAGATTAATACTGCAGAGAGAATCTTGAGGATATCCAAAGTTTTGCGGAAAAATGATCCAATCATGAGAAAACCAGAAGAGTAGAATCTTGGGAACCAAGGGAGAAGAGAAGGAAAAAAACATATAGAATAGTGAAAGAGGATTAAGCCTATGAAACTGCCAAGGGTTCAGATTGTTAGTCATTAGTAATCTTTAGAAATAAATTTCAAGGGAGTTGCCGAGCCAGTTTTTAAAAGATAAGGCCTGGCCCAGTGGCTGACGCCTGTAATCCCAGCACTTTGGGAGGTCGAGGCTGGCGGATCATAAGGTTAGGAGTTCAAGACCAGCCTGACCAACATGGTAAAACCCCATCTCTCATTAAAAAAAAAAAAAAAAAAATTATAAAAATTAGCTGGGCGTGGTGGTGCATGCCTGTAATCCCAGCTCCTTGGGGGGCTGAGGCAGGAGAATCGCTTGAACCTGTGAGGCAGAGGTTGCAGTAAACCAAGATCACACCACTGCACTCCAGCCTGGGCAACAGAGCAAGACTGTCTCCAAAAAAAAAAAAAAAACAATTAAATCCTGAGACTTTTTGGAACCAGTAAAACTCTGCCATGATTTTTTTTCTTATTATGCTATATCCATGAATGAAGATTTGAAATGTATACATTCAGTTGTTATTCATCTCTGTTCTTATCTCTGTGGGGCTTAATTTTTTTTTTTTTTTTTTTTTTTTTTGAGACGGAGTCTCGCTCTGTCGTCCAGGCTGGAGTGCAGTGGCGCGATCTCGGCTCACTGCAAGCTCCACCTCCCGGGTTCACGCCATTCTCCTGCCTCAGCCTAACGAGTAGCTGGGACTACAGGCGCCCGCCGCCACGCCTGGCTAATGTTTTTGTATTTTTTAGTAGAGACGGGGTTTCACCGTGTTAGCCAGGATGGTCTCGATCTCCTGACCTCGTGATCCGCCCGCCTCGGCCTCCCAAAGCGCTGGGATTACAGGCGTGAGCCACCGCGCCCGGCCAATTTTTTTTTTTTTTGAGAGGCCTGAAAATTTGTTCCATAAGGAATCTCTTTCAGAGTTGTTATCCACTGAATTTCTTTCCTTTTGAAAGCCTTTGCATTTTTTATTTCCATCGTTCTTGCTGTAAGAATGTGTTTGCTTTCTTGGGCTAAACATTATTTGACCATTTGTAGAAATAGTTGCTATGTATATGTAAAGACAGTTATATATGGTCAGCTAACATGTAACTTTTTTTTCCAAATAGTGACAGAAATGTTGGTAAATGTTCTGAGTATTTGCTCTGATGATGAACTAATGACTGAAGGTGAAGACCAGTTTGATGGTATGATTATTCATCTTACTATTTTTTTATTGTGAAATGATATTTCTTTACTGCCTAGCCTCAATACACACTATTTTGCAAATAATAGTCATTGCTTTCAGCATATGCTATTTGATAAGTAACAAGCTACTTTTTTTGGATATTAAGATTTGAAAATAATTTTAGTGATTTCTTTTTTTATGGTAATATTGGAAAGAAGATGAACTTTGGGAAAAAAGAAATTTGGAAGAAAGAACATAAGGAAAGGAAAACTGAAGTATTAAAAGGATGTAGTTCTTGATGAATATGGACACTGGTTAGAGAAAAGAGGATAAAAATACTATTTGTTTTATTAGAACAATATTCTTAATGTATCAAAAGCATACCTGAACTCCCAATTTTGCTTTTCCTTCCTTTTAGACACTAAAATAGACTGTTTCTAAATTAGTGTGGCTGTGTTCTAAAAGACCACTTGCTAATTTAGTTTGAGATTCTGAAAGCATTTTTTCCACAGAAACAAAGTTATATACATGGTTGTTATGTAAGCCAACAAGCCTATGTACCTAATGCATGTTTATAGTAAAAAGTAGTACTATAGAAAAAAAATTCATTTTATTTTGTTTTGAAATTTTTATTTAAAACTTTATTTAAATATTTAATTAAAACCCAAGTACATAAAAAGGTAAACAATTTATAAACCGAAAATGATTCCCTTCCATATTCCCCTCACATCTTTGTTTTAGTATACTTTTTATAGTTGTAATCAATATTTCAGTGTTTCCATATTTTGAACATGGTCTATATATTGGTAAGATTTAATAGCTACATATTTCTAAGTCCATTGATAAACTATAATGTTTGGCCAGATGTGGTGGCTCACGCCTGTAATCCCACCACTTTGGGAGGCCAAGGCAGGAGGATCCCTTGAGCCCAGGAGTTGGAGACCAGCCTGGGCAATATGGAAAGATTTCCTTGTCTCTATTAAAAAAAAATACACACACAGGATAATTTAATTTTCATAGTTAATCTCACATTGTTTGGCAACTGGGTTCCAAATTATCCTTATGAATAGCAGTAAAATAAACATATTTGTATTATAGCTTTTATTTTCCTTCTTGGAATAAATTTATTGAAGAGAATTATAGAGTTACAGAATTAACTCTGTAACTCTTTTAGCTTCATTGTTTTAGCTGTGAACTACCACATTGCTTTGCAGAAGGATTGGACCACTATGAAGTGCCTCCAGCAAGGAATCCATAGACATATTTCTCCACAGGACTACCTCATTGGATTTTGGTCTTTACTTATTTTCTTCATGGCTATATAGTAGTAAATTATAGTTGCTTAAGTTTACATTTCTTTGATTTCTAATGATGCTAAGAAGAAAATTACTGTTTTTCCAACTGTGTAAACTATCCATTTCATTTGATCACTTTTTGAGTAAAATCTGAATGAAACCTATTTAGAAATTTCTCTACTTACAAACAGGTTTGATTCTTAAACACTTGAAAGCCCATTTGTTGAAAGTACAAAGTAACTGTGTACAAGTGCTACCATTGCCATCTGTTGGTGGTAGGCAGAGATGCGCTTTTATTCTTACACATTTGTTAATAACTGACATAGTATATTTATATCAGTTATTTTTTAGTTTGGATAGTAAACTTTAGTGAATAATACTTTTCCTTATTTTAATTCTTTCCTTTTTTTTTTTTTTTTTTTGAGACAGAGTCTTGCTCTGTCACCCAGGCTAGAGTGCAGTAGTGCAATCTTGGCTCACTGCAACCTCCATCTCCCTGGTTCAAGTGATTCTCCTGCCTCAGCTTCCCAAGTAGCTGGGATTACAGATGCCCACAACCACGCCCAGCTAATTTTTGTATTTTTAGTAGAGACGGGGTTTCACCATCTTGGCCAAACTGGTCTCGAACTCCTGACCTCAGATGATCCGCCCACCTCAATCCACCTGCCTTGGCTTCCCAAAGTGTTGGGATTACAGGTGTGAGCCACCATGCCCAGCCATTGAATAGTTTCAAATATATATTTTGTTTCCCTGTTCTGCTGTCACTTTTGTTGTAAGAATAGACCTGGGCTTAGATTCTAGTTCCTTATAATGGCTCTGTGGCATCAGGCAACTTACTTAACCTTTCTGAGTCTCAGTTTCTCTCATCTTTAAAGAAGTGACAGTAATACCTACTTCATAATGTTGTAGGTATTGAGATAATTAATAATTGAAGTAATTATTGGCACATAGCCTAATTTTTAAAGAAAGTTTTCTGTTTTTCAAATTCTGTGAAATATTTAGTGAGAGTTTTAATTGATATTATGTTAATTCTATATCTGAATCTAGGGAAGTTTTTTTAATTTTTTTTTTTTTTTTTTTTTTTTTAAGAGATGAGGTTTCCCTATGTTGCCAAGGCTGGTCTTGAACTCCTGGCCTCAAGCAGTCCTCCCACCTCAGCCTCTCAAAAAGTGCTGGGATTTCCCTTTCTTTCTTTCTTTCTTTTCTTTTCTTTTCTTTCTTTCTTTCTTTCTTTCTTTCTTTCTTTCTTTCTTTCTTTCTTTCTTTCTTTCCTTTCTTTCTCTCTCTCTCTTTCTCTTTCTCTCTCTCTCTCTTTCTTTCTTTCTCTTTCTTTCTTTCTTTTTTAAAATAAATAGTATTTAGTTTTCCAAACTAAGACCAAGAACTCTTGCTCTATATAATTACTTTATTTACTATAATTACTTCATTTAATACATAATTCCTCTATTTAAGATTATATAGTTTTTCTTTGAAAAAATTTTGTCATTGTCAAGTTAAATTAATACATCTGTATTTTATGTTCTTATTACTATTACAACTGGTGTCTCTTTTTTTCTATCTGTATAAAAGAATATATATTTGTGGGTTTATCTTATATCTAACAAACTTGAGTCAGCAGAATTATTTTCTATGATAATTTTTAATTTGTTTTCTATTACTTTTAAAAATATGTTATTTATAGGGGATTTATATTACTTCTATTCTGTATTTTTACCTTTCTTTTATGCTTTAAAAGTTATTATCAGTACGGCCAATAGTATGTTAAATAGGAATGATGGTAGATAATGCTTTAGTCCTCTTCTTATAATAATAAGAAAAAAAGGTTACTTGTTAGTCTAATTATAGTACTTGGTTTTAGGTACCTATGATTTATATGAATAAAGATACCAAGTCATGTTTTGATATTGAACCAGAAATAAATATAAAATTTTATTATATTCTAATGAGAAGATTTTATATATCATCAGCATTTTTCCTATTAGTATGATAATTTATCCCCTTGTTATATCATTCTTGCATTCCAGGGATGAATTGAATTTGATCATTAAAGAGGCAGTGTAGTTTAATGAAAAGGATCAGTGGTTTAGGTGTCTTGTCACTACCGTTCACTAGCTGTGTAATCTTAGAAAAGGCACCTAATTTCTCAAGTTTTCTTATTCAGAAACTGAGGGAATAGAGAGGATGAAAATTCTTTCCCACTCTTAAATAATTTTAAAAATTGTTAAGCACCATTTATGACAATGTTTCAATGGGAAAATACACTGAGTTCCAGCTTTTAATATTAGAAATAGATCTCCCTTTACTGCCAACAGGGCAGGTACAATTACTCCTCATTTTTTTCACTCTTCCACTACCAAGTATTAGGAGTAGAGACTCTAAGAAAGTTTTAGGAATATGAGTCTGGGAGTTTGCATGGAGAAATGGGAATGGTTTGGAAGATAAAGAATGTTGAGGAAATGGAGGATAGAGGAGGGGATTCGGATAGATACTAAGGTTTAAAGTGGGGTAGGGAAAGAGCTGCTGGAACTAGGTTTATTTCCCTTCCTTATTTGTACTCCCTAATTTCTTCCCTCTTACTCCGTCCATCTTTTCTCCTATCCTTTCACCATAATGGCTTGCCTTCTGTTCTCTCCTTCTTCTTTTCTTACACAATGGTGGAACCATCCTATGGAATTGGTCTGGGGAGAAATCTGGCTTTAGAAAGAAAACTTGATGGGATGGCTGTGGAGTCAGAATAAGGGTTTAGCTTTTCTTTGGGGAAAGAGAGAGCAGGATTGGAGATTTCTGAGTGTCAGGAAAGAAAAACTAATTTTTGTATATTTAAAGCTAAGATGGCTGGGCGTGGTGGCTCACGCCTGTAATCCTAGCACTTTGGGAGGCCAAGGTGGGTGGATCACTTTAGGTCAGGAGTTTGAGACCAACCTGGCCAACATGGCAAAACCTGTCTTTACTAAAAAAGTACAAAAATTAGCTGGGCGTGGTGGTGAGTGCCCATAGTCCCAGCTACTTGGAAGTCTGAGGCAGGAGAATCGCTTAAACTCAGGAGGCAGAGGTTGCAGTGAGCCGAAATCATGCCTTTGCACTCCAGCCTGGTTGACAGAGCGAGACTCGGTCTCAAGAAAAAAAAGCTAAGATTAGGTAAAGGCATAAGACTATTGTTAAGTGGTAAATCTTTGGTGCTCTGTATTGTTTAATGTACGTGTGGGGTCATTTTTAAGACAAAAATTTGCATTAACACTAAATGTATAAATGCACATAGCATCTCTTTTAGAAGTGTTAATCATAAAAGAGAATTTTCGAACATTGATTTCTGTGATATTTAGGTTGCATGCAATTTTTTCCAGATATTTATCTTTTGTCTTCAGTTTGGTAAAGGGAAGTACATAATCCATATGTGTTGCAGTTTCACTAAAATAAGTACATTTCCTATAATGGAATAATTTATCTCAGCATTTGAATGGAAGATAGGGAAAGCTCAAATGAAACCACCCCAGCTGCCTACTCTTAGAACTATTACTTGATTTGAAACAATCTGTTGCTATTTTTGCAAAAAGATGTCCCCCAAATTCCCAGATTGGATTGGGGACAGAAAGCACATACTGTTGCTCCTAAGTATATGCAAAAGTTCTGCAATTCAGATTCAGGAAATCATGTGCTCTTGTTAGGGAGTATGGGAGGTTTAGCTTTTCCTTCGTTGAGAGGGGGTGAGGTTTTCTACTGAGGCAGTTTATGAAGTTACCTACATTTCTCTGACTGTACTACACATTTTGCAGTTGTTGGTGTCCTTGAAGAACCACATGAGTTTGTATTTCATTTGTGTCATTACCTTTTACTTAACATACTTCCACAGGTGACACATTTCCTTAGGGGTATGACTATAAATGTGCAATTGTTGTTAGCAGTCTTTTATCAGTCTTATGTGTTTTCACATGTTTTTTTCTGTCCCTAATTATGTCTGCTTTCATCAGATATGATAGTCATTCTGTCCATAATTTCTTCCGTGCACATATCTTTTAAGAAATCTTTAGAGTTCTACCTAGTGGCATCCCTCTTTATTCACCAGATTCTACAGTACTACATTTTTCAAGTTTCCAAATATGAGGGCCTTCATTTTTCTCCCTTTCTTTGTACATTCATTCTTCAGTACCACTGCCAAGTTAAATCTCTATCTTTTTATTTGTCTCAACCACCTTTTCTCCATCATTCACTTCCTTTTTTCTGGACTCTCCATCTGAAGAACGGCTCATATATGGCAATAAAAAAGGTACAGACCAGACAGAGTAACATTGTTTTGAAATATGACTTCATAAGTTATCCTCATGTCTATGTAAGTTAGCACATTCATTGAGTAATGTCTATGCAGAGTCCTCTTGGGCCTTGTGCAAATTTAATTTAAGTTTTATCTGAGTTAGTATTTGGTATTTTTAGAAGTCATATTCCAAGATATCTGTCTTTCTGTGCATGGAAATATTTTTCCCTCCTTTTCATTCCTGTTTTAAAATTTCATTCTTTTGCTTATTTGTAATGTTTTGTACTTTTCCCTGCATGATTAGGGTTGTTTGATTGTCTGTATTATTTCCCAAAGAAATGTTACTGTGGACATTTACTTTAATATGATGCATGATGTGTTTGTAGACTGATTTAAAATCCTGATTTGTACAGTGTTTTTATATTCCTGTGATTTTTTCATTTGATATCAGTATAGTTTACATGTCATTTGGTTTTATAGATACAGAAATTAAGACTGAAAATATGAATGTACTTATTACAGCTATCCTCCCCAACCTCCTTCTGCTTATCCCCAGTGTAGCTACTTACAAATTCTGTCAATTTTAAAACAAAATGTTTATAATAATTTATTAGAAGAGAACCAGACTTACCTTCTATCCTTGAACAAGTCAGTTAATAACCTCAGTTTCTTTGTCTATAAAATGAGGAGATTGCACTTTATAGTATCTCCAATGTCTCCAAATTCTAATATTCTATGATTCTTAGAATTTTTAGTTTTTGGGGTTTTTTTTTTTTTTTTTTTTTTTGGTATTTTAAAAATACCTGTTTAGAGTGCCATGGTACCCAGGTACCCACACAGTTTTGGACTTGTAAAAGCTGTAGCTTCAGTGCTTGTAATATTTACCCTTTAGAAGATCATAAACATGTCATGGAGCCTATTTTTTTCCCCCTAAAATATGTCTTTTGTTTCTATCTTTGAAGTTGGATTTCTTTTTCTCTTTTCTTGCAGTCAGGTCCAGTCATTATCTTAGTTTTTAATTATATGTAATTGTGGACTGCTTGAATTTTAAATGAGATGTTCTCTCCCAGAAGACTTACAGTTGTTCAGACCTCTGTATACCTAAGGCCCCTTTTAAACTAGTGTCTTTAGCCTTTCCTTAACCTTCTCCTCAACCATGGTGCTTCCATGTGTGTTTTCATTGTGTTGAATGAAGCACAGCTCTAAGGAACCACACTTTTGGGTCCAGAGTGATTCTAGTTGCTGTACATGAAATAACAGGACTGAGATTGATGTTGTTCTTTCTGGAGGCCAAGGGAAGGAAGATAAAACCTTTGAGTCATTCTTCAGCCAAGGATTTAGTTGTTTTGGTTTATTCTCTTCTACATCAGTCATAGATAGCACAGCTAACCCTTTAGAGATGAAGCAGTAGTGATCCTTTAGCCATGTTTTTCTCATTGCTTATGTCATACTCACCTAGAGATGTAAAAGATTGTATATATTTGCATGACCTTAGGAATACCCGGTACATTAGGTTAAGATGTGCATTGTTGAAATGCTGGTATGGCCCTTAGTTCAGGATTACCTGCACAGTAGCTCCTTCATGCCATTAATTTTAGACCAACTCAAACCAAAGAAGCTTACTCTGTCATAGTCTGATGGGATATTGTCAGCCTGCATGTCAAATACTTTGTGATAGTTAAATAAGACTACAGGACTGTTACAAATTCTTAGTCTGTTAGTCTGCATGCTGTAGGCTGTCATGAAAATTAAACAGAGACTTTAAGATTATTATCAGTTTTTGCCCTCTGGTTTGTAATACAAGTTGGGCTCAAGTTTGCTTTTTTTTTTTTTTTTTTTGCCCCAATTGCTGTTTTACTGATTAGCCAGTCTAGTGAAATATTAAAGTTTGTGGATTACTTTTTATTTCTACATTTATCAGACCCCAATATTAGACCAATGCTGAGCTAAATATTGAGAGAGCAAGACATTTTTTAGCATGAGTTCATCTAGTCTCCTCCATGTAAGCTGGTGGCAGGGGCCTTGGTATTGGTTTAGATGAGTGTGGAACAGGCTAATAGCATATTGTAAGCATGCATGCCCTAAACTTGAGCCTTTCTCTCTATTTATTCCATTGAAAGTAGGTTCAGCTGCAGCCCGGAAAGAAATCATAAGAAACAAAATTCGAGCAATTGGCAAGATGGCAAGAGTCTTCTCTGTTCTCAGGTAATGATGTCTTTTCTTGATTATTTGTTTTGCAGAAATTATGTTTATTGTACCTTGTTACAAGCATTGTCCTGCATCTAAAAGCAACATGGGGCCGGGTATGGTGGCACACTCCTGTAATCTCAGCATTTTGGGATGCCAAGGCGGGCAGATCACCTGAGGTCAGGAGTTTGAGACCAGCCTGGCCAACATGGCGAATCCCCATCTCTACTGAAAATACAAAAATTAACCGGGCGTGGTGGCATGCGCCTGTAATCCCAGCTACTCGGGAAGTTGAGGCACGAGAATTGCTTGAACCCGGGAGGCAGAGGTTGTGGTGAGCCGAGATTGCGCCACTGCACACCAGCCTGGGAGACAGAGCAAGACTCTGTCTCAAAAAAAAAAAAAAAAAAGCAACAGAGTATCATTCTTCCTATATAGAAGTTACTTAGGCCTGGCCAGGCACGGTGGCTCACGCCTGTAATCCCAGCACTTTGGGAGGCCAAGGGAGGTGGATCACGAGGTCAAGAGACTGAGACTATCCTGGCCAACATGGTGAAACCCCGTCTCTACTAAAAATACAAAAATTAGCTGGGCGTGGTGGTGCATGCCTGTAGTCCCAGCTACTCGGAGGCTGAGGCAAGAGACTTGCTTGAACTTGGGAGGTAGAGGTTGCAGTGAGCTGAGATCACACCACTGCACTCCAGCCTGGGTGACAGAGAAACTCTGTCTCAGAAAAAAAAAAAAAGTTGCTTAGGCCGGGTGCAGTGGCTCATGCCTGTAATACCAGCACTTTGGGAGGCCAAAGTGGGCGGATGCTTGAGCTTAGGAGTTCACGACCAGGCTAGGAAACATGGCAAAACCCCATCTCTACAAAAAAGAATACAAAAATTAGCCGGGCCTGGTGGCGTGCACCTGTGGTCCCAGGTACTCGGGAGGCCGAGATGGGAAGATCGCCTGAGCCCCAGGAAGTTGTCAGCAGTGAGCTGTGATTGCACTACTGCACTCCAGCCTGGGTGACGGAGTGAGACCTTGTCTCAAAAAGAAAAAGAAGTTAATTATATATTTGTATATTGAAGATGGGAACGCAAGTCCCTTTGAAGCTAAGATTTTTGACTCTGGTGATTATTATTGCTCATCTTTGGTATCTCTTTTCCTTTTGTGATAACACTAAATTTACACCTTGAAAATTAGAGCAGTATAAGAAGGAGGGGATACTTTTTAGAGTATTCTTGATGAACTTGTTCATCCATATAGGAAGTCCCTTGTGCTGGAGCCATAAATTGCCTTCCCTGAGGTTAATTCAGGAAGACCAGGTTTAAGAGTACAAATGAATACATCAGTCTTAAAAAATTTGTTAGCAAAACTGACTACATCAGACATTTGAACTTCAGAGCATATGAAATACCATATTTTCTCAATAGTATGATGCCCCTTGATGAATCTTAACACATACTTAATAAAGTTTTTCAGGAAAAATAATACATGCCTCAATTGTAAGGCACACCCTCATACCTGAAATGTCTCAAAATTGAGGAAAATATGGTAATAGCAATGAATGTCATCAATTTTATATATGGCCTATATCTAGACCCTATGTCTTCTTTTAAATTAAGTACTTGTTGGAAGTATCTGATATTTGTTATATCTCTCTGCTATAGGGAGGAGAGTGAAAGTGTGCTGACACTCAAGGGCCTGACTCCCACAGGGATGTTGCCTAGTGGAGTGTTAGCTGGAGGACGGCAGACCCTGCAAAGTGGTAATGATGTTATGCAACTTGCTGTGCCTCAGATGGACTGGGGCACACCTCACTCTTTTGCTAACAATTCACATAATGCATGCAGGGAATTCCTTCTGTTTTTTAGTTCCTGTCTCAGCAGCTGACCTAGACAGGGTACTGTATTAGCTAGTGTCTCATTAATACCTGATCAGGGCAGAAAACTGATAGAGTGGGTATTCCTTTCAATTGAAAATAATGGTCAGTTCCTCAGCTTTTCATGAAATGATATGGGAGCAGCTCATATCATAATGTCTGAAATATTTATTTATTCATTTGTCTAATTCACCCTTTTCTTTTAAAAGCCCCAGTTTCAGAATGTGAATCAGGGATATTCCTGTTACTAAAATGGAAATGTAATTCCAAGTTTCTTATTTTTAATTTTTTAAATTTATGTCATTGTATTAGACCATGCTTATATTTAAAACTACTTAATTTAGAGTTAACTACCTGCTTAGGCCCCAGAACATTATTTATGCACTTCAGTTACCAAAAGATTTGTGCAAGGTTTTGTACCCTGGTAAATGATGCCAAAGTTTGTTTTCTGTGGTGTTTGTCAAATGTTCTATGTATAATTAACTGTCTGTAACATGCTGTTTCCTTCCTCTGCAGATGTAGCTGCTTTCCTAAATCTGTCTGTCTTTCTTTAGGTTAGCTGTATGTCTGTAAAAGTATGTTCAATTAAATTACTCCATCAGACACTTGTCTGTCTGTCAATGTAGAAGCAGCTTTGTAGCACCTTGTTTCGAGGTTTGCTGCATTTGTTGCTGCACTTTGTGCATTCTGAACATGAATGTAACATTAGATATTAAGTCATTGTTATAAGGGGTTGAATTTAAATCCTGTAAGTCAAAATTGAAAGGGTGTTATTAAGTGTGCCTTTATTTTGCATGCAAATAAAAAGAATTATACGTAAAGCATTCCTGTAATCTGGCTCATTGAATATTTTATACTTAAAAAAACTTTTTTTTTGGCGTAAATATTTGTGTAAATACTGGGTTAACTTTTTTAAAGCCCATTACAGATTAAATAGAAGAGAGTGATGTGAGTATTAGTGACCATACACAGTAATTCAGTCTAGATTTCTTTTCCTGTGGTTGGAAAGCAAAAATACGTGATGTGGAAAAGCCTGAATTTCTTGTAGCCACTTTTGACAGCCCTCTAAGGGTCATTGTCTATTAAAATAGCAACAGATCTGATGTTTTCCTTAGTCGTAATTAAGTTTCTTTTTGGTGTTGTAATTCGTGACTTTTTTAGAGAGAAAAAGATAGGCAATTTTAACATTTTGAATGAATTTACATTTGACTTCACAATTTCATTTCCTTTGGTTCCATAATAAGTGCTCTCTCCTCTCCTCTCCTCTCTTCTTTCTCTCTCTCTTTTTTTTGTGCATGTGTACGTGTGTGTGTGAGAGAGAGACAGGGTCTGGTTTCTTGCTCTGTCACCCAGACTGGAGTGCAATGCAGCCTCAACTTCCTGGGCTCAAGCAATCCTTCCATTTCAGCCTCCTGAGTAGCTGAGACCATAGGCACACGCCACCACAGCCAGCTAATTTTTTGTATTTTTTGTATTTTTTATTTTTTTATATATTTGTATTGCCCAGGCTGGTCTCAAACTCCTGGGCTCAAGCAGTCTTCTGACCTCAGCCCCCCAAAGTGCTGGGATTATAGGCATGAGCCACTATGCCTGGCCAATGATTGCTTTTTAGTAAAAAAAAAAAATTTCTCCTGTAAACAATTTTTACTTGTAGCCTATACATGTTCTATTTTAAATGTCATTGTATTGTTCACTACCACCACTGGTATATCTGAAAAGTACACTGTGTTTTGAAATTATAGTTATAACTTTTCATTCTGAATGAGGTTTCTTTTTTGATTTTCTTTTTTAAAAAAACCTGCTTTGATTTGCTTTACATTCCTTGCCCTCCATTTTTCTTATTATATTATAAACAGTAGAAAAATGAACTAAAAAGAATTTTATGAATGTACATTAAAACAAGAAGATCTTAAACATTTGATAAAACTAGTAAAAATGTTAATAGAAAAGGATGAACTTTAATAGCTTCAAAAATATTATATTCTTCTTCGTTCAGAAAAGAAAAATAAAACCAAAAGGGTATCATACTTAAATCAATCTACACTATAGTCATCTCTCAATTATCCTTGGATATAACATTACTTTTATATTGTATCCACAGCAAACCTTGCTTTCAGATTTCACATTTAGCACCTGCTAAATTACATGCTTTGTTGACAGCTCAGCACTTCTGTTTATTCTTAATTTGCTCACGGCTTGAAGCTCATTCCTTCAACTTTGAAACCACCCTCTACTGCAGGGGAGGTTTGAAAGACAGCTTTGCTGGAGGAACTCTCTATTCTCAGCATGGACTAAATTACTGGAAGGAATTGAGTTTAAGGGGTCTAATTTGGGACCCCTTAAACTAAATAGCTTCTAGTTTTGCTAGCTCTTGATAGTGTGGTTTGGGCATTTGGTCAAAATTATTTTCCTAGGATAAGATAAATCTGCTTTGAAACAAATAACAAAAGTCATACAAAAGCTGCATTTTTGTGATTATTTTTTAAAAAGTTATCCTACATGTTAAATTTTAGTAGGTACGTTCCCTGATGTTAGTGTGTATAACTGAGAGGTATTGCAAAAGGAAAAAAATTTAATTCTAAGACCTCATGCCTGTCAGAAAATAAAAATTGTGTTTTCAAAAACTTTAAAAGTTAATTTACATGACGTTACTTGAGTGTTTTTACAAACTGCACAACTCTATTGGAGGTGGATTTTCTGTTCATATTTATTTTATGTATGTTTTCTTTCTGGGAAATTTGATTGGGAGCTAGCACTGTAATGCTACCTTCACCAGGATCTATATGGGAAATATATGTGGCCAATTCTATTTTAGTAATACCAAATTCCTCTTGGTCGTTTATCTAAACTGTGTAGTACTGAGGAACACAGTTTGAGATAGCACTATGCTCAAACTTATTAAGGCCATGTCAAGATGCCCTATATAACTGAAAACAAATAGTGGAGAAATAGTGCCTTTCAGATAGAGTTTTGCAATTAGCAGATCTGGGCTCAAGCGATCTTCCTGCTTCAGCTTCCCGAGTAGCTGGGACTATATATGCACACCACCATTCCCGGCTAATTTTTAAAACTTTTTGTGGGGAGAGATGAGGTCTCTTTATGTGTTGCCCAGGCTGGGCTCAAATGCTCAAGGGATCCTTCTGCCTCGGCCATCTAGAGTGCTGGGATTATAGGCATGATCCTCCATGCCCTGCCCGATTTGTAATGTAGTTTAACAGTTAAGGAAAATTAACTCTTCCTGTATTCAGTGTTCGTCCTAATTCTTCTGGATCCCCAATTCACTTTACTGTCTGGTTAAGATCAACATTTTCTAACTTAGTACACTTTAATACCTTAGATTCATCAGTTTCTTGTACATTAATAATTGCTTTGGATAAAATTATTTCTAAATCATGTTAATTGCTAAAAGATCACTTCAGGAATAATTATTCTAATTGGCCTTATTGCAGAAGAAGCAAAATAGAAGAGACAAGGGCATTACTTTTACAAATATTCTGAGTAATAGGGGGAATGGACAATATTGTAAGCCAGTATTGTTGTCTGCTATCTTAGGTCCTGGTCCTCAGTGTGAGCTCTTTATACAGTTCAAACCCAGAAATGAGCGAAAAAAAGAATCTTTGACCATAAAATATTTGACTAATTATGTTGAAATTCTCTAAATGGACCAGTGACACACTATACCAAGAATGTGTTTCTTATTTATAATATGACCTATGTGTCTATATCATGAAATAATTAGAATTTATGCCTGTAAGACCTCACTTCCACTCCTTAATGTCTCTTTAATTGGTAGATGAGTTTGAAAAGATGCTCAGTAGTCTTCCTGAGACAAATTTGAGTTCATGATAAACTGTGTCAGGATAAATGGAATTTTTTAAGGCTATAGATGTTAGTATCTGTAGGTATTTGGAACATCAGTACTAGAATAGAAAGGAAGTTCCTGGTAGACAGGAGAAGCCCTTTCAGGTCCCCGACAAAGAACAGAGCCACAGAACTGTTCTACTTAGAGTAATTCACCAAGTTTACTGCCCTTAAAAATTTCACTGTAGTCATATCAGCCCTTGCAGCTTATGTTTTGCCTTATAAATTAGAAGTGACAGGTAAAGCACTGCTGACCCCTTCTAGTTTATGTCTTAGGGAACCAACTGGTAATGAGTATTGTTCTCATTAACATGAAAGAAAAGACTTTTCTGTTTGCTTTTCTGCTATAATTCTATTATAATTTCACTCTAGAACATTTTTCTGTGATTGTGATGGATGGGATATAATAAACATTATGGAAAATTCTAAGGCCATCAAATTACTGATTCAAGATGGGTAATTAATACTGGAGTGCATTTGCATGGGTGCTGAGGTGTCTGTTTACAGTAGGTTTATGTGTTCTGTGCTCTGAGTGATGTTGTCATAGTGCTGTGTGTAAACTGTGCTGTGTCAGGAATTGGGGGTTTGGATGGGGCTCTCTAATTTGGGTACTATTTATGTTAAATTGTAAATGATGATGTAGTATGGGATACTGTGATATTTTAAGTGATCATTGCCTTTTCTGCTGTACAATATGACCCTTCTCATCTCTCTCATTCATTTTGCATGCCTCTGCTCACTTCTGTACAGCCACAGTTGAGGCTATTGAGGCTGAAAAAGGTATGATCAGAGTCCTTGTGCTGGGCAGAGATCTGTGGTGTGTGGGTGGGCATCAGAGAATGTCCTGTGGGTGTGTTTTACTCCTAGTTTTTACAGCCCAAGATGAATCAGACTCACTGATTCATCAAGTTTAGAAGCCTTGCAGCCCTCTTTTTTTTTATTTTTCATTTTTAAATCAGAAGGGCTGATGTCTATGGTGACAGTCTTTTTCTTTTTTCCAGTGTAATATGCAATCAGAATGTAATGTTTCTGATTTATTTAGAGTATAGCATATTATGCTATACAGTATAGCTTTATAAAGTTGCCTGTTTTAATGGAAATTGCCAAACTGACCTGCAAATAGAGATCTGTTCCATATTTTGCATGATTCTATGCTACTCAGATTTTTTTCCTTAAGTGAAACCTCCTCTAGATATAGGTGTGAGTTTTTTACTCATATCCAGTAGTGTGCCTGGCTGAGAATACAGGAACTGTCACTATAATGATTTTCTTTTCTTTTTTTTTTTTGGCTGCAGTTTGGGCTATAGTTTATGGATAAGATTATGTTCATACATATCATGTGTTGGCTTGGTATTTCACATTCCTCAGTGTTTGTAGCCCCAGCCATTTGTTTGGTTCATGTGCCAGACTTCGTGTGCCAGGGATTGCAGATATTAAGCAACCAGATTATAACTAGTGGTTTGAAAATATTTCCTGTGAACATGTTAATAATGGAGGATGCATCGTTTTAGATGAAGTGAATGAGAAACCATACAATTGGTGGAGAATTGCTATTTATTTTGATTTGAGTTCCCAAAGATTGTGCAGTATGGCCAGTGAATTAAGGAAAACATCTCCTAAAATAAGAGATTATAAATACTTTTTTGCTATCAGCCATACACAGATCTAACTCTTGGAGGCACTTCCCACCTTTTTAATGTTATATTGGTGGTGATGGGCTGATCTGGACCTCCAAGATAGTTCTGATCTACTATATTTTAACCTTTCTTTACCTCTTTCTCCTCCCAAGCTCTTGGTACAGATTTGTATATTGAGGATTAACCTTGTTTAGCCTCCTCACTTGCCCCTACTCTCGTTGCTGCCTTACTGTTATAGTCACCGGTGATCTTAGGGACTAACGTAGGAGATAATTGGTATAGTAGAAGTCAGACAGACCCTGAGACCATTGCCTGGAGGTTGGTTTTGGGGGCAGGAGAGGGTTAACATTTTTTTGGATTTTTATTTTTTGGAAGGCTTTGCTAACACTTGTCACCTGTGAAGCTATCATGTTTATATTTAGGTTTAAACATTTCACATTTTAAGGGAAGACTGAAATGAGGATAGGATTCAGTTAAAGTGAGATTTAAGTGTTGCTACTTACAGCTACTAATTTCTTTCTTCTTAAAAATCATTAATTATGTTTTGAAATCTCAGAAATGTTTTTCAATTACTGACTTATCAAATTTGCATTTTGTTAAGCAATACGAGGATTCTCTCCACCACATAGAATCTGCAGTTTTGAAGAGGCAAAGGGTTTGGATAGGATCAATGAGAGAATGCCACCTCGGAAAGATGCTGTACAGCAAGATGGTTTCAATTCTCTGAACACCGCACATGCCACTGACAACCACGGGACGGGCAACCATACTGCCCAGTGACCCACGACTTCCCAGGGACTCTCACATCTCGGGCCCCAAATGGACAGATCACCCGAGGAGCTGGAGGGGTCGGCCAAGCTGACTGTAAATGTCACAGTCCCTCTGAAGAAACCATTGTGCTTCTGAGACCCCAGCCCCCTTCCTGGATGGAGGCTTGAGGGCCCTGGGACATGTGCTATCTGATAAGATTGGGTCATCGCTGCCAAGGTGGAGAGCAGTGAGCAAGGGGCTTGGGGCAATTTCCAGTGGAGGGCATCCACACCTCCATTTTATGCTTGTGGTTCACACATTTAAGTTTACAAATCAGATTTCTTTTCCCCTTCAGTAGAATTAGATTTTGTTTTTCAATCAGGATTTCAAATGCAATCCTAAGAGCTAATGTGGACTTTTCTTTTTCCATGAAATGTCTTTAAAGGATGAATTAGCATGGTCTTAAAATACATTTCTGAGGTTACTAGCTGTATTTTGAATTGTGAGCAAAATGCCGAGAAACCCAGTTGGCATTTATACAAAATGTTGACCTCAGGTCTATAGTTCTTAAATGTGGCTAATTCTGTAACATAGTCTTGGTATTTTTTAATTATGAATGCATATCCTATTTCTAGGCAGGCTCTCTTACTTGAACACAAATCCAAAAACTAATTTAGAATCTTTTTTGCCCAGATCTTTTAAGATTTATACCCCAGATATTTAAGAAGAAAACCTCTAAATTTCAAAATTATGAAGAATTACAGAATTACTCATTTAAGGTACTTTAAAAGAAGTTTGTACATTGTCAAAGTAAATTTTAATTCAAATCATGTCTGTAAAACTTGATGTATTTTGTGTATGCATGTTTTCATTTTGCAAATATTTAATATATAGACCTATGATGTACAGGTACGACATGTATAGGTTACCTAGATGTTATGAGAAATTTTAGTTTATTGTGAGTACTCAAGTTGCTTAAATAGCCACCAGGGTGATTTGCTGCTGGCTTTCTATCATTTTTATGTTTTAATGCAAAGGAAATTTTAAAATGTTCTGGAAGTGTTTTTGATTAAGCAATGCAGCCTAGAAGCAATGGTTCTGTTCAATCATTCAGATGTTAGTGGAAGCATAAAAGTCAAGACTGCATGTTGAAACTTTTCTTTTGATAGTTACTGAACTGCTTGGTTAAACTAAATGGAACCATGTGCTAATTTTTCACAATTATTGACCTGTATTGATTGCCACTGTAGTTTGGTATTTCCCTTTACTTTGGTGGCCTGCTTCCCTCATGCCCTGGAATACAACTCAGAGCTCCAGGCAGCGGAACCATCTGTTGTTTTGTTTGCCAGAAAGTGCACCCTGTATGGTCTCCTGTCTAAGTTGGAAATATTATGCATGTGCAGGACTATTCGAGTATTTTATAAACAGTAGCACACAATAAATTCCATGCATGGGCCGCTGCTCCTATCTCTGTGTTGGGTTTTATTTGGAAGATGCAGTCTGATTTGGCCTTTTGATGCAAATCAGAGAATCCTGTTACTAGAGCTGGGATATCCTCCGGAGATTATCTCATGGATAGTTCATGGTGATTTGATTAATTAAATTCTTTATAAATTTTGCCTTAAAAAAAAACTTGTTATATACTTGTTTTACATGAGCATTAGTAACTGAGTATTAGAGGACTTTATATGCCTACTATAGGCCTCCTAAATCTAATATTTAAGATCACTGTTTATTATCTTTTAATTGAAAGAAAATATGTTATTATCTAGAATTTTGTTATAGTGGTGTTGCGAATTTACTGGGTATTCTAACAACAAGAAAAAATATTAGTGATAATTGCATTTTCCTATCTTATTCCTTTCTTCTTTGTCATAATCAAAGTAAGTATAGGATTTTGCACATTGAGGGATATTAGGATATTGCTCAAAATTATATAATAATATAATACAATAACTTGAATTACAGTCTCAACAATAATTACAATGAGATACATTATAAAACATTAAGTCAAAATATAGGCACGGCACAGTGGCTCATGCCTGTAATCCAAACACTTTGGGAGGCTGAGACAGAGGATTGCTTGAGCCTAGAAGCTCATGGTTGCAAGCTGTGTGTTGAGCTATGATTGTACCACTGTACTCCAGCATGGGTGACAGAGTGAGACCCCATCCCTTAAAAATAAACAAAATACATACATGCAAATATATTAGGCAAGTGTGCATGCACACACACATACACGTACTTGCCTAATTCCAGGTAACACAGAACTTCTCAAATAGTTTTCTTTTGTCTTTTTCTTTTCTTTTTTTTTTTTTTTTTTTTGAGACGGAGTCTCGCTCTGTCACCCAGGCTGGAATGCAGTGGCCTGATCTCAACTCACTGCAACCTCCACCTCGTGGGTTCAAGTGATTCTTCTGCCTTGGCCTCCCGAGTACCTGGGACTACAGGCGCCCACCACCATGCCCAGCTAATTTTTGTATTTTTAGTAGAGACGGGGTTTCACCATGTTGGCCAGGCTGGTCTCAAACTCCTGACCTCGTGATCCACCCGCCTCAGCCTCCCAAAGTGCTGGGATTACAGGCATGAGCCACCATGCCTGGCCACAAATTGTTAATTATTATAACTCTCTGCTTGCCATAATGTTAACTTACAAAGCAGTCCATGAGTTTGCTCTAAGGTTATGCATTGCATACCTTAAAGATTGTTGTTGATGTTGTTTTATGAAAGCTATTCAGTAAAGAGTTTATCTGGCTAACATAGACCCAATAGAAAAATTAAAAAGTAAATAAAGTAAGAGTTTAACTAGTATATCAGGTGCCAGGAACTTCCTTAGCCCTTAGATGCATAACTAGCATTATATAGTGTTTGTGGGAATCATGGGTCAGCATTAAGTACTATCAGCAAAAAAACTATGGATTGATGGTAAAAGTTAAGAGGAAAATAAGAGAGAGGAACCACACTCAGGAAAAGCAATATACCTGAAGAGTGATAAAGTATCACACAGTGGCTCACAGACCACTTACTACATGTTGAATAGGAACCTCTTTCTAGTCTTTCTTCATAATTCGTTTCACAACATACCATTTATTAAGATTTTTAAAATACAACTAATGATGAATACAAATTGTGAAAAGTTCAGACTTTTTAAATTGTAACTTTAAATGTCTACCAGAGCAAGTCAGTGATGGTAAAATATAAGTATTCAACATCAAAATTTTTCTATATTACCATTCTCCTTTATATTCATTGACAACTTCTGAATTAGAAAAGTCAATCTCTGATGTCTTGTATCTTCTGCAGTTCAGCCATTATTAACAGAACTAACATTTGAGGTTCTCAGCTAAATTTTGAAGCCCGTTAAATTTGAAGTTGGCCTAAACTTTTGCTCAAAGTGAATTACCCCTATTTTATTTAGGGTTTTTGCCTATTGCAACTGATTTTCCTTTATCCACAGCTGTTCTACATAATGTTATGCAGTGTTTGGTTGAATCCTTAACACTTTTCTTGCACTTTGCCTGCGTGTAGTTTGTACTTTCTGCAGTTTGGGGTTCCTGTGTGGATTTGATTTGCCACATTCCGGGACCTCATTGCAAGTGATTCTGTTCCACAGTTTGATGATGTTCACAGAAGCAGGTAAGTGAGAGCTGGGGCCAGATATAAGCAGAAAGTCAGAACTTTTTTATTTAAAAATTTAAAAAAAAATTTTTTGGAGGGGGTAAGAAAGTTGTATCTTGCAGTCTTTTAGGACCACTGCCCTAACAACATCAGATAGGATATCTGTAAGTAGAAAGAAGCTAGGAATGTGGAATTGAATTTCCTGCATCAGCTGCGATTACAAGGAGGGTAAGAGAATGGTTGAGCTGATTATTTTCTATTTTCTTTTCCTGGAAATAGTGTGTATTTTTAGTCATTAACTAATATTTTGGTTTTGTTTAATATCCCAGAAGCATTTATTCCTCTCTTAAACAGGTAAAGTGCTCCTGATGACACTCACTCAGAGAATTTACCTTACCCTTCTTTCAGGGAAAGTGAATTTTACAAGTTAATTCTGCATGTTTCCTCTACAACTGATTTCATTCTGTATCATTAAATGGCTATTTATTTTCTCCCTTCTACTTAGTCCAAGATTGGACATTGTTGAGTTTTGTTTGAACAGTGTTTGTTATGCTAAAAAAGGACACTGGGCCTGGGGGAACTCATCCTGTGTCTAGATCAACAAATAGAACTCTGGAGGATTCCTGATCCTCTGGTTCCTCCCACGTGGTTTGAAAGGTGCTTACCCTTTCCAATCAAATATTGACTTCTGCACTAATCCAAACAGTTTTTTTTCTGAAGCTGTAAACTGAAAACAGAAATATTGCCTTGAGTGAGAGAAATCTAGGAAGCAGTAGGTTTCATTTTTTGTCAGCCTGCCTGGCCTTTACTTGGCTAACACTTGGGAGTGTTGACAGTCCTGAGCCCTCTTGGCAGAGAACAAAGGTTAGAAAGAGAGAAGCCCTCAGGCAGGGGGACAGATCTCTCTTTGCCTCATTAGGGAGAATTCAGCCTTGTCTGTCTGGTTGGCAGGGCACACTTAATCACTGAGACTCAGCATTTCAGCAGTTTGCAAAGGAAAGTGATATGAAGGGACAGCTGCAAGTAAGTCACAGCCTAGATCTGAAGAGATCAAGCACTCACTTCACTTGGAGGAAAGAGAGAAGGAAGGAAGCTGAGGACTTAGCAGGGTAAGTTTTTTCCGTCAACCTGTCTGCTTGCTTAGTTTATAATTGAGTAAAGTATTTATCACCCCAGGCAGTGTTAATCACTGATTAAACAGCTGAATGTGGCCGTAATTACAGTGTCCTTAATGCATTTCTCCTTTTCTTTTCCTACCACCTTATAAGGATCGCCAATGACCAGTTTCACTCTCCCTTCTCCCTACCTTCCCAAAGATGTTTTGCATTTTTTGGTGACTTACAGAAAATTAGATGAGCACTCCTTATCTGCAGATAGTGAAAATATGACTGTAGTTTAGGTGAAGCTTGGGACTCTTGGTGGTAAAGCAGAAGATGGGAAACCTAGGTCTAGGAATAGATTAATATTTTGACTTGTAATTTGGACATGAAGGATAAAAGTTTTTCTAGGCAATCAAGATCGTGTCTCCTCTCCTCTTCAGTTCTTGGTGTTGGTGTTCTCTCTTTCATACTGGGACTAAATTAGAGCCTAAGTCACTGGGGATGGCTAGAAAAAAATGAAAGGGATTCCCTTTCTAAGTGGAGAACATTCTGGACTCTGGAAAGTTCAAAGAGCTTATTGCAGTTCTTTTCAGCTTCTCCCATGTGTCCCCTGTTTTTTCCTTTGTTTCTCTCAGTTTATAACCCATAAACAGGGAGGAGCCTGGGGCTCTTTGCAGGAAAATTAGAACCAGGGAAGCTGTGTCTGGGCCTGGGGTATACAAACTCAAACATGAACCTGATGATATATATAGATGCAGATCAAAGACCTGGCTTCTCACCCACCTTCTTACTTTTCTGCCAGAAAGCTAACTCACTTGTATCACGAACATTGTGCTCTAGACACAGAGGAGACTGTGACATTAGGGATTTTTTACCACCACTCCTCTTCCCCAAACTGTGTGATACTTCTGCTTTCTAACCAGTTCAACCAACTCCCAGATTGCCAAGAGCTAATCTTCCATTAGAGGAAGACCTCTCCTTGGAAATGCAGATAAATAAAGCAGTACCTTTCTGACTTTAAGTGACTTGCTTCCATTGCAGCAAAAAGGCTTATGTTTTAACTTCAGGGAGATATCTATTATAAATTCTGGGACCTAAGACCCTAGAGTTGTCTTAAATCACACTTCTCCTTCCATACCTATTAAAAAAAAAAAAAAAGTCCATTCTTTCAAGGTTTAAGAAAGTGTTATCTTGGCCGGGTGCTGTGGCTCATGCCTGTAATCCCAGCACTTTGGGAAGTTGAGGCAGGCGGATCACGAGATGAGGAGTTCGAGACCAGCCTGACCAATGTGGTGAAACCCCGTCTCTACTAAAAATACAAAAATTAGCCAGGCGTGGTGGTGCGAGCCTGTAATCTCAGCTACTCAGGAGACTGAGGCAGGAGAATCACTGGAACCCGGGAGGTGGAGGTTGCAGTGAGCCAAGATCGCACCACTGCACTCCAGCCTGGGTGACAGAGTGAGACTCCGTCTCAAAAAAAAAAAAAGAAAGAAAAAGAAAGTATTATCTTGCCTGAGGCGGGTGGGTAGAGTAGATAAATGCCTTTTCTAGAATGGCAGTGATTCTGAAAATGCAATGAGAATGTGAGGTGATTAAAAGTAGAGGAGAGAATGAGGTTAGTTGTTGGAAATGGGGTCCTAAAGTGTGAAGGGCAATTCCATCTACTCTTTTACTAAAAGGACATGACCCTTAAACCCTAAGATAATCTAATATCATTAGGTCCAATTTCTTCTTCATTGAAGGTAATATATAGGATATGGTATACAGGTGAGCTTGGCTATTTCTGTTCTGTGGACTCTGAAACCATCCATTCACCCTTGGGATAAGGGGAGATATTAAGAGGGTAGATGGAAACGTAAGGATGAGGAGAAAGAAAGTACAAAGGAAAATACAAATTTATTCCTCCATTAACCTGAGGATGGGTTTTTAAGAGTCATGTTGTAAGATATGGATATGAACTAGATAATTCTGGGAGCTTTTTGTTTGTTTTTGCCACCTGCATACACCTCAGCTGCATGATGATTCTGAGGTTTTTCCTAACAGATCTGATCTAGAAGGATCAAATGTCAGATCATTTTTGTAACAAAACATGATCCCTGGTTTGAACTTTAACAGTTACCTCATTCATATGGCCAGCATTTTTAATCCTCTATCATTTCTCTGTACCTGAAGACAGTTAATCTGGGGATTAATAACTTTTTAGCCTCTCAGTTTCTATGAATACCTTCCTTTCTTTTTTAATTGAAGTGAAAATCATATAACATAAAATTAGTAATTTTAAAGTGAGCAATTAAATGGCATTTAGTATATTCACAGTATTGCGCAACCACCATTTTTGTCTTGTTTCAAAACATTTTTATCACCCCAAAAGAAGACCCCATAACCATTAAGCAGTTACTCCTCATTTTTCCTTCCACCCAACCCTTAGCAACTACCAATCTGCCTTATGTGTCTGGGTTTACCTGTTTACATATTTCGTAGAAACGGCATCATACAACATGTATATAACCTTTTGTGTCTGGCTTTCTTCACTTAGCATAATGTTTTTTGAAGTTCATCTACATTGTAGCATGTATCAGTATTTCATTTCTTTTTATAGCTGAATAATATACATCTTCATATGTATATTTATATCCTAATTTGTTTATCCATTTATCCATTGATGGACCTTTTTGGGTTGTTTCTACCTTTTAGCTGTTGTGAATAGTGCTGCTATGAACATTCACTTATAAATACTGGTTTGAGTATCTGTTTTTAAATATTTTGGGCACATACCTAAGAAAGAAATTTCTGGTTATATAGTAATATTATGTTAACTTTTTGGGGAACTGCCATACTGTTTTCTATAGTGGTGGCACTATTTTACATTCTTACCTGTAGTGTATGAGGGTTCAAATTACTCCATATCCTCATCAACACTTGTTATTTTCTGTTTTTTTGATAATAGCCATACTAGTGGGTATGAAGTGATATCTCACTGTTGCTCTGATTTGCATTTTCCTAATGACTATTGACCTTATTTTCTTGTGTTTATTGTCCATTTGCATATATTCTTTGGGAAAATGTCTATTCACATATTTTGCCCAATTTTTTAGTTGGGTTGTTTGGTGGTTTTTTTGTTTGTTCTTTGTTATTGAGTTGTGGGAATTCTTTATATATTCTGGATACTAACACCTTACCAGATATATGGCGTGCAAATATTTTCTTCCATTCTTTGGGGTGTCATTTGACTCTGCTGTTAGCATCTTTTGATGCACAAAAGTTTTCAGTTTTGCTGTCCAATTTATCTATTTTGCTGGTGGTGGTGTTGCCTGTGCTTTTGGTGTCATATCCTAGAAATTATTGCCAAAACCTATGTCATGAACCTTCCCCCATAGACTTTTACAGACTTTTTACTTCTAAAGTTTAGGTCTTTATACTTTAGACGTTCAAACTCAAGTCATTCTGTTTCATTAATTTGCAGAATGTTTCTGCCCATATTTCTGTGTTTATTCTCTCCTCTGTGCTTAGAATTTTTTCCCTATTTCCAAGTATTCAAAGTATTCCCATCTTTCAAGCTACCTGCTTCATGAAGAAAGCCACTGAAGAAATTCTCACCCACTGGAGAGATTTCTTTTTCTGATCTCCCATTAGTGCTTTAGTTGCACTTTTCTGGTTGGATTTATGTAGTACCTTACAGTCTATATCTAATTTCCCTACAAGACTTTTAGATGAGATACATATTTTTCATTTTTGCTTCTATATAGAGTGTTTTGCAGATGATTTCATCTGTTTATCAGTAAATACATATTACCTGAATGGACATTTTAATTTTTCTCATATGGTCCTTCCTGTTTCCTCAGCTCTTATGGAAGGCATGGGAGAAGATGAGACAGGGAAGGAGGACAGCACAGAGTCACAGCCAGATGGTGACTGAGTGTAGGCTTATTTCTACCTCAAAACTTACCACTGTAGGAAATTTTTCTGACTTGCTTGACTACATAACTCTTAGTGCACGTTTTGTATTACATTTAATTTTTACTTGGCAAATTGCTTATAAATGTGATAATAGATGTTTCAAAATGTTTTCTCTCTCTAACTAGATTAAATTGTCTAAGTCTCCAATTGGATGATCGCTTTGGACAACTAAAACTTCTATTGCTTTTTCCTCTTTTAAATTGAGTTTTAAAATACACTAAAGATATATTAACATTTTCTCCTGATAAAAAAAAGTCAAACATTACAGATAAGTATACAGTCGCGTTCGATCAGCCCAGTTCCTATTTAACTGGCTTCTTACCCTACTCAGAGTTAATCACTGTTACCAGTTTTCTTTTTTTTTTTTTTTTTGAGACAGAGTTTTGCTCTCGTTGCCCAGGCTGGAGTGCAATACCGTGATGTCGGCTCACTGCAACCTCCACTTCCTGGGTTCAAGCAATTCTCCTGCCTCAGCCTCCCAGGTAGCTGGGATTACAGGCACCCACCACCACACCCACCTAAGTTTTTGTATTTTTAGTAGAGACAGGGTTTCACCATGTTGGCCAGGCTGGTCTTGAACTCCTGACCTCAGGTGATCTGCCTGCCTTGGCCTCCCAAAGTACTGGGATTACAGGTGTGAGCCACCATGCCTGGCTGTTACCAGTTTTCTATGGGCCCTGTCAAATTTTTTTTATGCATTTATTTACATATATATACACACACACACACGTATATATACACATATACATATGTATATACATACACATATATATATAAAAAATGGGACTTAATATGTATAAATTATATTCATATAAAATTGTTTCTTCTCGGCTGGGCGCAGTGGCTCAAGCCTGTAATCCTAGCACTTTGGGAGGCCAAGGTGGGTGGATCACCTGAGGTCAGGAGTTTGAGACCAGCCTCACCAACATGGTGAAACCCCATCTCTACTAAAAAGTACAAAAATTAGCCAGGTATGGTGGCGCCTGCCCATAGTCCCAGCTACACTGGAGGCTGGGTGGAGGAGTGAGCTGAGATTGCTCTGCTGCACTCCAGCCTGGGCGACAGAGCGAGACTCTATCTCAAACAACAACAACAAACTCTTTTTTCTCTATTTTTTACAGCTGCCTATGGTGATCAATAACCAGTAAATACTGAATAAATCTTACTGATAACCTGGGTGTGAGAGACTTGAATGAGAAGTGAAAGGTCAAGCATATGAAAACACTTCACATGTGTCCAGCTTGTAAAATTCTATTCCATGTCTATTCTGCATATAGTCTCCACGTATCACTGGACAGGCCATGGCTCCACGGTCCCGGCGACGAAGGCACAGGAAACCTCCCTCATCAGTGGCTCCCATCATTATGACCCCAACCACAATTGTGACCCCTATGCCTCTGACCCCCTCAAAACCGGGCCCTAGCATTGACACACTTGGCTTCTTCTCCTTGGATGATAATGTTCCTGGCCTATCGCAGCTGATCCTTCAAAAGCTGAACATGAAAAGCTATGAAGAATACAAGTGAGTGACCATCTCTATGGAAGAGGGATATATTGTCTCTGGTAGAAGTAAATTTCAGAAGGTGGAGAGGGAGTACAGTTTGGGGAATATGAAGTATTTGCAATAAGCTATTTTCTCATCCTGACTTTTGCTATATTTTACTATATTACTATAAAAGAAGAAATATTCACTTAAGTGAAAAATGATGGCAGTGAGAGACGTAGGAGTACGTGGAAATGTGTAGGAGACAAGATGAGGAGCATGAGAGATTTTGGAGATACTCCTTTGCCCACTGCCATTCCTTCTCCATGCTGTCTCTGCAGGTTGGTGGTAGATGGGGGTACCCCTGTATCAGGCTTTGGATTTCGATGTCCTCAAGAAATGTTCCAGAGGATGGAAGACACATTTCGATTCTGTGCTCACTGTAGAGTACTCCCTAGTGGCCTTTCAGACTCCAAGGTTCTCCGGCACTGTAAGAGGTGACTTGTGGGGGTGCTAATCGGGAGACATTCAGAAATGATCCTGTACTAGCCGGACATGATGACTCATGCCTGTAATCCCAGCACTTTGGGAGGCCAAGGCAGGTAGATCACATGAGGCCAGCCTGGCCAACATGGCAAAACCCTGTCTCTACTAAAAATACAAAAATTAGCCCGGTGTGGGGGCACACACCTGTAGTCTCAGCTACTCGAAAGGCTGAGGTGGGAGAATTGCTTGAACCCAGGAGGCAGAGGTTCCTGTACTATGACCTCATTCCAAGAGGAAAGATCTGAAAGTTTTCAAAATAACCTAAGGCTTAGGTCCTCATTTTTTGTCATCCAGGTTACAGAGATTAGAACAATGTTCTAACCCTGTTTATTTTTGGTGTTACTGGGAAGTGAGACAAGAAACCACAATACAGTCCTCTCTATCTCTCTCTCAAGTACTCAAGGAGTAAGACTACATTTGTTCTGGGGAGGTGGGGGTTGAACCATACCTGTTATGAGAGGACAGCTGCAAACTCGTGGTGTTTTTTCTAATAGTGATATAAAAAGTTCCAGATAGAGAGTAAGGTATCACTCTGTCTGGCAGAATAATTATATTCCCAATCCCTCCTGCCTTGTCTGCCAAATGTAGTCCCCAAAATTGGTGCATCAGCTGTCATTCCTCTCCCTACCTTCCTTATTCACCATCCTAGGTGCAGGAATATCAGTTCCTTTCCTCAGATAACCCCAATCACATTTATAGTATAAGAATTATTTCTCTCTCATTGTCTCAGGTGCAGAAATGTCTATTACTGTGGTCCGGAGTGCCAGAGGTCAGACTGGCCTGCACACAGGAGGGTTTGTCAAGAGCTTCGTCTTGTGGCCGTGGACCGTCTCATGGAATGGCTTCTGGTCACAGGTGGAGTGGTGGTGTTGAGGAACTCTGCTGTAATGGTCATAGTTGATTGTATTTAAAGGAAGATACAAAATCATATTGTTACGAAAAAATGAGGAAGTGGGGCAAAGGTTGGGGCACCCCTGCTCACAGGTTGGCAGAGTGAACATGGAGGGAATATTGATCATTAGTGAGGGGCAAATTTTGAAGCCAGGAAAGCATTAGGTTACTTCTTATTTCTTCTTTCCTACAGGTGATTTTGTCCTACCCTCAGGACCTTGGCCATGGCCCCCTGAAGCTGTACAGGACTGGGACTCCTGGTTTTCTATGAAGGGGTTACACCTAGATGCTACACTGGATGCTGTGCTAGTCAGTCATGCCGTGACCACTTTATGGGCCAGTGTAGGACGGCCAAGGCCAGACCCAGATGTCCTGCAGGGATCTTTGAAGCGGCTGCTGACAGATGTCCTGTCACGGCCCTTGACTCTGGGCCTAGGACTTAGGGCCTTGGAGATAGATGTTAGGAGGATTGGGGGAAGCACAGTGCATGTGGTTGGTGCTTCCCATGTGGAGACATTTCTTACTCGCCCTGGGGACTATGATGAACTTGGCCACATGTTTCCTGGGCACCTTGGACTCCGTGTGGTCATGGTGGGTGTAGATGTGGCTAATGGCTTTTCACAGAGCACCTCAACTTCACCCCTGGAACCTGGCACAATTCAGCTTAGTGCCCACAAGAGCCTCTATCATGACTTCTGGGAGGAGCAAGTAGAGACTGGGCAGACAGACCATCCAGATTTGGTGGCAGCATTCCATCCAGGTAAGACTCATTGGTTCAGGGGAATAGAGGGTGGCTTCCCTGAGAATTTTCCATCCTGAATCTTGTATCTTCTGTCTTTGGAATCCCATTCGTTTGGTCTCATTAAACACAATATGATGACAGCTTTTCTTTTTTTTTGAGACGGAGTCTGGCTCTGTCACCCAGGCTGGAGTGCAGTGGCGCGATCTCGGCTCACTGCAAGCTCCGCCTCCCGGGTTCACGCCATTCTCCTGCCTCAGCCTCCCGAGTAGCTGGGACTACAGGCGCCCGCCACCTCGCCCGGCTAGTTTTTTTTTGGTATTTTTTTAGTAGAGACGGGGTTTCACCGTGTTAGCCAGGATGGTCTCGATCTCCTGACCTCGTGATCCGCCCGTCTCGGCCTCCCAAAGTGCTGGGATTACAGGCTTGAGCCACCGCGCCCGGCCGACAACTTTTCTTGATGATTTGCAATATGTACTACACTTGGGTTCAGAATTTTTCATCGAAGAACTTGGAGTGGACGATGATGATGATGATGATAATGATGATAATGATTGGGGATAAGCAAGGTGAGGAGTGGGGTGCTCACAGTCAAATATCTTGCTCTTAGGGTCTGCTTTAGTCTTTCCCTATTCCCATTTTCATTTTTGTTCCACAGGTTTCCATTCCTCCCCAGACTTGATGGAGGCTTGGCTGCCCACCCTGCTGCTACTTCGTGACTATAAGATTCCTACATTGATTACTGTTTACAGGTTTTAACCTCTTCCTATTTGTGATACTTCCCTGACTTTACATCTCTCTTTATATAGATGAGCTCATTTTGCCCCCTCTTGCTCATCTACCTTCTGGTGAGGATGTTCTTTTCCACATATGACTTTTTCATCCCCTTGGAACAGTCCTTTGCTAGTTAATTGAGTATCTAATGAGACATTTGGGAGGGAAGGATAGCCCTTGCCTAGTCCAGCGTTAGGCAATTTGGGGGATTGGTGATTACAGAAATGTCAGGCTCTTGGGCAATTTTTTCTTTATCTCTGTCACAATCAGTAATTTTTCTTCTCTCTTCTACAGTCATCAGGAGTTGGTATCCTCTTTGCAGATTCTGGTGGAACTGGATACACACATCACTGCCTATGGGGCTAATCCTTTCATGTCCCTCAAACCTGAACAGGTCTATTCCAACCCCAACAAGCAGCCAGTATACTGCAGTGCATATTATATCATGTTTCTTGGAAGCTCCTGTCAGCTGGATAATAGTCAATTAGAAGAGAAAGTGGATGGTGGGATTTAAATAGATCATGACTGGACATCTGGAAAATGGGGAGGTTGTGATGAAATTACCCTGCTAATGCCAAATTCTTGCAAACTTTGAAAAACACTATATTCTAAACCTCATTCACTGTTTGGGTAAAAATTCTAAGCTGAATGAGAGTTTTTGTATAACGTAATTAGTTTCTTTCTTTTTTTGAGATGGAGTCTTGCTCTGTTGCCTAGGCTAGAGTGCAGTGGCGCGATCTCGGCTCACTGCAGCCTCCACCTCCTGGGTTCAAGCGGTTCTCCTGCCTCAGCCTCCCTAGTAGCTGGGATTACAGGTGCGCACCACCACACCTGGCTAATTTTTGTATTTTCAGTACAGACAGAGTTTCGCCGTGTTGACCAGGCTTGTATCAAACCCTTGATCTCAGGTGATCTGCCTGCCTTGACCTCCCAAAGTTCTGGAATTACAGGCATGAGCCACCATGCCCAGCCAATGTAACTGGTTTCTAAGAGTTTAGCCACAGTACCTTTTAGAGATAGGAAATTAGATTGAGTGGGTGGGAAGAGGCCCTGATGTTAGTCTTTCCAGAGCTTATAGTTCCTAACACTTTCCTTTGTAAGGAAGTTTACCTTTTGACTGGAACCAGATGGCACTGAGGAGAAGAATGAGAACCACCTTATTCTTCTGAAAAAGACTTTCTTCTCATCCAGTAATTTGGGCTAAAAAATGGAAAGATGTTGATGATTTGAAGTGGTAGAAGAATGGACAAGTCAGGGAAGTCACTGGGAACATGGATGAGGTTGTAAGCATTGGTATACTGTCCTGTTTCCTGGCTTTTTTGAGAGAAATGTCTAATTTTCCTGTTTTCTCTTGGGGACTTTTGACCCTAGAGTAGCCCTGGTGTTGTATTTGAGATATCCCAAGCTATATCAGACTTTACCTGAATATACTGGAGTTACTTTTTATCCCCCATTCTATAGCCCAATAAACTCAGTTTGGGGCTTCTCAAGTCACTTGTTTTATTTCCTGTTCACTGGCAAGTATTACTCATCTGCACATAACACCTCAAGACTGGAAGTTTCTCTCTTGCTAACAGAGTAATTAGCATCAGTTCTCTGGGTCTGCCACTCTGTCACACATTTGCCTCATGTCATCCTTTTCTTTTTTACTTTTTTTTTTTTTTTTTTGAGACGGAGTCTTGCTGTGTCACCCAGGCTGGAGTGCAGTGGCGCAATCTCAGCTCACTGCAAGCTCCGCCTCTCGGATTCACGCCATTCTCCCGCCTCAGCCTCCGAGTAGCTGGGACTACAGGCGCCCGCCACCACGCCCGGCTAGTTTTTTGTATTTTTAGTAGAGACAGGGTTTCACCATGTTAGCCAGGATGGTCTCGATCTCCTGACCTTGTGATCGACCCGCCTCGGCCTCCCAAAGTGCTGGGATTACAGGCTTGAGCCACTGCGCCCAGCCTTTTTTTCCTTTTTTTTTTCTGGAGACAGTCTTGCTCTGTCACCAAGGCTGGAGTGCAGTGGCATTATCATAGCTCGTTGCAGCCTCAGACTCCTGGGTTCAAGTGATCCTTCCATTTCATTCTCTCAAGTAGTTGGGACTTACAGGTGCATACCACCATGCCCAGCTAACTTTTTGTTTTTTCTAAAGACAGGGCCTCCTTGTGTTGCCCAGGCTGGTCTTAAACTCCTGGGCTCAAGCAGTCCTCCCACCCAGAGTGTTAGGATTACAGGCATGAGACACCGTGCCCAGCCAGTATCATCCTCTTCTTATCATACTTTCAGGATTAGGACATTTCCTAGGTATTCATTCCTACAATCTTGCCATGACTGTCTCTCGCACACATACAGCCCATCACCCCAACACACACATACATACTCTGTTGCCCACTCTAATAGGGATAATTTTAGAATTTCGTATGTTCATTCAAAACAGTACCTGTCATGCTACAGGTAATGTGTTTTGGCTTTGGGGAGATTGAAAGGTGAATGAGACATGGTGTTTATTCTTAGGAAGGGAAATAATATTTATGTATATGGAGATACCTTTATTGCAAGGTAAAAAATGGAGTAAGAAACATGAGAGAGGCTTCTGGTGCTAAGGAAATAGAGTGAAAAGAGATCATTTTGTTAAATGATACTGAAAATATTCTGAGTGGGAATTTTATGAAACAGCACAGGGCACTCAAGGTGGAAGGAGCAACAGGACGGGAAGTTTGGAGGCAGAAAAGCCTATGGGATATTTGAAGGTACCTTTGGGGATTAGTATAAATTAAATCTGGAAGGTAGACTGAGATAAGATTATAGGAGTATTGTGGATTTTTGTAGATTTGAGTATGAATCCTGGGGCAGCCATCAAATTTTGTATCGCTGGGGAAGCTAAACTTCTCTAAGCCTTAGTTTCTTCATCTGTAAAATGGAAATAATACCAAGTACCCCAAATTAATATTGAAGTTAAATGAAAATGTTTGCAAAGTTGGAGAACTCACACATCCCAATTTCTTTCTTTCTTTTTTTTTTTTTTTTTTTTTGAGACAGAGTCTTGCTGTTGCCCAGACTGGAATGCAGTGGTCCTATCCTGATTCACTGCGACCTTTGCCCCCCCCACCCACCCGGCTCAAGTGATCCTCCCACCTCAGCCTCCCTAGTAGCTGGGACCACAAGTGCAAGCCACCACGCCCAGCCAATTTTTGTATTTTTTGTAGAGACAGGATTTTGTCATGTTGCCCAGGCTGTTTTTGAACTCCTGAGCTCAAGAGATCCACCCTCCTCAGCCTCCCAAAGTGCTGGGATTACAGACATGAGCCACTGTGCCCAGCCCCCAGTTCCAAAACCTATAATCATTATATACTTACCAGTTCAATATCCCTAATCTGAAAACCCAAAATGCTCCCTGAGCATTTCCTTTGAGTGCTATGTCGGCACTCCAAAAGTTTCAGGTTTTGGAACATTTTGATCTCGGTACTCAAAAAGCTTTAGATTTTGGAGTATTTTGAATTTCGGATTTTTGGATTAGGGATGCTTAACCTGTACAAAATAGTAGTAGTCAAGACAATGTGATACTGGCATAGAATAGACATATAGGTCAGTGCAATAGAATTGAGAATTGTCTTAGTCTGCTTGGGCTGCTGTAACAAAATACTGTAAACTGTGTGGCTTGTAAACATCAAATTTATTTTCCACATTTCTGGAAGCTGGCAAGTCCAAGATCAAGGCACTAGCAGATTTTCTGTCTGGGAAGGGCATGTTCTTACTGTGGAAGGGGTGACTGAGCTAACTCTTTCCTCTTTTACAAGGACCCTAATCCCACTCATGAGGGCTCTGCTCTCATGACCTAATCATTTCCCAAAGATCCCACCTCCTAAAGCCAGAGGTTAGGATTTCAACATGTAAATTTGTATGTGTGTGTATGTGTGTGTGTGTGTGTGTGGTGTATGTATGTGTATGTGTTGAGGTGGAGGATAGTGGTTCATGCCTGTAGTCCCAGCACTTTGGGAGGTGGAGGCAAGCAGATTGTTTGAGCTCAGGAGCTTGAGACCAGTGTGGGCAACATCCTGAAACCCTGTCTCTAAAAAAAATACAAAAAAAAATTAGCTGGGCATGGTAACCACATACCTGTAGTCCTAGCTACTTGAGGGGCTGAGGTGTGAGGATCGCTTAAGCCCAGGAGGTTGAGGCTGCAGTGAGCCAAGATTGCGCCACTGCACTCCAGCCTGGGTGAAAAGTGAGAACCTGTCTCAAAAAGAAAAGAAAAGAAAAAAAACCTTAACATTTATGGTCAATTGCTTTTTGACAAGGGTACATAAGCAATTAATTGGGAAAAGAACAGACTTTTCAACAAACAGTGCTCGGACAACTGGATATCCATGTGCAGAAGAATAAAATTACACCCTCACCTCACACAATATACAAAGATTAACTCAAAATGGTTCAAATACCTAAAACAAACTCTTCAAAGAAAATAAAGGGTAAAATCTTCATGAACTTACATTGGGCAATGTTTTCTTAGATGTGACACCAAAAGCACAAGCAACCAAAATAAAAATAAATAAATTAGACTATCAAAATTTAAAATTTTGGGCCAGATGTGGTGGCTCACACCTGAAATCCCAACATTTTAGGAGGCAAAGACAGGAGGACTGCTTAAGCCCAGAAGTTCAAGATGAGCCTAAGCAACATAGACCTATCTCTACAAAAAAGAAAAAATTAGCTGGACATGGTGGCACATGCCTGTAGTCACACTACTTGGGAGGCTGAGATGGAAAGATCACTTGAGCCCAGGAGGCTGCAGTGAGCCATGATCACACTCCGGCCTGGGTGACAGAGCGAGATCCTGTCCCCCCCCCCAAAAAAAAAGTGTAAAGAATGAGAGAAAATATTCACAAATTATATGTCTGATAAGGGACCTACAACTTAAAAGGACGGATAACCCAATTAAAAAATGGGCAAAGGATCTGAACATACATTTCCCCAAAAAAGATGTACAAATGGCCAATAAGTACATAAAAAGATGCTCAACATCATCAATCATTAAGGAATACAAATTAAAATTACAATGAGATACCACTTCCTACCCACTACGGTGGCTATGATTAAAAAAAAAAAAAAAGAGGTAGTAACAAGTGTTGATGAGGATCTGAAGAAATTGTAACCTTCATAACAGTGCTGGTGGGAATGTATGATGCAGCCAATCTGGAAAACAACAGTCTGGCAGTTCCTCAAACAGTTAAACATTGAGGGCCAGGTAATGATGACTCACGCCTATAATCCCAGCACTTTGGGAGGCTGAGCTAGGAGTATTGCTTAAAGCCAGGAGTTTGAGACCAGCCTGGGCAATGAGTCAAGACCCTGCCCCTTAAAAATAAATAAATAAATAAATAAATAAATAAATAAAAGTTAAAAATTGACTTACCATTTGACCCAGCAGTTTTGCTCATAGGTTTGTACCCATGAGAAATGAAATCATATGTATATAAATATTCATAGCAGCGTTATTCATGATAGCCAAAAGATGAAAACAACCAAAATATCCATCAGCTTATGAATGGATAAGGAAAATGTGGTAAATCCTTACAAGGAAATAGTATTTGACCATAAAAGTAATGAAATACTGATTCATGCTACAATATGAAAGCCAGTTACAAAAGACTACATTCTGTACAAGTGCATTTATGTGAAATGTTCAGAATAGACAAGTCTATGGAGACAAAGTAGATTAGTGGCTACATGTGGAGGGGGAGTATAGGGGTATTGGGGGTGATGGGTAAAGGGTATGGGATATAACCATTCTAAAATTGATTGTGGTGATAGATGCACAACTCTGAATGTACTAAGAATCATTGAATTGTACACATATGGGTGAATTATATTTCAGTAAAGCTGTTACCAATTTTTTTTAATCTTAGAGAATGTAAAAAATAAGGATATTGAAATCCTTAACACAGTACCTAGCAAATAGTATGTCCTTAGTAGCTATTATTTGATAAATACCATTTTGAATTTTGCTCAGTAACATAGATTGAACTAGCAGTAGTGTGTAAGATGGTTTGGTAATGGAAAATCCAGTTAGGACACTACTGTCATGGTTCAGACAAGAGATAATGTAGGTGTCAGCTAAGATTATATCAGTAGGTATAGAGAGCAAGAGGTAATTTTTAACTACAAGTAAAGTAAATAAGTAGTGACATTTTGCAGGTAGAACATGAAAGTAAAATCTATAGGATTTGTTTGCTGATTGTGATGGATGAAGGGTGATGTATCTGTCAGCCAGAATATAATTAGAAACTACACAGTAACAGGTGGCACAAAAACATCCAATTTAGTAGAATGGTGGTGATAGTACATAAAAGTCCAAATGCCTAGCTTATTGTCAAATGCTGATTCTAAGATGGCTTCTGCCCTTAATAGGAGACTGACAAAAGCAAGGACAATATAATGGAGTTATATTTTCTAAAGTCAGCATATGAAATGAAAAAAATATTTTCAAAACTACCTTTGAAAATCCTTTAGGGTAACACATGGGTTCTCTCAGTAGATCTATCAGAGCCAGTTTTTTCCAGTGTTGGAAATAAATCTATATTTGGCTGATCACCAGATGAAGTAGTTGGCTTGGGTTTTGGAGACCCTATTGTAGTCAATCAGACAATTATTTATCAAACACTCACTACTAGGCTCTAAAGATATCCCTCTTCTCAAGGAGCTTACATTCTAGTTGGGGACAAAAACAATAAACACAGAATTTCAGATGCTTTTAAGTGGTATAAGGAAAATTAAATAATGAGCATAGCTGGTAGTGGTGGTTGTGCTGGTGGCAGCTACTAATGTTCAGGAAGTACCTCTCTGAGGAGATGACATTTTTTGTTGGTTTGACACAGGGTCGGGCTTTGTCACCCAGGCTGGAGTATAGTACCGAGATCTTGGCTTACTATAGCCTCTGCCTCCTGGGTTCAAGTGATTCTCCCCTGTGAGCCTCCTACATAGATGGGATTACAAGTGCATACTACTATGCCTAATTTTTATACTTTTTGTAGAGATGGGGTCTCACCATGTTGCCCAGGCTGGTCTCCAACTCCTGGGTTTAAGTGATCTGACTGCCTTGGGACTCCCAAAGTGCTAGGATTACAGGCATGAGCCAGTTCGCCCAGCCAGGAGACATTTGAGATGACACCATGGAGAACATTCCCAGTAGAAGCAATAGCAAGTGCAAAGGTCCTGAGAATCTCTGTTGCATTTGGTCACAAGCTTGGTATGTTTGGACCAAAGACCACTGTGTTCAGAAGTTAGTAATTAAGAAAAGTGAAGGCCAGGCATGGTGGCTCACCCCTGTAATCCCAGCACTTTGGGAGGCTGAGGCGGGTGGATCACAAGGTCAGGAGATCGAGACCATCCTGGCTAACACGGTGAAACCCCGTCTCTACTAAAAATACAAAAAATTAGCCGGGCGTGGTGGCAGATGCCTGTAGTCCCAGCTACTCGGGAGGCTGAGGCAGGAGAATGGTGTTAACCTGGGAGGCGGAGCTTGCAGTAAACTGAGATTGTGCCACTGTACTCCTTCCAGCCTAGGCAACAGAGCAAGACTCTGTCTCAAAAAAAAAAAAAAAAAAAAAAAAACTTAGCCCAGCGTGGTGGTGGACGCCTGTAATCCCGGCTACTTGGGAGGCTGAGGTAGGAGAATTGCTTGAACCTGGGAGGCAGAGGTTGCTATGAGGTGAGATCGTGCCATTGTACTCCAGCCTGGGCAACAGAATGAGACTCTGTCTCAAAAAACCAAAAACAAACAAACAAAAAAACAGACTGACACAGTGGGATGTTCACATTAGAAGCATGATGCCTCTTATTTCACATGAACTCTGGGACATACAATGGCCTTCAGAGATGTTGACCCAGGCATGGTGGCTCATGCCTGTAATACACCCAGCACTTTGGGAGACTGAGGCAGGTGGATCGCTTGAGGCCAGGAGTTTGAGACCAGCCTGGCCAACATGGTGAAACCCCATCTGTACTAAAAATACAAAAAATTAGCTGGGCGTGGTGACATGCCTACCAGCTACACAGAAGGCTGAGGCATGAGAATTGCTTGAACCCAGGAGGCAGAGGTTGCGGTAAGCCTAGATCGCACCACAGCACTCCAGCCTGGGTGACAGAGCAAGACACTGTCTCCAAAAAATTAAAAAATTTAAAAAGGTCCAGTTGACTCCAAAAAAGATCAGGAAGAGTTTATTGGAGCAAGAGGGAGATGAGCAACCTTGGAAACAAGTCTAATTAGATGAATAACTGTTAAAAGATGAGCAGTGCTTTCTTTTCTTTTTTTTTTTTTTGAGACGGAGTCTCACTCTGTAGCCCAGGCTAGAGTGCAGTGGCCGGATCTCAGCTCACTGCAAGCTCCGCCTCCCGGGTTCACGCCATTCTCCGGCCTCAGCCTCCCGAGTAGCTGGGACTACAGGCGCCCGCCACCTCGCCCGGCTAGTTTTTTGTATTTCTTAGTAGAGACGGGGTTTCACCGTGTTAGCCAGGATGGTCTCGATCTCCTGACCTCGTGATCCACCCGTCTCGGCCTCCCAAAGTGCTGGGATTACAGGCTTGAGCCACCGCGCCCGGCCAAGCAGTGCTTTCTAAGCAGAGGTTGCAGGAGGGAAGGGTCTCCGATCCTGGAACGCCTTTTATGCCAGGAAGAAAGGATGAATTGAAAGGATGAAATGGCAAATGTCATGGTAGACTATTGGACGATTCCTGCAGCTCAGGAAAGTGGACTGGAAATAACAGGTTTGGCAAATACCCTGTTATTGTGGTAATTAAGGCAGAGGGAGGGTTTGGAATGAGCTCACAAAGGGAACTCTGTAGAATGAACAGAGTAGGCTTCTCAGGCAATGCTTAAATCCTGAAGGTCTCTGGGGTAGGTAGGACAGAAAGTCCTGTGTTATTTTCCAGGTAGACAGACTTGGGCGCCAGGGAATTAATGCTGGTCACCCAGAGAGTTGTGCAGTTTTGTCTACCACTGTTAAATCAGGCAGTGACCTTCCTCAAATACTTTTCACTCCACACACTTATTTGGAAGCCATGTATATTTTGCTTGCTCTTCCCATTTAAAATCGTAGTCCACTCTATTCCACCCCCATGAGGAAGCTTTTGGGTAGAAAAGTGTATAGAGGAATAAGTTGATGTGCATCGGATGTGCAAACTTTAGTGTGCATCAAAACCACCTGGAGGACTTGTTAAAACAGATTGCTGGGCACCATCCCGGGAGTTTGATTCAGTAGGTCTAAGGTGGAGTTCAATAATCTGCATTACTAACACGTTTCCAGTATTATGATGATGCTGTTCCAGGGACCACACCCAGAAACTACCTTTTACCACTCTAAAAGGTAGCTGATTGGTTTTTGCTCTGTAATATAAATTCCTTAACGAGTTTAAAATATTGATCTGAGCCCTTGTAATTGCCTCGAATGTTTAATGCTAATGTGTGTTTAATGCTCAAGCCCACGAGGGGAGCCTACAACCACCTAACAACTCCCTTCGGGAGTGATTTTGATTAGTTCATCTACAGTTCCAACTAAGATTTCCCACAAATATTACTTTCACAGGAGGCTAACAAAAAACGCTGTGTTTGTCCCCAGAAAATACCTGGAGAACGGCATTTCAAAGGCGGAGAGGCTGCACCAGCCTCCCTGTCTCAGCCCTTCTCTACTGCCCACCACTGAAGGGGCCCCGGACACCCCCAGGACTGCTGCAACTTTCTAGGTGACTTGAGGCAGCCTTAAAAGGGATTGGCGCAGGGTCCTTGCGACAGATAAATGTGATTAAAAATCCACTGGGCCACACGAAGGGAGAGTCTTTCTCTCAGGTGGAGCCTAGGGGCGGGACTCAGGGACAGCCCGCTCCCCGCACCGCCCCCTCCGGCTTCGGGGGCGTTCCCGGCTGCAGCAGCGATCCTAACGGGCTCGCGAGACGCCCCGCCTTCCCTGGGCCCGCCCCCGGCTCCATCTTGCGGGCGACCGGGTTGGGCTGTGACGCTGCTGCCGGGGTCAGGTGAGGAGCGGCGCCCCCTCCCCTTCCCACCTTGTCCGCCTCGGTGGTCTTGCCCTCGGCCTGCTCTGGGCGCCGCTGTCCCGGAGCTGGTAGGGCGCGTCTGAAGGGCCGTGTGGGCCTCCCGGGTGGCGGCGACCCGGTGTGCGCCTCTCGGAGCCGGGCTGCCGGCCAGGGTGTGTTGGGGTGGCGTGGGTGAGGCGGCCGGCGCGGCTTACGGGAAGCCCTTCGGTGGGTTTGGAAATCCCAGGGACCAGTGGCGCCCCGCCCTCGGTCAGGTGGAGGGACTGAGGCCGGAGCGTGGCCCAGCCGCCTTGCGGGAGGCTGAGTAGGGAAACGCACGGGCAGTGCTGAAAGCCATCTGGCTGGTGGTGGCTGTACTTTCCGGTGACACAGCGAATTTAGGGAAACTTGGGAAATTTTTACTGTGCTTAGTGAAGCGTAGGACAGAATGCGCCAGGCCAAGATTGTACACTGGTTCTCGTTTACAGTTCTTGGAAGCTCTTCTAGGATAGCAGTCCATATTTAATTCCTGTTCCCCGACCAGCAGCAAATGTGTGTTGAAATTAGCTCGTCCTGTGCAAAAACTGCCCAAGGAAACCAAGGTGCAGAGGTAGATGGCTGATGTCCACCCTAAAGTGACAGACATGACGCTGTTATCTTCCGGCTGCCGTAAATGTCATAATTTTTGCCAGCTGATAGCCAGCTAATCTGCTAAATGTGTCCGAATTAGATGATGTGAGTGTAATGAGTTACCTTCCAGGCAAGGAAAGAGTTTCAAGCCCTAAATAGGTAGAAGAGATAATTTTGGACACTGCAAACTTTCAGTCCTCACTGGTGGGTGACTACCTACCTGTCCGTGCAGAGGACTAGCCATGCCTCCACGTTCTTTCTCCAAATCGCTGACTGATTTAAATGATCCTACCAGACCTAGAGGCCGGTTTTGCAAAATTGTATTCGCTGTTGCGCGTTATCTTCAGTCACCCTTCCTGTTTCGTGTATTTTTTTCCCCCATAAATTTGCAACAGCTGCCTCTTGGTTTCCTGGGCTTCATGCCATCTGTGAGAAACGGTGAGACCCAGCCCTCTTACTGACTGACTCACTGGGTGGAGATGGTTTGGAAAACCAAAAATGATTTTCTAGCCTTTTAAAAGTGGTTGCTAACAGCAGAGAATGTTTTAAAAAAAAAAAAAAAAAAAGAAGGCCGGGTGCGATGGCTCATGACTGTAATCCCAGCACTTTGGGAGTCCGAGGCGGAAGTATCACGAGGTCAGGAGGAGTTCGAGACCAGCTTGACCAACACGGTGAAACCCTGTCTCTACTTAAAAATACAAAAATTAGCTGGGCGTGGTGGTGCGCGCCTGTAATCCCAGCCACTCTGGAGGCTGAGGCAGGAGAGTCACTTGAACCCCGGAAGCGGAGGTTGCAATGAGCTGAGATCGCCACTGCACTGCAGCCTGATCGGCAGAGAGACTGTCCCCCCCCCAAAAAAAAAAAAAAAAAAAAAAACAAGGCCGGGCGCAGTGGCTCACGCCTGTAATTCCAGCACTTTGGGAGGCCGAGGCGGGTGGATCACGAGGTCAGGATATCAAGACCATCCCAGTTAACACGGGGAAATCCCGTCTCTACTAAAAATACAAAATATTTGCCGGGCGTGGTGGCAGGCGCCTGTAGTCCCAGCTACTCGGGAGGCTGAGGGAAGAGAATGGCATGAACCCGGGAGGCGGAACTTGCAGTAAGCCGTGATTGTGCCACTGCATACCGACCTGGGCGACAGAGTGAGACTCCCTCTCAAAAAAACAAAAAACAAAAACTCTAGACTATTCATTTGGGCAAAGTTGAGAACTTTTTTGAGTCACTCTGGGCGTTATTTAGCTTTTTACAAAAACGTTTAAAATCTGCCTCTTGAATAAATGATATATGAACAATTCTAAGGGCTAAAGTACATTGAAAAGTCAGTCTTTGCCGGTGCAGTGACTGACGCCTGTAATCTCAGCACTTTGGGAGGCCGAGGCGGGCAGATCAGGAGATCAGGAGATCGAGACCATCCTGGCTAACACGGTGATAGCCCGTCTCTACTAAAAATACAAAAATTAGCCGGGCTTGGTGGCACGCGCCTGTAGTCCCAGCTACTCAGGAGGCTGAGGCACAAGAATCTCTTGAACCCAGGAGGTGGAGGTTGCGGTGAACTGAGATCGCACCACTGCACTCCAGCCTGGCAACAGAGTGAGACTCCATCTCAAAAAAAAAAAAAAAAAAAAAAGAGTGAAAGAGAAAAGTAAATAGTCTTCTCCATTGTGTCCCAGTTCTTCATGCAGGAGGCAGTCACTGTTTTCTACTTCCTTGAGTGTCCTTTCAGGGATATTCTATAGGTCCAAATCAGTACATTTTTTACACATATGGCTGCACACTATGCAGTTTTTCCCTTTGCCTTTTTTTTTTCATTGATATGTGTTACACATGGTTTCATATATGGGTAAAAAAAACAAAAAAGCTGCCTCATTTTTAATAACCACGTAACACCTCCTTATATGGCTATCCATAATCTGTTTCACCTGTCCCTCCTTTTTAAAAATTTCAGCAGTGGCCCGGCACAGTGACTCACGCCTGTAATTCCAGCATTTTGGGAAGCCGAGGTGGGTGGATCACCTGAGGTCAGGAGTTCGAGACCAACCTGGCCAACAGGGTGAAACCGTGTCTCTACTAAAAATACAAAATTTTGCCGGGTGTGGTGGCACGTGCTTGTAATCCCAGCTACTTGGGAAGCCGAGACAGGAGAATCGCTTGAACCTGGGAGGTGGAGGTTGCATTGAATGGAGATCACACCACTGCACTCCAGCCTGGATGATAGAGCAAGACTCCATCTCCAAAAAAAATAAAAGATAAAATTTCAACAGCTTTTGGAGTACAAGTGGTGTTTTGTTACATAGATGAATTATATGGTGGTGAATTCTGAGATTTTAGTCACCCAAGTAATGTACATTGTACCTAATGTGTAGTTTTTATTCCTAGCCCCTTTTCACCCACCCCTTTCTGAGTCTCTAAAGTCCATTATAACACTTCATACCTATGCCTTTGCATACTCATAGCTTAGCTTCCACCTATAATGTGAGAACATACGGCTTTTGGTTTTCCACCCCTGTGTTACTTCACCTAGAAAAATTGCCTCCAGCTTAATACAAGCTGCTGCAAAAGACATTATTTTGTTCCTTTTAATGGCTGAGTAGTATTCCATGGTTTATGTATACCACATTTTCTTTATCCACTCAGTTGATGGGCACTTAGGTTGATTCCACATCTTTGCAGTTGTGAATTGTGCCGCTATAAATATACATGTGCAAAAGTCTTTTTCATATAATGACTTCCTTTCCTTTGGGTAGATACCCAGCAATGGAATTTCTGGGTGGAAAGGTAGATCTATTTTTAGCTCTTTAAGGAGTCTCCATACTGTTTTCTGTAGAGGCTGTATAGCAGTGTAATAAGTGGTCCCTTTTCCCCACATCCACACCAACATCTATTGTGTTTTGACTTTTTTTTTTTTTTTTTTTTTGAGACTGAGTCTTGCTCTTATTGCCCAGGCTGGAGTGCAGTGGCGCCATCTCGGCTCACCCCAACCTTTGCCTCCCGGATTCAAGCAATTCTTCTAACTCATCCTCCTGAGTAGCTGGGATTACAGGCATGTGCCACCATGCCCAGCTACTTTTGTATTTTTAGTAGAGACAGGTTTCTCCATGCCATTCTGGCTAGTCTTAAACTCCTGACCTCTTCAGGTGATCTGCCCGCCTCGGCCTCACAAAGTGCTGGGATTACACATGTGGACTACCGCGCCAGGCCCTTTTTTTGGCTTTTTAATAATGACCATTCCTGTAGAAGCAAGGTGGTATCTCATTGTGGTTAATTTGCATTTCCCTGATGATTAATGATGTTGAACATTTATTTCATGTTTGTTGGCCATTTGTATATCTTCTTTTGAGAAATGTCTATTCATGTCCTTTGCTCAGTTTTTAATGCAATTGTTTTTTTTCTTTTGATTTCAGTTCCTTGTAGATTCTGGATACTAGTCCTTTGTTGGATGCATAATTTACAAATATTTTCTCCCATTCTGTTGGTGGTCTGTTTACTCTGTTTATTTCTTTTGCTGTGCAGAAGCTTTTTAGTTTAATTAGGTCCCATCTATTTATTTTTGTTTTTGCTGCATTTGCTTTTGGGGTCTTAGTCATGAATTCTTTGCCTAGGCCAGTGTTTAGAAGACTGTTTCCAATGTTCTAGAATTTTTATAGTTTCAGGTCTTATATTTAAATCTTTTATCAACTTGAGTTGATTTTTGTATAGGGTGATAGATAGGGATCCAGTTTCATCTTCATGTGGCTTGCCAGTTTTCCCAGCATCATTTATTAAATAGGGTGTCCATTCCCCAACTTTTGTTTTTGTGTGCTTTGTCAAAGAGCAGTTGGCTGTATGTATTTGGCTTTATTTCTGGGTTCTCTATTTTGTTCCATTGGTCTATGTGCCTACTTTTATACCAGTACCATGCTGTTCTTGTAGCTATAGGCTTGTAGTGTATTTGAAGTCTGGTAATGTGAGGTCTCCAAATTTGTCTTTTTGCTTGGGATTGCTTTGGCTATTCAGGCTCGTTTTGGTTCCATATAAATGCTAGGATTGTTTTTTCTACTTCTGTGAAAAATGATCTTGGTATTTTGATGGGAATTGCATTGAATCTGTAGATTGCTTTGGGCAGTATAGTCATTTTCACAATATTGATTCTTCCAATCCGTGAGCACGGGATGAGTTTTCATTTGTTTGTGTCATCTGTGATTTCTTTCAGCAGTATTTTGTAGTTCTCCTTGTAGAGATCTGTCATCTCCTTGGTTAAGCATATTCCTAGGTATTCTATTTATTTTTTATTTTTGCAGCTGTTGTAAAAGGGATTGAGTTCTTGATTTGATTCTCAGCTTGGACGTTTTTGGTATATAGCAGTGTTACTGATTTGTGTACATTGATTTTGTAACCTGAGACTTTACTGATTTCATTTATCAAATCTAAGAGTCTGTTGGAGTCTTTAGGATTTCCTTGGTATATAGTCATAACATCTGCAAACAGTGATAGTTTGATTTCCTCTTTTTCAATTTGGATGCACTTTATTGCTTTCCCTTGCTTTCCCTCTAATAGGAGTGGTGAAAGTGGACGTCCTGTTCCTGTTCTTAGGGGGAATGCTTTCAACTTTTCCCCATTCAGTATGATGTTGGCTTTGTCATTGTATATGGCTTTTATTATTTTGAGTTAGGTCCTTTCTATACCTCGTTTGTTGAGAGTTTTTTTATTGTAAAGGGGTGCTGGATTTTGTTGAATGCTTTTTCTGCATCTATTGAGATGATCATATGGTTTTTGTTTTTAATTCTGTTTATGTGATACATCGCATTTATTGACTTGTATATGTTAAATCATTCCTGCATCCCTGGGATGACACCTGTCCCTTGTTGATGGACGTTCAGGTGGTTTTTAACCTTTTCCTATTAAAAAAATACTGCAGTGAATAGCCTTGTACATATATAATTTTGTCCTTGTGCAAGTATTTCTATAAGGTACATTCCTGGAAATGGAATTGCCTTCTAGTCTTTTATATAATTGTTTTTCAAAATGTACCAAAATTCACTTTCTTAAAATTGCTTTAATTTTTATTATATACAGATAATCTTTGCCTTATTTTCATTTTTGTTGACATAATTCCTTCAGGTTCTCAAAGGTAAGATTTAGGATAGTAGCTAAAGAATTTAGATATAGGTTTTGTCACTGGAACAATTTCTTGAGACTTAGAAATTTAAATTGCTTATGAAGTCTTTGGTACTATAACTGCTTATTGCCTTTCAAATTACTATTAATTTATCTCATAAATTAATTTCAGATTTTTTTCCCTTTATTTTGACCCTGACCCTTTTGTCCTTTGTCTATCTACTTTTCTTTTTCTTTTTCCTTGTTTTGTCTTGTCCTTTCCTTTCCCTTACCTTTCCCCTTCCCCCTTCCCTCCCCTCCCAGAGTTTTGGGATTATAGGTGTGAGCCACTGTGCCCAGCCTATCTGACCATTCTTTAAAGCTTTTGTCTCTCCTTTACTCTTTATACAAACCAGGCTTAGAAAAGAAAAAAGCAAAAAACAATTAGCCTGTCCCTGTTTTTATATCCAGCCCTTTGGGATCCCAAATGACAATTTAGAATTGACTGGGTCAGTTTTTGTATCATTTTATGTTTCTTATTGACTTACAGCCTTGATTCAATCTATGTCCATTTATTCTCAATTCAGCACATTTTTAGCTTCTATCCTGTGTTCCTGTCATAAGAGACACTATATTGTCTCATTTTCCTATACCGTGTACTCAAAAGGCTGAATACTTATTCTCAATCTTTCTATCAGCACCTAGGACAGTGCTTATTACACAGTGGACGTTCATAAACGTTGACTTGAGTTGGGTTTATCTGGCATCTTGGTATAAAAGAAATATGAATCATTTATAGCTATATTGATGAGAAGTGCCAAAACATATATTTACAAATTTAGAAAATTAGGTGTAGATCCAGAAATCCCGAAGTATTCTGGTATCAGAGTGTGAATCACAGACCTGCAGAAGCCATATCACCTGAAAGCTTTAGAAATGCAGAATCTCAGGCCCCATCCTGGAGCTACTGAATTAAAGTCTCTATTTTAACAAGATCCCTAGGGATTCATATATACATTAAAGTTTGAGGCCAGGCGCGGTAGCTCACGCCTATAATCCCAGCACTTTGGGAGACTGACGAAGGCAGATCACTTGCGGTCAGGAGTTTGTGACCAGCCTGGCCAACATAGTGAAACCCTGTCTCCACTAAAAATACAAAAATTAAGCAGGTGTGGTGGTGTGCACCTGTAGTCTCAGCTACTTGGGATGCTGAAGGAGGAGAATCGCTTGAACCCAGGAGGCGAGGCTGCAGTGATCCGAGATTGTGCCACTGCATTCCAGCCTGGGCAATAGAACAAAACTGTCTCAAAAAGAAAACATTGGGAAACACTATTTTAGTCAACCTCGTTGTTCAAAGAAGGAAGAGAGAAGACTTGAGCTAGATAGGAGGGGTGAGTAAGCCCAGGGTTGAGGGCCAAGTCTGTTAATGATAAGAATGGCTTAAGCAAAGGAATGCTGGGAATAGTTCAAGTGTTAGAGATTTTGCATTGACACGGGTTAGGTGTTGGTAAGAAATGAATTAAATAGATAAATAGAGGCTGGATGCGGTGGCTCATGCCTGTAATCCTAGCACTTTGGGAGGCTGAGGCGGGTGGATCTCTTGAACCCAGGGGTTCAAGATCAGCCTGGGCAGCATGGCGAAACCCCGTCTTTACTAAAAATACAAAAAATTAGCCAGGTATGGTGATGTGCACCTGTAGTCTCAGCTCTTTGGGAGACTGAGATAAGAGGATCATCTGAGTCCAGGAAATCAAGGCTGCAGTGAGCTGATATCACGCTACTATACTCCAGCCTGGGCAATAGAGCAAGAAACCATCTCAAAAAAATATATATAATAGGCCGGGCGCGGTGGCTCAAGCCTGTAATCCCAGCACTTTGGGAGGCCGAGACGGGCGGATCACAAGGTCACGAGATCGAGACCATCCTGGCTAACACGGTGAAACCCCGTCTCTACTAAAAAATACAAAAAACTAGCCGGGCGAGGTGGTGGGCGCCTGTAGTCCCAGCTACTCGGGAGGCTGAGACAGGAGAATGGCGTGAACCTGAAAGGCGGAGCTTGCAGTGAGCTGAGATCCGGCCACTGCACTCCAGCCTGGGTGACAGAGTGAGACTCTGTCTCAAAAAAAAAAAAAAAAAAAAAAAAAAAAAAAAAAAAATATATATATATATATATATATATATATATATATATATATATATATATAAATAAAATAATAATAATTGGAGCCAGTACTAAGGAGACCTGAATATCAGGCCAATTAATTTTCATCTGATACTCTAGCAGTAGTCATTGATGATTTTTGAGCTGAAGAGCAGTTTGCTGAAAGAGTAGCATTTTAGGAAAGTTTAGTGACAGTGTCTGAGAAAATTGGGAGGGTGAGAGAGTATAAGCAAGAATATAAACAGAGAAGGAGTTTTAGTAAGATAGGCATCAAGTGATGAAACTTGGTCTAAGTATGTGACCATGAGAACAGAAATTACAAGAGAGGCATTTCAAAGGATGGATAGAAAAATGCTGGGTTTTGGCCAGGCATGGTGGCTTATGCCTGTGATCCCAGCTCTTTGGGAGGCCGAGGTGGGCAGATCACCTGAGGTCAGGAGTTCGAGACCAGCCTGGCCAACATGGTGAAACCCCCTCTCTACTGAAATACAATAAGCCAGCGTGGTGGTGGGCGCCTGTAATCCCAGTTACTCAGGAGGCTGAGGCAGGAGAATCACTTGAACCCAGAAGGTGGAGGTTGCAGTGAGCTGAGATCACACCACTGCACTCCAGCTGGGGCGACTAGAGCGAAACTCTGTCTCAAAAAAAAAAAAAAAGAAGAAGATAAAAATACTGGGTTTCTTACTATTCTGGAGTATTAGGTAATTTAAGTAGGGGTGCTATTGACAGATAAAGGATGTTGAGTGGTGTGGTGGAGAATGATGAGTATTTTATTCTACACATAGGGAAGTCCTCCTAACTGACTTCTGTCTTAATCTGCTCCTTAGTCTGTTTTGGTGATCCTCCACCTCACAGTTACATCCCACCTTTTGCCTTGCAAATAACATTGTTCTACTTTCTTGCCTATCTGTGTCTAGCACCTTTAAAAACCTAGTTTAGGCCGGGCGCGGTGGCTCAAGCCTGTAATCCCAGCACTTTGGGAGGCTGAGACAGGCGGATCACGAGGTCAGGAGATCGAGACCATCCTGGCTAACACAGTGAAACCCCGTCTCTACTAAAAATACAAAAACTTAGCCGGGTGAGGTGGCAGGCGCCTGTAGTCCCAGCTACTCGGGAGGCTGAAGCAGGAGAATGGCGTGAACCCGGGAGGCGGAGCTTGCAGTGAGCTGAGATCCGGCCACTGCACTCCAGCCTGGGTGACAGAGCGAGACTCCGTCTCAAAAAAAAAAAAAAAAAAACCTAGTTTAAACCTTTGATCATTCACTCTCCACTTGTAGCAATGTTTTCTTGTAGATGCCAAAAAAGTGATTACTGACTTTATATAGATATATTTGCCAGGTATATTATATCTGATCACTAATAGTATTTTAGATTTTTTTGTTGTTGTTGAAACAGAGTTTTGCCCTATTGTCCAGGCTAGAGTGCAGTGGCGTGATCTCGGCTCAAGCAATTCTCCTGCCTCAGCCTCCTGAATAGCTGGGATTACAGGCACATGCCACCATGCCTGGCTAATTTTTGTATCTTTAGTAGAGACAGCATTTTACCATGTTGGCCAGGCTGATCTCGAACTCCCGACCTCAGGTGATCCACCTGCCTCAGCCTCCCAAAGTGCTGGGATTACGGGCGTGAGCCACCGCACCCAGCCTTTTCTTTTTTCTTTTTTTTTTTTTTTTTTTTGAGACAGAAGTTTGCTCTGTGGCCCAGGCTGGAGTGCAATGGTGCAATCTTGGCTCACTGCAACCTCCGCCTCCCGGGTTCAAGTGATTCTCCTGCCTCAGCCTTCCAAGTAGCTGGGACTACAGGTGCGTGCCACCACGCCTGGCTAATTTTTTGTATTTTTTGTAGAGACGGGGTTTCATTTTGTTAGCCTGGATGGCCTCAGTCTCCTGACCTTGTGATCCTCCTCAGCCTCCCAAAGTGTTGGGATTACAGGCGTGAGCCACCGTGCCCCGCCCCAATTTTTGTATTTTTAATAGAGACAGGGTTTCACCATGTTGGTCAGGCTGGTCTCTGACCTCAAGTGATCCACCGGCATTGGCCTCCCAGGGTGCTGAGATTACAGACGTGAGCTACTGCGCCTGACCGTATTTTAGATTTGATCAGGCTAAGAGGGTATTCTTTTGAATGTTTGTTTTTTCTCTGTTTATTTGCATTTGCTTTAGGTTAATAGTGTTTTCTTCAAATGCAGAAGATATATGTATATATATAGGGATATTTGTTTTTAACCACACTAGCTCCATTTATTTTACATGAGCCGTCTTTTCAAAAATGGACAGGAGAGTGTAATGAATCCCATGTACTCATCACCCAGCGTGAACAGTTATCAACTCCTGGTTGCTTATTATGTCTAAATTCCTGCACTATATTATATATAATATTCCTGCATATTATTTTGACACAATCCCTGACATGTCATTTTGTCTGTAAATATTTAGTGTATATCTCTAAAAGATCAGAATACTTGATGAAAATCATAATACCATTATCACACCTAAAAAAATAGTAATGTCTTAACATCACTTGATGTGCAGGTTATTGTTTACTTTTCCAAATGGAAATGAGTACCTTTTGAAGAACGTAACTTTCAAACTTTCTGGTACAGACTGCAGTTTTTAAAAGATATTTCCAGTGTTATGTTTGCTGATCATAAGACTATCAACTTTTGATCACCATTATTATCACAGAATAGATAATATATGAATGCCTCCTTAATCTCAGACTAACCACACTCTACCACCCTACTTTCTTTTTCCATCAGAAAGCATTTTAATTTTAAAATTAGTCTAAGTCTAATAAAATTGAGAAGGTAAATATACTGAAAGTGTTATAATGAATGAATAAAAGCCAAACTTTGTGCTAATTATTTTTTAATATTCTTGTGTTATGTATCACAGTTCTCTATGATCATAGCAGTTAACATTTATTGAGGACTTAATTTATTCCAAGCACTGCTAAATGCTTTGCCTATATTCTTTTACTTAATTCTTACAACAACATCCTTAAGTAGGTATGTTCACATCCCATTTTATAGGTGAAGAAATAAGGCCTAAAAAGGCTAAGTAACTTCCTTTGAGAAGCTAAGTAACTTGCCCATATTCACACAGCTAGAAATCCAGGATGTTAGATGGAAAATTCTGTTGGCAGTGCTGGTGAAAATGCAAATTGGTACAACCCCTGTGGAGGGGAATTGGGCAGTATCACATTCACCTTTACCGCTTGTCTCAGCAATGCCATTTCTAGGAATCTTCCCCAAAGATAATATTGGCAAAATATACAGAGAGGTACCTGTACAGGGCTGTTCGTTGCAAGACTAATAGTTAAAAGAGTAGAAATAACTCAGATGTCTGCCATTAAATAAGCCATGATGTAGCCACACACTGAAGTACTATGTAGTTGTGTTTTTTGTTTGTTTTTTTTAAGGTACACGGTGTCACTCTGTTGCCCAGGCTGGAGTGCAGTGGTGCGATCCTAGCTCACTACAGCCTTGAAGTCTTGGGCTCAAGTGATCTTCCTGCCCAGGCTTCTGAATAACTGGCACTACAGGTGCACACCACCATGCCTGGCTAATTATTTTACTTTTTGTAGAGATGAGGTCTCTCTTTGTTGCCCAGGCTGATCTCAAACTCCTGGCCGCAAGAGATTCTACTGCCTCAGCCTTCCAAAGTGCTGGGATTTACAGGCATGAGCCACTGTGCCTGGCCTATGTTATTGTTTTTAAAAAGGATTGAAGACTATGGATGATAGCCATAATAAGAGAAAAAAGCCAGTAAAGAAACAGAGTATGGGCCAAGAGCAGTGGCTCATGCCTGTAATCCTAGCACTTTGGGAGGCCGAGGCAGGTGGATCACCAGGTTAGTAGTTCAAGACCAGCCTGGCCAAGATGGTGAAACCCCATCTCTACTAAAAATACAAAAAGTAGCTGGGCGCGGTGGCAGTCACCTGTAATCCCAGCTACTTGGGAGGCTGAGGCAGGAGAATCGCTTGAACCCAAGGGATGGAGGTTGCAATGAGCTGAGATCATGCCACTGTACTCCAGCCTGGGCGACAGAGTGAGTCTCAAAAAAACAAAAAAACAGTATGTTTTATGTAAGAATGGAATGGGGATACAAATATAGACATATCAGCTTATGTACTTAAAGATAGGTAGATAAACTGTAAAAGTAATCATATGTAGGAGATAGTAAGGGACAGGGTTAGAAGTTAACAGGTTTCTGAACATATCTTGTTTTGTAGATTTGACTTTAGAATCCAGAAAATGTTTTATATAATTATAAAACTAAATCAAAAAATTTTAAAACCTTAAAAGTCAAAAGCAAAATGAAACAAATGGACCTAATATGTGTCAAATTGATAGCATAACTACACAGGAATAATTTTCAAAGTGTCATTAAAACAGTAATTTCGGGCTGGGCTCTGTGGCTTATGCCTGTAATCCCAGCACTTTGAGAGGATGAGGCAGGCAGATCACTTGAGTTCAAGACCAGCCTGGGCAATATGGTGAATCCCCATCTCTACAAAAAAATACAAAAATTCGCCAGTCATGGTGGTACGCACCTGTGGTCCCAGCTACAGCACGGGGTGTTGAGGTGGGAAGATCACTTGAGCCCAGGAGGTCGAGGCTGCAGTGAGCTGTAATTGCACCGCTATACCCCAGCCTGGGTGACAGAGCAACACCTTGTCTCAAAAATAAAAAGTTTAAAAAAAGAAAGCTAGAGTTTAATCCACGTATATGTGACTCCAGAATGTTAACTCCTAACCATTGTACCGTTGTTTCCCATAATGTGGTTATATCACCATATGAGGGGATTTCTGTGGCACCTAGAAAGGACTTTTTATTGTAATAGCTAAGTATTTATTTTAATATTACCTTCTGTTTGTAGTAAGAAAACTACTGAAGTTTTCCATTTAGAAGTTTTCCATTTAAAAGTATGGTGATATTTAAAAGTGTGCTGATAATAAGCATACTTTAAAAATAAACGGAAGTAAAAAATTGGCTTAAAGAAAAATAGATTGGCTGGGTGTGGTTCTGGAGGCTGGGAAGTCCAAGATCGAGGTGCTGGCATCTGGTGAGGACTGCTTTCTGCTTCCAAAGTGAAGCCTTGGCCAGGTGAGGTGGTTCATGCCTGTAATCCCAGCACTTTGGGAGTCCGAGGTGGGCGGATCACCTGAGGTTAGGCATTCAAGACCAGCCTGGCTAACATGGTGAAACCCATCTCTACTAAAAATACAAAAAAATAGCCGAGCATGGTGGCAGACGCCTGTAATCCCAGCTACTCGGGAGGGTGAGGGAGGAGAATCACTTGGACCCCAGAGGCAGAGGTTGCAGTGAGCTGAGATCACGCCACTACACTCCAGCCTGGGCAACAGGGCAAGACTCCATCTCCAAAAAAAAAAGGAGGAAAGAAGAATAGTTCATAAATAATAGTAGTGGTAGAATTGAGATGTGACAAAAATTGTATGTCATGACAAAGTTGGAAACTTTACTAGGCTGTACTGATTCCATTGGTGTGAATGATGAAATAAGCATTTAATAAGCTTTGCTTATATCCCTAATATCCACACTTTAATTTTATGCCAGACTCTTTTGAAAAGAGAAATATTTTGCATAAAACCCTGTGTGTGTGTGTGTGGGGTGTGTGTGTGTATATATCTATATGTTTTCAAAGGCCTTAACCATTATAAGAAATTACAGGCCGGGCACAGTGGCTCACACCTGTAATCCAAGCACTTTGGGAGGCCGAGGCAGGTGGATCACCAGGTCAAGGGATTGAGACCATCCTGGCCAACATGGTGAAACTCCATCTCTACTAAAAATACAAAAATTAGCTGGACATGGTGGTGTGCACCTGTAGTCCCAGCTACTTGGGAGGCTGAGGTAGGAGAATCGCTTGAACCTGGGAGGCAGAGGTTGCAGTGAGCCGAGATCATGCCACTGCACTCCAGCCTGGTGACAGAGCAAGACACTGTCTCAAAAAAAAAAAAAAAAAAAAAAAAAACTTACAGAGGACCTTTTTTATTGTTCTTACAGAATGTCATACCCAGGCTATCCCCCAACAGGCTACCCACCTTTCCCTGGATATCCTGTAAGTATTGCCACTTAATACCTCACATCCTTAAAACAGGTGGTGTTTGGGACTGGCCATGTCAGATCTTACCGATATGCTAGAGCAGGGGTCGTAAATTCAGATGCTCACAGGTACTGAGTAGAGCAAGTGAGCGAAGGCGGTTGTGTGGGGAACTAGAGAGGTCTTGCTTTGTCTATTGAAAGCTGGCAGGTGCTTAGCACCAGCCCTGTGTAGCCATGGTGGGAGGCACACTTATCTTTGCTAGATACTCCAGCCTTTCAAGTAAAGCCAGAAACTTGGGTTCTATATGAAATTGTCCAAAGTTTCAAAATTTAGGAGTTAGTTTTAAAAAATGTTAACTGCTGTATGAGCCAATAAAACACAGATGTAAGCAAAATCCATCCCATTAATCACTGGTTCTTTTTTTTTTTTTTTTTTTTAATACCCTTGAGTCATAGTATCACTGCGTCTTAACCTTTGTGTTAGAATGTTTAAAATAATTAATGGCTTGGCTTGACCCAGAGATAAATTGCAGTGGATTTATAGTTCTTAGACTTGGAGTACGTTTTATAAATGTGCTATTAAGTTCCACCTTGTTGATAGCTATACTACTCTGAGGACTAAGAGCTGAGCCATAAGTAAGAATTGTGCATTTCAGGTTTTTTTTGTTTCGTTTTATTTTTTGTCTTTGAAACAGAGTCTCGCTCTGCGCCCAAGCTGGAGTGCAGTGGTGTGATCTCAGCTCACTGCAACTTATGCCTACTGGGTTCAAGTGATTCTCCTGCCTCAGCCTCCCGAGTAGCTGGGATTACAGGTGCCACCACCATGGCCAGCTGATTTTTGTATTTTTAGTAGAGAAGGGGTTTCACCATGTTGGCCAGGCTGGTCTCAAACTCCTGACCTCAAATGATCTGCCCACCTTGGCCTCCCAAAGTGCTGGGATTATAGGCGTGAGCCATTACGCCCGGCCACATTTCAGTTTTTTGTTTTTCTTTTTTTTGAGACGGAGTCTTGCTCTGTCACCAGGCTGGAGTGCAGTGGTGCGATCTCAACGCACTGCAACCTCTGCCTCCCGGGATTCAAGCGATTCTCCTGCCTCAGCCTCCCGAGTAGCTGGGATTACAGGTACATGCCACCACGCCCAGCTAGTTTTTGTATTTTTAGTAGAGATGGGGTTTCACCATGTTGGCCAGGATGGCCTCGATTTCCTGACCTCATGATCCACCCACCTCGGCCTTCCAAAGTGCTGGGATTACAGGCATGAGCCACTTAGCCCTGCCTACATTTCAGTTTTATACTCATAACTGTGGGGCTGCTATCTAACCCTGGGAGAATAGCAAGAGGGGTCTATACAAGTTTGTGATATGTTTATCCTTATGCAAAGTGATTATATAGCTCTTGTGAATTTATCACAGGAGAGATGAGAATTATGGATATGTTCCCAAGTCCCTATGTATTAAACAGGACTTTAGTAACTATTTCAGTCAGCGTAGGCTAGTTGCTAAAACAGACAACTCCCGAATCTCAGTGACTTAACACAATGAAAAAAAAATGTATTTCTTTCTTCAGTCTCCTGGAAGTCAGTAGTGGATAGGGGGTGGGTGGGACGAGGCTTTGTTTCATGCAGTGTTTTGGGTTTCCAGGCTCCTTCCTTATTCTGATCCTACCATCCTCTAGCACTTTGGAGTCCTCTGCTGGATCCTCTGCTTATGGGTGGCAGATGAAGGAAGAGAGAGAACATGGAGGATTTGCCAGAGGTTTTTAGGGGACAGATTTAGAAAGTGGTATATGTCACTTCTGTCTATGTTCATTCACTGATATTCATTCATGTGGTCCGACCTAACTGCAAGGGGGTCTGGGAAATGTAGTCTGTATAGCTTTGTGGCCTGGGGAGAAATAGTTCAGTGAATATGCAACAATCTCTGCCTCTCTACGTATTACTGCACTGAACTGTGAGGTCCAAAATGTCACATCCTGTGTGTGATGTGATATACAGGTTACCTTTTTCATGTTTAAATATTATGTAACAGATCCAGATGTGTTGCAAAATAGCCTCAAATTCCTCTGTTTAGGGTATAGAGGAGGATTTTTCTTATATTTGTAGATGCTGGGAAAATGAAGGAACTAATGAGGTTTTTTATTTTTTTTTCTTAAAACCTTGAGGTTTGTAAAGAACCCTGTTCTGACTCCCAAATAGAGAAGCAGACCCCTCTTGCCTGACTCAAGTAGAATTAAATTTAACTGAATTCTGACAAACAAGTGTCCTTACAAACTGGTATACTGACAAACTAGTATAAGATTCCAGGATTTCTTTTTTTTTTTTTTTTTTTTTTTTTTTTTTTTTTTTTGAGACGGAGTCTCGCTCTGCTGCCCAGGCTGGAGTGCAGTGGCCGGATCTCAGCTCACTGCAAGCTCCGCCTCCCGGGTTCACGCCATTCTCCTGCCTCAGCCTCCCGAGTAGCTGGGACTACAGGCGCCCGCCACCGCGCCCGGCTAGTTTTTTGTATTTCTTAGTAGAGACGGGGTTTCACCGTGTTAGCCAGGATGGTCTCGATCTCGTGACCTTGTGATCCGCCCGTCTCGGCCTCCCAAAGTGCTGGGATTACAGGCTTGAGCCACCGCGCCCGGCCAAGATTCCAGGATTTCTAATGAGAGTTTTAAAAAGTGAAAGAATGAGCTAGACCTTAATAATAACCTCTGTTTGTTCCTTATTTTTAGATGGGTCATAGTTCTCTATGATCGCATTTGTTTAAAAATTATTCTGATTTTTCAGCCTGCAGGTCAGGAGTCATCTTTTCCCCCTTCTGGTCAGTATCCTTATCCTAGTGGCTTTCCTCCAATGGGCGGAGGTGCCTACCCACAAGTGCCAAGTAGTGGCTACCCAGGAGCTGGAGGCTACCCTGCGCCTGGAGGTTATCCAGCCCCTGGAGGCTATCCTGGTGCCCCACAGCCAGGGGGAGCTCCATCCTATCCCGGAGGTGAGTTATGGGTTGCGGAATTAGTAATGATTGAGATTGCTGTAGCACTTTTTCCTTCTCCCTTTATCCTCTTCATTCCTGCTTGTCTTGTGTGAGGTCAAGTCGCTCTGACCTAGCTGGCAAGATGGAGGGATGAAGATTCTCTGGGGGCATGAAAGCTGGGAGCAGTTTCAAAAATTCCACTGTGAAGGGACTTGGAATAAATTTCATGGCAATAAAGGATCAATATGTAACACTTTGCTTGTTTGTAGTCTTAAGACCTGATTAAGACATTTCAATTAGCAAGACTGTGACCTTTAGGTCAGCTTTATTCAAAGGTAAAAAAGACCCCTAAAAAACAACAAAAAAAAAACCTTAGCATTTTTGTATTTTAAGTTAGTAGGGAAAAGTAATAAAGTAAAATTTTGGCTTGGTGCGGTGGCTCACACCTGTAATCCCAACACTTTGGGAGGCAGAGGTGGTTGGATCACTTGAAACCAGGAGTTTGAGACCAGCTTGGCCAACATGGTGAAACCCGTCTGACTAAAAATATGAAAATTAGCTGGGTGTGGTGGCGCATGCCTGTAATCCCAGGTACCTGGGAGGCTGAGGCAGGAAAATCACTTGAACCTGGTAGGTAGAGTTTGCAGTGAGCCGGTATTGCACCACTGAACTCTAGCCTGGGCAACAGAGTGAGACTCTGTCTCAAAAAAATAAATAAATAAATAAGATAAAAATTTAAAAACTTGTTTTTTACTGGATAATTTGAAGTTTTGAATCTAGATGAAAAGGGACTGTTGTTATAGCATTAATAGCATATTTTTTCCACTTTTAACAATAGACATTTTTCTAAGGTTTTTCCTGCAATCATGAGAACTGTACTATAGTTTATTGACCTGTTCTTTTCTCTAGTTCCTCCAGGCCAAGGATTTGGAGTCCCACCAGGTGGAGCAGGCTTTTCTGGCTACCCACAGCCACCTTCACAATCTTATGGAGGTGGTCCAGCACAGGTCCCACTACCTGGTAGGTACCAGCTGTCCAGACAAAAACAGTATCATGATATTTTGAATTTTAAAATCGCCATTGAGAGAACTTAGTTTTTATTTGAGGTAATCTGCAATAAATGTTTAGATATTTCCATAAATAATTTTAAACATAATGGTTTTATGAAATGTATTACATTGATGGAAAAGTTTAATCAGTAAAATAGAGATAAAGTCACACTTTTTCTATTAAAAAAATCTGTCCCAAAGCCAAAAAGGAAGCCTTCAGGAACTTCTCTGCCCACTCCTGTACCACTAGTGAAACCACCCCCAGAACTATATTATGATAACCATTCCAGATGGAATCAGAATTTAATCTGGTTCAAGTGTGAAAAAGTGTTATTTGTGAGGATCTTTTGTAGAACGTGGAATATTAAAAAGGTTCTTATGACCAAAGTTGGTTTTAGATTCAGTAAATTATATTTTTTAAAAATTATCCTCATGAATATCATAGTGTAAATGTTCTTGTATGTTTCCATATTCATAGTCATCAATGCTGTTTTGAAAAATTAAAACATATAAGACCTGTTGCTGTATTATTATTATTTTTAACATATAGGTGGCTTTCCTGGAGGACAGATGCCTTCTCAGTATCCTGGAGGACAACCTACTTACCCTAGTCAGGTATTTTGTTCCTACCTTTTAAGCTCAGTCTAGGTAGTTAGATAAAGAAGGAACCTTCCCTTTGCTGAGGTTTCCATGGGTCAGAAGAAATGGCCCATTATTGTAATGGAAGACTAAAGTCTTTGCTTCTAATAGGCTCCATACTTTCTTTGGTCCATCTGCATTAATAGTGTCCTGATGACTTTGAGAAGACAAGCATAGGTCCAATCTCATAGGTAATGATTCTCACAACTTTATCCTAGAAATTCACCTGGGCTCTTGGTTTTAGTTCTTTTTCCTTTTCCCTGCCCTTACCAGCAGTTATACCTATGAATTTGGGTGGCTGGGGATTGGTATTTCTGACAGTGATTTATGTAGGGTGGTTTTGTTTCCCATTTTTACCTTTATAACTTTTCACTCTTTTTTCAGATCAATACAGAATCTTTTCCTTCCTATCCTGTTTTCTCTCCTGTTTCTTTGGATTATAGCAGTGAAGTGAGTAAGGTTTTCTAATGTTCACTAATCACTAGGTCCTTTATATGTGTGCCTTTGTTTCTGATTCTCATGTACTTGTCTCTCATTACTTCCTTAAGGGCTCAACTGTATCTATTTTATCTTTATGTTCCTGTAATGGTTGGTAGGGCTTTAGACATGGTAGCCAGTTAGTCCGTTGAATGGATTTTCTCAGTAGCTGCAGAGTTTCCCATATATTAAATATTTGCCCTACTATGTATGGCTGCTGCTTATTTATTTATTTATTTATTTGTTTTTGAGACGGAGTTTCACTCTTGTCACCCAGGCTGGAGTGCAGTGGCACGACCTCAGCTCGCTGCAACCTCCACCTCCCAGGTTCAAGTGATTTTCCTGCCTCAGCCTCTGGAGTAACTGGGATTACAGGTGCACGCCACCACACCTGGCACATTTTTTGTATTTTTAATAGAGACGAGGTTTCACCATGTTGGCCAGGCTGGTCTCGAACTCTTGACCTCAGGTGATCCACCTGCCTCGGCCTCCCACAAGTGCTGGGATTGCAGGCATGGGCCACTGCGCATGGCCTGGCTTCTTATTTTAATCCCAAATTTTATTCTTAAATTGCCTTGTTAATTTTTTTATAGCCTATGCAAGTTACTAGGAACATAATAAGCAGCATACTTTTATGCTTACTTTTATTTTGATTTTCTTATTAATTTCTATATTGGATATTCATGGATATCTAGCTTTTTTTTTTTTTTTTTTTTTTTTGAGACGGAGTCTCGCTCTGTCGCCCAGGCTGGAGTGCAGTGGCCGGATCTCAGCTCACTGCAAGCTCCGCCTCCCGGGTTCACGCCATTCTCCGGCCTCAGCCTCCCGAGTAGCTGGGACTACAGGCGCCCGCCACCTCGCCCGGCTAGTTTTTTGTATTTCTTAATAGAGACGGGGTTTTACCGTGTTAGCCAGGATGGTTTCGATCTCCTCACCTCGTGATCCGCCCGTCTCGGCCTCCCAAAGTGCTGGGATTACAGGCTTGAGCCACCGCGCCCGGCCGGATATCTAGCATTTTCAAGCTTGTTTTAGGCTAGGGTAGGAGAAGGATTCTAGTATTGGAAGAGGAACACCTTAGTGATTTTTTAAGCTCACTTTGAGGTATGTGAGCTCCAGAGAGGTTGAGAAACTTGTCTAGGGCCACAAAACTAGTGAAGGACAAAGCTGAGAAGATTCTAGTCTATATCTTCTGCCTTCTAGACCAGTGGTCTCTCTCTTATACAAAGGTGCTTTGCTGATACAGTCATGTAAGTTGCTTTCAGTCCTTTTTTTCATTGTTGAAGTTGTTTGCCAATCATATTATAAACCTGTAATCACTTTTGTTATGAAAATTTTGATTGTAGTTTAAGCATGCTTGTATTTTTAGGGAAATCATTTTATGACTGAATATGAATGATTTTTAAACATAAAACACTAAAAGTAAAGCACATGTATGTATGCAATTTTTTTTTATTGTTATACTTTAAGTTCTAGGGTACATGTGCACAACGTGCAGGTTTGTTACATATGTATACATGTGCCATGTTGGTGTGCTGCACCCATTAACTCATCATTTACATTAGGTTTGTCTCCTAATGCTATCCCTCCCCCCTCCCCCCACCCCACGACAGTCCCCGGTGTGTGATATTCCCCAATTCTGTGTCCAAGTGTTCTCATTGTTCAATTCCCACCTATGAGTGAGACCATGCAGTGTTTGGTTTTTTTGACCTTGTGATAGTTTGCTCAGAATGATGGTTTCCAACTTCATCCATGCCCCTACAAAAGACATGAACTCATCCTTTTTTATGGCTGCATAGTATTCCATGGTGTATATGTGCCACATTTTCTTTTTTTTTTTTTTTTTTTTTTTTGAGACGGAGTCTCGCTCTGTCACCCAGGCTGGAGTGCAGTGGCACGATCTCAGCTCACTGCAAGCTCTGCCTCCCGGGTTTACGCCATCTCCTGCCTCAGCCTCCCAAGTAGCTGGGACTACAGGCGCCGCCACCTCACCCGGCTAGTTTTTTGTATTTTTGTAGAGACAGGGTTTCACCGTGTTAGCCAGGATGGTCTCGATCTCCTGACCTCGTGATCCGCCCATCTCGGCCTCCCAAAGTGCTGGGATTACAGGCTTGAGCCACCACGCCCGGCCTATATGCCACATTTTCTTAATCCAGTCTATCATTGATGGACATTTGGGTTGGTTCCAAGTGTTTGCTATTGTGAATAGTGCCGCAGTAAACATACATGTGCATGTGTCTTTATAGCAGCATGATTTATAATCCTTTGGGTATATATAGCCGGTAATGGGATTGCTGGGTCAAATGGTGTTTCTAGTTCTAGATCCTTGAGGAATCACCACACTGTCTTCTACAATGGTTAAACTAGTTTACAGTCCCACCAACAGTGTAAAAGTGTTCCTATTTCTCCACATCCTTTCCAGCACCTGTTGTTTCCTGACTTTAATGACTACCATTCTAACTGGTGTGAGATGGTATCTCATTGTGGTTTTGATTTGCATTTCTCTGATGGCCAGTGATGATAAGCATTTTTTCATGTGTCTGTTGGCTCCATAAATGTCTTCTTTTGAGAAATGTCTGTTCATATGCTTCGCCTACTTTTTGATGGGGTTGTTTGATTTTTTTCTTGTAAATTTGTTTAAGTTCTTTGTAGATTCTGGATATTAGCCCTTTGTGAGATGAGTAGATTGCAAAAATTTTCTCCCATTCTATAGGTTGTCTGTTCACTCTTATGGCAGTTTCTTTTGCTGTGCAGAAGCTCTTTAGTTTAATTAGATCCCATTTCTCAATTTTGGTTTTTGTTGCCATTGCTTTTGGTGTTTTAGACATGAAGTCCTTGCCCATGCCTATGTCCTGAATGATACTGCCTAGGTATTCTTCTAGGGTTTTTATGGTTTTAGGTCTGACATTTAAGTCTTTAATCCATCTTGAATTAATTTTTGTCTAAGGTGTAAGGAAGGGATCCAGTTTCAGCTTTCCACATATGGCTAGCCAGTTTTCCCAGCACAATTTATTAAATAGGGAATCCTTTCCCCATTTCTTGTTTTTGTCAGGTTTGTCAAAGATCAGACCGTTGTAGATGTTTGGTATTATTTCTGAGGCCTCTGTTCTGTTCCATTGGTCTATATCTCTGTTTTGGTACCAGTACCATGCTGTTTTGGTTACTGTAGCCTTGGAGTAGCCTTTAAAGTCAGGTAATGTGATGCCTCCAGCTTTGTTCTTTTGGCTTAGGATTATCTTGGCCATGCAGGCTCTTTTTTGGTTCCATATGAACTTTAAAGTAGTTTTTTCCAATTTTGTGAAGAAAGTAATTGGTAGCTTGATGGGGATGGCATTGAATCTATAAATTACCTTGGGCAGTATGGCCATTTTCACGATACTGATTCTTCCTATCCATGAGCGTGGAATGTTCTTCCATTTGTTTGTGTCCTCTTTTATTTCGTTGAGCAGTGGTTTGTAATTCTTCTTGAAGAGGTCCTTCACGTCCCTTGTAAGTTGGATTCCTAGGTATTTTATTCTCTTTAAAGCAATTGTGAATGGGAGTTCACTCATGATTTGGCTCTCTGTTTGTCTGTTATTGGTGGATAGGAATGCTTGTGATTTTTGCACATGGATTTTGTATCCTGAGACTTTTGCTGAAGTTGCTTATCAGCTTAAGGAGATTTTGGGCTGAGACGATGGGGTATTCTAAATATACAATCATGTCATCTGCAAACAGGGACAATTTGACTTCCTCTTTTCCTAATTGAATACCCTTTATTTCTTTCTCCTGCCTGATTGCCCTAGCCAGAACTTCCAACACTGTGTTGAATAGGAGTGGTGAGAGAGGGCATCCCTGTCTTGTGCCAGTTTTCAAAGGGAATGCTTCCAGTTTTTGCCCATTCAGTATGATATTGACTGTGGGTTTGTCATAAATAGCTCTTATTATTTTGAGATACGTCCCATCAATACCTAATTTATTGAGAGTTTTTAGCATGAAGGGCTGTTGAATTTTGTCGAAGGCCTTTTCTGCATCTATTGAGATAATCATGTGGTTTTTGTCTTTGGTTCTGTTTATGTGATGGATTACATTTATTGATTTACGTATGTTTAACCAGTCTTGTGTCCCAGGGATGAAGCCCACTCGATCGTGGTGGATAAGCTTTTGATGTGCTGCTGGATTTGGTTTGCCAGTATTTTATTGAGGATTTTTGCATCGATGTTCATCAGGGATATTGGTCTAAAATTCTCTTTTTTAGTTGTGTGTCTGCCGGGCTTTGGTATCAGGATGATGCTGGCCTCATAAAATGAGTTAGGGAGGATTCCCTCTTTTTCTATTGACTGGAATAGTTTCAGAAGGAATGATAGCAGCTCCTCTTTGTACCTCTGTTAGAATTTGGCTGTGAATCCATCTGGTCCTGGACTTTTTTTGGTTGGTAGACTCTTAATTATTGCCTGAATTTCAGAGCCTGCTATTGGTCTATTCAGGGATTCAGCTTCTTCCTGGTTTAGCCTTGGGAGAGTGTGTGTGTCTAGGAATTTATCCATTTCTTCTAGATTTTCTAGTTTATTTGCATAGAGGTGTTTATAGTATTCTCTGATGGTAGTTTGTATCTCTGTGGGATCGGTGGTGATATCCCCTTTATCGTTTTTTATTGCATCTATTTGATTCTTCTCTCTTTTCTTTGTTAGTCTCGTATGCAACTTATTTTATGTAACAATTACCACCTTAAGCTGGAACTAAATCCAGTAGGTAGAAGTTAACAGAATGTAGAGTGTTAGATTTTGGAAGAACTTTAAGATGGAAGTGAAATAGGCTACCCTGTGAGGGGTGAGCTTCTTGTCACTGAAAGTCCACAGGCAGATTTTGGTTGATGTGAGTATGGATGTGTCTGTGTGTATCAAGGAAGGTGCAAAAAAATTTTTTGTCTTAGATGGGAAGTTGGGCCACTTTATCCCTCCTGATTGATCCAGTTCTCTAATTCTCTGATAGTCTTGTTGTTGATTGTTGTTGTTTCGTTTGTTTGTTCATTTTTGAGACGGGGCCTCTGCTGCTCAGGTCAGGCTAGAGTACAGTGGCATGATCAAAGCTCACTGCAGCCTCGAAATGCTGGGCTCAAGTGATCCTCCTCCTTCAGCCTCCTGAGTAACTGGGACTACAGTTGTGCACCAGCATGCCCACCTAATTTTTTAATTTTTGGTAGAGATGAAGGTTTTGCTGTGTTGCCCAGGCTGGTCTTGAACTCCTGGACTCAAGTGATCCTCCTGCCTCAGCCTCCCAAAATGGCTGGAGTTGCAGGTGTGAGCCACTGTACCCAGCTCTATGATAGTTTTTCAGCAAGAAGGTTGGAATCAAATGGGCATTAAAAAAGAATGGCAAATGTTGGAACTTCTGGTAATGGATTGTGCTGAGAACTCTCCCCTAGAGTTTTAACCTCAAGAACACAGATCCTGATTTCTCTTTTTTTTTTTGAGACAGAGTCTTGCTCTGTTGCCAGGCTGGAGTGCAGCGGCGACATCTTGAGTCACTGCAACCTCCGCCTCCTGGATTCAAGTGATTCTCCTGCCTCAGCCTCCTGAGTAGCTGGGACTACAGGTGTGCACCACCACGCCCAGCTAATTTTTGTATTTTTAGTAGAGACGGGGTTTCACCATGTTGGCCAGAATGGTCTCAATCTCTTGACTTTGTGATCCACCTGCCTCGACCTCCCTAAGTGCTGGGATTACAGGCATGAGCCACTGCACCCAGCCCAGATCCTGATTTCTTTTCTTTGAATTCAGTTGAATGCCTGGAAGATGACAGTATTCTTGAAAATTGACTTCCAACTTAGACTTTCAACAGAGAATACATCAAAAAAATTTTCCCCCACAGATAAGATATGAAGTCAATACATGTGTGTGTGTGTGTATATATATATATATATATATATTTTTTTTTTTTTTTTTACAGAAGAGAATCACAGAAAATGAGAATCATCAGACGATACACAGTGAGCGTTAGTTTATCTAGTCCAGTGTATTAGAAACAATGGCTTCTGTCCTGTTTAGGATTTTAGTGACAGTGGTTACATCAAAGGAAACTTAATTTCTTGAGACATGAAGGCTCATAAAAATTCTTTATACTTGAATATTTGCTACAAGTAGAATAATTTTAGCTTTCTATTAAAACCACTATAGGTATATTTGTTAGTTCTCTGCTTACAGCCCTAGCTTGGAAACTAGTAGAGGATGGATGTTAAGGCTTACTAGTAGAAGAAAATGTTGGAGTAAAAATATATGTGAGTGGGAGGAGCTATTGACCCATAAAAGTGTTATCTTGAAAAGCTGCTGAAAGATGGGGCTTGTTCTCATCTCCTCAGTTGTTTGCCCCTACAAGTGCTGGCATACTGCTGTATTCAATGTGTATAACTTTAAGAACAGTTTCAGTTGTCTAAAAAGCAGTTGAATCACCTTTTATTTTGAAATGGTATTGATTGCATGTTTAAATGATAATATTTTGGAGATACTGAATTAATTGTGTGTGTGCGTGTGTGTGTTTTCTGTGGTAAAAACGCTTATTTTACAACAGTAATCTTTATTTTAGGTCAACATTCAGACATACAAGAAATGTGTTGTTACAATTAAAATTTTTTTAAAAAGTAGTGGAGCATCATCTTCATCCCATTCCTCTTAAGCCCTGACTTGAATACCCAAAGAAACTTCTTGAATTGTTCTGGGCTGGGCACATACCTGTAATTCCAGCACTTTGGGAGGCCAAGGCAGGGGGATCACTTGAGGCCAGGAATTCGATACCAGCCTGGGCAACATAGCAAGACACCCGTCTCTACAAAAGTAAGAAATTAGCTGGGCACATGCATGTAGCGCTAGCTACTCAGGAGCCTGAGACAGGAGGATTGCTTGAGCTCAGGAATTCAAGGTTACTGCGAGCTATGTTTGTGCCACTGCACTCCAACCTGAACAATGCACTCCAACCTGAACAACAGAGTGAGACCCTATCTGTAAAAAATAAAAAATAGGGAAAAACTATTGAGTTATTTCATAGCTTTGTATTTTAAATTGTTTTATCTTTTAATTTTGACATAATTTTAGGCTTGCAAATAGTACAAATAATTCGTATATACCCTGTACTCACATTCTCCAAATGTTAACTTCCTACATAAATACAATAGAACGATCAAAATCAGCAAATAACATTGATATAGTACTGTTACCCAACCTATGGACCTTATTTCATTTTCACCAGTTGTGTCAATGATGTCCTTTTTCTGGTTCAGGATCAAATCCAGAATGCAGTGTTGTATTTATTGTCATGTCTCTTAAGTCTCCTTTAATCTGAAATAGTTCCTCAGTCTTTGTTGTTCATGCCCTTGATGCTTTTGAAGAACACTGTCAGTTATTTTGTAAAATATTTCTTAATTTGGGTTTGTCTGATATTTTCTCATGGTTAAATCCAGGTCATGCCTTTTTGGCAAGAGTACCACAGAAATGATTTTGTGCCCCCAGTGCATCATATCAGGAGGTACTTATTGTTGACTTATTCCATTACTGGTGATAATTAATTTTGATCATTTAAGTTGGTGTCTGCAAGGTTTCTCTGCTGTAATGTTGTAAGCTATGCAAATATCCTGTTTCTTTATACTTTTGCCACCTAATTTTAGCACCCATTGGTGATTCTTGCCTGAAACAGTTACTACCATAGTATTTACCAAATGGCAATTTTTTATTTTCATATAGACTTATTTCATGTGTAATAATCAGGGTCCATATAGGAAATTAAGAGATATTACTAAAATTATATTGCTGGTTTGAAATCTCACTGGGCACTCATGTTCTACTTCACTAAAGCCATTTTATATTCTTCTGTTTTTAAATTAAACATTGTTGCTCATCTCACACTATTCAGGGATCAATCTCCTTTTTTCTTCCTATTCTACCAAAAAGGAAACCATAAGAAGATTGTGACTTTAATTTCACAAGTTTGGCCATCTTGTCTCCTGGAAGTTTGGTGTCTGGCTATCTGTTGGCAGGAGAAAAATCTGTCCTGAAGGGGGATAGGTCTTTCCTGTCTGTTCCAGAATGAGCCCTGGTAATAAAATGCTCATATCCTTGCCCTAAAACCCAAACACTGGCCTTCTTACTTAAGATTGATGTCTGGGGAAGTCTTTAAGTTTCCTCATTAGAAATTTTCTGGAAATGCTGACTCAGATTTTATGTCTTTTATTTTCAGCCTGCTGCAATGACTCAGGGCACTCAAGGAACTATCCGACCAGCTGCCAACTTTGATGCTATGAGAGATGCAGAAATTCTTCGTAAGGCAATGAAGGGTTTTGGTAAGGAAAACAAATTTTTGTCTTTGTTAATAAGTTAAAGTGATCAATTCTAAAGTAAAAATAAACCTTATCTCATAAACCAAGTTTATGTGTCAGCCTGGGTGCACGTACCTGAATTTAATCTGATGTCTGGTTCCTTGTAAGCATTCTCAGAGTTGACCTCAGGCTGGGTGTGGTGGCTCACACCAATAGTCCTAGCACTTTAGGAGGCTGAGGTGGACGGATCACCTGTGTTCAAGACCAGCCTGGCCAACGTTGCGAAACTCCATCTGTACTAAATATAAAAAATAAAATAGATGGGTGTGGTGGTGCATGCCTGTAATACCAGCTTCACGGGAAGCTGAGGTAGGAGAATTGCTTGAACCTGGGAGGTGGAGATTGCAGTCAGCCTAGATCGCACCATTGCACTCCAGTCTGGGTGACAAACTGTGTCTCAAAAAAAAAAAAAAAAAAGATGACCTCAAGCAGCACCTAGCACATACTTTGTCCTTATTTAAACATGTGTGGTTCTTCCAGGGACAGACGAGCAGGCAATTGTGGATGTGGTGGCCAACCGTTCCAATGATCAGAGGCAAAAAATTAAAGCAGCATTTAAGACCTCTTATGGCAAGGTATGTTTTTCTTTCCTGGAGTGAGCACCAGCAGTGGCCGGTAGACTCTGCATTCATGTCAGATTGGATACTATATTTTGATTAGTACCTGGGGTGCAAAAAAGGGACAACTAGACTTCAGAGACCTCAAGAGTACTGTATTCCCTATATATTTCTCTGGTTTTTTTTGAGATGAAGTCTCACTGCAGTGTCCAGGCTGGAGTGCAATGGTGCGATCTCAGCTCACTGCAATCTTTGCTTCCCAAGTTCAAGCAATTCTCCTGCGTCAGCCTCCCAAGTAGCTGGGACTACAGGTGCACGCCACCATGCCTGGCTAATTTTTGTATTTTTAGTAGAGAAAGAGTTTCACCATGTTGGCCTGGCTGCTCTCAAACTCCTGACCTCAAGTGATGTGCCTGCCTAGGCCTCCCAAAGTGCTGGGTTTATAGCACTTTGCGCCCTGCCTATTTCTCTTAAAAGTCTTTTTCATTCTAGAGTAGTCCTTGATCTCATAATTATACCTTACTCCGGTCACACATGTGATAGATATTCAGTAGAAAGTAGATCACGACTACAATCATGATCAAGAGGATAGTTCTCAATCTTCTGCCTGTTACAGTGGGATTCAAGGCTTATTACATAGCCCTTGTTTATTCTTCGTCTTGTGCTTCTCTCCCTTTCTCTAAACATGTCCTATATTAAAATTATATGGGCTGAGCGTGGTGGCTTATGCCTGTAATCCCAGCACTTTGGGAGACCAAGGCAGGAGAATTTCTTGAGACCAGCTGTTCGAGACCAGCCTGGGCAACATAGGGAGACTTCATTTCCAACAACAATGACACCAAATTATATTAGCTGGGTGTGATGGTGTATGTCTGTAGTCCCAGCTGCTTGGGAGGCTGAGGTGGAAAGATTGCGCTTGAGCCCAGGAAGTCAGGCTGTAGTGAGCTGTGATTGTGTTACTGCACTGTAGCCTGCGTCACAGAACAAGACCCTATATCAAAAAAATAATAATATGGAAATGTTTGCCATTCTGTGTACGCACCATGATCTTTTATGCTTCTGTGTTGTGTACATGCCATTCTTCTGGCCTTGAATACCTTTTCTTTTTTTCATGGCCAACTTCTTTAAGATTTGGCTTACATATCAGCTACTCTGTGAAGTTTCTTTCATTAGTCTGGACAGAATTTAGCTTCTTCTTAATACTGTAGTATTAAGTACACAGCACTTTGTAAAACCTCTGTTATAACTAATCTTATGGCCCACTCCCAAAAACTGAGCTCCCATAGGACAAACCATGGTCATAGTCATCTTTGTATTACAGTACCAAGTGTATAATGGCAAGTAGCCACTTAATATTTGTTGAATGGATTATCAGTTTCTAAATCCAACAAGATTCTATGGCTAAAAAATGCCACTATTCCTCAGATATAATGGGAAAACATGGATAGCACACTGCTTTGCGTTATTGATTGATTTATTTTATTTTATTTTATTTTTTACTTTTTTTGAGACAGAGTCTCAAAAGGCTGGAGTGCAGTGGCACGATCTCCGGTCACTGCAGCCTCCACTTCCCAGGCAAAAGCAATTTTCGTGCCTCAGCCTCTCGAGTAGCTGGAATTATAAGTGTCTGCCACCACGCCCAGCTAATTTTTGTACTTTTAGTAGAGACGGGATTTCACCGTGTTGGCAAGTGTGGTCTCAAACTCCTGGCCTCATGTGATCTGCCCGTCTTGGCCTCCCAAAGTGCTGGGATTACAGGCCTGCACCACCACGCCCGACCTGCTTTGTCATTTAGATAGGAATCCTAAAAATGTCCTAATGTTCTCTGCATCTAGTTTATGTTTTTCAGAATGGTGTAGTGGTCCATTGATTAGTCCCACCTTGCTTATTCTATTCTGCCTTTCCCTGTCTGCCCAGCCCAGTGACTGTTTATGCAACATAAACCCTAGATCTCCTTAAGCTTCAACATCAGACTCACTTTTCTCACAAAGATATTTGCCATGTTATGAATGTTTTATCTAGGCTGTACAATGCTATCTCGAGTTTTCTTATATATTGCTTTAGAGTTAAAACTAACAATCTGATTTCCATACCACTAGCCACCTCTTAACTTCCTAATTAGTAAAATACTGTTCTAGCCTGCTATAGAGTCATCTTTGATTCCATGTTTTTCTTTATCAGTCAGAGTGTTCTGTATGCTTTGTCCTAGCAATTGGTTATTTACTAGTTTTTATTGATCTAATCTATAGAGTGGCCCTTTAAAATGTTTCTTTTGTCTACTTTGTTTCTTCTCATTTCCACTGTTATCACTCAAGTCCAAGACTTTATTACCTCTTAACTAAATATTCCAGTAGCCTAAATGTTTTCATCTATAGCTTCTTTGTCACCGTCATCCATTCTGAATATTATTGCTACATCAGTGCCATTATCTTGCATGAAAAGTTTCCATGGCCGGGCGCGGTGGCTCACGCCTGTAATCCCAGCTCTCAGGGAGGCAGAGGCGGGAAGATAGCTTGAGCCCAGGAGTTCGAGACCTGCCTGGGTAATATAGCGAGACCCCGTTCTCCACAAAAAGGAAAAAAAAAAAAAAAAAAAAAGACAGAAAAGTTTCCAGTGGTTCCTCCCAGCAAACAGAATCAAGTCCACATTCTTTAGCTTGGCATTCAATGTAATAATCCAAGATTTAGTTACAACTTTGTTTTAACTCATCTATTATGAAAACCTTCCTCTGGGCTGGGTGCGGTGGCTCAAGCCTGTAATCCCAGCACTTTGGGAGGCCGAGGCGGGTGGATCACGAGGTCAGGAGATCGAGACTATCCTGGCTAACATGGTGAAACCCCATCTCTACTAAAAATACAAAAAACTAGCCGGGCGTGGTGGCGGGCGCCTGTAGTCTCAGCTACTTGGGAGGCTGAGGCGGGAGAATGGCATGAACCCGGGAGGCGGAGCTTGCAGTGAGCCGAGATCATGCCACTGCACTCCAGCCTGGGAGACACAGCGAGACTCCGTCTCAAAAAAAAAAAAAAAAAAAAAAAAAAGAAAACCTTCCTCTGTAACAAAAACAGTTGTCTTATTGTTCCATTGAACAAGCTTTGCTCATTCTTGCCTCTATATGCGTGATTCTCAACCTTAACTGAACATCGTAATTTCCTTTAAAACTTAAAAATACACAGTCTCTGAGTCTTAGTCCTGGACGTCAGTGGTTTGTTTTGTTTTGTTTTGTTTTGTTTTTAAAGCTCCACAAATGGATGTAATGAAGAGTCAAGGCTGGGAACCGCTTCTGTGTTCCTTGGTGGTATTCCTTCTTACCTGAAATACCTTTCTCCTTCCTCTTTGCGTGCTAATTTTTACATTCTTTTCTGAGCTGTCTAGCTGACTTTGAACTTTTTCTGTTTCAACTTTCTCTGTTACTTATTTCTATGCTGCTTACCCAGTGCTAGAGTACAGGTTACCTTATTATTATTTTTTAGATGTGTATCTTTCCAAATAAGAACAAGATTGGCTGGGCACAGTGGCTCATGCATGTAATTCCAGCACTTTGGGAGGCCAAGGCAGGTGGATCAATTGGGGTCAGGCGTTCAAGACCAGCCTGGCCAACGTGGTGAAACCCCATCTCCACTAAAAATACAAAAATTAGCCGGGCGTGGCAGGATGCGCCTGTAGTCCCAGCTACTCAGGGGGCTGAGGCAGGAGAATCGCTTGATCCCAGGAGGCGGAGGTTGCAGTGAGCCGAGATCGCACCACTGCATTGCAGCCTGGGTGACAGAGCAAGACTCTGTCTCAAAAAAAATAACAACAACAACAAAAAAATAAGAACAAGATCATAAAGGTTTCTACTTCCTCATAGAACCAAGAACAGTTTCTTTTTTTTTTTTTTTTTTTTGAGACGGGGGTCTCACTCTGTCCCCCTTGCTGGAGTGCAGTGGCCGGATCTCAGCTCACTGCAAGCTCCGTCTCCCGGGTTCAGGCCATTCTCCTGCCTCAGCCTCCCCAGTAGCTGGGACTACAGGCACCCGCCACGTCGCCCGGCTAGTTTTTTTGTATTTTTTTTTTAGTAGAGACGGGATTTCACTGTGTTAGCCAGGATGGTCTCGATCTCCTGACCTCGTGATCCACCCGTCTCGGCCTCCCAAAGTGCTGGGATTACAGGCTTGAGCCACTGCGCCCGGCCAGAACAGTTTCTTTTACTAAGTAAATATCTGTTTATCATTTTGTTAGTTTGAATAATTCTTTGTTTCATATATCCCTTGTTTTTGTACCTCGTAGAGTGGAATAAGAATTTATTAAATGTTCATTGATAGAATGAATAAAATAGATCTGCTTGTACATACATTACACTCAAGTGACAAAATTTGGAGAACACATATACTTAGCTTGTATTTGTAATTAAATAGGATTTAATCAAAGATCTCAAATCAGAGTTAAGTGGAAATATGGAAGAACTGATTCTGGCCCTCTTCATGCCTCCTACGTATTACGATGCCTGGAGCTTACGGAAAGCAATGCAGGTACTGTATGTCATTTGTTGTGAGTATTTTGTCCTATTTCATATGTAAGACCGTACAAATTATGGCAGTTCTGAATTTACAGTGGTAATTAAAGCAATTCTTTATTTCCCGTCATCCATCTGAATATATAGTTTTTAGTTCTAGAGAACAAAGTAATATTTGATGAAGCAGTTAAGATTTAATTACTTGCAGAAATTTCATTTTTATTTGTATAATCCTCCCTTCATTTCATGTAGGGAGCAGGAACTCAGGAACGTGTATTGATTGAGATTTTGTGCACAAGAACAAATCAGGAAATCCGAGAAATTGTCAGATGTTATCAGTCAGAATTTGGACGAGACCTTGAAAAGGACATTAGGTCAGATACATCAGGACATTTTGAGCGTTTACTTGTGTCCATGTGCCAGGTAAGTACAGTATGAATGCTTGTGCGTTGATAGAGGGAACATACTTTAAAAGTCTTTTGCCAGTGAGCATTCTTTACTCCTTTTAATATTTAGCCACCTTGCAATATTGTCATCTTTCAGAAGGACAACACAGAAACCAGTGTACAGATTTCTTTGTAGTTACTGTTGAGATTTATTCCTGTAAATCTGGCTTTTGTAAGGAATTAGAGATTTAACCTCTAAGGTTGTATGGAATCAGAAACCAATACGAGGCTCTGTGGCTGGGATGGGGATGAAAGTATACACTTGAGCTTATCACTATCCTGCCCCATTATGCCGTACCATCAAGTGAAGACGTGTAGGACTGCCATAGAGGTGCTACAGGAAGTGAGGACTCTGTGAGGAGACCCAGAAATGCAGAAAAATGTTTTAGGGTTCCCAGTAATAACTGTGATTAGCACCTTCCTTATTTTGATTCCCCAGATATGCTGGAGAATTGACAGAAAATACTCCAACGTATTTGGAATGGCATTAGAAACACACTTAGGGCCAGACATGGTGCCTCACGCCTGTAATTCCAGCACTTTTGGAGGCCAAGGCAGGAGGATTGCTTGAGGCCAGGAGTTTGAGGCCAGCTTGGGCACCATGGCAAGAAACCATCTCTACAAAAAACATTTTTAAAAATTAGCCAAGCATGGTGGTATGTGCCTGTAGTGCCAGCTATTCAGGAAGCTGAGTGGGAGGATCACTTGAGCCCAGGAGATTGAGGCTGCAGTGAACTGTGATCACACCACTGCATTCCAGCCTGGGCAATAGAGTGAGATCCTGCCCTCAAAAAAGAAAAAAGAAAAGAAGCACACTTAGAATGAGATGATGAAGGTGTATTTGAAAGAGATTATGTAAATGACTAGCATGCTAATTCAATATCAAGAGTTACTGGCTATTGTGCAAGTGCACAAGATTGGACCATCTGGAGGGATCTAAAGGAGAGGAGGGGCTCTAAAGAGCCAAGGGAGGGGCCAGGTGTGGTGGCTAACGCCTATAATCCCAGCACTTTGGGAGGCTGAGGCGGGTGGATCGTCTGAGGTCAGGAGTTTGAGACCAGCCTGCCCCATATGGTGAAACTCTATCTCTACTAAATACAAAAAGTTAGCCAGGAGTGGCGGCATGCACCTGTAATCCCAGCTACCTGGGAGGCTGAGGCAGGAGAATCGCTTGAACCCAGGAGGTGAAGGTTGCAGTGAGCTGAGATTCTGCCATTGCACTCCAGCCTGGGTAACAAGAGCAAAACTCCATCTAAAAAAATAAAAAGGGAGGTAGGTGTGGAAAGGATAGTGTGTAACAGTGAGTGGACATGGAAATGAGAAAGCAAAGTAAATGGGTTGAAGGAAATTGAATTTACCTACATCAGAGTAACAGAGAAGGGAAGTAGGTTAGGATTTAAAAGAAACAAGAAGGAAAACAGACAATACTAAAAAACGAGTATTAAGATTTTACATGAGGTGCTGAGTCTCTATGCAGAGTTCAAGGCCCAGCCCTACCTTTTCCAGGGCATGAGTAGAGGAGTAACTTCCTAGGAAAGTGTGTGTGAATCCAAAGGCAATAATTGGGGAAATTTTTCGTGACTACTTTTTCCTGTGTTATATTCAGTCGCCCATGTAGAATGTGCCTCTACATATTCCTTGTGCCAGGTGCTCAGAAGACAGTTCTTCAGCTGCAAGGAGCATCTTTCCATCTTGTTCCTAAGATGGTCCCTGAGACTTTAAAAGGCAACCTTTTCTTGTTTGGGTTTGTCTTTCTGTTTTTGAGAGAAACCAACTGCCCATCTAAGCTTAAACACTTCCTTCCTCCTTCCTTTTCTCCTATTCCAGGGAAGAGTTGGTATACAAATAGGCACAGTCTAGCAGAAAGTGAGTTATTTGTAGCTTCTTCTGTAAAGCTCATGTGTCATTTTTATGCATGTATTTATAGTAAATACCTATATATTAAGATTATAATTAGATGGCTGAGTGTGGTGGTGTGAGCTTATATTCCCAGCTACTCTGGAGGCTGAGGTAGGAGGATCACTTGAACCCAGGAGTTTGAGGCTATGATCATGCCTGCAAATAGCCATTGCACTCCAGCCTGGGCAACATAGTGAAATCGTGTCTCTTAAAAAAATATACTCAGATGAAGAAAAGAAAGTTTATGAAGCCTCCATATTACACCCTCCCTCCCTCCTGCCCTAGAGTTAAATTTCTTGAGGGCAGAGACCCTGTCTCTCCTGTGTCCCTACCACCTAACATAGTGCCTGACACAAAGAAAGTGCTTAATATCTCTTAGTCGCGTGAATGAATACAAAGTAGAACTCAGTACAGTGCATATTGGTCTTAAATTCCAGCTAAGAGAACTGTTTCTTCATTTGAGTGGTAGTTTATATTTCCTAGTAGAGATATTTTTGTTTAAACATTTGGGTTTAATTTAGCTCCCAAAAGCCCTCATTTTTAACATAACCTCATTAAACCATGATCTTATATTATAAAATCCAGTTGACAGTATAATAAATTACTAGTTGTATTTCCATGCATAGAAATGAAGGATATGCATGACAGACATTATGGATTAATCTTTAATAAATTATCTCTTTAGGCCAGGCCCATTGGCTTACATCTATAATCCCAGAACTTTAGAAGGCTAAGGCGGGAGGATCACTTAAGCCCAGGAGTTAGAGAACAGCACCTGGGCAACAGTGAGACACCCTGCCTCTACAAAAAATAAAAAACTTAGCCAGGCATGGTCGTTTGTGCCTGTAGTTCCAGCTGCCCGGGAGGCTGAGGTGGAAGGATCACTTAAGCCTAGGAGGTCGATACTGCACTGAGCCGTGATTGTGCCACTGCACTCCAGCCTGAGTGACGAGGAAGACCCTATCTCAAAAAACAAAAACAAAAAAATGAAATAAAATAAATTGTCTCTTTAAATCCAAAAGTGAATTAGATTGGAAAAAAGTGTTTTAGTGGAACTTTTATTTATTTCTTCCAATTTCTGCCTTTCTCTTTTGCAGGGAAATCGTGATGAGAACCAGAGTGTAAACCACCAAATGGCTCAGGAAGATGCTCAGCGTCTCTATCAAGCTGGTGAGGGGAGACTAGGGACCGATGAATCTTGCTTTAACATGATCCTTGCCACAAGAAGCTTTCCTCAGCTGAGAGCTACCATGGAGGCTTATTCCAGAGTATGAGCTTTTCTTCTGAAGATTTGGCTTCTGTTTTAAGATTTAAAAAAATATTTAACCCTTTAATTTTGTTTGCAGATGGCTAATCGAGATTTATTAAGCAGTGTGAGCCGTGAGTTTTCCGGATATGTGGAAAGTGGTTTGAAGACCATCTGTAAGATATTTTTGTGCTTTGCTTTATTTTGTTTTTAAATGAGTGGGAGCTTTGAATAGTTGTTCCCTTTAAATGTTGATAATATAGTCCAAGTGGAATCTGCTTAGGCAGTAGGTGACCTCCTAATCCTTTGGGGTTTGTTTTTTGTTCTTTGTTTTCTTTATTGGACAAGCCCCCAGAAACAATCCTGTATTTTTACATGCAGTTTCCTATGAGTGGTAGTGCTGTGATCAAGCAGGGCTCTTTGGGGATTATTTGGCCTTCATCTGTAGGCCTTTCTTGAGAACTGTGCAAGAATACCTGATAGTTGTAGCACTTCCTTTAAAGAGAAAGGGAAAGCCCTGAGGAACTCACAGTATCACCATGAAGCAGTTTGAGTCCTCAAAACAGGTATTTCAGGTACTCAGCCCAGTGAGACTCATTTCCTTTTTGAAATTAAACAACCAGTTTCTGGTGGTCTAATACACAGATGTCTAACAAAGTGAAAGTTTCATTCTCATGGATATTAGGACTAAGGGGAGTATTAGTAACACATTGGTATTAACAGTGGAATGTCGGGCCAGGGGCAGTGGCTCACACCCAGCTACTCAGAAGGCTGAGGTGGGAAGGTCACCTGAGTCTGGGAGGCTGCAGTGAGCCATGATTGCACCACTGCACTCTAGGCTGGGTGACAGAGAGCCTTCTCAAAAAAAATCAAGGAGGAGAACATCTGAACATCCTTAACTCACCTCATGCTTCTGAGATGATTACAGAGAAAATAATCAAAGGAGGGCTAGAAGTGATAAATGAAGCTGGAGGGGTACACTTCTTGTCAGATCATGATTCCATGTCTCAACCATCTCTAACTTGCAGTGCAGTGTGCCCTGAACCGCCCTGCCTTCTTTGCTGAGAGGCTCTACTATGCTATGAAAGGTGCTGGCACAGATGACTCCACCCTGGTCAGGATTGTGGTCACTCGAAGTGAGGTGAGGCAGGCCTCTCTCTTTTTGTCGAGTCTACTCCATGTTCAATGTTGATTTCTTAGAAGTTCCCCAGTTGGTTGTCAATCCCTCAAAAATGGTAAGAAAGAGCTCTCTTTGTCACCTAAAAGAGGTGGTATAAAGAACAGAAAATTCACTTTCCTCATGCTGTGGGAGAAGCTTGTGTTAGTGAAATAGGCCACTCTGCCCTAATGAAGATAATACTAACAGATTTTACTACTTGAGAAGGTCAATGGAGAATACAAATTGATGGGAAGTTAGACATTTATCTTTTGATTTTCATTTTGCTTATATAAAAATTATATGAAAAGCCTATGTAGATTAATCCTATTGGATATCAACACTATTTAAATTTAGCATCCTTTATTAATAATAAAGTTTTTAAAATATTCATCATTGTCCCCTTAAATATAGCCTCATTTTTTAAAATTTTACTTTATATATTTACTGCACTTATAAAAAATTATTGTTTTCTCAGAAGAAATGACATTTGTGCCTTTTTGTTTGTTTGTTTGTTTTTTGGAGACACGGTCTCTGTCACCCAGACTGGAGTGCAGAGGTGCGATCTCAGGTCACTACAATCTCCACCTCCTGGGTTCAAGCAATTCTCTCACCTCAGCCTCTAGAGTAGCTGGGACTACAGGTGTGCGCCACTGTGCCCAGCTAAGTTTTTGTATTTTTTGGTAGAGATGGGGTTTCACCATATTGGCCAGGCTGGCCTTGAACTCCTGACTTCAAGTGATCCACCCGCCTCGGCTTTCCAAAGTGCTGGGATCACAGGTGTGAGCCACCACACCCAACCTGAACTTTTAATTGAAAGAAAACATGGCGGGGTGTGGTGGCTCACTCCTGTAATCTCAGCAGTTTGGGAGGCCGAGGCAGGAGGATTGCTTAAGCCCAGGAGTTTGAGACCAGCCTGGGCAACATGGTGAAACCTATTTCTACAAAAAATACACACACACACAAATTAGCGGGGCGTGGTAGTCCCAGCTACCCAAGATGTTGAGGTGGAAGGATCACCTGAGCCCGGAAGGTCAAGGCTGCAGCAGTGAGCTGTGATCGCACCACTGCACTCCAGCCTTGGTGACAGAGATCCAGTGTTAAAAAAAGTACCCTAAATTATTATTATTATTATTATTATTATTATTGGGTTTTTTTGGGTTTTGTGTGTGTGTGTGTGTGTGTGGTTTTTTTTGAGACGGAGTCTCGCTCTGTCACCCAGGCTGGAATACAGTGGCACAATCTCGGCTTACTGCAGCCTCTGCCTCCTGGGTTCAAGCGATTCTCCTGCCTCAGCCTCCTGAGTACCTGAGATTACAGGTGTGTGCCACCACGCCCACTAATTTTTTTGTTTTTAGTAGACACAGGGTTTCACCGTGTTGGTCAGGCTGGTCTCGAACTCCTGATGATCCGTCTGCCTTGGCCTCCCAAAGTGCTGGGATTATAGGTGTGAGCCACCGCACCTGGCCAAAAACCCTAAGTTATAGCAAAGAAGGTAGATTATTTTTAAAGAAAACAACCAGAATATGGTATTTTGAAAGAAACTTTGTTCTTTAACTTAAATTTTCTAAGCAGGATGTTTTAAGTTGTGATAAAACATACATAACATAAAAATTTGCCATTTTTAAGTAGCATTAAGTACATTCACATAGTTATGCAACCATCACTACCATTCACCTTCAGAAGTTTTTTCAACTTACAAAACTGAAAATCCATACTCCTTAAACAGTAACTCCCCATTCTTCTTTCTCCCAACTGGTGGCAACAAACCATGTGACTTTCTGTCCCTGTGTTTGACTACTCTAGGTGCGTCATATTGGTGGAATCATACAATATTTGTCTTTTTGTGACTGTCATCTTTTACTTAGCATAGGGTCCTCAAGGTTTATTCATGTTGTAACATGTCAGAATTTCCTTCCTTTTGAGACTGAGTAATAAATAGTCCATTGTACGTGTATCCCACCTTTTTTTTTTTATTCATCTGTGAGACTTGGTTTGTTTCTACCTGAATAATGCTGCTATGAACATGGGTGTACAAATACCTGTTCAAGTCTGCTTTCACTTATTTTGAATATACCCAGAAGTGGAATTTCTAGGTCATATTGTAATTCTTTGGGAGTTTTTTTGTTTTGCTTTGAGGAATTACCATATTATTTTCCATAGCAGTTGCACCCTTTTACTTTTCCATCGACCAGTGTACAAGTGTTCCCATTTCATGACATCTGACTATTTTTTGGTTTTGGTAATAGTCATCCTATCAAATGTCTTTAAATGACTGGTATCTTTGGAATAATAGATGAAACTAGTACTACCCTTATCCAGTATTTTACAGAATTGTGAATCAGACCTTCATTGGGTAGTGCTAGCATTGGTATGAGTGCCAGCCATAAAATGTCAGTCACTTGGTGTTTTCCTCCTTCAGCTTTGATTATTATTAAGATATTATTATTTTAAAAGAATTTTAATAAATATCAGTTATCACAGTTGCTTTTCTAACAGAAATATTATTTCTTATGCAGATTGACCTTGTACAAATAAAACAGATGTTTGCTCAGATGTATCAGAAGACTCTGGGCACAATGATTGCAGGTGACACGAGTGGAGATTACCGAAGACTTCTTCTGGCTATTGTGGGCCAGTAGGAGGGATTTTTTTTTTTTTAATGAAAAAAAATTCTATTCATAGCTTATCCTTCAGAGCAATGACCTGCATGCAGCAATATCAAACATCAGCTAACCAAAAGAGCTTTCTATCAAGGACCGTATCAGGGTAATGTGCTTGGTTTGCACAAGTTGTTATTGCCTTAATTCTAATGTTACTTTGTTCTCTACATATAATCAATGTAAAGCCATATCACAATGATACAGTAATATTGCAATGTTTGTAAACCTTCATTCTTACTACTTTCATTCTCATCAAGATGTCAAATTGAATAAAAATCACAGCAATCTCTGATTCCGTGTAATAACATTGCATAATTTTTTAGAAGGTTGCTGAAAGCTCTGCCTTCCAGAATCCCTCTAGGTCTGCTTGATAGAGTGGATAGTATGTCAAAACTGTGTACTTTAAAAAAAATTTCATCTCTTTACATCTAGAATAATTTGCATCTTATTTTGCATAAATTGGTTCTGTATTCATAAACACTTTCCACATAGAAAATAGATGAGTATTACCTGTAGCACCTTTTAAGAAAGGGTCAAATGTTTATATGCTTAAGATACATAGCCTACTTTTTTTCCAGTTGTTTTCTTTTTTAAATTGAGTTATTACAAATAAAAAATTGCATATATTTAAGGTGTACAATATGGTGTTTTGATATCAGCATTTCTTGCGTAATGATTCTGCAATTAAGGTCAAGCTAACTACATATCTGTCACCTTGACATAGTTACCATTTTTTCGTGTGTAGTGAAAACACTTAAGATCTACTACCATAGCAAATTTTAAGTGTTCAATACATTATTAACTATAGATACCATGCTCTACATTAAACCTCTAGAATTTATTCATCTTATAACTGAAAGTTTATACCCTTTGACCAACATCTCCCCATTTTCCCCACCTCTCACCTGGACAACCACCACTCTGTTTAAGTTCAGCTATTTTAGATTCCACATATAAATGGCATATAATATTTCTCTTTCTGTGTCTGGCTTATTTCACCTAGCATAATGATCTCTAAGTTTATAGTTCACATTGTCACAAATGGCAGAATTTCCTCCTTTTTTTTTTTTTTTTTTTTTTGAGATGGAGTTTCACTCTTGTTCCCCAGGCTGGAGTGCAGTGGTGCAATCTCAGCTCATTGCACCCTCCGCCTCCTGGGCTCAAGCAATTCTCTTGCCTCAGCCTGCTGAGTAGCTGGGATTGCAGGCATCTGCCACCACTCCCGGCTAATTTTTTGTTTAGTAGAGATGGGGTTTCACCAGATTGGCCAGGCTGGTCTTGAACTCGTGACCCTCAGGTGATCCACATGCCTTGGCCTCCCAGAGTGCTTGGATTACAGGCGTGAGCCACTGCACCCGGCCAGAATTTCCTCCTTTAAGGCTGAATAATATTCCATGGTGTATATATACTATAATTTATTTAACCATTCATCCATCAATGGACACGAGTAGTTTCCATATCTTGGTTATTGTGAATAATGCTGCAGTGAACATGGGAGTAAAGATACCTCTTTATGACACTGATTTCATTTCCTTCAGATACATACCCAGAAGTGGTATTGCTGTATCATATTATTTTTAATTTTTTGAGAAACCTCCATACTGTTTTCTATGATGGCTGTACCAATTTACCTTCCCACCAACAGTGTACAATGGTTCCCTTTGCTCCACATTCTTGCCAACACTTGCTATGTCTTACCTTTTTGATAATACCCAACCTAATAGGTGAAAATCCCATGTGTACTTGAGAAGAATGTATATGCTACCATTGTTAGGTATGGAGTGTTCTGTATGTGTCCATTAGATCTAGTTTATTGTGCTATTTAAGTTATCTTTTTCCTTATAGCTGATTTTTCTATCCATTATTGAGAATGGGGTATTGAAGTCCCCAGTTACTGTTGTAAAACTGTTTCTTTAATTCTATCAGTTTTTGCTTCATATATTTAGGTGGTCTCTTATTAGGTGTGTAGATGTTCATAATTGTCATATCTTCTTGCAGTATTGAATTTTTTATTATATAATATACTTTGTCCCCTATAACCTTTCTTTTTTTTTTTTTTTTTTTTTGAGATGGAGTCTTGTTCTGCTGCCCAGGCTGGAGTGCAGTGGCCTAATCTCAGCTCACTGCAGCCTCCACCTCTCAGGTTCAAGCAATTCTCCTGCCTCAACCTCCCAAGTAGTGGGGATTACAGGTGCCCGCCAGCATGCCTGGCTAATTTTTGTATTTTTAGTAGAGACAGGTTTTTGCCATGTTGGCCAGGCTGGTCCTGAACTCCTGACCTCAGGTGATCTGCCCGCCTCGGCTTCCCAAAGTGCTGAGATTACAGGCATGAGCCACCATGCCCAGCCCCTATAACCTTTTTTGATTTAAAGTCTATCTTGTCTGATATTACTATAGCCTCCCCTGCTGTCTTTTGGTTACTATTTGCATGTAGTGTCTTTTTCCGTCTTTTAACTTTTAATCTGTTTGTGTCTTTGGATCAAATGTGAGTGTTTTGTAGACAGCATAAAGTTGGATTTTTGTTTGTTTTGAGACGGAGTCTCACTCTGTTGCCAGACTGGAGTGCAGTGGAGCAATCTTGGCTCACTGCAACCTCTTCCTCCCGGGTTCAAGCGATTCTGCCTCAGCCTCCCTGGTAACTGGGACTACAGGTGTGTGCTACCACGCCCAGCTAATATTTTGTATTTTTAGTTGAGATGGGGTTTCACCCTGTTGGCCAGGATGGTCTCGATCTCTTGACCTTGTGATCCGCCCACCTCAGCCTCCCAAGGATTTTTTAAAAATCCGTTTTGCCAGTCTTTGTCTTTTTTTTTTTTTTTTTTTTTTTTTTGAGATGGAGTCTCACTCTGTGGCCCAGGCTGGAGTGCAGTGGCATGATCTCGGCTCACTGCAAGCTCCACCTCCCGGGTTCACACCATTCTCCTGCCTCAGCCTCCTGAGTAGCTGGGACCACTGGTGCCCGCCACCACACCGGCTAATTTTTTGTATTTTTAGGAGAGACGGGGTTTCACCATGTTAACCAGGATGGTCTCGATCTGACCTCGTGATCTGCCCACCTCAGCCTCCCAAAGTGCTGGGATTTACAGACGTGAGCGACCGAGCCCGGCCCAGTCTTTGTCTTTTGATTAGAAAGTTTAATCCCTCACACCTGTAATTCCAGCCCTTTGGGAGGCTGAGGCCAGTGCATCACTTGAGGTCAGGACTTCGAGACTGGCCTAGCCAACATGGTGAGACCCCGTCTCTACAAAAACTACAAAACTTAGCCGGTTGTGGTGGCATGTGCCTATAATCCCAGCTACTCAGGAGGCTGAGGTGGGAGAATTGCTTGAACCCAGGAGGTGGAGGTTGCAGCGAGCTGAGATCATGCCCCTACAATCCAGCCTAGGCTACAGAGCAAGACTCCATCTCAAAAAAAAAAAAAAAAAGGAAATGTAATCTATTTACATTTAAAGTAATTACTGATAAGAACTTCTGTTGTGTTGCTATTTGTTCTCCATATGGCTTATTGCTTTTTTGTCCCTCATTTCCTGCATTACTGTCTTTTGTGTTTAGTTGTTTTGTAGTGAAACATTTAAATTCATTTCCCTTTGTTTTGTGTATATTGTATAGCTGTTTTCTTTGTGGTTACCATTGGGATTACATTTAACATCCTAAAGTAATAACACTCACCCTTTTGGTTGATGTCACAAAATTACATCTTTTTACATTGTGTGCTCCAAAACATAAACTAATTCTTTTAAATGCATTAGTTTCTTAAATTACATAGAATACAAAATTTGGAGTTACAAACCAAAATTACAGTCATACTAGCATTTAGTTTTTTTTAACGTTATTTGTCTCAAATCATGTAGAAAACCAAAAGTATCGTTACAGACTAATATTACAATAACACTAGCTTTTATAATTGCCCATATATTTACCCTTTATTGAGATCTTTATTTCTTCATGTGGCTTCAAGTTACCGTCTAGTCTCCTTTCATTTCATCCTGCAGGACTAGGACTTCTTTGACCATTTCTTGTAGGGCAGGTCTAGTGGTAATGAACTTTCCCAGCTTTTATCTAGGAATATGTAAATTTCCTCATCACTTTTTAAGGATGGTTTTGCCAGATATAGGATTCTTGGGTTGACAGTTTTTGTTTTCTTTTAGCGCTTTAAATATATCATCTTATTCTTTCTGATGAGAAATCTGCTGATAATCTTATTAAGAACATCTAGGCTGGGTGCGGTGGCTCATGCCTGTAATCCCAGCACTTTGGGAGGCCAAGGCGGGCAGATCACAAGGTCCGGAGATCGAGACCATCCTGGCCAACACGGTGAAACCCCATCTCTACTAAAAATACAAAAATTAGCCGGGCGTGGTGGCAGGCGCCTGTAATCCCAGCTACTCGGGAGGCTGAGGCAGGAGAATGGCGTGAACCTGGGAGGCAGAGCTTGCAGTGAGCTGAGATCCAGCCACTGCACTCCAGCCTGGGCGACAGAGCGAGACTCCGTCTCAAAAAAAAAAAAAAAAAAATCTTGTATGTGGTAAATCACTTCTCTCTTGCTGATTTCAGGATTCTCTCTTTGGATTTAGAAAGTTTGATTAAAGGCCAGGCACGGTGGCTCACGTCTGTAATCCCAGCACTTTCAGAGGCCGAGGCAGGCGGATCACGAGGTCAGGAGATCAAGACCAAGCTGGCTAACACGGTGAAACCCTGTCTCTACTAAAAATACAAAAAAGTAGCCGGGCGTGGTGGCAGGCACCTGTAATCCCAGCTACTTGGGAGGCTGAGGCAGGAGAATGGCATGAACCTGGGAGGCAGAGCTTACAGTGAGCCTCCGTCTTAAAAAAAAAAAAAGAAACTTTGATTGATTAAAATGTGTCTTAATGTGGCTCTCTTTAAGTTCATCTACTTGGAGTTCATTGGGCTGCTTGGGTGTTTATATTCATGTCTAACAGAACTTAGGAAGCTTTTAAGCCATTATTTCTTCAAATATTTTCTCTTCTTCTTTCTTGTCCTTTAGAATTCCCACAATGTGTATGATGGTCCACCTGATGGTGTTTCACAGGTCCCTTAGGCTCTGTTCTCTTTTCCTCAATCTTTTTTCTTTCTGTTCTTCAGACTCAGTTTCCATTGTCCTGTTTCCAAGTTGACTTACTCTTTTTTTGCTTGTTTAAATCTGTCTTTGAATCCTGCTAGTGAATTATTGCATTTCAGTTATTGTATTTTTCAGCTCCAGAATTTTTTTGGTTCCTTTTTAGGTTTTCTGTCTCTTTATTGATATTTCCATTTTCTTCATCATTTTCTTGACTTTTTCCATATCTTCCTTTAGTTTTTTGATCATCTCTTTTATTTTATGTTTTTGAGACAGGGTTTGAGTGAGGACTCCTATCACACAGGCTAGAGTGCAGTGGCACAATCACAGCTTAACTGCAGCCTCAACTTACCTGGCTCAGTTGATTCTCCCATGTCAGACTCCGAGTAGCTGGGACTACAGGTGTGTGCCACCACGTCCAGCTAATTTTTTGTATTTTTAGTAGAGATGGGGTTTCACTGTGTTGCCCAGGCTGGTCTCAAACTCCTGGGCTTAAGTGATCTGCCTACCTTGGCTTCTCAAAGTGTTGGGATTACAGGCATGAGCCACCACGCCTGGCCTGATATCTTTAAGACAGTTTTTTGTTTCTGTGTTTTGAGACAGGATCTCACTCTGTCACCAAGGCTGGAGAGCAGTGGCACAATCAAAGCTCACTGCAGCCTCCAACTCCTGGGCTCAAAGTGAGCCTCCTACCTCAACCTCCCAAGTGGCTAGTTAGGACTACAGACACAGGCCACTGCACCTGGCTGGCTTATTTTTAAATTCTTTTTTTTTAAGAGACAGGGTCTCACTGTGTTGCCCAGGCTGCTCTTGAACTCCCAGCCTCAAGTGATCCTCTTGCCTTGACCTCCCAAAGTGCTGGAATTATAGGCATGAACCACCACACCCAGCCTTTAAGACAGGTTTTTAAATTTTTTTGTGTAATAGATCTGTCACCAGGTCTTTTTTTAGAGACAGTTTCTGTTTATTTTTGCCTTTGATTGGGGATAGTTTCCTGTTTCTTTGTATGCCTTGTGATTTTCTGCATTGAAAATTATACATTTGGGTTTAATAATATGGTAACTCTGAAAATTGGATTCTCCCCTTTCCCCAGGGTTTGCTATTTTTTGTTACTGTATTTATTTATTTATTTATTTATTTATTTATTTATTTATTTTAATTGTTGTATGCTGTCTCTGTGCCAAGGACCATACTGAGATATAAACTTAAGGTCTTCTCAGGTCTTTTTGAGCCTGTACCTTTCCCTAGGTGTGGGTGGCCACTTTCTGATTTTCCTCATATATGTATGTCCTTGTCTTTAATGTCTGCACCCCAAAGGGAGAAAAAGAGAAAAATGAAGGGTAGGGGTAAAGACAGACCTTTCAATCCCCTGAAAGTCACTTCACCTGACGAGGGAGAGACTTGCAACAATTGGGGGAGGTGCAGCAATGGCCCCTGCTTCTTTGTCTGTACCCCTGTGATCAGAAGCAGTGTTCAGGAATCAGCACAGATATCTCATATTTGGAGGATAGGATCCTTTTTTGCCTACCCTGGCTCCCACAGGCTATGTGCAGGCTCCTACAGGAACAAATGCACACTCGCCTCCCACAGGATGGGTAGCTGCTACTGTGCTAAGAGCAAAAATTGAAATTAATAGTCCAAATTGCCATCCAGGTCTTCCTCTGGAAGTTGCAAACCTTCAATAGACTCCAGAATTCCAAAATAGTTACCTCAGACAACCTCGGTGGGGAGGAAGATTTCTGGTACTTCCTACTCTGTCTGCCATCTTCCCAGAGTCCTTTCCCAAGCAACATATTTTTAAGCTTTTAAAAATATGAGCTATATATTCATATATACAATTCACCCTTTTAAAATGTACAATTCAGCTGTGCATAATCCCAGCACTTTGGGAAGCCAAAGCAGGAGGATTCCTTGAGCCCAGGAGTTTGAGACCAACCTGGGCAAGATGGCAAGACCCCGTTGCTACAAAAAATTAATTTAAAAAATTAGCTGTGTGTGGTGGTGCGTACCTGTGGTTCTAGCTGCTTGGGAGGCCAAGGCAGGAGGATGGATCATTTGAGCACAGGAGTTCGAGGTGACAGTGGGCTATGATTGTGCCATTGCACTCCAGCCTAGGTGACAAAGTGAGGCCCCCATCTCTAAAAAATAATGTGTACAATTCAGTGGTTCTCAGCATATTCACAAATTTGTGCAATCATCGTGACAATCAATTTTTGAACATTTTCCTCACCCCAAAAAAGAAACCCCTTATCCAATCAGTGGTCATTCCTCATTCCTCACCCTCCTACTCAGTCCCTGGCAACCACTAATCTACTTTCTGTCTCTGGATTTGCCTATTCTTGACTTTCCTAATACTGGAATCTTATAATATGTAGCCCTTTGTGTCTGACTTCTTTCATTTAGCATACTGTTTCTAAGGTTCATCTGTGGTATAGCATGAATCAGTACTTCATTCTGTTTTGTGGCTGGCTATATTGCTTTTTCTTTTCTTTTCTTCAGACAGAGTCTTGCTGTGTTGCCCAGGTTGGGGTGCAGTGGCACGACCTTGGCTCACTGAAACCTCTGCCTCCTGGGTTCAAGCAATTCCCCTGCCTCAGTCTCCTGAGTAGGTGGGATTACAGGTGTGTGCCACCATGCCCGGCTAATTTTTTGTAGTTTTGGTAGAGATGGGGTTTCACCATGTTGGCCAGGCTGGTCTCAAACTCCTGGTCTCAAGTGATCTGCCTGCCTTGACCTCCCAAAGTGCCGGGATTACAGGGATGAGCCACGTAGGCCTGACCAGTTATATCACATTTTAAAAAATTCATTCATCAGTTGATGGGCATCTGGGTGTTTTTCACCTTTTGGCTATTATGAATAATGCTATTGTGAACATTCATGTTTAAGTTTTTGTGTGGACCTATGTTCCCAACTATCTTGGCTATACATTTAGGGGTAGAATTGCTGAATCATCACCTGAGGTCAGGAGTTCAAGACCAACCTGGCCAACATGGTGAAACCCTGTCTCTATTAAAAATACAAAAATTAGGCCAGGCACAGTGGCTCACATCTGTAATCCCAGCACTTTGGGAGGCCTAGGCAGGTGAATCACAAGGTCAACAGTTCGAGACCAGCCTGGCCAACACGGTGAGACAATTCTGTCTCAAATAAAAAGAATTGCTGGATCATATGGTATATCTATGTTTAACTTTTGTTTTTTTTTAAGAGACGGAGTCTTGCTCTGTCTCCCAAGCTGGAGTGTAGTGGCACCATTTTGGCTCACTGCAACCTCCATCTCCCAGGTTCAAGCAGTTCTCCTGCCTCAGCCTCCCAAGTAGCTGGGATTACAGGCACATGCCGCCACACACCTGGCTAATTTGTGTGTGTGCGTTTTAGTAGAGACGGAGTTTCACCGTATTGCCCAGGCTGATCTCGAACTCCTGAGCTCAGGCAATCCACCCACCTTGGCCTCCCAAAGTGCTAGGATTACAGGCATGAGCCACCGCACTCGGCCTGTGTTTAACTTTTTGAGGATCTGCCAAACTGTTTACTGAGGTGGCTGTACCATATTATTATCCTATCAGCAATAAAGTTTTGAAACTGGGGGTTAATCTGATTAGATCCACAAAAAGTCTGCCCTGCAATTTGGTCATTTGCCTTTTGTTTTTTTCTATGTAGCTGAAGACCACACCATTTAACCTTTGCTGGCTTCCTATATAATCTATAAATAACATGTCACCATGGTAACGGTCACTTAAGTTGCTTTTCAGGAACTTGGGGCAGCTCCTCTCCAGTTCAAACTGGTTGCAACCACTGACCCTTCAACCAGGCCTGAGCAAATGCCGAAGAGGTAGCCTTTTGACATCACAGGCTAAACACTCCACCTTCAGATGATGCTAATGTCACCATTTTCTGAACAGTCATACTATGAAGTGCCATGAATCCTGAATACACTTGTGCAGATCACTGGATGATTCATTTTCCCCCACTGCCAATCACCTTTCCCCATGCCTTAGACCACCCTGCTTCTCTAACCCATAAACATCCCTATGCCTTATTTTCGGAAGGCAGATATGAGAACTATTTACCTGCCCCCTTGCTGGGCTGCCTTGTGAATAAATCTTTTCTCTTTTGCAAAATGTGTCATCACAGTGATTGGTTTACCCAGCACGGGCAGAACAAACCTGGTTAATAATTTCTTCTCATCCTCGCCAACACTTATTATCATTGCCTATGTTTTTCACTATAGCCATGCTGGTGGATATGAAGTGGCATCTGATTGTGATTTTCATTTCATTTCCCTTGTGACTAATGAGCATATTTTTTGTGCTTATTGATTATTTGCATATCTTCTTTAAAAAAATATCTGTTCAAATACTTTGCCCATTTTTAATTTGGGTAATTTGTATTTCTGTTGAGTTGTAAAAGTTGTTTATATATTTTGGATAGTAGACTCTTATCAGATACACAAGTCACAAAATATTTTCTCCCATTCCATCGGTTGGCTTTTGTTTTCTTGATGGTGTCTTTTGATGTACAAAATTTTTAAATTATTTTTTCTTCAAGACTTAAAACATTTTAATTGATACAATTGTACATATTTATGGGGACAGTATAATTGTGATACATGTACACAATATGTAATAAATTGGGGTAATTAACATATCCATCATCTCAGTCATCTTTTTTGTGAAGAGAAGATTCAAAATCCTCTCTTCTAGCTATTTTGAAATATGTAATACATTACCATGAACTATAATCACCATTCAGAGCAATGGAACACTAGAACTTATTCTTCCTATCAACTGTAACTTTGTATCCATTGACTGGCCTCTCCCTGTCCTCCCTCTTCCCTCCCCTTCCCAACCTCTGGTAACCACTATTTATTCTCTACTTCTATTAGATCAACATTTTAAGGCCAGGTGCAGTGGCTTACATCTGTAATCCATCCCAGCACTTTGGGAGGCTGACGTGGGTGCATCACTTGAAGACAGGAGTTCGAAACCAGCCTGGCCAACATGGTGAAACCCCATCTCTACTAAAAATACAAAAAATAGCTGGGTGTGGTGGCATGTGCCTGTAATCCCAGCTACTCAGGAGGCTGAGGCATGAGAATTCCTTGAACCTGGAAGGTGAAGGTTGCAGTGAGCCGAGACCTTGCCACTGCACTCCAGCCTGGGTGACAGAGTGAGACTCAGCCTCAAAAAAAAAAAAAAAAAAAAAAAAAATTTAGGATTCTACATATGAATGAGATCATGCAGTATTTGTCTTTCTGTGCCTAGCTTATTTCACTTAATGATCTCTAGGCTCATTCAAGTTGTTCCAAATGACAGGATTTCATTCTTTTTTATGGCTGAATAGTATTCCATTGTGTAAATTTACCACATATTCATTCATCTGTTGATGGACACTTAGGTTGATTCCATGTTTTGGCCATCGTGAATAGTGCTGCAATAAACATGGGTGTGCAGACATCTTTTTGACATACTGATATCATATCCTTTGGATATATGGGATTGTTAGTTCATATGGTAGTTCTGTTTTTAATTTTTTTAGGAACCCTCTACTATTTTCCACAGTGGCTGTACCAATTTACATTCTCACCAACAATGCACTGCATAATGAAGGTTCAGTCAACAACAGACTACATATATGACAGTAGTTCCATAACATAACACAGCTGAAAAATTCCTATCACTTAGTACTTACTAATGCTAGACTTATTATCATTATTTTAGAGTATATTCCATCTACTCATTGAAAAGAAGTTAACTATAAAAAACCCAAGGTAGGACCTTCAGGAGGTATTCCAGAAGAGGGCATTGTTTTAGGAGATGACAGCTCCATGTGTGTTAGGCCCCTGAAGACCTTCCAGTGGGATGAGATGTGCAGGTGGAAAACAGTCATGTTGATTTTCCTGAGCCTGTGTAGACTTAGGCTAATGTGTGTATTTGTGTCTTTGTTTTTTTTATTTTTGAGGTCTTGCTCTGTCACCCAGGTTGGAGTGCAGTGGTGGAATAATTGCTCACTGCAGCCTTGAACTCCTGGCCTCAAGCGATCCTCCTGCCTCAGCGTCCCAAGTAGCTGGGACTACAGGCTTTTGCCATCACACCACACTAATTTTTAAGTTTTTTGAAGAGACGTGGTCTCACCATGTCACCCCAGGCTGGTAACTCCTGGATTCAAGCAGTCCTCTTACCTCAGCCTCCCAAAGTGCTAGGATTACAGGCCAGAGCCACCACACCTGACCTGTGTCTTAGTTTTTAACAAAGCTCAAAAAGTAAAATATTTATTTATTTACTTATTTAGACAGAGTCTCACTCTGTCACCCAGGCTAGAGTGCAGCAGCATGATCTCCGCTCACTGCAAGCTCCTCCTCCTGGGTTCACGCCATACTTCTGCCTTAGCCTCCTGCGTAGCTGGGACTACAGGCGCCCGCCACCACACCCGGCTAATTTTTTTGTATTTTTAGTAGAGACGGGGTTTCATCATATTAGCCAGATGGTCTCGATCTCCTGACCTTATGACCCACCTGCCTCGGCCTCCCAAAGTGCTGGGATTACAGGCGTGAGCCACCTGTAAAAATATGGTATAAAAGATAAATAGTATACCTGTAGAAGGCCTGTAAAAAATAATTTTTAAAAAACTTATAAGGACGTACAGAAAATATTTTTGTATAGCTATAAGAGTCAAAAAGTTAAGAAGTTTAGGCCGGGCGCGGTGGCTCACGCCTGTAATCCCAGCACTTTGGGAGGCCGAGGCGGGCGGATCACAAGGTCAGGAGTCAGGAGATCGAGACCACGGTGAAACCCTGTCTCTACTAAAAATTACAAAAAATTAGCCGGGCGTGGTTGTGGGCGCCTGTAGTCCCAGCTACTCGGGAGGCTGAGGCAGGAGAATGGCGTTAACTCGGGAGGCGGAGCTTGCAGTGAGCCGAGATCGCGCCACTGCACTCCAGCCTGGGCTGGGCGACAGAGCGAGACTCCGTCTCAAAAAAAAAAAAAAAAAAAAAAAGAAGTTTAGGCTGAGTGCAGTGGCTCACGCGTGTAGTCTCAGCACTTAGGGAGGCCGAGGCAAGTGGATCACTTGAGCCCAAGAATTCAAGACCAGCCTGAGCAACATGGTGAAACCCCATCTCTACAAAAAAATACAAAAAGGCAGGAGGTTTGCTTGAGCCCAAGAAGATTGAGGCTGCAGTGAGCCATGATCATGCCACTGCACTCCAGCCAGGGTGACAGAACGAGACCCTAACTCCAAGGGAAAAAAAAAATGTTTAGGAAAATGTTACAGTAAGCTAAAGTAAATGTATTATTTAAAAGTTTTAAAATAAATTTAGTGTAGCCTAATTATATAGTGTTTATTAAGTCTGCAGTAGTATATAGTAATGTCGTAGGCCTTCACAATTCACTCACTACTCATTCCTTCAGTCACCCAAAGCAACTTCTAGGCCAGCAAGTGCCATTCATTATGAGTGCCTTCTACAGGTGTACTATTTATCTTTTATACCATATTTTTACTGTACTTTTTCTATGTTTAGATACACAAGTACTTACCATTGTGTTAAAATTGCCTACAGTATTCGGTATAGTAACATGCCATACCTGTTTGTTGCCTAGAAGCAATAGGATATACTCTATATGACTTAGGTATGTGGTAGGCTATGCTATCTATGTTTGTGTAGATACACTATTTGCATTTTCCTCATGTTTAGTGATGTTGAACATTTTTTCATAAATCTATTGGCCATTTGTATACTTTCTTTCGAGAAATGTCTATTTAGATCTTTTTTTTTTTTTTTTTTGAGACAGAGTCTCGCTCTGTCGCCCAGGCTGGAGTGCAGTGGCCGGATCTCAGCTCACTGCAAGCTCCGCCTCCCGGGTTCACGCCATTCTCCTGCCTCAGCCTCCCGAGTAGCTGGGACTACAGGCGCCCGCCACCTCGCCCGGCTAGTTTTTTGTATTTTTTAGTAGAGATGGGGTTTCACCGGGTTCGCCAGGATGGTCTCGATCTCCTGACCTTGTGATCCGCCCGTCTCGGCCTCCCAAAGTGCTGGGATTACAGGCTTGAGCCACCGCGCCCGGCCACGTCTATTTAGATCTTTTGCCCATTTTAAAATCAGATTATTTGTGGGGGTTTTTGTTTTTTGCATTTTTTTTTCTTTTTTGGTGTTGAGTTTCTTATATATTCTGGATATTAACCCCTTGTCAGATGCATAGTTTGTAAATATTTTCTCCCATTCTATATGCTGTCTCTTCAATCTATTGATTGTTTCCTTTGCTGTGCAGAAGCTTTTTAGTTTGATGTAATCCCACTTGTCTATGTTTGTTGTTGTTGTTGCCTGTGTTTTGAGGGTTATCCAAAAATTCCTTGCTCAGACCAATGTCAAAAGCATTTTTTCCTGTGTTGTTTTTTTTTCTAATAGTTTAATAGTTTCAGGTCTTATGCTTAAATATTTTATCCCCTTTGAGGCTATTTTTGTAAATGGTGAGAGATAGGGGTCTAGTTTTATTCTTCTGCATGTGGATAGTCAATTTTTGTGATACATCACACTAACAGAACAAAAGATAAAAGCCATATGATAATCTCAGTAGACGTGGAAAAAGCATTTGGTAATGTTCAACATCCCTTCATGACCAAACAAAACAAAACTCTCAACAAATTAGATGTGGAAGGAACATACCTCAGTACAATAAAGACCATGTATGACAGACCCACAGCTAACATACTTAACGAGGACATGTTGAAAGCTTTTTCTCTAAAATCTGGAACAAGATAAGGATAGCCACTTTCACTACTTCTAGTCACATAGTACTGGAAGTCCTAGCCAGAGTAATTAGGCAAGAGAAAGAAACAAAGGACATCTAAATTGGACAGAAAGAAGTCAAACTTCCTGTCTGCAGATGACATGAACTTATACACAGAAAACCCTAAAGATTCTACCAAGAAACTGCTAGAAGTAATAAATTCAGTAAAGTTGCAGGATACAAAAGCAACATACAAAAATCAGTAGCATTTCTATATGCCATAGTGAACTATCTGAAAAAAAAAAAAAGCAATCTCATTCACAATTACTACAAAAAAAAAGTATCCTATGTTCATGGATTAGAATAATTAACACTGCTAAAATGTTCATACTTCAAAAGTGCTCTACAGATTCAACACAGTCTCTATCAACATTGCAATGACATTCTTCACAGAAATAGAAAACCCTCAAATTTATAGTTTTAGTTCTTACATTTAGGTCTTTGGTTCATTTTGAGTTATTTTTTGTATATGGTGTTAGGTAAGGGTCCAAATTCATTCTTTGAATGTGGACATTGTTTTTTCTTGTACCATTTGTTTAAAAGACTATATTACTGCCCTCCCTCCCACATCCCATTAGATCATCTTGGCACTCTTGTTAAAAATCAATTGACCATAAATGTAAGAGTTTATTTCTGAACTCTCAATTCAGTTGATTCTTTTGATCTATATGGCTATCTTTATGCCTTTATTATTGTCTTCATTACTTGATTACTGCAACTTTGTAGAAAGTTTTGAAATTGGAAAGTGTGAGTCTTCCGACTGTTCTTCTGGTTCAAGATTGTTTTGGCTACTGTGGGTCCCTTGCTTTTCTATATGAATTTTAGGATCAACTTGTTAATTTCTGGAAAAAAAAGTCGGGATTCTAATTGTGATTGCTCTCAATCTGTAGATCAATTTGAGGATGAGCAATACATTTGATTGTTTTACTGAGTGTCAGAAATATGTTGACTTTGGAAGTAACAAATTAGCTAATTAGAAACATGTCTTTTGGAGTAATGAGAAAGGAATTTGTTGAGCTAGTGCATCATTTAGTGGAGGCCTTTGAAACTCAGACCAAGGCATTTGAATTTTATTAGAAAGAGATTTTTATAGTTTTTTTTCCCTGAAATTGGTTTGCATATGTAGATGATTTTATTATGATTCCAGTACTATTATATTTTCCATACCACTAAAGAGGGCTTTTTCCATACACAAGTGGATGTTTTAAATCAGTCAAAAAGTATTGAATGCCTTTCAAATAGAGTGGCCACTGCTAAGCACTGTAGGAGAATAAAAGAAGAGTAACACACACACACACACACACACACACACACACACACACACGGGAGGCTGAGGCGGGAGGGTCACATGAACCCGGGAGGCGGAGGTTGCAGTGAGCCGAGATCATGCCACCGAACTCCAGAGCAAGACTGTCTCAATTAAAACAAAAAACAAAAAACAAAAAAAGGCCAGGCATGGTGGCTCACGCCTGTAATCTTAGCACTTTGGGAGGCTGAGGTGGGTGGATCACCTGAGGTTAGGAGTTCAAGACCAGCCTGGCCAACATGGCCCTGTCTCTACTAAAAATACAAAAATTAGCCGGGTGTGGTGATGGGTGCCTGTAATCCCAGCTACTCCGGTGGCTGAGGCACAAGAATCACTTGACCCCAGGAGGTGGAGGTTGCAGTGAACCCAGATTGTGCCACTGCACTCCAGGCTGGGCTACAGAGTGAGACTCTGTCTTAAAAAAAAAGAAAAAAGAAAATTGTAACATACAGCCCTTGCTCTCAGGTACCCTACAGTTGAATGGAGATTAATTATGTTTAAAGAAGTGACATCTGTTATTTATCCTTGCTTGCCTAAGACCTTGAAGCAAAGTACTAAGTAGATCAAGATCATGAGCGATTTCTGGAAGAACAGCTCCCTATTAAAGACTCGGCCTAACCCAGCTTATTATGTAGAAAAAGTGTGTCATTTGCAAGTGAGATAGCTGCCTCAGTGCAAATTTACCCAAAACCCTCACTTGGGAAAAAATCCAGAGAGAAATCCTTACTCAGTAGTGCCACAGTAGTTTTATTTTGAGAACCTTTATTACCTGTAACACTGCAAGTTCCAAAAAGTATTTCTTTTAGTATTTATAATGTTTCTTTATTCACATAAACAAAAATTTTAAATTTTGACTCTGGTAACTCTATATCCTAAGCAAAGAACTTCCCAGGTAGAGTGGCTATGCGTATGTATATATTTTAATAATTTGTTTTGAAATGATCTCAAATGTATAGAAAAGTTGCCCAAATCGTGTAAGGAAGTCCCATGTCCCCTGCACTCAGATTCCCAAATAGTTAACACTTTATTGCACTTGTTTCATTGCTCACTGTGTGTGTATGCGTACATGTGTGCATGCATGTGCATATGTGTGTGTACATGTGTATGTATCCCTTGTTAGTCTTTTTCTGGACCTTTTGAGAGTCAAGAGAGCAAATTGTAGAGATAGTTTCTCATCACTCCTGAACACACCAGTGTTTATTTTCCCCTAAACAGGGACACTCTCCTACCTAACAACAAACAAACTTCCTCATCAGGGATTCAATATTGGTACAACATACCATCCAGTTCAGACGAGATCGGGCATGTTCGCGGTGGTATGTGATTCACAGAGCTAATTCACATTTTGCCAACTGTCCTAACAATGTTGTTTTCCTTTCTGGTCCAGAATGCTATACAGAGATACATATTGCATTTAGTTGTCATATAACCTCAGTCAGAGACAGTTCCCAGTCTTTCCTGTCCTTGGATGGTCTACAACCTGAGTTCCTTTGATGGTAGGAAAACCAAAAGGGATACTTTGTGGATTTTAGTGTGTTTCATCAGGAGGCTCACAATGTAGACTCCTCCCAACACTGATGATGTTAACCATGATCACCTGATCATGTTGGTTGCTTCCATTCACTGTTTTCCCCTCTGAAATCGAGTAGTATTCCATGGGAGAAGCATTCCAAAATCACCCCAGTATTCTATGCCTCACAGAACATCTACCCACCAGCCTTAGCGTCCATTGAACACTCCTGCCTGAGTCATCCTCGTCAGTAGTTGTCAAATGGTAGTTCTCTATTTCCATCCTTCTTGCTACACTTCTGTGTTGGCATCCTACTTCGAAGGAGTTTTCCTGTTTCTCTATATCAACACGGACTTGCATATTCAATGGATTGTAATCCGTTATGGTGTTGTTTACTTCATGCTCAAATTGTCCCTCATTTGGCCCAAGGGAGTCCCTTCAAGCTGGCTCTTAATACTGCAACAATTTAAAGTATACATATTGCTAAAATTCATCTGCGTTGTGCAGTTCATTAACTTTGACTGCCTGTAATATGCCTCTTTGTGAATATGCCACAGTTTACTGGTCCACTCATTCACTATTCCATCGACGGGCACTTGGGTTGTTTCCAGGTTGTTGCTATTGTGTTTTGCTATTTTAGCTCTTTAATGTTAAATTTTGAATATTAAAAGTTTGTATTAACATCATAAACTTCAGGTCTGTTTATTGTACAAATATTGAGCACCTAGAAGCAGGGTCATTTTGCACTCTCATCAACAGTGCGTGACAGGCTCATTTTTAAAATATTGCATATTTCACGCACAAATATTTAAATGATGTTTTCAAATCAGTTTAATAAAGGCCTTTTTCTTTAAACTTCCATATGCTTTTTTCCCTACTATTATGGAGAAATATTGAAATAAAAGAGTCCAGAAAGCAAAATGTAAAGATGGAAACCTGTGCACTTAACCCAAACGCTTGCCAAGGTAAAGCATCTGCGGAAACAGCAGGGACTCGAAATGACAGGCGCAGGCGCAGAAGCTCAGGGTCGCGCTCACTGCTCTAGTCCCCAGAGGGTTATCGCGAGTCTTGGAATAAACTTGCTGCGATTGCCAAAAGTAAGTTCTCGCGAGAGGTAGTTGGTTGCTATAGTTGTCAAAAACATAACTGAGGCTGCTGCAGGTAAGACAGCGATCCCTCCTGAAGAAACCCTCTCTTCCCGGCCTCCCCACCCCGGTCCTGCGGCCACACCACAGCCGTCACCCCGATCTTCTGCTCCCTCAGCTAAGTCCAGGCTGAAAACCCCGTTATTTAGACCGAAAAGCCGCTGGCCCGGCCAGGCGCGGACTCTGCCTCCAGCCCCAGCCCGGCGACCTCCACAGGAGCGCGGACGTAGGTCCTCCTTAACCGCTTCTCGTCGTAGGTCTCATTCCGCGCGGACTGCGCTTGTCCCCCAGACCAGACCCAGTCACATCGCCTCTTTCGTCCAACCTTTTTCTCACTGGACTCTCCCCTTGTAGCTTCTTCCGAGCAGATGACAAGAAATGCGTGCCTTGCCGGGGGCAACAAGAGTCCCCACCCTAGCTGCCCTGATCATAACTTTAGTCCTATTTCTTGCATTCATAGTTCAAAGACGACGCGAACGCCTCTTGTGTACAAGACATGGTGCCAGGCACTCGGGGCCCGTAAATATGCGTGAAGGTCACATGCCTTCGAAGGTGTAATTGAGCTCTCAGGACAAACGCTGCATATTAATAATATCATTTGTGCAGTGCTTCATAGCTTAAACAGCTTTAATATTTTAGGGGGTATTCACAATGTGAAACAGGTTGGAAGTTATCCATTTTACAGAAGGTGAAACTGAGGCTTAGAGAAGTTAGGCTTTTGCCCAGGGGCACATAGTTACTAAGTAGGAAAGGTCCTTTGAATACCCAGTCTTCATAAACAGGACAGCTTGTGGTAATGCCACAAGAGACGTGTAAAGTGCTAAATGAATTCAGAGGAAAGGCAGGTTTTTCTGACTGGGAAGCTTCATGGACTAGGAAGCATTTGAGCTGGATTTTAAAGGATGAGTAGGATTTGCTGTAGAGACGGAATGAGTAGAATGGGAGAGATCATTCCAGGGGGAAGGAAAAATGCAAAGGTTCAGAAGTGACTAAATGCAGGTGATCTTTGAAAAATACTAAGCAAGAGCATAAGCTAGAAGAGGGGAGTTGACTGGCACTGCAAGATCCTAGAAAGCCCTGAATGTAGTACTACATTTAACTACAGTTAAACTGTAGTGTTACAGTTTAACTTTGTTTGGTAGGTGAGAGGGAACAAGACAGTGGTATGATCAGATCTGTACTTTAATAAGGTAATTATCTGCTTGTCTCATCTCATTTTCTCCCTATTTCTTCTTACACCACCGCTGCAAGCTACTTGCTACTTGCTATGTGTGTTGTTTTGCCTCTGAACGTTTTAAAATCTGTTGCCTTTCTTGGAATATCCTTCCCTTTACTCTATTAAGACATAGTTCCAGGGTACTTCCTCCAAGATTTTCCTGGCATGCACACGTATTCTCAAATCCAGCTAGGTCCCAGCTTCATGCAGCACTTCCTTGCTGTATGATTGCTGGTATGATAACAAACTTCTCTGAAGCTCAGTTTTTTTCACTCAAACAGAGATTTAAGAATCACTTAGAAGGGAGGCTACGTTTAAGATAATAAATGTGAAGCACACTTGGTACACTGGCTATAATCAGTTAATTTCCTTACTTCTCACATTCTTTATATTTGTAAAAGAAAAAATAAATTTCCACCCCCCTTTTCCTCCTTTCCTCTGTCAGAGCACTTCTTCCCTCCCTTTCCTTCTTTCACTCCTCCCTTCTTTTCCTCTGTCAGAGCACCTGTCTCACAGATTATGACTCCTGGTCTAGTTACACATCTCTCGTCCTCACTAGATTTTAAATTTCTTGAGGTTAGAGAGTTCACATCTTATCTCTTGTATCCTCAGCACCCACCACAGTGCCAAGCTTAACAAAGTTTTTTTCAATGAGCAGTTCTTACAGAAGCGGGTGAGTTAGAGTGAGAAACTGGAGTCAGAGACACCAGTTAGGAGGCTTTTGTTACAGTCTAGCAGAAGGGTAATGAAGGCCTAATGCCATATTATTGAAAAGGAAAGAAGACTGATACAAAAGGGCATTTTAAATGTACATTTGACAAAGAAGTTGTCAGTGCCACTAAAGCCCTGAAACAGCCCAGAAATATGTTGTTGAACAAATGATCTGAGACTTTTAGGTGTCTGGAAAAATGCTGGAGTAGCTGAGAAGAGGCAGGATAATGATAAAGTCTGAAGGCTGTAAGATGTCGTTTTCTCTTTTGTATCACCAAATACACTTAGCATAGTATGTCCTCAGTAAATGTTTGAATTGAGTTAGAAAATAAGGCCTTTTCAACAGGCACAGTGGCTCATGCCTTTTAATCTCAGCACTTTGGGAGGCTGAGTGGGCGAATTGCTTGAGCCTAGCCTTCGAGACCAGCCTAGACAGCGTGGTGAAACCCTGTCTCTGCGAAAAATACAAAAATTAGCTGGGCGTGGTGGCGCATGCCTATAGTCCCAGCCACTCAGGAGGCTGAGGTGGGACGATCACTTGAGCCTGGGAGGTTGAAGCTGCAGTGAGCTGTGATCGCACCACTGCACTCCAGCCTGGGTGACAGAGTGAGAGCCTGAAAAAACAAAAACAAAAACCAAAAAAAAAAAAAAAAAAAAAAAAAGAAGGAAGGAAGGAGAGAGAAAAGACCTTTTCTAAAAAACAAATATCCAATTTATTTTTGAAATTGTTTGTGCCCTTAGTATTGTAAAATTGACAGTATATCTGACTAAATAAGGTATATATATTAAGACCTTTTCCAATGGACTACCATTTTATGTGGTTGCTTCTTTCCTGCTCTCAAAATATATTTTTGTAAAACTGAGAAGTTAAATAATGTTTGAAGGGAGCTTTGCAGATTAAAAAAAAAAAGGTTACCAGAGAACACTGTGAAGGATGTACGGCAGCAGTCCCCAACCTTTTTGGCACCAGAGACCAGTTTTGTGGAAGACAATTTTTCCACAGACTGGGGGCAGCGGGGATGATTTGGGGATGATTCGAGCACATTACGTTTATTGTGCACTTTATTTTTATTATTATTACATGGTAATATATAATAATTTAAAAAAAATATATATATATATATATATTTTGAGATGGAGTCTTGCTCTGTCGCCGAGGCTGCAGTGCAGTGGCGCAATCTCGGCTCACTGCAAGCTCCGCCACCCAGGTTCACACCATTCTCCTGCCTCAACCTCCAGAATAGCTGGGACTACAGGTGGCCACTACCATGCCTGGCTAATTTTTTTGTATTTTTAGTAGAGATGGGGTTTCACCATGTTAGCCAGGCTGGTCTCGATCTCCTGACCTCATGATCTGCCTGCCTTGGCCTCCCAAAGTGCTGGGATTACAGGCGTGAGCCACCGCGCCCGGCCTATGTATTTTTTTTGAGACGGAGTCACTCTGTCGCCCAGGCTGGAGTGCAGTGGTGTGATCTCAGCTTGCTGCAACCTCTACCTCCCAGGTTCAAGTGATTCTCCTGCCTCAGCCTCCCAAGTAGCTGGAACTACAGGCACATGCCACCACACCCAGCTAATTTTTGTATTTTTTTTTTTTTTTTTTTTTTTTTTTGAGACGGAGTCTCGCTCTGTCACCCAGGCTGGAGTGCAGTGGCCGGACCTCAGCTCACTGCAAGCTCCGCCTCCCGGGTTTACGCCATTCTCCTGCCTCAGCCTCCCGAGTAGCTGGGACTACAAGCCCCCGCCACCTCGCCCGGCTAGTTTTTTGTATTTTTTAGTAGAGACGGGGTTTCACCGTGTTAGCCAGGATGGTCTCGATCTCCTGACCTCGTGATCCGCCCGTCTCGGCCTCCCAAAGTGCTGGGATTACAGGCTTGAGTCACCGCGCCCGGCAATTTTTGTATTTTTTAGTAGAGATGGGGTTTCACCATATTGGACAGGCTGATCACGAACTCCTGATTCGTGATCCGCCCGCCTCGCCTCCCAGAGTGCTGGGATTACAGGCATGAGCCACTGCGCCCAGCCTATATCATGAAATATACAACTCACCATAATGTAGAATCAGTGGGAGCCCTGCTTGTTTTCCTGCAGCTAGACAGTTCTATCTCTGGGTGATGGGAGACAGTGACAAATCAGGCATTTGATTCTAGATCCTTTGCATGTACTCAGTTATAATAGGGTTCACATTCCTGTGAGAATCTAATGCCGCCACTGATCTGACGGGACACAGAGCTCAGGTGGTAATGCAGGTGATGTGGAATGGCTGTAAATAGAATTGAAGCTTTGCTTGCTTGCCTGCTGCTTACCTCCTGCTGTGCGGCCCGGTTCCTAACAGGCCACGGGCTGGTACTGGTTCATGACTCGGGCTGGGGACCCCTGATGTAGGGTATGGGAGGTCAAGGTGTTCCTACTTTGTCTTGTGAGACTTTGTGCTTAATGGGTTAGTTACCTGTATAAACATCTTTTAGTGCTAACCAGTGAAATCATCCTTGTGACCAGCTCCCTAAAGCACTGCCTGTCCAGCAGCAAAGGTTGGATGTGGGGAATAAAACAGTGCTGGACTATGGTATTTCCTTAGGTTCTCCCTGGTATTGGTTATGATGGAATATGGGTACTTTTGCAGCTCTGGTACATGAGGGGACAGGTTGATTCATTCTGTTTACAGAGACCAAAGAAAACCAGAGGGACTTTTCCCAGTTGGTGATATGGAGCAAGTGCCATCAACAGGCAGACTCGTGCAGATCACCGTGACAGAGGGATATGATTTGGTAAAGTTACTTTTGGAAATTTACAAAATCCTTAGTTTGGGAGTACCTGCAGGAGTAATGGAATTTTGCTTCATTCTCTACCTCCAAACCTCCTGGCTTTATATAGCAGTGGCATTCCGCCTCAGTGTTCCTTATTGTTAGTCTGTGATCTCCAAGTCACATTACTGTGTGTCTCAAATACTCGGCAATTTGAATACTAAATTTAATAGGATGAAAGAAACAGTGGTTTTAGTTTCCCTAGACAGCAGTTCACATATAATTTTTTCCCTTTCTCCTGAGAAGGATCTGAATTCTTCCAGAGTTTCCCTTGTGATTAATTCTATTTGATTAATTAAAACAACAACAACAACAATGTGATGTACTAAAAATTAGGAGTATAATGAAATGGGAAAATATTCAGTATATTAAGTTTAAAAAGATCATTTCAAAGAGGATGTAATTAATGAGCTCCACTTTGTTTTAAAATGCATATATAAAAATGTATCGGCCGGGCGCGGTGGCTCAAGCCTGTAATCCCAGCACTTTGGGAGGCCGAGACGGGCGGATCACGAGGTCAGGAGATCGAGACCATCCTGGCTAACACAGTGAAACCCCGTCTCTACTAAAAAATACAAAAAACTAGCTGGGTGAGGTGACGGGCGCCTGTAGTCCCAGCTACTCGGGAGGCTGAGGCAGGAGAATGGCGTGAACCCAGGAGGCGGAGCTTGCACTGAGCTGAGATCCGGCCACTGCGCTCCAGCCTGGGCAAGAGAGCCAGACTCCGCCTCAAAAAAAAAAGAAAAAAATGTATCTATGTGTGTGTGTATGGGTATACACGTGCACATCCATATATTCACAACAAAACGCTAGAAAATATATTCTAAAATGTTAATAATGCTTACATGTTACAGTAAGATTGCAGGTAATTAATTTTCTTTCTTTTAAAAATGTTCCTCAGTATACTTCTATTATCAGGTGAAACACAATAAATGTTGTTTTCAAAACTCCAACATAACAGCACTTAAATGGAATGTTGCATTTAAGTTAAACTAGATTTGTTTAATTATTTTTCTACCTATTCCTTTTGTATTTGTGATGTTGCTTGTTAGGAAAAAATGAAAAATGCTATTTAGCCCAAATCAAAATGGGTTGCCAGATGTGTAGGAAAATTCTCTATTTAAATATAATTGTAAAGTGGTGTGTTTCTGCCAACAGAAAGGTTTTAAAGGAGATACTCCAGTTACCTTTATTCGGGCAGAATTCAATCAAGTGGTTCTGGGAGACTCTGCAAAAATTACTGTTTCTCCAGAAGGAAGTGCAAAATACAACTTCACTAGCAGTTTTGAGTTTAATCCTGAAGGAGGAATCACTTTAGATGACCTCGCTCACAAACCTGTGTTCTGTAAGTCCTTGTGGTTCTAAAAATCAATGTCCTGATTGCCTTCTTCCCTATCATGTTGGATGGGAAAAGCAGAACCAAAACATTCTTTTAAACATGTAACTAAAATCATGAGAAAGAAAGGGCACTTCCTTTGTTCCCAGAAGCAAGGCAGGAACTGAAACCTGGAAATCTTGAACAGCTGCTGTTGGTGTGTATGTGTTAGTGGAAGTGTGCAGGGAGAAGGCAGTACTCCAAAACCTAGGGGCTTGGATTTTAATGCTCTCAGAAGGACAGAAAACCTTTGGCTGCTGTTGATGGGGGAATAGAGACTGAGATCACCTCCCCATCACAAGTTAAGATCTCAAAAAGTATGGAACAGGAAAATAAAATCTGCTTAAGCATCTCTGTCTAGATCCTGGGTAGAGAAAAAAGTCTTCCCTAGGAATAATCATAGGCTTGTACTAACCATTAAAGAATATATATGTTTTTAAAATACAGGAGGAGCATTTTTATGATAGCAGTTGGCCACATTCTAAGCGATAAAGCAAGTCCTACCATAGATCAAAGGATCAATAGCATACAGACACCTTTTCTGCCAAAATGTAACAATCAACAAAATTAGAAATCAATAACAAAAAGATAGCCAAAATACTATTTGGAAATTTAAAAACATACTTATGAATAATTTATGGGACAAATAAAAAAGTCATAATAAAAATTGCAAAGCATTTGGAAGAGATCAACAGTAAAACACCAAATATCAGAATTCGTGGGATATAGTTAAAGTTGTACTTAGAGGTACATTTATAATCTTAAGCGCGTTAATTAGAAATAAAAAGGATTAAAAGCAAAACTTTTGAGAAGATGGAATAGATGTACTTTTCTCTATTCCTCCCACTGAATACAACTACAAACCCTGGACATTATATATAAAAATAAGAGACCCTGAAAGGTGGAGAGAAGGAAACTTGGGACCTGGGGAATGACACAGTGGTGAGTTCCTTGGGTTTTCTTTTTGCCTTATATATCTCATACTTCTTGCTGAAGAAGGTGGCAACCTGGAGACACCAATGGGCACAGACCAAAAAAAGAAAAAGAAAGCAAGCCTGATAAAAGTCTGCTCTGGTTAGCCAAAAGACTATGAAAGGGGCAGCCTAATAAGACAGAAAAGTTTTAGAGAGTAATTCCTTACTCCAGCTAAAAACCATAGGAAAAAAAACTGTAGCCCCCACCCTCAATCAAGCTGAGTGGAGAGCTTAGACTTCCACTCTCACAAAGCTCAAAAATGAGATTCTCCATTACCCTAGTGATGTCAGAGAAGACCAAGTAGGGAACCAGGACTTTTATCCCCTCTGCTAATGATTCCCCTTCCCACCCCTCATAATGTTAGTGGAGACCACAAGAATCTTGCACTTCTCTCCCAAACTGTCAGTAACAAGGTGCCCTTTTGCTTCCCACTGGAGTGGTGTCAGAGGAGGCCTAGTTTAGAGTCAGAGCTTTCACCATCACCCAGGTGTAATGAGTCCACACCCACTGTGGTATCAGTGGAAACCAAGTAAGGAATCAGGACTCCAATTCCCCTGCTCAACAGTAATGAGGAACTGCCCACATCAGGTGTCAGCGGAGGCTGAGTAGGGAACCTAGACTTCCACCCCCAACTTGGCAGTAATGAGGCAGCATCTCCTTCCTTCTTCTGTTGGGGTGGTGTTGGAAAACGCCAGCTGAAAACAGAAGGTGTAAGTGAGATCCAGAGATTCATAACAACAGGAAAAGTCCAGGTTTCACCTGAAAGCCATAAGTCATTCCAAGAACTGGAAGATCTCAATTGAATTAAAAAAATGTAATGGGCCAGGAACAGTGGCTCAAGCCTGTAATCCCAGCACTTTGGGAGGCTGAGGTGGGTGGATCACAAGGTCAGGAGTTCAAGACCAGCCTGTCAACATGGTGAAACCCCCATCTCTACTCAAAATACAAAAATTAGCTGGGGGTGGTGGAGCGTGCCTGTAGTCCCAGCTACTCAGGAGGCTGAGGCAGGAGAATCACTTAACCTGAGAGGTGGAGGTTGCAGTAAGCCAAGATCACACCGCTGCGCTCTAGCCTGAGTGACAGAGCGAGACTCTGTCTCAAACAAACAAAAAACAGTGGCTGGGTGCAGTGGCTCATGCCTGTAATCCCAACACTTTGGGGCTGGGCGTGGTGGCTCACACACACCTGTAATCCCAGCACTTTGGAAGGCCAAGGCAGGCGGATCACAAGGTCAGGAGATCGAGACCATCCTGGCTAACACGGTGAAACCCTGCTCAACTAAAAATACAAAAAATTAGCCGGGTATAATCCCAGATACTTGGGAGGCTGAGGCAGGAGAATGGCGTGAACCCAGGAGGTGGAGCTTGCAGTGAGCTGAGACTGCGCCACTACACTCCAGCCTGGGCGACACAGCGAGACTCCATCTCAGAAAAAAAAAAAAAAAAAAAAAATATATATATATATATATATATATATATATATATATATATACACACACACACACACACACACACACACACACAAATTAGCTGGGTGTGGTGGTGAGCACTTTTAGCCCTAGCTACTCCAGAGGCTGAGGTGGGAGGATCACTTGAGCCCTTGAGGCAGGGGTTGCAGTGAGCTGAGATCACACCACTGCATGCCAGCCCAGGTGACAAAGTGAGGCCTGGTCTTGAAAAACAAACAAACTACCAAAATAAATACCAGCTGGATAAAATGTGGGTAAAAAATTAAATCGTGTAACTACCATAAGAAATCATGGAATTAAAATAATCGAGAGATGAAGCCTTTGTAAGTATTTCACAACTGTAGAAACCACAGAAAATGATATATATATATATTCATTAGCAACTGCAAAAGACAAGCTACAAACTGGATTACAATTTGCAATTCATTTCTAGACAGAAGGCAAATTTACCTTTAAAGAGCTCTTGCATATTAATAAGAGCAAGAATCTAATGGAAAAGTATATAAAACATATGAAAGGAATATGAAAAGTTCATGGAAAAGAAACTATAACTGGTCCTTAAATATATGGAAAAAATTTCAACCTGATTCTAATACAAAAAATAAAATTATGCTTAGATGCTATTTTCATCTGTCAGGTTACAAAGGTCACAGAGTTTGATAACATACCACATAGGTAAATATGTTATCAAACTCTATTATCCTTGCTGAAAACGCTGAAACTGAACCCAAGTAGGAAACACAGGAAATGAGAAACAAATTAAATGCTATGAGGAATAAAACGAGACAAATCTAGAACGTGTAACATTCTGTGTAACTATTGGCCTGGTGTCTTCAACAAAAGAGAAATGTTTGAGAGAAGAAGTATGTGGAAAGGGGGGACTGGTCTAAATGAAAAGAAACATGACAACCAAATGCAACACGTGGTCTTTGAGTGGATTCTGGTTTGAACAGACCAGCTATAAAATAAATTTGGGGATAATTGGGAAATGTTAAATATCAACTGGACACTAGATGAATTAAGGAATTATTTAATGCTATTATCACACACTTGCCAAATGTGGTAAAGTGATTGTGGTTTTCTAGGAAAATATCTTACTTGGGATTTGTGTATTTTGGTATTTAGGAGTAAAATGTCATGATGTCTGTAATTTATTTGAAAAGTACTTCAGCAAACAAAGAAAATATGATAAAAGTATTTGAGCAAACAAAGCTACACATGATGAAGCAAAAAAATTGTTAAATTTAGATTATGGTTATATGGATAGTTGTTACACTATTCTACTTTGTGTATTTGAAATTTTGAAATTGTTATAATAAGTGTTAAGCACACAGAGTAATGCTGCAGTGAAAAACTTTGTACATACTCTGCGTGCTACAGGATTACTCCAAAATGTGTCAAGCCTTATGGTAGGCAATATAGGGGATCTAGAGCAATGTTTTCCTTTTTCTTTTTTCTTTTTCTTTTTTTTTGAGACAGAGTCTCGCTCTGTCGCCCAGGCTGGAGTCCAGTGGCCCAGTCTCTGCTCACTGCAAGCTCTGCCTCTCGGATTCACGCCATTCTCCTACCTCAGCCTCCTGAGTAGCTGGGACTACAGGCGCCCGCCACCATGCCTGGCTAATTTTGTTTTTGTATTTTTAGTAGAGATGGGGTTTCACCGTATTAGCCAGGATGGTCTCAATCGCCTGACCTCATGATCCGCCTGCCTCGGCCTCCCAAAGTGCTGGGATTACAGGCTTGAACCACCTCGCCCACCCTAGAGCAGTGTTTTTCAAACTTCAGATTGTGACTTTTTAGCCATTCGTAAGATCAATTGATGGGCATTATGACCAGTAATTTCTTCTATATGAAATAGAATAGAAAATAACTAAGGATTTTGACCTAGTAAAGATTAATATTATATGAAGCTTTGTTATATAATCATATGTATCAGTTACTTTTTTTTTCTTTTCTTTTTTTGAGATGGAGTTTTGCTCTTGTTGCCCAGGCTGGGTGCAATGGCTTGATCTCGGCTCACCACAACCTCCACCTCCCAGGTTCAAGCGATTCTCCTGCCTCAGCCTCCCGAGTAGCTGGGATTACAGGCATGGGCCACTATGCCTGGCTAATTTTGTGTTTTTAGTAGAGACGGGGTTTCTCCGTGTTTGTCAGGGTGGTCTCGAACTCCCAACCTCAGGTGATCTGCCCTCCTCGGCCTCCCAAAGTACTGGGATTACAGGCGTGAGCCACTGTGCCCAGCCTCAGTTACTTTTATACACATGCATGTACATGATTATGATCTAAAACCTATTTCTTATTATAACTTGCAGGCAAAATGTTCAAAAGTCTCTGAAGTGGTCCGGTATTTTCCACCAGAAGTCACTGATGTTGATGCCTTCTTTACTTTCAAGTTAATTTTTTTTAACGTACATATCTTTGCCAATGCTTTGTGTGTTGCACCTTGGTTATCGGGTGGATGTTTTAAATGTCTCATTTTCTTTGTTTTGATTTTTCTAGTAACTGTGACTGAAGTTTTACCAAAGGAAAAGAAACAGAAAGAAGAGAAGACCTTAATTCTTGGTCAGGCGGTGGTGGACCTTCTTCCCTTACTGGAAGGTCAGATGTGTGCTTTGCCCAAAAGCAGAAATGGCAAAGCTCATAAAAACTTAGCCCCAGAGAGATATAGAAATTAGCCTCAATGAATTTGAGGCATTTGAGGGGTAAAGTGGGCACATTTATCGCTGCCTGCAGTCATCCCAACTTAACCCTTTCTTCTTTGGCTCAACTTGGGCTTCTTTTTGCAGGACAGAGTTCATTTCAAACAACAGTTCCATTGCACCCTGTGCAAGGCTCACCCTTAGAAACTCCTAGATCAAGTGCTAAGGTAATCAGAGTTTTAGCTCTCAACATTTCAGCCTGCCATTCAGTGTAACAATTCTGTCTGCTATTAAGGTTCAGTTCAGTTAAGTGTAATGCATTGGGCATTTTCTTTTTTTTCTTTTTTTATTTTATTTTATTTTTTTTTGTTGAGACAGAGTCTCGCTCTGCCGCCCAGGCTGGAGTGCAGTGGCCGGATCTCAGCTCACTGCAAGCTCCGCCTCCCGGGTTCACGCCATTCTCCTGCCTCAGCCTCCCAAGTAGCTGGGACTATAGGCGCCCGCCACCTCGCCCGGCTAGTTTTTTGTATTTTTAAAGTAGAGACGGGGTTTCACCATGTCAGCCAGGATGGTCTCGATCTCCTGACCTCGTGATCCGCCCGTCTCGGCCTCCCAAAGTGCTGGGATTACAGGCTTGAGCCACCGCGCCCAGCCGGGCATTTTCTTCTCACAGCACACTTAGTGTTAGATTCTGGGAGACAAAGATAATAAGGCGGAGTCCTGCTTTGAAAAGCCCACAATATACATATCATAGATTACAACCCAGTGTGGTTAAATGGTGAAGCGAGGCACGTGGGCATAGAGCAGGTATCAGTTACTTTGTCCACGGGTAGAGGCAAGGAAGGCTTAACCATGGAAATAACTCTTGAGCTATGTCCTGATGGATCAAATAGTATATGAAAGCACCTCATATACTTTAGGGCATGGTAGCATGCCTCTCACTGAAAATTTCTAATCCAACAGTTCTAGCCCAGACCCCTTTCGGGAATTCTAGAGTATCAGACTTTATAAGCACCTACTGTATACCTCTATAATGTTATCTCATAGGCACCTAAAACTCAACATTCCAAAACGGAACTCAGTATCTTCCCTGAAACCTACTCTTCCTTTTATCTTAGTTTTTTGACTAGTGGCATCACCCATCCATGAAATCATGGAACATAGAACCTAAATTATATCTATGACTGTTCCCTCAGACCCTAACTACAGCCAATCCTCAAATCTGCCTTTCACCAAATCCTGCCTTTTCCATCTTCTAAGTGTCTTTAGGTTTTCTTTTTGGCTTCATTCCTACTCTTTTGCCTTATTATCTCTCACTTGGATAGTTACAAATAGCCTTGTACCTACCTTTACCTCCCTCTAGTTCAGCCTCCCCATGGCTTGCACAATGATTTAAAAGTGAATCTGATCTTATCTCTTCCCCTACTTAGTACTGTGTAGTTCATGGATTCACCCGCTGCTTACAAGTTAAGGTCCAGATTGCTTAGCAGGGATACAGCATCCTTTATAATGGAAGCCTCCCCCTTCAACCTCATCTCTCATTACTCCTTTCCTTATATTAATACTTCAAGTTCCAGAATCCTGAATTACTTACATATACCTAAATGGAAGATACCATACTGTTCCAATCCCTCTTTACATAGACTGTTTTTGCCCCCTAAGACCAGCCAAGTGCAGTAGTGAGACACGGGAAAGAATAGAACAAAGAATTTGATCTGTAACTGACTGCGAACAGTCAGTTGAAATAACTCACTACCTTTGGACCAGCCCACAAAAACTGTTCTTATCCAGAATGGTTTTTTCTTTCCTTCCTCTGCTAATCCAGGTTGTAAATGCCTATTTATCCTATAAATGTCAACCCAGCCAAATAATTATTCACTGCCTCCTTGGTTTCCTTGACTGCAGCATTTTGTACAGGTCTCTAGTATAGATTTCGCATAAATCTTGGCACTATGACATGAGTTCTATGTTGAAAGGAACTATGTCTTCTTTGTCTTTATATCCCTAGTGATGGAGCAGAGTGCCTAGCATTCGATACACATTCTTTTTTTTTGAGATGGAGTTTTGCTCTTGTTGCCCAGCCTGGAGTGCAACGGTATGATCTCAGCTCACTGCAACCTTCACTTCCTGGGTTCAAGCGATTCTCCTGCCTCAGCCTACCGAGTACCTGGGATTACAGGCACCCACCACTCTGCCCGATTAATTTTTATGTATATTCTCTTTTAGTAGAGATGGGGTTTCACCATGTTGGCCAGGCTGGTCTCAAACTCCTGACCTCAGGTAATATGCCTGCCCTGGCCTCCCAAAGTGCTGGGATTACAGGCGAGAGCCTACCTTGCCCAGCCTCAATACACATTTAAAACCTACTTTGTATGTATCCTGAGTGAAAATGTCAGAGGTATACACATATATGTCTATACCTATTTATGTGGAATATATACATATCTATCAGAAAAAAAAATTTTCTTATTACAAAGCATTACATTTAAATTACAAAAATAGGCCGGGTGCGGTGGTTCATGCCTGTAATCCCAGGACTTTGGGAGGCTGAGGCGGGCGAATCACGAGGTCAGGAGTTCAAGACCAGCCTGGCCAATATGTTGAAACCCCGTCTCTACTAAAAATACAAAGATCAGCTGAGCGTGGTGGTGTGCGCCTGTACTCCCAGCTGCTCAGGAGGCTGAGGCAGAAGAATCACCTGAACCCAGGAGGCGGGGTTGCAGTGAGCCGAAATTGTGCCACTGTATTCCAGCCTGGACAACAGAGCGAGACTCTGTCTCAAATTTAATTTAATTTAATTTAAAAATTACAATAATAATAATAAAATATAGACTAGCAAAAAAGCACCCAATCTCACTTACTCATGTGCAACTTCTGTCGACCTTTTTTTTTTTTTTGAGATGGAGTTTTACTCTTGTTGACCAGGCTAGAGTGCAATGGCACGATCTCAGCTCACTGCCTCCCTGGGTTCAAGCAATTCTCTTGCCTCAGCCTCCCCAGCAGCTGGGACTACAAGCGTGCACCACCACGCCTGGCTAATTTTGGTATTTTTAGTAGAGATGGGTTTTCACTGTGTTGGCCAGGCTGGTCTTGAACCCCTGATCTCAGGTGATCCACCTGCCTTAGCTCCCAAAGTGCTGGGATTGCAGGAGTGAGCCACCATGCCTGGCCAACATTTCAATAGACTCTTACAATTCCTGTTTTATATGTATTTATATATATACTTTACCTCAATATGGTAGAGTGGGAAGGGAACAGTTTAAGAATAGATTCTCTTCTTGGCTCTATCTCCAACTCACGGGACCTAGAGAACATGATTTCAACTTATGGAAATAATTAAGCTTTACCTTCTTATCTTGAACAGTAATATGAGATTCAAATGAGGTAATGCAAAAAAGGAAGATCTCTGGCAATTTTCAAAATGTTCCATGATTTTATTCTTTTACAGCAGTGCAGTCTTGAAGTTAAAGTATTAGTGGCAGAGCCTTTACTGACCACAGCCCAGATCTCAGGGGGCAATCTACTAAAGGTCACGCTGGAGGCTGCTTACTCTGTGCCTGAATCCTTCATTCCAACAGGTCCTGGGCAGAACTACATGGTCGGTCTGCAAGTTCCATCACTTGGAGAGGTAAAGCCCTACTGCCAGATGTTTATAGAGATTCAAACATGTCTGTACTCATATGGTCATCTCTTCCTCACCTCTAAGATTTCATTCAAAACATTGTACTGCTAATAGCTGAGATTTATTTTAGGCTTGAAAAATACAGTTTATCTCTATTTTATATACAGATTTTAATGTTTATGATTTACATATTTATTATATATTGTGCATTACATATAATTTATATAAATGTATGGTAGAAAATATGTAAGACATTTAAAATGGCCAATTTTGGTGTATTTCTATACAGATTATTTTTGCGTGTACATTTTGCAGATTTTGTGCAATGTGCTTTATTAAACAAAACTTTCTCTTAATTCCAGATTATTTTCTTAGGCCACATTTCCAGGTATAGGAATGATTGGATATGGAGTTTCTTAGGCTCTTGATGGAGATTTCTAAATTGCTTGCTAAAAGACTTCTATTCAGTTAACACTTTCACTTGTCTTATTTCCAGGGCCGTGTATGTGATGACCCACTAAAGTTGTGTATTAACTCTTCAGTTTGCTGAGGACTTAGGAGGTTCCTGGGATATGGGACTTTCATTACCACAACTGGGACAGTCCTAGGCAAATGAGATGGCTGATCACCCTTCCAGGGAACAACTCACATAGCTATATGAGGCAGATCTGTGCATTGCCCTCTCTCCAACTTTGGGATTGTATTGAAAATTTTTTCTTTGTTTTTGCTAATTTTGATAATTGAAAGTGCCTTTTATTTTTTTTTTCTTCTAGAGGTCTTAGTATTTTTCTTACTGATTTTTTAAATTCTGGCTGGGGTGTGGTGGCTCACACCTCTAATCCCAGCACTTTGGGAGGCTGAGACAGGTAGATCACCTGAGGTTAGGAGTTCGAGACCAGCCTGGCCAACATGGTGAAACCCTGTCTCTGCTAAAAATACAAAAAATTAGCCGAGTATGGTGGTGGGTGCCTGTAATCCCAGCTACTGGGGAGGCTGAGGCAGGAGAATCGCTTAAACCCAGGAGGCAGAGGTTGCAGTGAGCCAAGATCGCGCCAAGATTGCACTCCAGCCTAGGCAACAAGAGTGAAATGCTGTCTCAAAAAAAACAAACAAAAAAATTCATATGTAGAGAAAAATAATGTTTTCTTGAAAGTTTGTCAATTTATAGTTTATCATGTTTATTTCTGGTTTATTATTTATTTTTAATTTGGGTCGTTGCTTTGGTATACAAAAGTTTTTTAATAGTTAAATTTTTTTCTTTTAGGTTTCTTGCATCATTTTAAACTTGAAAACGGCTCCTTTATTCTGATATTTGATGAAAGGTTGCCCTTCCAGGTTCTAGATTTTTTTTTTGCTTTGTTTTTGGAGATGGAGATGGAGTCTCGCTCTGTCACCCAGGCTAGAGTGCAGTGGCATGATCTCGGCTCACTCCACCCTCTGCTTTCCGGGTTCAAGCAATTCTCCTGACTCAGCCTCCTGAGTAGCTGGAACTACAGGTGCCCGCTACCATGCCCAGCTAATTTTTTGTATTTTAGTAGAGACGGGGTTTCACCGTCTTGGCCACGCTGGTCTCGAACTCCTGACCTCAGGTCATCTGCATGCCTCAGCCTCCCAAAGTGCTGGGATTACAGGCATTAGCCACCACGCCCAGGTCCTAGTTTAATGCAGCAGCCTTAGTTCCAGCTTCCTGTCCTGCCTGGGCACAGGGCCATGCTTGCTTCTGTATAGTAGTGTCTGGGTCTGACATTTCCTAGGTTGGCACAGCATCAGCTCATGAGCTTATACCTTGGGTATTGAGTTGCTGCTGCTGCCAGTTCTGGCACTTTTAGACTTTCTTTTTTTTTTTTTTTTTTTTTTTTTTTTTTTTTGAGACGGAGTCTTGCTCTGTCGCCCAGGCTGGAGTGCAGTGGCCGGATCTCGGCTCACTGCAACCTCTGCCTCCTGGGTTCAAGGGATTCTCCTGGCCTCAGCTTCCCAAGTAGCTGGGACTAGAGGCACCCACCACCACGCCCAGCTAATTTTTGTATTTTTAGTAGAGACGGGGTTTCACCATATTGGCCAGCCTGGTCTCAAACTCCTGACCTTGTGATCCGCCCGCCTTGGCCTCCCAAAGTGCTGGGATTATAGGCATGAGCCACTGTGCCCAGCCTAGACTTTCATTTACTTCTTTTGACCTTGGCTATGTGATAAAATATAACTTTTTGTTGTTGTTGCTGTTCTACTTTATCTAGTTTGTTGTGTGTTTGTTGCTGATAAAGGATCTGTTGTACTTTAGTTTGCTATAGTGTTGGAAATAGAACTTTCTTTTAATTTAAGGGCCATTTGGTTTTCTTTTCCAGTAAACTTCTTGTTCCTGTCCTTTGTCTATCTATATATCTCTCTGTCTATCTATTAATAAGAGACAGGGTCTCACTCCATCACCTAGGCTGGAGTGCAGTGGCACAAGCATAGATTACAGTAACCTTGAACTTCTGGACTCAAGCAATCCTCTCACCTCAGCCTCCTACGTAGTTGGGTTTACAGGTGCATGCCATTGCATCTGGCTAATTTTTAATTTTTTTTTTGTAGATGTAGGGGTCTCGCTATGTTGCCCAGGCTAGTTTCGAACTCCTGGCTTCAAGTGATCCTCCTGGCTCTATCTCCCAAAGTGTTGGGATTATAGGCATTAAGCCACCTTGCCTGGCTGTTACCTCATTGTTTTAATGTGCACTTTACTGATTATTAATGAAATGTAGCATGTTTTTTTTTTAAATGTTGGATGTTCTAATTTCCCCTTCTATAGATTGCCTACTTATATATTTTACCAATTTTCTACTGCAAGTATTCTTTGGATAAGTTATAAGACATGAAAATGCCTATATTTTTAGCCCCTTGCCAGATTTTAGTTTGTTTTCTAAAGGATAATTTTTAAACAGGTATAAACACAACTCTCGTATAAAATAAATAACACAAAAGTTGGTCCAAGATTTTATTTAACTTATTAGTGAGGGAATCAGTAAAATGTGACAATGAGTTCAAAGGAGTATACAGGCATCAGGAATGCTGAAATGAATTTGCCGATAATTCAAAACTTGTCATTAGCTTCAGGGAAATAATCAGTTACATTGCCACTGGACAAACTGTATCTGCATATTTATGAACCAGAATAATTTGCATTATTATCAAATGTCTATAGGTTACAGAGTTGTAAAATAGTGCAAAGACAATGAAAGGCACAGGCCGCTCTCTAGAATCAGATTAATCATAGTGGGGTATGTTTGACAACACTCAGCATTCCATTGAAAAGACTTGATTAATCTTCTTGTCCATTTCAAAGTCCTTTATAAACTTTCCTGACGTATGGTATTTATTTCTGTAGAAGGACTATCCCATTTTATTTAAGAATGGAACTTTGAAGCTTGGAGGGGAAAGAGAACCTGTTCCCCGGCCCAAAAAGTGGCCAATTGCCAACATTCTGGCTCCAGGAGCTAATAACATTCCTGATGCATTCATTGTTGGTGGTCCCTATGAAGAAGAAGAAGGAGAACTCAACCATCCTGAGGTGAGAGCCTGATATACGGGTTTTTGTGATAAACTTAGTGTACTGACAGATGATAAAACATTTTGTGAATTACTCTGATTTATATACATTTGTCACCTGTCAAAATAATTACATGCCAAAATAAAACACATATCTAATTCTGATTCAGATATCTTCTGACTTCTTAAGTCCAGAAAACAAAATAATTTATATCACATATACTCTTTATTTTATTTTAAATTTATTGAATTATGAATAGGTAATTATCAGTTACTGTCAAAATTAAAAATGAAGATCTATGCAGTGAAAGTGTCCCTCTAGTCATGTCTCTTCCTTCTAATTCCTCCCCATCTCATTACCCTAGTAGCGATGGCAGCAGTAGCCAGTCTGGAGCAGTTCCTGCCATGATGCTGGCTGCAGTGGGGGAGTCCTGGCTGGGCCTACACGCTCCATGGAGCTGGCAGGAGTTGGGAACAAGTGGGAGCCCTTCCCTCCCATGTGCAGCTGCAGCTGCCCAGCCACAGCTGCATACCCAGGCATCGCTGCACTCTCGGAATCTGGGAAGCCCTCCTGCCCCCACAGGCTTGGAAGTGCCTGCTCCTGATGCCTGGCCTCTGCTTACTCCTGGTGCCTGCTCCAATTTCAGAGCAAAGTTGTGGCCGAGCCCGGTGCTGTCACAACCTGGCCAGGTGTGCATGTACTCAGGGCAGTGCTGACAAACCAACCCTCTGCCATCTTGATCCCCCTCCAGACTTTGGGCACCCATGAGCATGGGAGAAAGTCCAAGGGACCACTGAGGGCAGCTTGGCATGGGCCTGCAGGCACCCCTCAGCATGAACAGCCAGGGCACTGTGGATGGCAGCAGGAGGCAGACAGGTTCCTGGGCGAAAAGGGGCAGGTCCCCAGTGAAACCCCACCTTCAGGCCAGGGACTGCCTTAGGTCTGGGGGCCAGGCTGCTAGTTCCCATGGACCGGGATGAGAACTTAAGGTACTTTTCTGGCCCCACCCATGGCCTCCCATGGATCAATCAGCATCCACTTCCTCCCCTCTGAAGCCCATAAAAACCCAGGACTCAACCAGACTCAGGCAAAGGATGGGATGACCTGCCTGTGGAGAGAAGCTACCCACTGTCGGTCTCCTCTCTGCTGAGAGCTGAACACTCGTCAGGACGTCCCGCCTGTGGAGAGGAGCTACCCACTGTGGGTCTCCCCTCTCCTGAGAGCTGGACACTTGTCAGGACTACCTGCCTGCAGAGAGGAGCTACCACTACTCAGTGAGTCTCCTCTGAGTTGTTCTGTTGCTCAGTAAAGCACCTCTTTGCCTTACTCACCCTCCACTTGTCTGTGTACCTCATTCTTCCTGGATGCAAAACAAGAACTCAGGACCTGCGGAATGGTGGGGCTGAAAGAGCTGTAACACAAACAGGGCTGAAACATGTCCCTTGCTCATCACATTGTGGGTGACAAAAAGGGGAGAAGAGAGAAGAGTTGTGGTCCTTTGGGAAGCCCAGACCTAGGAGCTCCCTGAGCCAGGGCTGTGACACCAGGGGTTCTTCAGTTTCTGGTGTCTCCAAGCTTCTGAGCACCACCACATTCCCTGGTGCCAGCCATGGAAGCTGCTTGCAGTATGCCTGGTTCAGCCGCAGCCTCACAGGGAGCTGCCACCTGTGGTGGTGCCTGGAGCTTCTGGCTCTGCTGCAGCCAGCATGCCTGGCTGTGCACAATGGCCAGACCCCATGATCGCTTACTCACACACCCCTCAATGCTCCATGCCTGGCTCACCCTTGGCAGGCGTGGGATCCTGGCCAGTATGCAAGCCTAGCATAGCCTGCCAGGCCAAGTGAGTGAAACGAGCCTACCAGGCCCAACCAAAATTTGGGCAAAGGTGCCACCAGCCACAGAGGTTTTCTGCTGGAAAAGCAACAGACCAAGGATTCTGTGACAGTCATCACCTTTGTTACAGTTTCTTGTGTTTCCTTCTAGATACTTTCTTATGTATATAAAAGGAAATACATAAGTCAAAGGAAGACTCAGAGACAGAAGCATTTAGAAAAGTAAAGAAAAGGTTTCCTTGGAAATTGTGAAAGGGAGTCAGACTTCAGGACTGACTCACCAAATAAAAAATCAGTATAGTCATCTTGGCTGGGCGGAGTGGCTGATGCCTGTAATCCTAGCACTTTGGGAGGCCTAGGCAGGTGGATCACTGAGATCAGGAGTTCGAGACTAACCTGGCCAACATGATGAAACCCTGTCTCTACTAAAAATACAAAACTTAGCTGGGCATGTTGGCACACACCTGTAATTCCAGCTGCTTGGGAGGCTGAGGCACAAGAATCACTTGAACCGGGAGGCGGAGGTTGAAGTGAGCCAGGATTGTGCCACCTCACTCCAGCCTGGGTGTCAGAGCGAGACTCTGTCTCAAAAACAAAACAAACAAAAAAGTATAGTGATTCCTTGGTATACTTGGGGGATTGTTGCCAGGACCCCTGCAAATAGCAAAATTCGTGCATACTCAAGTCCTTCAGTCAGCCCTATAGTAACTATGTATAGGAAAAGTTGGCCCTCCATATATGTGGGTTTTCATCCCGCAAATACTGTATTTTAATCCATGTTTGGTTTAAAAAAGATCCACGTGGCCAGATGTGGTGGCTCATGCCTATAATGCTAGCACTTTGAGAGGCCAAGGCGGGTGGATCACAAGGTCAGGAGTTCGAGACCAGCCTGGACAATATGGTGAAACCCCATCTCTACTAAAAATACAAGAATTGACTGGGTGTAGTGGCATACAGCTGTAATCTCAGCTACTCGGGAGGTTGAGGTAGGAGAACCACTTGAACCCGGGAGGTAGAGGTTGCAGTGAGCCAAGATCGTGCCATTGCACTCCAGCCTGGGCAACAGAGTGAGACTCTGTCTAAAAAAAAAAAAAAAGATTCACATATGAGCCAGGTGCAGTGGTTGTAATCCCAGCACTTTGTGAGGCCAAGGCGGGCTGATCACTTGAGACCAGGAGTTTGAGACCAGCCCAGCCAACATGGTGAAACCCCGTCTTTACTAAAAACACAGAAATTAGCCGGTATAGTGGTGTGTGCCTGAATCCCAGCTCCTCAGGAAGCTGAGGCATGAGAATCGCTTGAACCCAGGAGGCAGAGGCTGCAGTGAGCCGAGATCATACCACTGCACTCCAGCCTGGGCAACAAAGCAAGATTCTGTCTCAAAAAAAAAAAAAAAAAAAAAAATCCGCATATATATAAGTGGGCAATTCAAATTGTGTTGTTCAAGGTCAAATGTTTTTATAAGAAAGCAACACAAAATTACCAACGTTACCCCATTTACATTAGTCTATTCATGATGGCAAAACTGCAGGTTTCTTCACTTGATTCTCAGATATACAAAGGTTATAAAATATCTTCAGACATCAGCATAATAAACATCAGGGATAAAAGTTCTTTTCTTTTTTTGTTTTTTTGAGATGGAGTTTCCTTCCTGTTGCCCAGGTTGGAGTGCAATGGCGTGATCTCGGTTCACTGCAACCTTTGCCTCCTGGGTTCAAGCGATTCTCCTACCTCAGCCTCCCAAGTGGCTGGGATTACAGGCACCTGCCACCACACCTGGCTAATTTTTGTATTTTTAGTGGAGATGGGGTTTCACCATGTTTGGCCAGACTGGTCTTGAACTCCTGACCTCAGGTGATCCGCCTGCCTCGGCCTCCCAAAGTGCTGGGATTACAGGTGTGAACCACTGTGCCCGGCCGATAAAAGTTCTTATCTTTAGAAGTCCAGATTTTCGGCTGGGCGCGGTGGCTCAAGCCTGTAATCCCAGCACTTTGGGAGGCCGAGGCGGGCGGATCACAAGGTCAGGAGATCGAGACCACAGTGAAACCCCGTCTCTACTAAAAATACAAAAAATTAGCCGGGCGCGGTGGCGGGCGCCTGTAGTCCTAGCTACTCAGGAGGCTGAGGCAGGAGAATGGCGTGAACCCAGGAGGCGGAGCTTGCAGTGAGCCGAGATCGCGCCACTGCACTCCAGCCTGGGCAACAGCGTGAGACTCCGTCTCAAAAAAAAAAAAAAAAAAAAAAAGAAGTCCAGATTTTCAGGAAGTATTCAAAGTCTTGTAGAATTAGAATCTGTTGGGAAGACACTGCTATTTTTCCTTTATCTCAAGGTATTATTGTTTGTTTGTTTGTGACAGAGTCTCACTCTGTCGCCCAGGCTGGAGTGCAGTGGCGCTATCTTAGCTCATTGCAACCTCTGCCTCTTGGGTTCAAGCTATTCTCATGCCTCAACCACCTGAGTAGCTGGGATTACAGGCGCATGCCACCATGCCCTGCTGATTTTTGTATTTTTAGTAGAGACAGGGCTTCACCATATTGGCCAGGCTGGTCTCAAACTCCTGACCTCAAGTGATCTGCCCACCTCCAACTCCCAAAGTGCTGGGATTACAGGCGCAAGCCACTGCGCCCTGCCGGTTTTTCATTTTTTAAAACTGAGTTGTGTTTAATCATATATATATGCATACACTAATACATACATATATTCTTTCCCCATCATTTTTATTACACAAATGTAAAGAGTACATTCTTAAACACACTATATGCACTTGCTTTGTTTTACTTTGTTGTGTATTTTTGAGATTTTTGCACATTACATAAAAAGCAGTCTCACTCTTTTTCTTTATTTGTACTTGCTGTATAATGTGACATTGTATGGACATACTTTAATATACTTATTATTAATTATATAAATTACCACAAATTTGTCAAGGGCATAGAAAATAGTATAACACACTTGCAGATGTTTCTTGAATGAGCTGATAATCCACTGATGGAAACATTTAATAAAATAATTTGTAAAATAAGGATGGTTGAATTATTTTTCATTGTCTGACTCTAAATATATAAAATAGTAGAGATGAGGCTAGGAATATTGGAAAAACACTGCGCAGTATCTTTTCTCATCATTGTGATTAGTGAAAATTCATACTTTTCTTAGATTTCTATTTGAATTTAGATCAGACATTTTATTTTAGACATTCAGATTATATTTTATGTTTTAGATTAGATTGTTAATTCTCAGTCCTGGCTGCACATTACAGTCACCAGGAAAGTATTGAAAACAATGACAATGGCCAAGCCTTAACCCAGGTAAACTATGTAAGAATTTACTTTTAAAATAGTACCAATGCCAGGTGTTTTTTGCTTTTTTGGTTTTTTATTTTTTTGAGACAGGGTCTCACTCTGTTACCCAGGCTGGAATGCAGTGGTGTGATTATTGAGGCTCATTGTAGCCTCAACCTCCTAGGCTCAAGCAATTCTCCTGCCTCAGCCTCGTGAGTAGCTGGGACCACAGGCTCATGCCACCACACTCGGCTAATTTTTAAATTTTTTTAGAGATGGAGGTCTCACTTTGTTGCCCAGCCTGGTCTTAAACTCCTGGCCTCAAGCAGTACTCCTGCCTTGGCCTCCTAAAGTGTTGGGATTACAGGTGTGAGATACTGCACCGGGTCCAGGTGTTATTTTAAAAAAAAAAAAAATCCAGATGATTTTAATGTACATCTAGATTTGAGAATCATTGATTAGGGTTATCTTAGTCAGTATTTGGATCTTAGTACCGGATCCATGTAACTATTATATATGTAATTTATCTTATATACTTTATTAATAAAGTACTCATAATTTTAAGGTGGTGGTAGTACTTGCAATAGTAGTCATACTTATAGTAGTAATAGTAGTCGTAAGAAAAGTATTGTGAACAAATCCATTAAAAGAATGCCCTATAGATGGAGCAGAATGAAATCATGGCACAGATACAGAGAACAGAAGTCTTTATCTTATATTTTACAGGACAGTGAATTTAGGAATCAAGCAGAGTGCATAAAGAAAAGGATTATTTGGGACTTGGAAAGTCGCTGCTACCTTGATCCTTCTGCAGTGGTCAGGTAAGAAGAGGAAGGAAATATGTCTAACCCACAAAGGCTTGTAGGTGGGAAGAAATGTTACTTTTGTTAATTTTATTTATATTTGAGTTAAGGTGATTTTAGATTGAGACTTTCATTTATCACATCTATATATTAGAGTGACGTTGTGTTCATCTGCTAATAACAGAAACAGCTAATAATGTGGTTTAAGCAAGGTGAATGCTTATTCCTCTTTTGTATAAAAGAAGTCTGAGCTGGGCCTGGTGGCTCATGCCTATAATGCCAGCACTTTGGGAGGCAGGATGATCTCTTGAAGCCAAGAGTTCAAGACCAGCCTGGGCAACAGAGTAAGACCCTGGCTCACACACACACACACACACACACACGCGCACACAAAATTAGTTTGGTGCAGATACACACCTGTAGTCTTACTACTTGTGAGGCTGAGGTGATAGGATTGCTTGAGCCCAGGAGATTGAAGCTGCAGTGAGCTGTGATTGAGTCACTGCACTCCAGCCTGGGCAATGGAGTGACACCTTGTCTCTTAAAAAAAAAAGTCAACTGAGTGCAATGGCTCACACCTGCAATCCCAGCACTTTGAAAGTCCAAGGCGGGCGGATCATGAGGTCAAGAGATTGAGACCATCCTGGCCAACATGGTGAAACCCTGTCTCTACTAAAAATAGAAAAATTAGCTGGGCATAAATTAGCTGGGCATAAATTAGCTGGGCATGGTGGTGCTTGCCTGTAGTCCCAGCTACTCGAGAGGCTGAGGCAGGAGAATCGCTTGAACCCAGGAGGCGGAGGTTATAGTGAGCCGAGATCACGCCACTGCACTCCAGCCTGGTGACAGAGCAAGACTCCATCTCAAAAAAAAAAAAAAAAGTCCAGAATTGGTATGTATGATGATTACACAGTGTTATTAGATATCCAGGCTCTATCTTTCCTTTTGCTCTACCTTCTTTACTACATGACTTCCATCCACAAGGTTGTGTCATGGTGCAAAGGTGGCTGCTGGAGCTCCAGCTTGCACACTCACATTTCTGGCAGAAATTTGGAAGAGGAGAATGGTTATAAAAAAGGACACATGCTGGCTGTCTTAACCCCTCTTGTGGAACCTTCCTGGAATCTGGCAACTTCTGTTTATGTCTCATTAGCCAACCTTTAGATGCAAGAAGGCTAGACAATAAAATGTTTTAGTTGAACACATTGTCACCCAGGCTAAATCAAGATTTAATTAGTAAAGAACAGGTACACATATTGTGTAGGTAACTATCAGTCTTTGTCACAATGACCTGGTCTTTAGAGATGACAGTTGAGGGATTACCAATATATATACAATCTGAATGAACAACTCTGACTTAAAAAAAAAAAAAAAGAATATCTGATTTTTTAGGACGGCTTAAGATTTATAGAAAAATCGAGCAGAAAAATTGAGCAGATGTATTAGAGAGTTTTTATATACCCCTGGTCCCCCACTTGGTCATGGTGTATAACTCTTTTTACACATTGTTAGATTTGATTTGCTAATATTTTATTGAGGATACATTGTTGTCATTATTCCTTTGAACAAGTAGTTATCAGATCAATTAAGAATAAAAAAACAAATTTATTTTACCTTCATTTATGACTTTTCCTGATGCTCTTTCTTATGTTGATACAAGTTTTTTGACCCATGTCATTTTCCTTTTCTCTAAAAACTTTTAACATTTCTTGTAAGGCAGGTCTAGTGGCCAGAAACTCCTCTCATTTTTGTTTGTTCGAGAAAGGGTTTATTTCTCCTTCACATTTGAAGGATAATTTTAGTAGGTACAGAATTCTAAGTTGGTGGTTTTTTCTTTCACAACTTTAAATATTTTGCCCTACTCTCTTCTTGCTGGCATGGTTTCTGAAGAGAAGTCCAATGTATTTCTAACCCTTGTTCTTCCATAGGTAAAGTGTTTTTTCCTCTGGTTTTTTTTCAAGATTTTCTTTTTTGCAGTTTGAAAATGATATGCCTAGATATAGTTGTTTGTTTGTTTTTGTCCTTATTCTGCTTGGTGTTCTCTGAGATTCCTGGATCTGTGGTTTGGTGTCTGTCAGCTAATTTTGGAAAATTCTTAGCTATTATTACTGCAAATATTTCTTCTGCTCTTTTCTTTCTTCTTCCGTTATGCCTAATTACACCTTTTTAAATTGTTCCACAAGTCTTGGATATTCTGTTATGATTTTTTGTTTTCATTTTTTTTCCTTTGCATTTCAGTTTGGGGAGTTTCTATTCGCATATACTCACGTTCACTGATTTTATTTTCCTTAGCCATGTCCAGTCAACTTAGAAGCCCATCAAATGAATTATTCATTTTTGTTTGTGTTTTTGATATCTAGCATTTCCTTTTGATTCTTTCTTAGAGTTTCCATCTCTGCTTACATTACCCATCTGTTCTTGCATGTTGCCTACTTTTTCCTTAAGAGTCTTTAATATAATTATATTTACTTAAATTTCCTATCTGATAATTCCAAAATCTATGTCATATCTTAGTCTAGGTCTTATAGTAGCTTTGTCTATTTGGACTATATTTTTTCTTGCCTTTTAGCATTCTTTATAGCCTTTTAATTTGGAAGCTAGCCATTATATATTGGGTAATAGGAATTGAGGTAACTAGTATTTTTAGTGTGAGGTATTATGTTAATCTGGTTAGGAGCTGGGTTGTGTTTCTTGTTTGCTATAGTTGTAAGTGCCAGAGGCTTCAGTTTCCTTTCCCCCCCCACCTCCCCTGTTGTCTTTGGATTTGCCCAAGAACTTCTCTAATAGAGTGGTGTGTAGCCCTCTCAGTTGTAATTCATTGTTATTATATTGAAACTCTGTTGATGTAGTGGCAAATTGTTGGGGAGAAGTATTCTATTACCTGTGATGAAGTCTCAGTAAATAGGTTTGGGTCCCTGGGCTGTGACTTTCAGAAGTGTTTCATAATTGTTTTTCCTCCTATCCCTGTGGAAGCTAGATAGGTTGGAGTTGTCTAAATGCCCTTCCCTGAGATCAGATAAGGATCTGGTAAAGTAGTTTCCCTTAAAGATCAACCCTTTGATAGGGAGAATGCTGCGGCCATATTTCAAAATGGTTACTTTTCTTCTCTCCCTGCCTGAAATATGAGGGTATTTTTCTTCCATCTTCACTGTGAGAACTTGGTGGGGCTCCTGGATTTAAAACTTATGTAAGTATGGGGACCCTTAACAGTGGGCCCCCTGGAGTTTTTCACTCCCAGCTAGTCTACATTCAGTCTCCAACAATTTGTCAAAATTATCATTAAACTATTTCTACTGGTTGCTGGCACCACTGGCTTCTGCTGTCTTTAAGCTGACTGCAGCTGTGATCCTCTGTATTTTCCTGTCTTTCTCAATTTCAGGATGGCAGTTTTTGCCTTGTGACCTCAATTCTATGATGGATCTAAGAAATGTTATTTATTTCAATTCGGTCAACATTTTTCTTGTTGCGAGGACTGGTGGGATTACTTCAAAACTGTGTTGGAGCTGAAACTGGATAGTATTTTCACAGTAGAAATAACCAATTTTATACCATTTGTAAACTTGTCTGATTATTTCTTTAGAATAAATCACTACAAGTAGAATTTATAGTGAATGATTATGGATTTTTGAAGGTTTTTGATTCATATTGCTAAATTGCTCTAAAAGTGTTCAATTTGCCTCACTAGAAGTTGAGCAGAATTATTTTTGGAATGTTATAGGTTTGGGAAAGTTTTAAAAACCACCAACCCAGTAAGAAATTTTTATTTATTTTATTTAAATTTTTTTTTTTTTTTTTTTTTTTTTTTTTTTTTTTTGAGATAGGGTCTCACTGTGGCCCAGGTGAGAGTGCAGTAGTGCCATCACGGCTCACTGTAGCCTTGACCTGCTGGGCTGAAGCCATCCTCCCACCTCAGCCTCCTCAAGTAGCTGGAACCACAGGTATTCACTGCGATGCCCAGCTAATGTTTTGTATTTTTCATAGAGATGGAATTTTGCCATGTTGCTCAGACCATCTTGAACACCTGGGCTCAAGCCATCTGCCTGCCTTAGTCTCTCAAAGTGCTGGCATTTACAGGCATGAGCCACTGAGCCCAGCCCCGCTATTTTTATATATGTATACTCTATATTACCTAATAAAAGAGAATATTTCCCTTTAACCTAAATTATACTGACTTTATTTTTACATATAATGCTAATGGACTGATTCTTGATTTGCAGTTTTCAGAAGCGAATTGCTGATTGCCGGCTTTGGCCTGTAGAGATCACAAGAGTTCCTCTGGTCACTGTACCCAAAGGGAAAGCTGGCAAAACTGAAAAGGTAAATATGCGCCCTCAAAACTATTTATATAAGAAATGTGGAATCAGACTCGACCTGTTATTCTGCTTCAATTCTGATACCAAAAGAAAATGTGAATTAATATAGCTGTTCTCCCAAGGGTGACTAGCTCATCCTGATTTGCCCTGAACTTCACTTGTTTTAGCACTGGAAGTCTCATGTCCCAGGAAACTCCTCTGTCCTGGGAAAAACCAGGATTATTGGCCACCCTAGTTCCCCGTTGTTCACTAAAAACTCTCTAGGCTTTATTACCAGATATCCTATTTCTCTTTAGCCCTTCACAATAGTTTTACCATAGGTTAAACTTGCCTACTTAAAATGTTTTAGCCTGCTAATTAGTGTAATAGGAATCTTAGATATACTACTATTTTTAAAAGGCTTAGCTTTGATGAGCCTATTACATGTTATCTATTGTTTTACCTGTGCATGTCTGGTCTTTTCTGCTTGTTCATAAACTCCCTGAGAGTAGGGGTCATGTAGTAGGCTGATGTGTATCCTCCATGGTACCTAGCATGATGTATGGCAAATAGCAGACATTTAATAAGTATCTAAATTGTTTGGCTGACTTTAAACATAGGCTTTTCACATAATAAAAATACTATCACTATGTAACCATTTCTCCCTTTGTTGTATATAAGTATTGGCAAACTTTCCTTAGATTTCTAAACTATCTGTTATCACATGAACATAGGACTTTTTTTTTATTTTTTTGAGATGGAGTCTTACTCTGTTGCCTAGGCTGGAGGGCAGTGGTGCAATCTCGGCTTACTGCAACCTCCGCCTCCTGGGTTCAAGTGATTCCCCTGCTTCAGCCTCCTGAGTAGCTGCGATTACAGGCACACACCACCACGCCCGGCTAATTTTTGTATTTTTAGCAGAGACAGAGCTTCACCATGTTGATCAGGCTGGTCTCGAACTCCTGACCTCATGATCCACCTGCCTCAGTCTCCCAAAGTGCTGGGATTACAGGCGTGAGCCACTGCGCCCAGCCGAGCATAGGACTTTTTAATCTAGTTGCCAATTATTATAATAGGTGAAATCAAAGAGGTTACTTTTATGCTTGGAATTTATTTTCTTTCACAAAATTGATTTTTTTCCCTATAAAAATTTTCTGTGGCAAACCATACAACCATTAAAAAATGCTGTTAAAATATATTTATTAACATGTTCTTCATCTTTGCAATGAAAGTTTAGATGAAATCAAGTATGGTAAATACATGACAGGAGACTGTCATTCATCCGCCTTCATCCATGGTGGATAATGCTGATCAATCAAAGCACTCTTTCCTTTTGAACCAAGATAAATGCAGATAATTTTTCTCAACCAACTATGCTAAAACACCTCCACCAATTAATGAGAATTTAGATATAAGTTAAAGCCTATTTGTCATCACTGGTCCAGATAATTTGTAAGGTCCCTTTTATTTGTATGAGTCTGTGAACTAAAGCTAAAAGCCATAGCTTCTGATTCCTTTTAAGTTTTTTGTTATTGTTATTGTTGTTGTTTTTTATAAAGCTTCACTTTCTCCTAGGAAGCCACATGGTGAAATTGACTTTTTGGTTGAATATATATATTATCAATTAATTTGAGTTTGTATTGATGCAACTACTGCCTTTACTATTAACACTGTTTATATGCATTTTCTCAGTGATCATGGTATTATTGAACCCATTTTCATGATAAAGAAGGCCCAAAATGTCTTATGTAACTGATCCAAAGTCACGTAACTGGCTAAGTAGTAGAGTTAGTTTCTAAAACCAGGCCTTTGAACTGCTGAGTCAGAGCTCCATACCTTATATTATATTGCTTATAGCACTAATAACTCTCTGGTTTTATTCCTTTAGACTGATGAAGAAGGTCAGCTTTCATTTCATGGTGTGGCTTATGTTAATATGGTCCCATTGTTGTATCCAGGTGTGAAGAGAATTCGGGGAGCTTTTCATGTTTACCCTTACCTGGACAGTGTAGTCCATGAAAAGGTAAGAAAAAATTGCATAAAAAGCATCATGGTAATTTATCCTTTATATATCTGTTTACTTACATCTTTAGCATATACATCTTTACAACTGATATTTAGAACCAGTTGGTATACTAGGATATTAAATATATAGCTTTATAGTCATTCTGCATTGGACCTTAAAAAATTTAGGATAACGAAAAGGCAAAAACTGAAAACCTAGATCTCTATCAACAGGTTAACAGAGAACATAGAAAAACAAATTGTGTGGTACCTCTGTACAATGGAATACTACTCAACAATAAAAAGAAATGAGCTAATGATACATGCAACAGCACGGATGAATCTCAAATGCATTATGCCAAATAGAAGAAGCTAGACAAAAGGGAGAAAAGAGAGTACTTTTTTTTTTTTTTTTAAGAGATGTGGGTCTCGCTTTGGAGTGCAGTGGTGCAATCATAGCTCACTACTGCCTCAAATTCCTGGGCTCAAGGGATCCTCCTGCCTCAGCCTTTTGAATAGCTGGGACTACAGATGTGCACCACTGTGGCTGGCTATTTAAAAAAAATTTTTTGGCCTGGCGCGGTGGCTCACGCCTGTAATCCTAGCACTTTGGGAGGCCGAGGTGGGCGGATCACAAGGTCAGGAGATCGAGACCACGGTGAAACACCGTCTCTACTAAAAATACAAAAAATTAGCCGGGCGCGGTAGTGGGCGCCTGTAGTCCCAGCTACTCAGGAGGCTGAGGCAGGAGAATGGCGTGAATCCGGGAGGCGGAGCTTGCAGTGAGCCGAGATCGCGCCACTGCACTCCAGCCTGGGGGACACAGCAAGACTCCGTCTCAAAAAAAAAAAAAAAAAATTTTTATATAGAGACAGGGTCTTGAAAAGTTCATTCTATATAATTACATTTATATGCAATTCTGGGAAAGTAATTTATCTATATTGATAAAAAGCAGATTATGGTTACCTGGGAACAGGGATAGAAGGAGAGATGGATTACAAAGGAATGAAAGGAAAATATTAGGGATATGGAAATGATGGTTATCTTGATTGTGGTGATGGTTTCATAGGTATACACATATGTCAAAATTGATGAAATTATATACTTTAAATATGTATGGTTTATTTTTATTGTACTTAAATTTTACCTCAATAAATTTGGGTATAAAACTTTTAGCATAGGCCGGGCACGGTGGCTCATGCCTGTAATCCCAGCACTTTGGGAGGCTGAGGTGGGTGGATCACGAGGTCAGGAGATCGAGACCATCCTGGCTAACACGGTGAAACCCCATCTCTACTAAAAATCCAAAAAATTAGCCGGGTGTGGTGGCAGGCACCTGTAGTCCTAGCCACTCTGGAGGCTGAGGCAGGAGAATGGCGTGAAAATGGGAGGCGGAGCTTGCAGTGAGCCGAGATTGCTCCAGTGCACTGGGCGACAGAGCGAGACTCCGTCTCAAAAAAAAAAAAAAAACTTTTAGCATTATAAGTGTGACTGGGTGTGATGGCTCACACCTATAATCCCAGCACTGTAGGGGGCTGAGGCAGGCAGCTGAGAGTTGGAGACCAGCCTGGCCAACGTGGCTAAAACCCGTCTCTACTAAAAATACAAAAATTTGCAGAGTGTGGTGGCTGGAGCTGCCTGTAATCCCAGCCACTCGGAAGGCTGAGGCAGGAAAATTGCATGAACCTCGGAGGCGGAGGTTACAGTGAGCCCAAATTGCACCACTGCACTCCAGCCTGGGCGACAGAGCAAGACTCTGTCTTAAAAATATATATATAAGAAAAAGAAAAAAAAAAGTCTATTGTTGTTAAATATGGAAAAACTGAAATCCATGTGGTAATTAATGAACTAGAATATGTTTTTTTTCCATTACTAGGTGTAAAAATGTTAAAATCATATATTCAAGCAAGAAGTCAGTTTTATCATGTTGCTTCCTAAGAGAAAATGAGGCTTTGTAAAACACAACAATAACAAAAGTGTATTATTATGTCACTGTTATTGGGACAGCTATTTTTCAATAATAAATTTATGAAAACCCCGTCATCTAGTTGTACACTAACTGAGTAATAAACTGTTTCTACATCAGTATCTTTTGAACTAGAAGCCACATTTATAGGAATTTATTTATTTCTCATTTTTATTTTTTGAGATGGAGTCTCGCTCTGTTGCCCAAGCTAGAGTGCAATGGCGCGATCTCGGCTCACTGCAACCTCCGCCTCCTAGGTTCAAGCAATTCTCCTGTCTCAGCTTCCCAAGTAGCTGGGATTACAGGTGCACGCTAATATGCCCGGCTAATTTTTTGTATTTTTAGTAGAAACGGGGTTTCACCATGTTAGACAGGCTGGTCTCGAACTCCTGACCTCAGGTGATCCACCCACCTTGGCCTCCCAAAGTGCTGGGATTACAGGCATGAGCCACTGTGCCCGGCCAGAAATTTATTTTAAGGACATAATTTAATAGGTTCAAACATCTCATATTCATGAAAACTTTTTGAAACCTATAATAGCAAAAACTAAAAATGAGATTAAATGTTTACTAATAGAGGAATGTTTAGTAAATCATAGTAAATAAAAATGATGAAATATGTAGCCATTAAAAATATTAATACTTTATAGGCCACACTTATAATCCCAGCATTTTGGGAGGCCGAGGTCAAGAGCTTGAGACCATTCTGGCCAACATGGTGAAACCCTGTTTCTACTAAAAATACAAAAATTTGCTGGGCATGATGTGGTGCGCCTGTAGTCCCAGCTTCTCAGGAGGCTGAGGCAGGAGAATCGCTTGAACCTGGGAAGCAGAGGTTGCAGTGGGCCAAGATTGTGCCATTGCACTCCAGCCTGGAGACAGAGCGAGACTCCATCTCAAGAAAAAACAAAAAGGATAATTATTAATGCTTTATAGATAGTTAAATGGGAAAGAAGGCTGGGCATGGTGGCTCACACCTGTAATCCCAGAACTTCAGGAGGCTGAGGTAGGAGTATCACTTCAGCCCAGGAGTTCAAGACCAACCAGGACAAAATAGTGAGACCCCATCTCTAAAAAAAAAAAAATATTTTTTTAAATTAGCAGAACATGGTGGCACATTCCTGTAGTCCCAGCTACTCCAGAGGCTAAGGTAGGAAGATCGATTGAGCCGAGGAGGTCAAGGCTGCAGTGAGCTGTGATCGTGCTACTGTACTCTGCCTGAGTGACAGAGTGAGACCTTGTCTCAAAAAAAATTAAAAATAAAAAAATGGGAGAAAAGAATGCAAGTGTTGCATATAACATAGATCAAAATAAATTTCAAATGAATTTATTAAATAAAGTTAAATGTGAAGACTATAAAAATGAGTATTAAAAATATGAAGTAAGAGAAAACTTCCTAGGCTTGAAAGCAGTGAAAAGTATGAAATAAAGTATTTTGTTTACCAAAAACGTCAAGTTTCTATATATAAAATAAACCTTCATAAATAAAATTACAATGTAACTGAAGAACTAGGGAAAATATTTGAATACACATCAGAAAGATAGCTACTGTTTCTGAAATACAGTAGTTTCCTGAAAGATAGCTACTATTCCTGAAATATAGTAGTTTTTTCAATCTAGAAGAATAACAAACTTTTTCTTAATGGGCAAGATACATGAAATAGCAGTTCACAAAAGAAGTGTCAGTGGCCAATAGATATAAGAAGAGACATCTGGCCTTATTTATTAAGGAATTATTAATTTAAATAACAATAGTTATCATTTTACTTGAAAAGTTCAACAATTCTTTAAAATATGATAATGCCCATTGGTGGCAAAGGTGTGATAATGTTATAGAACCAAACTGATGTTTGCTCACCTAGTACAGTAAAACCACATATATGCACCAAGGTTTGCAGTGATAGAAAGAAAGGCTTTCATTGCAGGGTGTCAAGCAAGGAGGACCAGGCAGCTAAATTATCAAATCCTGAGCTCCCTGATGGCTTGCAGGCAATGATTTTTTTTTTTTTTTTTTTTTTTTTGAGACGGAGTCTTGCTCTGTCACCCAGGCTGGAGTGCAGTGGCCGGATCTCAGCTCACTGCAAGCTCCGCCTCCCGGGTTTACGCCATTCTCCTGCCTCAGCCTCCCGAGTAGCTGGGACTACAGGCGCCCGCCACCTCGCCCGGCTAGTTTTTTTGTATTTTTTAGTAGAGACGGGGTTTCACCGTGTTAGCCGGGATCGTCTCTCGATCTCCTGGCCTCGTGATCCGCCCGTCTCGGCCTCCCAAAGTGCTGGCATTACAGGCTTGAGCCACCGGGCCCGGCCGCAGGCAATGATTTTTAAAGGCAGAGGTAAATTTCAGGAAAGCAGAAGCTACAGGCAAAGTCATAAATCAATATATGCAAGTTACACATTGGTTTAAGCTTAAAAGGGCAGGATATGTTGAGACAGGGGTAGGGAGGCTTGAGAGTGGTAGATAGATTCAAAGATTTTCTGATTTGCAGTTGTTAAGGAAGAGAGGCTTTGTTTAAAAATTTGGGGTCAGTAGAAAAATGTTAACTGGCTAGGGGGAGTGACTTTCTCCAAGCACCCCAGAAAGAAATTTAGAACAAAGGACCATATAGTTCAGTCTTCACTTCCCTCTTAGCTGGGGGCTGATCCATTAGCTGATCTGAGGGCCATCTGATCCTTTCAGTGGTTCCTTCAGTGGTTCTTTCTGAGGCTCAGAAAGACAACTCAGGGACATATGTTAAGACGTTATGTTTAGTTTCTATAAAGCAAACATCTTTTGAACTTCCTTGGCTATTGTTTTAGGCTACTATTACCTTCTTGTTTAAGTTACTTATTTATTTCTGGGGCTAGCTGGGTGCCTAGAATGTCTCTTGAAGGAACTTCAGAATTTTCCATTATTTCCATGCTTGGGGAGCACAGGCCTCTAAAAAGAGGATCCTTGCTCAATCTCAGTAAAACAACTTTCATTCACTGCTAGTAGGAGCTAGTAGGAGCGTAAACTGGTAAAAACTTTTTGCAAAAAAATTTATTGTCCATATGTATTCAAAAGCTTGAAATACTTATATCCTTTCCAATAGGACTTCTACTTCTAGGAAACTATTTCAAGGGAATAATTGGAAATGTATCCAAACCTTTCTATATGAAGATACTCTTGGTGAATCTGAGGGAAACAGTGAATCATAATAGAAAAGTTATGAGGTTTGATAACCCACTCAGGCACCCTAGAGTTTGAATTCTGGAACTGCCATTTACTAGCTGGATGACTTCAGGCAAGTGACTAAATTTGTCTCACATTTACTGTATTCATCAGTAAAATGGAGGCAATACTTGTTTCCTAGAATTGTTTTACCTATTAAATGAGATGAAATATATAAAGTACTAGGAATGTAGTTGGCACACAGAAAATTTTAGCTATCACTTTTATTATACACGTATGATAGGGGAATATTGTGCATATATTAAAAATTATCCTCATGAAAAATTTTAAAACATGAGAGAATGTAAATGATAGTCTGTTAAATGAAAGTCAAAATATAAATATATTCACATTTTTTTACAATAATTTTTAAAATATATAGAAAACATTGGAAAGGAAATATCTCTGGCTATGGCCAAGTGAGGAGGTTGACAAATCATCTCCCCACGAAAGCAACCATAAAGCTAGACAAATGGACAAAAAGTCATTTCACCATCCTTGAAATTGACCAAAAGCATCAACAAGCTGAGAAATACTAATGCATGAAAAACTAAGGAGTTTGAGGCCTTCTTGTCTGGGGCTGCTCTGCCTTCCCCACCCTTACCTTTAGCTCAAGAATGCATGAAAGAATTATCCATTGGGGGTGAGCTGAATGCCAAGTCCCATCCCTACTCTGTCTCATTACGATCATGATGGAAGGCAAAGGGGAAGCAGACATGTCACATAGTGAGAGAAATAGCATAAAAGAGAGGAGAGCGGTGCCAGATTATTTTTTAGCAAGCAGATCTCTTTGTAACTAACAGAGTGAGAACTCATTACTTCAAGAATAGCACCAAGCCATTTATGAGGGATCTACCCCACGACCCTAACACCTCCTACCACGCCCTACCTAGAACATTGGGGATCACATTTCTTTTCTTTTTTTCTTTCTTCCTTTTTTTTTGAGACATGGTCTTCTCACGCTGTCACCCACTGGAGGGGGATCACATTTTAACATGAGATTTCTAGAGGATAAAGAGCCAAACTACATCAAAATGGCAATCTTGGTGGAAGGCAACCAACAAATATGTAATAAGAGTCCCAACAGGGAAGAGTATAAAGACATAATGTCTGAAAATATCCCACATTTGATGAAAACATTAATTTACAGAACCAAGGAGTTTAGAAAATCCCAGTTAGGATCAGCACACAGAGACCCAAAATATACACATTATATATAGTCAAATGAAGGAGAGAGACAAAGAGAACATCACAAATGCAACAGGAGAAAAACAATTCATCACTTACAGGGGAGAATCAATATGGTTAACCGCTGATTTTTTCATCTGAAACAATGGAAACCAGAAGGCAGTAGAATAACATATGTGAAATTCTGAAAGAAAAACACACATACACAAAAACTACCAACCGAAAACAAGGGCAGGGCTGGGTGCGGTGGCTCATGCCTGTAATCCCAGCACTTTGGGAGGTAGAGGTGGGTGGATCACCTGAGGTCAGGTGTTTGAGACCAGCCTGGCCAACATGATGAGACCCTGTATCTACTAAAAATACAAAAGTTACCTGGGCATGGTGGTGTGCACCTGTAATCCCAGCTGCTCAAGAGGCTGAGGCGGGAGAACTCCTGAGGCAGGAGGTTATAGTGAGCCAAGATCACGCCACTGCACTCCAGCCTAGATGACAGAGTGAGACTCTGTCTCAGTAAAAGAAACAAAAACAACAAAGGCAAAATAAAGACATCCCCAGATAAATGCTGAAAGAATTTGTTGCTAGGAAACATGCCTTGCAGGAAATACTAAAGGAAGTCTTTCAGCTTGAAAGGAAGTGATACCAGTTGCTAACTTGAATCCATAAGAAGAAATGAGGAATACTTGAAATGGTTAAATATAAGTTAATATAAAGGAGTTTAGAAATAGATCTTTTTCATTTTTACTCTTAACTTCTTTAGAACACATGATTGGATAAAGTATTCGTTATATTGTTGGGTTAACATATAGATTTAATTTATATGATAATAGCATAAAGGAAGGAGGATAGAATGGAGCTATAGTGGAGCAAAGTTTCAGTATTTTACCAGAATTAAGATAGTATTGATGTGAAATAGATTGTGATTAGTTAGGATGTATGTTGTAATCCCTAAGTAACCACTAAGAAAATTGTGTGTGTATACATATACATATGCACATATATATGTGTGTATGTCCATACATATTATATATACATATATATTTGTCCCGACCCGCGGGCTCATCAATGTAGGCCCTAGAAGAGGGAGTGGGAACTTGGGGGAACAAGAGACACGAGAAATGGAGACAAGACAGTATCCTGATCAAGTCTCGTTTATTGGTGGCAGTGTAATGCCTTATATAGACCGGCAGGGGCGGAGGTTGGGCCAGGGCGATGATGGTGGCCCTGCGGTGGGCGTGGCCAGGTAGGTTTCGGTTTCTTCGGTCGGACGTCATGTTGCGCCTGCGCCGTCAGTTGGTAATTTTCCCGGGTGCGGGATGGCGCCTGCGCTGTAAGTTGATCATTTTCCCGGGCACGGGAAAATGGGTGATGAAGAACCAGAAAGAGCGCCATTTTGTATGAGATATCAGTACAGGGAAGAAGGTAAATCTAGGGAGGAGGTATAGAGTGGAAATGTATAGAGCTCAGGCGTCAATCGTCAGTTATTAATCGCTATGGCTGGGCCACGCAGCTCCGGACAGGTCCCCCTTTTTTATTATTTCATGATGAGAGATAACCCCTCGGGAACTGCGCCTGTCTTAGGTTGGGTCAACTCATCCCCACCTTTTAAGCCCGTCATGGGATTAGGCAGCAGCAAGGGCGGCCCTCCTGTCTTAGGCTCAGTTGGGGGTGGTGTCCTCTTACCCGTCATTGACTGTCCAGTTCAGCTCACAGGGGCGGTGGTCTTATAAAGGCAGATAAGACTCACCATGTTCAGACATCTCAAGGCGATGATAATGGACCTGTATAGGCTTGGCCTGGAAGGCCTCGATTTGTCTTCTGACGAATGCCAAAAGCTTATTAAGGATTATAGGCCCAAGAGTGAGAAAGAGTAGAAGGGTAAGTAAAGGACCCCAAAATGGTAGGAGATAAGGGAGAAGTCCGTGGAGTCCAGTCCAAAGCGGATTGGCAGCCAGGTCTTTTCTGCATTTTTCTAGCTCTTCTTGTAAGGTCTTTATTTTATCACTGACGATCCCGGATTTGTTAGCATAAAAACAGCATCTTTCCTGTAGAGCCAAACAGATCCCTCCCTGTTCTGCTGTTAGTAAGTCTAGACCTCTTCTATTTTGGAGAACTACTTCAGCTAATGAGTCTACCTGATCTTGTAGATCTTGTATAGTACTGGATAAGGTTTGTACATCGGAAATTAATTGATTGGATAATTTAGTATATTGGGTTAGTGAGACTCCTAGGCCTGTAGCTCCTGTTGTAAATGCAGTGGTGATTCCCAGTCCGGCCAACAAGGAATAAATTGTATGGCCCGCTTTGGTCTATATATAAAATGCTCAATAGCGGGGATGGGGATAGGTTCATCTCCAGGGATGATATCAATGTCGGGGAGAAGAGTGGCTAGAACACAAAGCCCTGTCCAATTTGTGGGTAGATAAGTATATGCCATGTTGTTTCCACAGAGGAAAACCGAGCCATTTATAGCACACAAGGGGCTGGTGACATTGATTATGGAGGTACAGTTGTTGAATACAACATAGCCTAGATCGATTTCTTCAGTGCTATTGTAAGACGGTGAAAAGAGGCAAGAAGAATTAGAAAACTTCATTGGTTGAACTAAGAGGGGAGAGATAATTGGACAGGAGTTATTGACCAAGGACTCACCCGAGTAATTGACATAGGATAATGAAAAGTTAGGTATAGCTAGAGGAGTAGGGGGACCCATTTTTAGACAAAGCCAACAATCGTGGGCAAGGCTTGTATTGGACATTTGGAGTAAGTTGTAAGTGGCATTAAGGATATCAAAAGTTTGAGCATCGATCATAAGGTTATCTCTAACTTTAGGCAGGGCCAAAGGGTGATATTGAAGTTCAGGATACAGGGCTTTATGAATTTCTTCTAGTTTTTTTCTGAACAGTTTTAATTCTTGCGGTGTCTAATGGACCTCCCCCATCAGAGATGTGGATAGGGGCTGTAGTGCTCCAGCAAACAGGCTGTCCTTTTTGGCCGTTACAAGGAGATTGTACAAGTTTATTGGTGGATCCTAGTACTTGTACATCACTGGTACCTCCAGTTTGTGTTTTTAGTAACGTAGCCGTATAGTATGTTTTATTGCCTGATTTGCATTGTTGATATGAGGTGTAGCAAGAACTATGTACAGAGGACTGGAAAGAACTACAGGGGCATTCTTGGAGCGGCCCGCTAGGGGAGGTGTCTCTTGGGGTTGACTTACATTTCCATAGCTGGTTTGGCATTAAGTAAGCTGTCTTGCCCGAGCAAGTCACTTGGAAGATTCTGTCTGATGGAGGTTCAGATACTTGTCCCCCACTGCAGTCACAAGGCTGGCCGTGTTGCTTTCGTATTAGTTCTATTGCTTTACGAGGGTCATCAAAACCTGCATAGACTGTCACTATGTTATATAAAATGATTATTTTCCAAAAGAATCTCATGTTGGGCTTCATTTTCTGAAAAACAAAAGGGAAGAAACTTCTCAGGGAGGATTGTTTTCCCTGGATTGACAATGGTTATGATTCATTTGTCTTACCAATCTTTCGGGCAGCCATCTGGCTGCATCATTTTTTTGTGAGAAAATACATACTGAGCCTCTTCCCCAAACTAAAACTGGGTCAGGGCCATGCCATGAATTATCAAGTGGATCTTTCCATTTAACCATTGCAAACTGTTTTTGAGATTCAGGATGCCAGAAACGGTCGGCAGCAGATTTTCCGTGACTGTCCAAATTTTAAAAATTAAGGATAAAGAGGGCATGATTAAGTATGTTTCTGGGGGTACCCTTCACGGGGTACCAGCTCCCCCCTTTTATTTTTTCGATAGTAGTTTTTAATGACAGATGGGCCCTTTCTACTATACCTTGTCCTTGGGGATTGTAGGGAATGCCTGTGATATGTTTAATTTGTAGGGTGCTGCAGAATTGTAAGAAAGTTTTGGCTATGTAACCAGGACCGTTATCTGTCTTAATTTGTTTGGGTATACCTAAGATGGAAAAGCAATGTAATAAATGAGTTATGACATGTTTGGTGGCCTCTCCTGTCTGGAGAGTTGCAATAATGAACCCACTATAGGTGTCTATGCATACATGAATATATTTTAGTTGGCCAAATTCTGAGTGATGTGTAACGTCCATTTGCCAAATTTCGTTGGGGATGAGTCCTCGAGGGTTAACTCCTAGATGAGGAACGGGTAAATAAGTTATGCAGTTGGCACATTGTTTAACTATTTGTCGGGCTTGTTCTCTAGTAATTTTAAACATAAGTCTTAAGGTCTGGGTGTTTAAATGATGTAGGGCATGTGCTTTTTGTGCTTGTTGTAAATTGTCTGTAGTGACTGTGGCTATGGTTTTTGTTGCCATGTCAGCTGTTGAATTACCTTGTGCTAAAGGTCCCGGTAATCCTGAATGTGCTCTAATATGTCCAAGGAAAAAGGGAGTAGTCCTTTTTTGAATAAGTTGTTGACATTGTAGAAATAGGTTAGCTGTGTCTGAAATATGTTTAATTTGAGGCACGGTCTCTAAGAGGGGTATTGAATGAGCCAGGTAGGCGCTGTCTGTGTAAATATTAAGTGGCTGACAAGGGAAAGCTGATAATGCTGCAATTATGGCTTGTAATTCGACTAGCTGAGCTGATGTATAAGTGGTTTGGAATTTGACAATTGTATTATTGTAGGTGTAAGCAGCGAGTCCTGTGGAAGATCCATCAGTGAAAATTAGTAATGCGTCATTGAGAGGTTCCTTACTGGTAATATGAGGAAATACAAACGCATGAAGTTTGCAAAATTGAATGAGTTTGTTAGGTGGGTAATGGTTGTCAATTGTGCCAGTGTAAGAAGCGCAAGCAATTGGCCAGGCTTCTGTATTTTGTAACAGCCAATGGATGTGTGATTGAGTGTAGGGCTGTATAATGGTAGAGGGTTCTATTCCAAAGTATTTTCTACTGTTTTCTCTTCCCAAGATAATTAGATCAGCTATGGCATCATAATAAGGCAACAAAACCTTTTTGGGGGAGGAGGGCAGGTGTACCCACATAATGGGATTGTTTTGCCAGAATAAACCAGTAGGGGTTATTGCTGTGTTAAAAATAATGAATATGGCCGGGCGCGGTGGCTCACGCCTGTAATCCCAGCGCTTTCGGAGGCCGAGGCGGGCGGATCACAAGGTCAGGAGATCGAGACCACGGTGAAACCCCGTCTCTACTAAAAATACAAAAAATTAGCCGGGCGCGGTTGTGGGCGCCTGTAGTCCCAGCTACTCGGGAGGCTGAGGCGGGAGAATGGCGTGAACCCGGGAGGCGGAGCTTGCAGTGAGCCGAGATCGCGCCACTGCACTCCAGCCTGGGCGACAGAGCGAGACTCCGTCTCAAAAAAAAAAAAAAAAAAAAAAATGAATATTAATGGCTGAGAATAATCAATACTGGTAACAAATTGTGTTGTAATGGCATTTTCTACCCGTTGGAGTGCCGTTAATGCTTCTTTTGAAATGGACCTGGGGGATTTCGGATTAGAGTCTCCTTTTAATATATCGAAAAGAGGTTTTAACTCTCCTGTGGTAAGTTTTAAGTAGGGTCGAAGCCAATTTATGTCTCCCAGTAATTTTTGGAAATCATTTAAAGTTTTTAGATGGTCACGACGTATAACGGCCTTTTGATTAATGATTTTGGGTCCATTAATTTGAAAACCAAGATAGGTATATGGATTTTGTAGTTGTATTTTTTCTGGGGCTATTTGCAGTCCGGCTGTTGTCAACTCTTGTTTGAGTTGGGCAAAGCACTGTAAGACTTGTTCACCAATCTCTCCTGCTATTAAAATATCATCCATATAATGTATAATATACATTTGTGTCCATATTTTTCTGACTGGTTCTATAGCAGCGGCTACATATTTTTGACACAAGGTAGGACTATTGGCCATACCCTGAGGTAAGACTTTCCATTGGTAACGTTTCATTGGTTGTTTAAAATTTATAGATGGAAGACTAAAGGCAAACCTTGTCTGATCAGCAGGATGAAGGGGGATTGTAAAGAAGCAATCTTTAAGGTCAATAATGATTTTAAAATATTTTTGAGGAATCGCAACTGGTAAGGGCAGTCCCGGTTGTAAGGCACCCATAAGGACCATAGTGATATTTACTGCTCTTAAATCTTGTAAGAGTCTCCATTTGCCAGACTTTTTCTTAATGACAAAGATAGGTGTATTCCAAGGGGAATTACTTTCTGTAATATGTCCTGCTAGCAGTTGTTCCTGCACTAACTGTTGGGCAGCCCTTAGCTTATCATTAAGTAAAGGCCACTGATCTACCCAAACGGGCTCATCTGACTTCCAAGTAATGGGGTCAGCGCACTTTTGGGGTGCAGGTATGTCAGTGGCCTGGGCTAAAAATTTACAAACCCTTTTTTATCAAGTTGTCCTGAGACCGGCATAGGCTGTGGAATACCGTTTTCCTTTTTTCCAAGACCTTTACCAGGGGTGTATCCCTGAGTTAGCATTTGTGCAGTAACTATATCATTTGGGCTGCACATTATAATTTTCATTTGCGAGAGCAGGTCTCGTCCCCAAAGATTAACAGGTAAGTGAGGGATGATAAATGGCTTAATGAGGCCTGAATTGTTTTCTTTATCTGTCCATGTTAGGTATTTAGAACTTTGTTTAGGATTACTGCTTTGTCCAATTCCTCTCAGGTGAGTTAAAGTCTCTGTGGTAGGCCAATGAGAGGGCCAATCTTCTTGTTTAATGATGGTTACATCGGCCCCTGTGTCTATTAGCCCAGTAAATGCCTTACCATCTAACCATAAGGTTAGAGAGGGTTTTTGATTTGTAATTGGTTGCACCCAATATATATCTGATGATCCAAAACCTTTTGTATTCCTGTTGGAGTGTTGGATATTATTATCTGTTTTAACTAAGGGTAGCAAAACTAACTGTGCTATTCTAACCCCTTGAGGGACAGTAATAATGTTGTTAATAGCTCTGGCCATAATTTTAATTTCTCCTTCATAATCATTATCGATAACTCCAGGGAGGACTTGTAAACCTTTCATGGTGACACTACTTCTTCCCAAGAGTAGCCCAAAAGTGTCAGGTGGTAAAGGCCCATATATTCCTGTATTTAAGGTTTGTGGTCCCATCTCAGGTGTTAATACTGTGTGGGAGGTGGAACTGAGGTCCAGTCCTGCACTTCCTGGGGTTGCTCTACTAAGTTTTGAAATGGATTGTTGCTGCTGGCTGGAACAAAGCTGACTGCCCCATATGCTTGTTTTGGGGCCTGGGGCTGGCCCCTCACCCCATTTCCCTGCTGAGATGGTAAAGGATTTCCTTGACTATCAGTTTTAGATTTACATTCGTTGGCCCAGTGCCTTCCTCTTTTACACCTTGGGCAAAGGCCTGGAATTTTTGTTTCTGGATTTTTATTTTGGTTTTCATGGCAACCTTTTGCAAAGTGTCCTTTTTTACCGCATTTAAAGCATCCCCCTTTATCTTTACCTTTGTTATTGAGGAAGTCTCTTACTGTTTGACCGCTAAAGGCGGCGGCCATTGCTAGACCCTGTTGATATGAGGGCCCAATATCTGAACAAAGGCGAATATATCCTGTTAAATCTGTTTTCTTTCGATAAGGTCTGATTGCCGCTTGGCAGGCGGGGTTGGCGTTTTCATATGCCAACTGTTTAACATAATCTACACCCGTTTCTGCATTTCCAAAAATTCTACCTGCCGTGGTCATGAGTCTATGTACAAAATCTGAGAATGGCTCATCTGGTCCTTGTTTGACTGCCGTGAGTGAGGCCCCTGGGTCTCCTTTAACAGGGAGTTTCCTCCAGGCTTTTGTAGCGGCTGCCTGGATTTGTGAAAACAAGCCAGGATCATATTGCATTTGGGCCTGAGTGTCTGCATAGTTACCTGAACCAGTTAGCATATCAAAATCCCAGCCGTTTCCTGCCTGTTGGTTTCTTTTAGCTGTGTCCCTACAATTTTCAAAAAACTCTGACTTCCAAATTAAATGATCTCCCCCAGAGAGAACTGCCCTAACTAAGGTATTCCAATCTGTAGGGGTGAGCCAGTTATCAGCTACAGATTCCACTATTGCAAGAGTATATGGAGCAGTAGCCCCATATTGAGAAGCAGCAGTTTTTAACTCTTTTATGATAGTGAAATCAAACCCAGTATGATGTCTCCAAGCTTGTCCTTGCCCATCTGTGGTTTCAGTAACTGGGAAGATGTCTTTGGGGGAGGAGTCTTCTCTATGTCGGCTAGCAACTAACCCCTCTCTTGGAACATGCTGTCCAGGCCGCTGAGGTGGGCGCAGGGAACCCTCCATAACATTTGGGTTAGGTATCTTTTCATTTCCTGTTTTTAATTTTTGGAGCCTAATTATCAATGATTGATGCAACTCCTCAAGTTTAATTTGTTCTTCTAGTTGAGCAATTTTTTGTTTTAATTCTTCTTTGGGATCTACTACTGCCATAGCAATGGGCGCAGAAGCCCCATTACGTGTCCCATTATATGGGGGCGGGCGTGGAGTAAAGGGAGGCCAGTCGGGGTTATGATATTTAGCCGCCTCTTCCTCTAAATCATCCCAATTTATGTCTGATTGATCAGGCTTATTAGTTTCTTCCTCTTTTTGAGGCGTTTGTAAAACTGGATATTTTTTCTGTTTGTTTTTGTGTAACATTTCTTTATCTGTTACAGAAGGAGACTTGATTTCCTCATCATCGCTCTCAAGGGAAATGAGATCCTCCTCCGTATCTTGCGGAGGCTTTGTGAGGTTAGAGCAGGAACTAACCTTTAGAATATGTTCTGTTTGAGCAACCGCGGCCATGACTTGTGGATCGACCTCCTTTTTATCTATCAAATCTTTAATGAGATTCCAATAAGAGAAGGCGGTCACAGGAATTTTTTCTGGCCCAAAAGTATTATAATAATCTTGAAAACAATCTCCTACTCTACGCCATCTTTTAATATCAATAGTTCCTTCCTGTGGGAACCAATGGCAAGTGTCTTTTACAAAATCAAAAAATTTAAACAAATCATTACCTTTAACCTTTACTCCTCGTATCTTTAAAGCCTCTTTTAATTGTCCTACATAGATTTGATGTTGGCTTAATTCTTGTCCCATTTCGGACGCGTCACTTACCTTCGATTCTGACGCGGCAGGTTCCCGCGGTGATCGGAGGAGTTTAGTTTCACCTTGACAGTTGACTGTTCTTTTGCGTCCTCTTCCTCACGGAATCCCTCGTTTCCAGGCTCCACGTTGAGGCGCCACGTGTCCCGACCCGCGGGATCGTCAATGTAGGCCCTAGAAGAGGGAGTGGGAACTTGGGGGAACAAGAGACACGAGAAATGGAGACAAGACAGTATCCTGATCAAGTCTCGTTTATTGGTGGCAGTGTAATGCCTTATATAGACCGGCAGGGGCAGAGGTTGGGCCAGGGCGATGATGGTGGCCCTGCGGTGGGCGTGGCCAGGTAGGTTTCGGTTTCTTCGGTCCGACGTCATGTTGCGCCTGTGCCGTCAGTTGGTAATTTTCCCGGGTGCGGGATGGCGCCTGCGCTGTAAGTTGATCATTTTCCCGGGCGCGGGAAAATGGGTGATGAAGAACCAGGAAGAGCGCCATTTTGTATGAGATATCAGTACAGGGAAGAAGGTAAATCTAGGGAGGAGGTATAGAGTGGAAATGTATAGAGCTCAGGCGTCAATCATCAGTTATTAATCGCTATGGCTGGGCCACGCAGCTCCGGACATATATTTATGTGTATATCATATATATATCTCAACAAAGGAATTAAGTGGGATATCACAAATATTTGCTTAACATAAGGTAGTTAAAGGAAGAACAGAACAACAAAAAACAGATGATATATAGAAAGCAAATAGCATGGAAAATAAAAATCTAAGTATTTCAACAATATTATTGTATGTAAATGGTCTAAACACACCGATAAAAGGATAGAAATTATTGAATTGGATTTACAAAAAAATCAAGATTCAACTATATACTGTTTAAAGTAGACACACCTTAGGTTCAAATACACAAGGTTGAAGTAAAAAGGTACAAAAGATATACTATGGAAACAGAAAGGGTAATAGCTGAGTAACTACAATAATACCAGACAAAATAGTTTTAAGACTAGAAATACATATTACTGAAGACAGAATGGATGTCACAATGATTAAAGCATCAATTCATCAGGAAGACAGGACAATTATAAGTGTATACACCCTTAGCAGTACAACACAATCATCTCATAATACTTGAAGCAAAACCCAACAGAATTGAAAGGAGAAATAGGCAATTTGGCAATAGTATTTAGAAATTTTAGTATTCAGCTCTCAATACTGGAAAAGACAACTGTATAGAAAATCTGGCCAGGTGCAGTGGTTCAAGCCTGTAATCCCAGGACTTTAAAAGGCTGAAATGGGTGGATTGCTTGAGCTCAGAAGTTGGAGACCAGCCTGGCAAAATGGCAAAACCCCATCTCTAATCTCTACAAAAAATAAAAAAAATTGGCTGGGTATGTTGTTTGTGCATGCCTGTGGTCCCACTACTTGGGAGGCTGAGGTAGGTGGATCACTTGAGTCTAGCAGGCAATCAAGGCTGCAATGAGCTGTGATCATGCCACTGCACTCCAGCTTGGGTGACAAGAGTGAGACCCTGCCTCATAACAACGACAACAAAAAAGAATATCTTTAGTAAGTATAAACTTACCATAGAACCCAACAAATCATTTCTAGGAATTTCTAAGAAAAAAGAAAACCTATATTCACAAGAAGACATATATGTGAATGTTTATTGCAGCATTATTTGTAGTAGCTAAAAGCTCACAATAATACAAATGTCCGCAGATAGTGAACAGATAAACAAAATGTGGTATATCTATACAAGAGAATACTATTTTGCAGTGAAAAGGAATGAACTACTAATGATATAAAATCCCCAAATCACTGAATCATGCACTTTAAGTGGGTATGTTGTGTATATGTGAATATCTCAATTTTTTTTTTTTGAGATGGGGTCTCTCTCTGTCACCCAGGCTAGAGTGCAGTGGTACTGTCATAGCTCACTGCAGCCTCGAACTACTGGGTTCAAGTGATCCTTTGCCTTAGCCTCCTGAGTAACTGGGACTACAGGCATAGGCCACCACATCCAGCTAATTAAAACAAAAAAATTTTTTTTGTAGAGACAGAGTCTCATTGTGTTTGCCCAGGCTGGTATCAAACTCCTGGGCTCAAGCAATCTCCTGCCTCGGCCTCCCAAAGTGCTGGGATTACAGGTGTGAACCACCATGCCCAACCTGTTTTTTTAAAAAAGTAGTAAACTTGGGCTAGGTGTGGTGGCTCACACCTGTAATCCCAGCACTTTGGGAGGGCTAGGTGGGCAGATCAGTGAGGCCAGGAGTTTGAGACAAGCCTGGGCAACATGGTGAGACCCCATCTTTACAAAAAATACAAAAATTAGCTGGGGTGGTGGCATGTGCCTGTAGTCCCAGCTACTCAGGAGGCTAAGGTGAGCTAATGGCTTGAGCCCAGAAGGCAGAGGTTGCAGTGAGCTGTGATTGTGCCACTGCACTCCAGTCTAGGTGACGGAGTGAGACTCTGTCTCAAATAAATAACTAAAATAAAAAATAAAAAAGTAATGAACCAACTGACACATGCTATAGCATGGACGTACCTCAAAAACATGCTAAGTAAAAGAAGGCAGATGCAAAAGACTATGTATTGTATGATACCACTTATATGAAATACTCTTTTTATAGAACATACCCCAGCGATGTTAAAATTTGAGAAAGCTTATGTCTTTGAATCTATGAAATACAGTATTTATCACAGAGGTGGCAGGATTGTGAGTGATTTTTAGTATTTACAATTAATATTGTTGGATTGTTTTCAAACAGCTTTATTGAGGTATAATTGATAAATAAACTGCATATATTTAAATTGTACAATATTAAAGTTTTGACATATCTGTACATCTGTGAAACTATCACAACAATCAAGATAATGAACATACACACATTACCCCCCAAAGATTTTTGTGTCTTCTATTATTCCTTTGCCCACCTCTGTCTACCCCTCCCGTCTCACCTGGCCTCCTTTGGTCTGGTTCTTTTTGTTCAACATGAATTATTTTGAGAATCATCCATGTTATTTAATTTAAAAATTGTTTATTTCAAAAAATAATTTTTAGGGAAAAATTGTTGTAAAATCCTTTTCTGGTGATTTGTCTATAGTTTGAATTTTTCCATACAAAGAGTTTGCTTTGAACTTTAAACTTGCCTTATCCTTCCAATTATAACTGATAGGGCAGTGGTAATTAAATAGATACTATTTCTTGTATAGAAGTGAATTCAACCTGTTAATGTTAATTTAATTTTAATTTTTTTTCTTTTTTTGAGACAGAGTCTCACTCTATTGCCCAGGCTGCTGTGCAGTGCACCATCTCAGGTCACTGCAACCTCCGCCTCCTGGGTTCAAGTGATTCTCCTGCCTCAGCCTTCCCAGTAGCTGGGATTGCAGGTGCATGCCACCACACCCAGCTCATTTTTATATTTTTAGTAGAGACAGGGTTTCACCATGTTGGGTAGGCTGGTCTTGAACTTCTGGTCTCAAATGATCCACCTGCCTCAGCCTCCTACAGTGCTGGGATTACAGGTGTGAGCCACCGCACATGGCCTTTTTTTTTTTTCTTTTTTGAGACAGAGTCTTGCTCTGTAGCCTGGGCTGGAATGCAGTGGAGCAGTCATGGCTCACTGTAGCCTTGACTGCTCGGGTTCAAGTGATTCTCCCACCTCAGCCACCCTAGTAGCTAGGACTACCAGGAATGTGCCACCGTACCTCGCTGATTTTTTTATTGTTTATTTTTTATTTTTATTTTTTTGAGAGAGTCTTGCTCTATCGCCCAAGCTGGAGTGCAGTGGCGTGATCTTGGCTCACTGCAAGCTCCGCCTCCCAGGTTCACACCATTCTTCTGCCTCAGCCTCCCGAGTAGCTGGCACTACAGGCACCCACCACCACGCCTGGCTAATGTTTTGTATTTTTAGTAGAGACAGGGTTTCACCGTGTTAGCCAGGATAGTCTCGATCTCCTGACCTCATGATCCACCCGCCTTGGCCTCCCAAAGTGCTGAGATTATAGGCGTGAGCCACCATGCCCGGCCCCACCTTGCTGATTTTTTTGTTTTGTTTTTAGTAGAGATGAAGTCTCACTATGTTACCCAGGCTGGTCTTGAACTCCTGATCTCACACAATCCTCTTGCCAAAGTGCTGGGATTACAGGTGTGAGCCACCATGTCCAGCCTGGTTTGAAATTCTGTGTCAAAGATTAAAAGCATTCTGATTACAAGAGTTATGAGATGCCAGAATCAAACCAGGTCGTAAGGTCTCCTCTAAATCCTTTAAATGCTATAGTAGGCAACTAACTTTCTGTGGTGTTTTTACCTGTTCTAGAAGGAGGGAAATACAATGAAGTCTTTCAAGTCCCTTTTTTCTCTCTGATGTTAAATGTTGAAATTGTTTGGAAAACTAAATGGTAAAAAAATAACGTGTACTTCTTTCAGGTTTGTCTCATGTATTGCTTTTTTTGTTTGTTTTCAGACCAAATGTTTACTGAGCTTGTTCCGGGATATTGGCCATCACTTGATTCATAATAATAAAATAGGAGGAATTAATTCTCTGCTGTCCAAGCAAGCTGTTTCTAAGAATCTGAAAGAAGATAAACCAGTGAAAGAAAAGGATATAGATGGAAGGCCTAGGCCTGGGGATGTGGTAGGTTGTTGGGAAGGTGATGATTTTGCCTGTTAGATTACATTCCAGAGACTTCACTGATTACTCACTTGGTGACTTGTATCAATATTAGTTTGCTTTTTTTTTAAAAAAAATTTTACTTTAAGTTCTGGGATACATGTGCAGAATGTGCAGGTTTGTTACATAGGTATACATGTGCCATGGTGGTTTGCTGCACCTGTCAATCTGCCATCTAGGTTTTAAGCCCCGCATGTATTAGGTATTTGTTCTTGATGCTGTCCCTTCCCCTTGGCCCTCCTGACAGGCCCGGGTTTGTGATGTTCCCCTCCCTGTGTCCATGTGTTTTCATGGTTCAACTCCCACTTATAAGTGAGAACGTGCGGTGTTTGGTTTTCTGTTCCTGTGTTAGTTGCTGAGAATGATGGTTTCCAGCTTCATCCATCCCTGCAAAGGACAATAACTCATTCTTTTTTATGGCTGCAGTTAGTTTGCATTTTGATGCAATATAGAGATCATTGTTCTTGTCACTATGAAGACCATGTAGGAATTCAGTTTTTGAAGTGTGTTCATTTTCTTTCAGCAGGCACCTAGTATAAAATCTCAGAGCTCAGATACTCCTTTGGAAGGTGAACCCCCTCTAAGTCACAATCCTGAAGGACAGGTAATTGTGCATAAAGTTTGGAAAATTAAGTTTAAGTTAACCAGACCTTTATTAAGCAAGGCATTTTCAGTGGAAAATGCTCGGGCAGGATGTTAGTTATCATTCCATATTTGCCCATGACTAGTTGTCTGTGACTTTGGGCAAATTTCTTTGTCTTGTTGAAATTCTGTAAAATGAACTGGTGCCAGGTTAATTTTAAGGTCCTTTCCAGCATTAAAATATTATATCTTTTATTAATTCTACTATGTTAAACATTATAAGGGATGCAGAGATGCATCTTCTGCAGCATTTATTCATCTGCCTTCAGGAAACTCAGCATCTGGTAGGAGAAACAGACTGGTATATAGTATATAATTTTGATAACCATAGTATATAATTTTGATAAGTGCTATAATAAGGGTACAAATAAAAGTTCTGTGTGGGCTCTGAGGAGGCAAATATTGGGATGGGGAAGTCTAAGGGAAGGCTTCATGGAGGAGGTGATATCCATACTAAGTAGTGAAAGATGAAGAGACCTGTTTGCCATAAGAAGATGGAGGGAGAGGCATTTCAGAGACAGGGAGCAGCTTGAGAGAGAACAACACAGAGAATTTGCAAGAGCAGAATTTAGGGTGTGTCAGTTAGTTACAGTGTATGGTATATAGATAAATTAAAGGAAAGATTCTATAAAGAGTTAGGAAAGAAGAAAGAGGCTGAATCAGGTAATGGAAAGACTTGAAAGGCTTATTTAAAAGTTTGGACTTTATTGTATAGCTGATGACAGATTCTTGAACCTCTTCTAGGAGATTCACATCAAAGGTTTTAAAGTCAGATAGAAATAAGACCTCATGTGTGTTTCAGGTCAGAATTCTTGCAAGGGTATGAAAAAAAGAGATTGAAGGTGGGGTAGAGCTGCAGGCTTTTCTTGTAGTATAGATGAGCGTTGATGACAGTTTTATTTAGGGCAGGGGTTGCAGTAAAGAAAGTCAGAAACCTGCAGAGGCAAGGAATTTGCAATTGGGAAGCTTTGGGGGTATTGATGAGAAAAGTTAAGGATAACTCAGGTTGCAAGCCTCACTTTCTGGAAGGATGGCAACACCATTGAGAGAAAAATCAAGAGAGATTGACATTGGGGAAATAATAAATTCAATTTTGGACGTGTATTTAGGATGCTGGCAAAAATCTGGGTAGAGCTGTCCAGCAGCTGGAGTTGGTAGATGGTAATGAGGAGACTGTGAGTGGGAATGTAAGAAGTTTATGAAGAGAATTTTTCTGCAGGACCCACCTGAAAGAAGGTTGCTGGCAGAGAGGATGGCATTCACTTAAAACAGTTCCTGGGAAAGTATTGAGAACAAGTTAAACAGGGCTGAAGCACTGTTACACTGTAGAAGCTTCCAAGAATAAAATTGAAAATCCTTTCCTCTAAGAGATAACCACTGTTGCTCTATTTCTTTCCAGTTATTTTTCTGTGTGAAAAGTATTTTAACAGTTGAGATCACACTGTATATGTAGTTATATATGCAGTTTTCTCACTTATTGTGAGCATCATCTTATGTTACTAAATTTTTCATAAATATGTTTTTTTTCTGGAAATAATAAGAAAATAATGTCTTTACAGCAATATGTAGAAGCAGGGACATACATTGTGTTGGAAATTCAGCTGGACAAAGCTTTGGTTCCAAAGCGAATGCCAGAGGAGCTAGCCAGAAGGTTTGTAGCTATGGTGCTTATACTAGTTTTGTACAATTTGGGTGTAAATAAGAGAAAGTCAGATTGTCCCCATGATTGTAATTTCCCTTGGGCTAAGCAGGAGTTATCTGGTTTTTTTCTAGATGAAGTTTTTGTTGTTGTTGTTATTGTTGTTACCTTATCACAAAAGCATTGCATACTTATTATAAAAATTTTTAGGAAGCTGGGTGTGGTGGCTCATGCCTGTAATCCTAGCACTTTGGGAGGCCGAGGCGGGGAGATTGCCCGAGCTCAGGAGTTTGAGACCAGCCTGGGCAACACGGTGAAACCCCATCTCTACTAAAATACAAAAAATTAGCTGGGCATGGCAGCATGCACCTGTAATCCCAGCTACTCGGGAGGCCGAGGTAGGAGAATTGCTTGAACCTGGGAGGCGGAGGTTGCAGTGAGCCGAGATTGCGCCACTGTACTCCGACCTGGGAGACAGAGAAAGACTCTGTCTCCAAAAAAAAAATTATAGGAAATACGGATGAACAAGAAAGTATATAAAGATACCCAAAGCCAAGTGTGGTAGCTCATTCATGTAATCCCAGCACTTTGTGTTTTTTTTGTTTTGTTTTTTTGTTTGTTTGTTTGTTTTTGAGATGGAGTCTCGCTCAGTCGCCCAGGTTGGAGTGCAGTGGCACAATCTCGGCTCACTGCAAGCTCCGCCTCCCAGGCTCACGCCATTCTCCTGCCTCAGCCTCCCAAATAGCTGGGACTACAGGCGCCTGCCACCGCGCCCGGCTAATTTTTTGTATTTTTAGTAGAGACGGGGTTTCATCGTGTTAGCCAGGATGGGCTCGATCTCCTGACCACGTGATCCACCCGTCTCGGCCTCCCAAAGTGCTGGGATTACAGGCTTGAGCCACCGTGCCCGGCCAATCCCAGCACTTTGAAAGGCCAATCCCAGCACTTTGAAAGGCCAAGACGAGGATCACTTGAGCCCAGAGGTTTGAGACCAGTTTGGGCAACATAGTGAGACCCCAACTCTATAAAAAATTGTAATAATTAAATTAAAATTTTAAAAAATTAAAAAATAAAAACATCCAGATCTCTACTCACCTAGTGATAACTGCTTTTAACACCTTGGTGTTATCCTTCTGGAGTTATTTTAAGAAAGCCCCCCATGTTACACATACATAAACACACACATGCACGTTACATATACATATATGTAATTTTAAAGAACTGTTTATATTGTACCATAGTGTTTTGCTTGTGTGTTACTAGGAAGCTGTGCATTCATCTGGGTTATTCAACTTGTTGGCATACAATTGTTCATAGTATTCTCTAATACTCCTTTTTATCCCTCTAAAATTGGTAGTAATGTTTCCACTTTCATGTCTTCTCTCTTAGTCAATCTTGCTAAAAGTTTGTCAATCTTGTTGATCTTTTTGAAAAACCAACTTTTAAAGCTTATTGATTTTCTCCATTATTTTTCTATCCACTAATTTGTTTTTACTCTAATATTCATTCTTTCTTTTATTATGTCTTCTGCTAGCTTTGGGCATAGTGTGCCCCGCTTTTGCTAGTTCCTTAAGGTATACAGTTATGTCATTGATTTTGAGTTTTCTTCTTCTTTAGTGTATGTGTAGAGAACTATATATTTCCCTCTGAGCACTGCTTTCACTGCATTTCATAACTTTTTATTTGGTTTTTGTTTTCATTTGTCTAAAGGATTTTATTTTTTTTAAATTTCCCTCGTGGTTTCTTCTTTGAACCGTTGGTTGAGTGTGTTGCTTAAATTTTCTTATTTCAGTTATTTAATATTCTTATTTTCTTAATTTTAAGTCTTCTGTTACTCAATTTTAGTTTTATTTCTTTGTGATCAGAAAATATGCTTCATATGATTTCAATCTTTTTTTTTTTTTTTTGAGACAGAGTTTCACTCTTGTTGCCCAGGCTCGAGTGCAATGGTGTGATCTCAGCTCATGGCAACCTCTGCCTCCTGGGTTCAAGCGATTCTCCTGCCTCAGTCTCCTGAGTAACTAGAATTACAGGCATGTGCCATCACACCTGGCTAATTTTGTATCTTTAATAGAGACAGGGTTTCTCCATATTGGTCAGGCTGGTCTCGAACTCCAGACCTCAGGTGATCTGCCTGCTTTGGCCTCCCAAATTGCTGGAATTACAAGCATGAGCCATCATGCTCGCCATGATTTCTTTTTTTTTTTTTTTTTTTTGAGGCGGAGTCTCGCTCTGTCGCCCAGGCTGCAGTGCAGTGGCGCGATCTCGGCTCACTGCAAGCTCCGCCTCCCGGGTTCCCGCCATTCTCCTGCCTCAGCCTCCCGAGTAGCTGGGACTACAGGCGCCGCCACCACGCCCGGCTAATTTTTTTGTATTTTTAGTGGAGACGGGGTTTCATTGTGTTAGCCAGGATGGTCTCGATCTCCTGACCTCGTGATCCGCCCGCCTCGGCCTCCCAAAGTGCTGGGATTACAGGCTTGAGCCACCGCGCCCGGCCCATGATTTCAATCTTTTAAAATTTATTGATACTTGTTTTGTGGCCTGACATATGGTATACCCTGCAGAATGTTCTATGTGCACTTGAGAAGAATGTGTAATCTGTTGTTACTGAGTGGAATGTTCTCTATATGTCTGTTAGATCTAATTGGTTTATAGGGTAATTCAAATCACTTCCGTCTTTTTGTCTTCCTGTCTTTTCTCTTCTCTTCTCTTCTGTTTTGTCTCGCTCTGTCACCCAGGCTGGAGTGCAGTGGCATGATCTCAGCTCACTGCAACCTCTGCCTCCCAGGTTCAAGCAATTCTCCTGCCTCAGCCTCCCAAGCAGCTGGGACTATAGCATTTTTTTTTTTTTTTTTTGTATTTTAGTAGAGATGGAGTTTCACTGTGTTGCCCAGGCTGGTCTCGAACTCCTGAGCTAAGGCAATCTGCCTGCCTCAGCCTCCCAAAGTGCTAGGATTACAGGCGTGAATCACCATGCCCAGCTTAAATCATTTATTTTTTTATTAATCTCGTGTCCGGTTGTTTTATCCATTATTGAAAGTAGAGTGTTGAAGTCTCTATTATTGTAGGACTATCAGTTTCTCCCTTCAATTCTGTCAGTTTTTGCTTTATAAATTTTGGGGTTCTGTTGTATATATTTATAAATGTTGTATTGTATTGCTATATTGAACCTTTTATCAATATTTAATGTCCTTATTTGTCTCTTGTACCTTCTTTTTATTTGTGGTTTATTTTGTCTGACAATAATATAGCTATCTCAGCTCTTTTTTACTATTTGTATGGAATATCTGATTTTATCCTACCTTTGACTTCCTTCTGTCCTTATATCTAAAGGGAGTATCTGTAGACAGCAGATAGATGGATTCTGTGTGAGTTTTTCTAATCTAATCTGCCAGTGTCTGCTTTTTAATAGGAAAGTTTAATCCATTTACATTTAATGTGATTACTGATAAAGAAGGATTTACTTCTGTCATTTATCTGTTTGTTGTCTACATGTCTTTTTTGTTGTTGTTCTTCAGTTCCTTTATTGCTGCCTTTTTATATTTAGCTGATTTTTTGCAGTATACCATTTGGATTTCCCTCTTCTTTCCTTTTCTGTATATATTTTTTAGTTGTCGTCTTAGTGGTTAACTTGGAGACAACAATTAGCATCTTAAACCTGTAACAGCTTAGTTTGAATACAAACTTAATTTCAGTACTGTACACTCTGCTCCTATACATCTCCTGTCCCTCCCCGGTTACATTGTTACTGTCACAGATTACATATTTATCTATTGTGTGCCTATTAACATAGACTTATCATTATTATTTTATGCATTTGTCATCAAAAAAGAAGAGAAAGAGGAGTTACAAGTTGAAAATACATCAACACTGGCTTTCATATTTACCTTTACTAGTGTTCTTTGTTTCTTCATCTGGCTTCAGGTTAGTGACTAGTGTCTTGTCATTTCAGCCTGAAGGACTCCCTTTAGCATTCCTTATGAGGTAGGTCCTGTTATCAACTATCTTAATTTTGTTAACCTGGGATTGTCTTAATGTCTTCTTCACTTTTGAAGGATAATTTACTGGATATAGAATTCTTTTACCTTTTTTTCTGTAATTTCTGTAGAGACATAGTCTCACTATGTTTCCCAGGCTGGTCTCAATCTCCTGGCCTCGAGTGGTCATTCCTTCTCAGTCTCCCAAAGTGCTGGGATTATAGGCATGAGACACCTGGATATAGAATTCTTAGTTATCAATTTTTTTTTTCTTTCAGACTTTAAATATGTCATCTCAGTGACTTCTGGCCTCCATGGTTTTGATAAGAAATCAGCTGTTAATCTTATTGAGGATCACTTGTATGTGACAAGTCACACTTCTCTTGCTGTTTTTGATATTTTTTCTTTGTCTTTGTGTTTCGACAATTTGACTATGGTGTGTTTTAGTGTGGATATATGAATTTTTCATGCTTGGAGTTTATTAAGTTTCTTGGATGTGTTGATTCATGTCTTTCACCAAATTTGGGAAGTTTTGGGCCATTATTTCTTCAAAATTATTTCTTCCCCCTTTCTTCTCTAGAAAGGGGGAAATTTCTTCCAGAACTTCCATGATGTGTAGCTGGTCAGCTTGATGGCATCCTATAGGTCTTAAATTCTGTTCACTTTTCTTCATTCTTTTTCTTTCTGTTCCTCAGACTGAATTATTTCAATTGTTTTGTCTTCAGGTTTACTGATTCTTTCTTCTGCCTGATCAAATCTGCTGTTGAACCCTTTAGTGAATTTTTTATTCCAAATATTGTACTCTTCAGCTCTAGACTTCTTGTGTTTTTTAAAAAATAATTTCTATTTCTACTGATATTTTGTTCATACATTGCTTTCCTTTTTTCTCTTTGTTTTCTCCATGGCTTCCTTGAGCTTTTTGAGTGTGTATAAGAAAGTTGATTTAATGTATTTGCGTAGTAAGTTTGATGGCTGGGCTTCTTTAGGGAGAATTGCTATAGTTTTTTCTTTGAAAGAGTCATACTTTTATTTATTTGTACTATTTGTATTTTATCATTGTTGAAAACTGGACATGTGGATACTATCATATGGGAATTTTGGAAATCAAACTTTTCCCTTCATTAGGTTTGACTGCTTTTTACTGTTTAAGGTATAACTTGTGTTCAGCCAGTGTTTTGACAGATTTCCTTGAATGCCAGGATCTAAATACAAACAAAAACAAAACAAAAATTTTTTTGTGCCAATCTTTACAGATGGCTCTGTGCTGAGGCATTCTTTTAACACTTAACCAGGCCATTTATACTTCTGCCTCAGCCTTTACTTCCTGCTTATACTGAACCTGTAGATCAATCAGTGGTGAAAGCATAGGGTCTTCTCTGGTCAACTTTAAGCATACATCCTGTCCTGGGCATACATGTGGCTTTCTGAATTTCCCAGTACACCCAAGTACTTTTGAATGTTCTAATTTCCAAAGAAACTCTCCAGCTTTTCTTCTCAGACTTTAGGTGGTCTATTGTATGTCTCAACCATAATGCTTTGCCCCAAACAGCTGTGGGGATTCGATAACCTTACAATGTTTTTGAACAATACTTTTCTACCCTGTATAGGTTTCAGTGCTTTTCCACACTGAGTTAGGAGAAACAGAGATGAGTGCCTTGCACCGGTCTCTCAGGCAGTCCCAGAAAAGTTAGAACAAACATAGTAATTTGAGAATAAGGTCTGCTCCGCTCCCTCCAGAATCAGGGACCAGTGTGCCACACTGGAAATCCAGGCTGCCACCTTTGAGAGTGCTGCTGAGCTGGGGATGCAGTGTGCAGTGGGGCAAGAGCAAGTAAAAATGTCACAAAACTTTCCTGCTGATTTAGAATTGCCTTTTTCTGGATTCAGCATTCTCTTCATTACTGTAAACCTTTTTTTCCCAACATTCTAACAAGTTGGTTCTGACAGTTTCAGTTTCTGGGTTTTTTTTTTAATTAAGTTTATAAGTGAGACTACTGTTTCTTCACATATTCACCAACACAATACTTTTTTATTTTTGCTATTTTGATGGGGAGAAAAGTTTCTCATTTTAATTTTAATCCACATTGTAAATTGTGTAGTGAAACATTTTTACACATAATTATTAATAATTTGGAAGTTTGCTTTGAGAATTACCTGCTAATAATGGAACATTCATCTTTTATACCTGAGTGTTCTTGAGTTTTTAAAAACTTTGCATTTAGTGCCCTTCCAAAAATAATCTGATAATATTTATAATAAATGACATACAAAATAAAACTGATAATCTAGAAATAGTCAAAAACTCAAAATGATGGAAAAGGAAGCCCTCATTAAATACAGCTCTCATAAATAAGCATCAAATCTGAGCTGTCTAACAAAAAGGGAAGCCCTATAAGTTCTATAATTCTAATCATAAAGGGAGAAGCATGTTAGTCACAAAAAAGACCACATTTATTCCTGGCATTAAATTCTAAAACAGGTTTCTAATTTGGGCTCTTACATAGGGGAATACAGAGTGACAGTATAACAGTATCCTTAATGACAGTTTTACAACAAATGCAGAAGCAATTTTTATGACTTTTTTTTTTTTTTTTTGAGACAGAGTCTTGCTCTGTCGCCCAGACTGGAGTGCAGTGGCCAGATCTCAGCTCACTGCAAGCTCCGCCTCCCGGGTTTACACCATTCTCCTGCCTCAGCCTCCCAGTAGCTGGGACTACAGGCACCCGCCACCTTGCCTGGCTAGTTTTTTGTATTTTTTAGTAGAGACGGGGTTTCACCGTGTTAGCCAGGATGGTCTCGATCTCCTGACCTCGTGATCCGGCGGTCTCGGCCTCCCAAAGTGCTAGGATTACAGGCTTGAGCCACCGCGCCCGGCAATTTTTATGACTTTTATATCCTGAAACTTTTTATCCATTTATAGTATATAAAGTACTCTATATAGTACTTTAAAAACTGTGGTTTATCAATGTTTAAATGTTCTTGGACTTTTTTGTGAGAAACATTTATTAGCAATAAGGTTTTTTTTTGTCTGTAGGGAATTGGAAGGCATTTCTTCTCCAAGCTAGGCCAAGTGATAAAATTATAGAGCAAGAGCTAATTAGGATGGCAGCAATAGGTCGGGCGTGGTGGCTTACGCCTGTAGTCCCAGCACTTTGGGAGGCCAAGGTGGGTGGATCATGAGGTCAAAAGATCGAGACCATCCTGGCTAACACAGTGAAACACCGTCTCTACTAAAAATACAAACACATTAGCCAGGCCTGGTGGTGGGTGTGTGTAGTCCCAGCTACTCAGGAGGCTGAGGCAGGAGAATAGCATGAACCCAGGAGGCAGAGCTTGCAGTGAGCCAAGGTTGCACCACTGCACTCCAGCTTGGGTGACAGAGTGAGACTCCATCTCAAAAAAAAAAAAAAAAAAAAAGAATGGCAACAGTGGAAAATTGTACTTAGGCTGGGTATGGTGGCTCACACCTGTAATCCCAGCACTTTGGGAGGCTGAGGCAGGAAGATTGCTTGATCTCAGAAGTTTGAGACCAGCCTGGGGAACATAGCAAGACCTCATCTCTATTAAAAATAAAAAAATTAGTTGGGTGTGGTAGTGCACACCTGTAGTCTGAGCTACCCAGTGGTGGGGGGCGGTGGGGGTGCTAAGGCAGGAGGATTGCTTGAGCCTAGAGACCCAGGCTGCAGTGAGCTATGATCATGCCACTGTACTCCAGCCTGGGCAACAGAGCGAGACCCTGTCTCAAAAAGAAAAAAAAAGAAAATAAAAAAGAAAATTATACTCAATACTTATGAAAGATTATTTGCCTTTGGTTGCAGGCTGAGCCTGAGGCATGTTATACCAAACTGCTAAATCTATGTCACTGTATATGAATGTACCTAAATTGCTGGATGCGGTGGCCTGTAATCCCAGCACTTTGGGAGGCCAAGGCGGGCACATCATGAGGTCGGGAGATTGAGACCACGGTGAAACCCCGTCTCTACTAAAAATACAAAAAATTAGCTGGGCGCGGTGGCGGGTGCCTGTAATCCCAGCTACTCGGGAGGCTGAGGCAGGAGAATGGCATGAACCTGTGAGGCGGAGCTTGCAGTGAGCCAAGATCACGCCACTGCACTCCAGTCTGGGCGACGGAGCAAGACTCGTCTAAAAAAAAAGAAAAAAAAAAAAAAAAAAAGAATATGCCTAAATTTAAAGCAGTCTTCAACATATGAAAAGAAGCTCAACTATTTCCACAATAAAAGAAACTCAAAACTATGCTGAAGTACCTTGTTTTTTAATTGCTGAAAATAAAAAAAGCTTGATAATTTATTTTGTTGTTGAGGATGTTTGGAAACAGGTCCTCTCATATAAGCTGGTTCGAGTATAAACTGGTAAAATTCCAGTGGAGGGCAATTTGGTAATGCTATCTAAATACAAATTCATGGATCTTTTAACTCTTTGATCAGGTAACTCACTTCCAATAATTTGTCTTCAGATAAATGTTGTTATTAAGGTCATCATTGATCACCACATTGTTAAATCCAGCGGTCTGTTCTTGGGGTCATTTTGATCTGTCATCAACATTTAACTACCCAACCCTCCTTGAGGAACTTTCTTCACTTGGTTGTGAGGATGCTATACTCTCCTGGCTTTATTCCTCCCTCCCTGGCCTTCTTTATCTCTCCAGCATCTAAATGTTGGAGTCCCCCAGAGCTCAGTGCTTGAACACCTTATCTATCTATACTTACTTCCTTGGTTTCTATCTAGTCTCACGGCTCTAAATACCATCAGTACACTGATGGTTCCCACATTTATATTTCAAGCTGAACCTCTCCTAATTCTCACATACTCTCTGGTCCAAGCCATAGTAGTCCCTCATCTGGGACTTACATGTAAGATGTAATATGTACTTAGATGTAAGTTTCCTTACATCTACCATTCTACCCTTCAATTTCTTCCTTTTTATTTTCTAATGATAGCTTTATCGAGATACTATTCACATACCATATACTTTTCTACCACCATCATCTTTTCTTTCATTTTGTTCACCCATTTAAAGTATCCAATTCTGATCCCTTTGTAGTTCATAAGCGTGATGATTGGGTGTTTATGCTCATGCATGAGCTGTGCCTCCCTCAAGCCTTGTTGTGACATCATCATATTAGCTGTCTGATGTGAACTTAGAAAAATAAAAATAAAATAAAGTGTACAATTCAGTGGCTTTTAGTATACTCACAGAATTGTGCAGCCATTCCATAATCAACTTTATAAATACTATCATTACCCCAAAAATTGAAATTCCATGTATATTAGCAGTCATTCTCCTTTTTCTCTCAACCATTGTGCCAACTCCTCCACCCTGAACCCCCAAGCCTAAGCAACCGTTTATCTGCTTTTTTTCTCTATCGATTTGCCAACTCTGGAGTCATAAAATATGTGGTGACTGGCTTCTTTCATTTAATCTAATGTTGTTAAGGTTTATTCATATTGTGGCATATATTGATACTTAATATCTTTATTACCAAATAATATTTCATTGTCAAAACAGGAGCAAAAGAGAGAGAGCAGGGAGGGAGTTGGGGGAGGTGCCACACATTTTTAAATGACCAGATCTTGCAGGGACTTACTCACTATCATGAAGACAGCACCAAGCCATGAGGCATCCACCTCCATGACCCAGACATCTCCCACCAGGCCCCACCTCCAACATTGGGGATTATAATTCAACATGAGATTTGGATGGGGACAAATACCCAAACTACATCAGTTGCTTCCTCATTTCCCTCAGGTCTTTACTCAAATGTTATCATCTCAGCGAGGCCTTCCTGGTGAAATATGCTCCTGCATTCCACCACCCTCAATCCCCAATAGAGTCTGTCTGCCTTCCTGCATTATTTTTCTCTATGGGACATATTACTAGCATATTTATCTTGTTTGTTTATCTTATTTATTGTCTTTCTTTCCCTACTAGAATGTAAGCTCCATGAGAGTAAGAGTTTTTGTCTATTTTGTTTAATGCTCTATTCCCAAACCTAGAAAACTACCTGATGGACAGTAAGCACTCAGTATCTATTTTTATTTTTTTATTTTTTGGGAGACAGAGTCTTGCCCTGTGGCCCAGGCTGGAATGCACTGGTGCGATCTCAGCTCACTGCAACTTCCGCCTCCCAGGTTCAAGAAATTCTCAAGTCTCAGCCTCCCGAGTACACCACTACACCCAGCTAATTTTTTGCATTTTAGTATAGACAGGATTTCAGGCTGGTCTCGAACTCCTAAGCTCAGGCAATCCACCCGCCTCGGCCTCTCAAAGGGCTAGGATTACAGGCATGAGCCACCACGCCTGGCCTGTCAGTATCTATTTTGAATGAATGAATAACATTGTCTCTGGAGAGGAAACTAGGAGGCTGGGCAATAAGGTTGGAAGGAGATATTTTGCTATACAGTTTCATACCTTCTAGATTTTGAATAATATAAATGGATTACCTATTTAAATAAATAGAATTAATATTAGTAATTATGAACAGAGGTATATCATTACATAGGACCTAGTAAGAAAAATAGATTTTGTGAGTTTAATTGTGAACTTCAAGGTAGTGTAATATATTTAGCAAGAACTTGAAACTAAAAGGGAGAAGAGCTATAACTTAATTCCTTCTAGGTTCTTGTAAGGGCTTCTGAAAACAGAAGGTAGAGGTTTTGGCATAAGTAGATTGACATTGACAAAATGTGGTTTTTTACTCACCTTAAGGTTTGATAGCATTATTGTAATTTAATGCAGTCCTATAAATTATGCCAAGAGTACACTTTTATTGTAGACGGGGAGGAAAGAAGAGGTTTTATTTGCCTGTTCCACTCAGATTTCCAAATCATTCTGTTTTCAGAGATGCTACTGAGTGCCTCTAAAATGTTGATACCCATTTCTTTCCAAAACCCCAAACAGCCCTTGTATGCCACAAGTTTTTAAATATGTAAGGGTAAAGCCAGGGCTCAAATTAACCAAAAATACAACTTAGATACTCCCTGAGTAGCTGCTTCCTGACCTCCCTCCTGTATGATCCATAGCCATATACTTTGCTGTGGTTCACATCTAGGGTTTTACATTATAAAATAGCACAGTGCTCAAGTGCAGTGGGGGAAGAGACCTCAGATCTCCCCGACCCAGACACTTTGAGGGTAAGATGTAAGAAAATATACATCTGTAGATAATAAAGTGTTTTTTGTTTTTTATTTTTATTCTTTCCTGATAACAGGGTCAAGGAAATGATTCCTCCAAGGCCTCCTCTTACCCGTCGGACAGGAGGAGCTCAGAAGGCAAGTGCCAAAGCCAAGATGAAACGATAAGTAATAAGATATTGAGTGCATGCACTTGATAATTGCATGGACTCTTTCATATGTCTTCCAGAAGGGGTGAAAACTTGTTTGAAGCCTTACATATTTTCATTGCTGGTTCCATTTGTGATCGATGGCATATAGCATACAGTGTTTAATCTTTGGCTGGTAGTCTCTAAGCTGGGAAGAAAAGGGCATTTTACATTTAAAGTATTACTGGGTGTGCTGGCACGCACCTGTAGTCTCAGCTACTAGGGAGGCTGAGGCAGGAGGGTAGCTTGAGGCCAGGAGTTCAAGGGGGAATTCCCTCAATCATACCACTGCACTCCAGCCTGGGTGACAGAGCAAGACTTTGTCTCTAAAACAAACAAACAAACAAACAAACAAAGTATCATGGGACACAAAACCAAATTCAGTTTTAGACTTCCAATCCATGCTCTTGACCTCTCTGAGGTGTCTACCAGATGTTTTGTGTTTTCTTAGGCAGTGAGTGACTACCACACACAGATCAAGAATATTTCTAGAGCCATTCTAGATGAGTACTACAGAATGTTTGGAAAACAGGTGGCCAAACTGGAGAGTGATATGGATAGTGAAACCTTGGAGGAGCAGAAGTGCCAGCTCAGCTATGAACTTAATTGCTCTGGAAAATACTTTGCTTTCAAAGAACAACTCAAGGTAAAACATTCACTTGTTTAATTACTCCATGGGTTTTTATGGAGCAACTTCTCCACATACTCAGTTCACATTTTCTCCTCTGATTATGTTCAGCTATACTCTTACCTTTCTTGGTTGGGGCAAAGAGCTAAGTTCTCTATGATAGAGTGTCAGGAGAAGCTCCATTCCTGCAGTCTTGGAATAAATTATTACAAATATCCTGAATGAGGGCTTTTAAGAAACTAATTATTTACTTGAGGCTGGGCCAGATTTTGGACCAGATTTCATTGTCACTATAGGAGGCAGGAACTCTGTCTGGTACTGACTCCATAATTAATTCTTCTTGCTTCCCATTCAAATCTCTCTAAAAAAATTAATTTTAGTTTTAAAATTGAAGATGAGACAGTTATCAGAAAGGAGGCCTTAATCATTAGGACTACAGTAGCATGTCTTGAGTTAGGATACATTTAATTACTGGCATTACATTTTACTTTTTAAAATTCAGAATGTATAAACAAAAACAAAAAACTCCAAATCTTTCCCTAATTTATAGAATCACTAAGATTTGAGAAATAGTTAACTTAATAATCATTTATTGAATAATAATGGCTAACATTTATTACATGTTTGCTGTTTTCCAGGCATATTTATCAATGCTTCATATTTTACTAATTTAATCCTTATAACAATCCTATAAAGTAGGTGTTGCTCATTTTATAGATGGGAAAATGCAATATTATTTGGCTAAGGAATTTGTCCAAAGTCACAGAGATAGTAAAGATCAATGTTGGGATTTAAATTCAGGCAGTCTGGCTCCAGAACTCACATTCTTAACTGCTACACTACAGTGCCTTTGTACACACATTTACTATGTGTCCTGCACTGTACTAAACAGATATAAAGAAAGAACACGGAAGTCATAGAGCGAAAAGCAACAAATGTTCATGGAAGCAAGAGGGTATTCTCAGCAGGTGGTGTACTCATGTCTCAGTTTGACTCTTGGTTCCATATTTACTAGTTGGGTGACCTTGAAATGTGACTTTATCTCTCTGTGCCTCAGTTTCTTTACCTAGCAACAAGGATGAGGTTAATATTATCACATAAGGTCATTATGATAATTAAATAATATAATGCATGGATTATAAAACCTGGCAATAATGTTACCTTAGTGGGGAAAAAAGAAGCTGTCCTGGCTATAGCAACATGCTGTGTTTATATTTGTACAGCATTTTAAGCTTCTATACTTGTTATCTCTCTTTGGCTTCTCAATCATCTTCTAAAGTAAAATAATAATACCAGAACTACATATCCTCTTAACAAATAGAAAGCTGAGGTACCAAAGTATAAAATAATTTATGAAGTTGTACAGTGGCAGCATTAGAACCAGAATTCCATTCTCTGGATTCTCAGCCCAGCCCTTTCTCCCTTTCCCCTTTGAACCATATGGTCACCATGAGAGACATAATGCCTAAACCTAATGCTCAGATTTTCTTCAGCTTTATGATTCTCTTCATATAGTATGAACTTTGCGTTGCTTCAATTAGTGATGATGGTGATGTTAAGGAAAGAAGAAATCATACAGAGTATGTTGATTGGGGGGAATTTGGAGAGCCAATACCACCCACCAAGGGAGAAATCAATCGCCTTCTGAAATTTTGATCAGCTTTAGACCAGAAAGCCCTAGAGAGACCCATGCTATCAGCATAGTGCTGGACTGTATTATCAGATGGGTGATCTATGTCTTGCAGCATGCTGTGGTAAAGATTGTGAGAGAGAAATACTTGAAGACAACATCATTTGAAAGTCAGGAGGAACTGCAGACATTTATCAGTGAGCTCTATGTGTTCTTAGTAGATCAGATGCATGTAGCCCTAAACCAGGTAAGTGTCAAGAACTGAGAGCACTTTCTTTTCTCTGTAGAGCATCAGAGTCTTCTATGAATGATTCCTTCCTTTGTTTATTCAACAAATATTTATTGAAGTGTCTGCTCTGTGCTAGGCACTGAAAACACAAGGATGAGTAAGAAACTGCCTAAGCCTAATTAGTTTAGGACTAATTTTGGAAAAAAACAAGGAGATATGCTCTTTCACTTTCCTAGAAAAATAAATTTCACAACTTTAAAAAATGTGATGGAATTGTCAAAAACAGATAAAATAGGTTGCACAAATTGTGAAATGAAAATTACCATTCTGTTTATTCTGTGAACAGGTACAATTCTTAATTTTTTATTGAAGATCATAAAAGCAAGAAAAATTATGAGTTTTCAGATATTATACCCAAATGACAGTGACACTTCAAACATGGCTTTTCTGTTTGGTGGTCTGCTGTCCCACCCACTTTTCTGTTTATATTTGTAAGTCTTGCATCTTGCCTTAATTTGCTTATTTTTGTATGTATTCAGGGGTAGTTTATTTGAAACCAGTGACAAAGTTGGAGTCTTTTTGTCCCCTGGTAGTGTCTAACCATCTGTGCCTCCTCAAATTCTTTATTCTATTTGCTTTTTTCTTCCTTGTTTTTCTTCTCTACCACCATCACCTCTTATTTCACTTTGTTCTGTCTTCCTGGAGGAGGGTAGGACAGGAGTGTCCAGCATCAAAGGATTAAGAGAACAGTCCTGCCTTGGGCATGGATGATTTGATTTGAAAAGCAATTGAGAGTAGAGCTTGAGAAAAAGAAGTTTTGACTTTTTCCTCACTAGTAGTTGGGAACAATACATTGAATTATTTTACACTGAGGTATAATACGATCGGGTTTACATTTGCTAAAACACTCTGATAGCACTATGGAGGATGAGTTAGAGGTGACAAAACTGTGATATTAGTTGATTATTGCATAATAAGGAGGAAAAAGTTTAAGTTAAGTTTCAATGGGTGATTGATACCATTCAGTCCTTCTTGGTTGATACTAAAAAGAAAAGAAAAACATTAACCAGGACATGGAAAGCAATTATGAGTAAATTTGGTGGGAGGCAGATGGTACTGAATTCACTTTTGAACATAGGCTCTAGTGGGGTTTTGCCCAAGATAGAGATCTGAGCTAGAGATCAGATTTGGGGAGCCATGATATATGGATGCTATGGTCATAGATGAGCTGCCTGAGAAAAACATGAGAGAAGACAGCTGGCAGTAGAACCCTAGGAAATAACAACATTTAAGGAATGAATGAAAAATTGAAGGAGACAAGTGGGATTGTTAAAGAGGCAAAGAGCCAGAGACAATGGTGTCACAGAAGCCAAAGGAAAAGAATTTTAAAGAAAAGTAGTCAACATTGTCAAATCCTCCTAGGAATTCAAGAAAAACAAATCTGAAGTCTTCATTGGATTTGACAATAAGGAAGTTATTGTTAACCTTTACATAGCAGTATTATTGGGCTAATGGGGGGATTCAAATTATAATGAATTGAGGAGTAAATGAGCAATCAAGAAACAGATGAATATAAATTCAAGTTGGATGATGAAGGAAAAAAGTGGAAAAGTAGTAGCTAGAAGTTATAGGGATTTTCTTCCCTTCCTCCCTTCCTTCCTTCCTTCCTCCCTTCCTCCCTCCCTCCCTCCCTCCCTCTCCTCCCTTCCTCCCTCCCTCCCTCCCTCCCTCCCTCTCCTCCCTTCCTCCCTCTCCTCCCTTCCTCTCTTTCTCCCTTTCTCTCTTTCTCGCCCAGGCTGGAGTGCAGCAGTGCAATTGTGGCTCACTATAGCCTCAACTTTCCAGGCTCAAGCAATCCTGCCACCTCAGCCCCTCAAGTAGCTGGGACTATAGGTGCACACCATGCCTAGCTAATTTTTCTATTTTTTTTGTAGAAATGGGGTTTCACCGTGTTGCCCAGGCTGGTCTCGAACTCTTGGACTCAAGCGATCCACCAGCCATGGCCTTCCAAAGTGCTGGGATTATAGGCATGAGCCACCCGCTCCTGGCCTGGGATTTTCTTTTTAAGATGAAAAAGACTTGAGCACATGCACAGGTTTGGGAAAAAGTCAGCAGAGTGGGAGAAGCTGAAAATTGAGGAAAGAGGGGATAATTGATGGCAGGCTCAGGGTATACACCTGGGAAAGGGCCAAGACTTTAAATGGAAGGATTAACTTTGAAACAGAGAAGGCTGCAACACTTCTTTCTCTGAGACTGAAAAGAAAGTGATACAATAGATCCAGAAATAAATAATTTAGCTAGGGAGTGTAATAGTTGAGGGATTTCTTACTTAATGATTTCTATTATCTCTGTGAAGTAAGGTCTTTACTGAAAGTGAAGGGGATGAGGATTGAATGAAAAACTTGAAGAAAGAGAAGAAAACTTAGATACTGCGTAGCATTATGGAATATGCTGCTAAGCAAAGACAAATACATAGATTACTAAGGGTATTAAAGGTCTCCAGCTAAGACTGAATGCCACAAGAGTTTGTGGCAGCTTAGATACCAGTCTCTGTGTCTATGCAGTTTTCCTTAGGACCAGTTAGCTGCTCTTGTTTTAGAATGAAGAAGTCAGATTGTATGATTGTTTTAATTTGAGAATTTTCAGGACAAATGCAGGAGAGGGACAAGGATGCCTGAGATGAAAGTATGCTGGTGAGAGAGTAGCCTGAGTGGGTAATCATGAGGTTCAGACTGATCCATTTGGGAAGTGATGAGCTTATTGGAACTGAAGGAAATAAAGTCAGCAGTTTTCAGTGCACTAAGTAACAAAAAGGTGGAAGACAAGACGTGGAATGTTGGATCTGGGAGTGGGATATTAGAGTATTCTGTTTTGGGTGCAGAAGTGCATTGCTGCAGGGATTTGGGGCTCAAGATAATCAAAACTAAAAAGAACAGGACAAAAGCATTAATCAATGGTCGGAAACTCTCTTTGGCCTATCTCAAATTTGGCTTTACTGTCCACATTTCTTAGCAGTTGTCCTTATTAAAGTCACTGATGTTATTTTGACTTCTAATTAAATAATTTTGTGGACTCTTTCTTGACCATAGCTTCTGACTCAGGAGATTCCTAATTACACCAGACCTGCTCTCCCAATCTGTGTGTGTAGGATATATTCTTTTTCTGGTTTTCCTCCTACCTTTTTGTTTCCTTTGAAGGATCTATCAGTCCATATTTCTTAATAAAACTATAGATTTGTCTTCTAAAGCTTTACCCTTAATATCCTGTTTTCTTCACATTTAAAGACCCTAGCCAGGGCTTGCCAACCTTTTTCATGTCATGATGCAAAAAAAAAAAAGATAATATTTGTCATATACACTAGAGAAAATGAAGGAAGCTGTTTGAGTTCAGAGGTGACCTGCACAGGGACTATGAATGCCCTGAGGGTTGAGGCAGTCATTTCTGCCCTAAGCAATTTTTACTTACTTCCATGAGTTCAGACTGTTGGTATTCAGATACCTGAGCTTCTCTTTCACCCTTGACATTTCTCTCCTGGTTCACTCTTATTCTTTTACTTTTTTGGCAAGACTGTCATTATAGATGTCAATCAGTATCATTTTAGTTGTCATGACTGGATCTCATATTGGATTTATGCTTATGAAATCTCTGTACTTGTAATTGTTTCATTTTTGTCTACCTAACATCTTGACGTTGACAAGACCATGCCAGATGATGTCCAAGGCACTATTGCAACCATTTTTACAAGCAGTGAACAGCTTCGACTCTTTGCATTTGAAGCAGAAGTCAATGAGAACTTTGAGATGGCAGCAGCATATTATAAAGAGGTAAACATCTTCACAGTGATTGCTAGTATTATTTGTGAAATATGGGCATAATAAATAGTTGCTTTTGATTGTTTAAAATCCAACTTGATGGGTGAAAGTGTAGACACATAGAACAATAAAATAGAGTCCAAAAATAGGCCCCCACAAATAAGGTCATTCAACTTTTGACAAAAGAAATTCAATGGAGAAAGGATAGTCTTTTCAGTAAATAGTGTTAGAACAATTGCAAAAAATAAAATAAACCTCAACCTTAAACATTTTACAAAAATCAACTCCAAATGGAACATATATCTAAATGTAAAACATAAAACTATAACACTTTTAGAAGAAACATAGGACAGAATCTTGACCTGGAATCAGGAAGAGTTCTTAGACATGACACCGAAACATGATCGATCAAAGAAAAATGTGATAAAATGGAATTTCATCAAAGTTGAAAATGTTTGCTCTATGGAGGTCATAAGAGAAAGAAAAGAAAAAGTCCAGATTAGGAGAAAATATTTATAAAACATATGTATCACAAAGGATTTGTATCCAGAATATAAAGCACTCTCAAAACTCAAAAATATTTGTACATAAGCGTTCGTATGAGTACCTATTTTTAATTATTTTGGCTATATACTTACGAATGAAATTGCTGGGACATACAGTAATTCTGTGTTTAACTTTTTGAGAATTTTGAGGCATTTCACGGGGATTTTTATAGGGATTGCCTTGTATCTGCAGCTTGCTTTGGATAGGATTGGCATCTTAACAATATTAAGTCATCCAATCCATGACCATGGAATGTCTTTACATTTATTTATGTCTTTTTAAATTTCTTTAAGCAATTTTTATAGTTTTCACTCATCATGAAGTGAATTTTTCAGATTTGTAGATAAACTTATATTTGCTATCTGAAGATTACTGCAGAAATTATTATATATGGTTGATATACAATACAATGAATCTTTAGGCTCCCAAGGTGAGTTTAAAGTGACCAGAATACTGACACTAGGAATAAATAGCTTGATGATTCAAATTTTTAATTATATTAATACTTTTTTCAACCACCTACTAAAGGCCAGAACAGTGATTGCGCTAGGCGTTTGAGATTCAGTGATAAGCAAAAAAGAAGTCACAATCTCTGCTTTCATAGAACTTACAGTATTTATCATGTTTACCATGTGATGTTGTATGCATAAAAATAGGACATAGTATCACAAATAATCTTGGCTCTCCTGATGCATAGAGATTGGTCCGTGAGCCCCAGAATCTGGATCACTGGTTGGACTATGGTGCCTTCTGCCTCCTAACTGAAGACAACATCAAAGCACAAGAGTGTTTTCGGAAAGCCCTTTCCCTCAACCAGAGTCATATCCACAGGTATAGGTGGAAAGGAGATGAGGAATCAGTGGGAAGGAACAGATAAGTTTCTACATGAAATTGTCTTGGTTCCATAAATGTGACATGGGACCATGTTGTTAATCATGTTGGTGATCTTTTCTCAGCTTGTTGCTGTGTGGTGTCCTGGCTGTCCTGTTGGAGAACTATGAGCAAGCAGAAATTTTCTTTGAGGATGCTACTTGCTTGGAACCAACTAATGTTGTAGCCTGGACTTTACTTGGTAGATATTTTCCTGTAATCTGAATGTGTTTTCTCCCCATTATAAGATTCTCCCTTTTTCCTTTCTCTTCTTCAATGGCTCATCATGTAGTTCTTAAACTTTGGTAAAATATGGAAAAAATAAGTGAAATACAATTCTTTAGTATATGATAGTGGGGAAATAGTCATATTTATTTCAACATTTTTCTTTCCCCAGGTTTGTACTATGAAATTCAAAACAATGATATTCGAATGGAAATGGCATTTCATGAGGCCTCCAAACAGCTTCAGGCACAGATGCTTCAGGCACAAGTAACAAAGCAAAAGAGCGCTGGTGTTGTAGAAGACATTGAGGAAAGAGGGAAGAGAGAATCTAGTTTAGGCCCTTGGGGAATCACAAATGGTTCTGCAACAGCAATCAAGGTGGAAGCCCCAGCAGGTAGGGCCAGGGAATAGAGGTGATGAGTGGCTATTAGAAAAATTACTGCCAGGTGTGGTGGCTCACACCTGTAGTCCTAGCAACCTGGGAGGCTAAGATGGGAGGATCACTTGAACCCAGGAGTTCAAGGTTGCAGTGAGCTGTGATCATGCCACTGCACTCTAACTTGAGTGACCAAGATCCCATCTCTAAAACAAAATTTAAAAAATAAAAAGAAAAGTACTGGCCTTAAGAACAGAAGCTGGCACATGGTAGGCACTCCGTAAATATTTGTCAAATGAATGAATACATGGAGTTTAAGTTATTTCAGGGATACCAGGAAAAACTCTTAACTTCTAAATATTTCCTCATTCATATGATTAGTGATCTGAAGTTTCTACTGTTGAGATTCAATTGTTTTAATCTTAGAGAATTTACTGTCTTTAAAAGGAGTACCATTCTAACAGAGTAAATTTAATTTTCCCCCCCTCACTTTTCTCTCTACCACATGAAGTCCCTCTCTTACGATTCTCAAATGTATTTATGTACTCCCTTTCCCCCACTGTTCTGTGATTCTCTTTTCTTCCACTTTAGGATATCAGCCATTCTAATGTGTGGTATGTGTGTTTTTGTTTGTGTGTTCCTTGCATGTGTGCATTATTATTTTGTGTGCCTACGTTTTTTAACAGTTTGAGGTGTAACTGACATTTCAAAAATTGCACATATTTAATATGTACAATTTGATAAATTTTGACATATGTGCACAATCAAGAAAACATCACCACAATCAACATAGTGAACATATTCATTGTCCCTGAAACTTTCCTCATGCCCAGTTGTGGGCATCTCTTTCTCCTGCTCCCATTTCCAAACAACTACTGATGTGCTTTCTATTACCATAGATAAGTTTGCATTTTCTAGAATTTTTGAATTCTAGAAAACACCTGGAATTTTCTAGAATTTCCAGAATTAAATAGAATCACACAGTGATTTTTTTATCTAAGCATAATTTTATCTAAGCATAATTTTATCTAAGCAGAATCTTTTTTTATCTAAGCATAATTACTTTGAGATTTAAACATGTTGTTGCTTATATCAATACTTCATACCTTTTTATTGCTAAGTAGTATTCCGTTGTATGGATATACCACAATTAGTTCATCCATTCACCTGTTGATAGATATCTGTGTTGTTTTTAGTTGGGAACTATTAAAATAAAAGTACTATGGACATTCATCTACAAGTCTTTTTTTTTTTTTTGGGATGGAGTCTTGCTCTGTCACCCAGGCTGGAGTGCTGTGTTGCAGTCTTGGCTCACTGCAACCTCTGCCTCCCAGGTTCAACCAATCCTCCTGCCTCAGCCTCCCAAGTCGCTGGAACTACAGATATGTGCTGCCACACCTGGCTCATTTTGTGTTTTTAGTAGAGACAGGGTTTCACCATGTTGCCCAGGCTGGCCTCAAATGCCTGACCTCAGGCGATCTGCCTGCCTTGGCCTCCCTAAGTGCTGGGATTATAGGCATGAGCCACCACGCCCAGCCTCTTGTTATTTTTAATATGGATTTTGTTAGTAATTATTTACCCCATTCAACTTGCATTTTGTTTATTTGCATCCTCTGCCTTTTTCTCTTGGTAAGTCTTGACAAAGGCCTAACATAATCTTTTCAAAGAACCAGCTTTGGTTTTGTTACTCTTCTCTATATATGTTCTTTAAATCATTGATTTATGCTTCTAAAGTTTAAATGTTTCTCTTTATTTTTTTGAGTTTGAAATGTTACTCTTTTTCAGTTTATGTTCATCATCTTTACGTACTCATATCAATTTTTTGTTGTAAAATCAATTCTATTAGCCTGAATTTAATGTAAAATAGAGCCTGAGTCAAGAATTTAATGCTAATACTTTAATTAGAAGAGTTAATTTCAGTACAGGCAGGGTGAAGAAAAAATGGTATGAGAGGCAACAAAGGCTATGAACCAATATAAGGTGACACCTTATGTCTACATTAGCCATTTCATTATGATAAACTGCAAAGAATGCAACTGGTTGCTTTGCAGGTAAACTTGCTCAGTCTTATGGGACATCTCCAAGCATTCAGGCTATACAGGGAAACCATGAATCTGAATAATATGGGAGGGAAGAAGGAAGGAGAATCTGTTCTTTTGTCTCTTCTCTTCCGTTGGTCAAAATTAATCAACTGTGGAGTTAATTGCACCCATACTTCTAAGTTTTATAGTCTGGTCCTCTTGGTACCTGCTTGGGAAGTCATATGCCATACCCTAAAGTATAGAATTTTTTCCCATCCAGAAGTGGTGAGAAGAGCCAGGAACTCAGATTATGTGACTGGTTGAACTAACTGTCCAACCAAGGGGTCGGGGAGGGCCTGGCTCTCTTTGGTGAAGAAATAAGTAGCTCCTAGGTAGTAGGCCTCCATGAACCCAAGTGCTGGCAGTCAGCCTTATCAGCAGGACTGTGACTGGGCCTCTCATAGAGAAGCAGTTGCCAAAGTGCCTGATACAGAGCATGTACCTGAGGGTCCAGAAGACTATGGCATTGACAGAACCTGAGATATATTAGACAGGTAAGACACATCAATATCAATGTTTATATTATTATTTCTATAACCATACTGTTCTCTGCTGATCCACTTGCTGTATTTTTTTGTTCTTTTATAGCTTTATTTTTCCAAGAACTAATAATTGCCTAATTTATTCAGAAAACTTAAGAGTTCTGTGTTCCTTTTGCCTTCTTCCCCACATGCTTCAAAAGTATTGTCAAGTGCCCATCCATATTTTCGATATGTTTGGCTGGGCACGGTGGCTCACACCTATAATCCCAGCACTTTGGGAGGCCGAGGCGGGTGGATCACCTGAGGTCAGGGGTTCAAGACCAGCTTGGCCGATATGGCGAAACCCATCTCTACTAAAAAAACAAAAATTAGCTGGGTGTAGTGGTGAGCACCTGTAGTCCCAGCAACTCCTGCTGAGGCAGGAGAATCGCTTGAACCTGGGAGGCGGAGGTTACAGTGAGCTGAGATTGCACCACTACACTCCAGCCTGGGTAACAGAGCAAGACTCCGTCTCAAAAAAATAGATAGATAGATAGATACGTTAAAATGCATCAGTCCATTTTTCCCCCCTAGAGATACTTCTTCCTCCAAAGCCTTCTATCTTCCTTCTTCAATTCTCAGTGCTTACCCTCTAGGCCTGATGGGTAACTCTTCTCCTGGGACGTTCCTTTGCTATGATTCTGAAAATCTCCTTTAACTTCAAGATGCATCGTTTCTTGGATTCTGTGCCTTCCTCTTTCATACTTTGCTTCCTCATTTTGGTGGAGCACATCCTCCAGTAGCTTCCTAAGAAAAGTATGAGTAATAAACATATTGAGGCCATGCATGCATAAAATAAGTTTATTCTACAATACACATTAATAAATAGTAAAATAGAAAAAATATATTTGCCTCTATCACCTAGGATTAACAATATTTTCTTACATAATCAAAAGATCTTTTTTTCATACACATAAAAATGTAGTCATGTACCACATAACGTTTCAGTCAATGATGAATCACGTGTGTGACAGTGGTCCTGTGATAATACTGTATTTTTACTGTACCTTTTCTATGTTTAGATACACAAATACTTACCATTGTATTATAGTTGCCTCCAGTATTCAGTACAGTAACAGCCTGTACAGGTTTGTAGTGTAGGAGCAATAGGCTCTGAAATTCCAATTTCATCACTTTTATTATAGTTTACTGTTCTGATTAAATTCTTAATCTGATCTTTATTTTCTTGACCACAGTGACTATTGTTGGGAACAGGCCTCCAAATCTGGCCAGAAACTGGCCCCAAAACTGGCCATAAACAAAATCTCTGCAGCACTGTAAAATGTTTGTGATGGCCATGACGCCCCACCCTGAAGGCTGTGGGTTTACCAGAATGAGGGCAAGGAACACCTGGCCCACCCAAGGTGGAAAACCACTTAAGGCATTCTTAAACCACAAACAATAGCATGAGTGATCTGTGCCTTAAGGACATGTTTCTGCTGCAGATAACTAGCCAGAGCCCGTGCCTTTGTTTCCCCTAAGGCATACTTTTAGTGAATCCATAATCTATAGAAACAATGCTTATCACTGGCTTGCTGTCAATATATATGTGGGTAAAACTCTATTCAAGGCTCTCAGCTCTGAAGGTTGTCAGCCCCAATTTCCCACTCCATACTCAATATCTCTGTGTGTGTGTGTCTTTAATTCGTCTAGTGCCGCTGGGTTAGGGTCTCCACGACCAAGCTGGCCTTGGCAACTGTAAAGTTTGTGTCACCACCTCCTGTGGCACTACTTATATTTTCTCTCCTTTTTATTTGTTTTGGTTCGTATTGTCAGGTATCCTTGTGTGTCTCGTTATTTTTAAATCATATATAGGACACTCTGTTGGTAAACTAATTCAGTTTGAGGGATCAAGAGGATTTGAAGATGACTTATAATTCCTGTGAAGGCCTATTTCAGTTTCATCCTTTAGAGTGTAGCTCTTTGGTGTCTCAACTCAAATTCCTTTTGGTGGTCATTGTCTACCAGTGTCTGCCATACACATCCTTGAGAGTCAATCAAAAGTAAAGTGGAGCCTGCCAGACTCCCAATGTCATGCTTGAGACTCGTATACCCCTGCAAGAAAATATAGTTTCAGGCCGGGCGCAGTGGCTCATGCCTGTAATCCCAGCACTTTCGGAGGCTGAGATGGGTGAATCACCTGAGGTCAGGAGTTCGATACCAGACTAGGGGAAACCCCATCTCTACTAAAAATATAAAAACTAGCCAGGCATGGTGGTGGGCGCCTGTAATCCCAGATACTTGGGAGTCTGAGGCAGGAGAATTGCTTGAACCCAGGAGATGGAGGTTGCAGTGAGCCAACACAGTGCCACTGCACTCCAGCCTCAGCGACAGAGTGAGACTCCATCTCAAAAAGAAAAAAAAAAGTGTAGTTTCAAATGATGAGCTGAAACCCTGGGTTTCTGCATTTCCTAGATTTGAGCTTAGAGAGTCTATCTTGTTAGCTCTCTGGTATATTCAAGCATGTTTTTAAAACATATATTTTGTTCACCTTTTCTGGTTGCCCTCAGTGGGAAATTGGTCTGAATGACCCAGTCAATAATTGCCAGAAGCAGAAGTCCTTCCCATCTACTTTTCTGTCCTTCAAAGGTTTTTTGATATTTCTTGTAGTTGATTTTTCCTCTGCTGTTTTCTTCATCTTTGTAGTTTTATACATTTTAAATTCTCATTTTAGTGAGATTTTCGAAATAAGAATAAGGAAATATATATATGTAACCTATCTACCCTGTTTAACCGTAAGTCTCCATCTTCTTCATCTAGACTCATAGCCCATGTCCAACACATTCTTCTGTTGGTAATTCAAAATAGCCCAATCTCTTGCCTGCCTTCATTTAACCCAATATTGTATTTCTCTACTTCCATATATCACTAATGGAGCAATGTACATGTGTTCCATTTAATTTGTCTCAGTTTCTTATATATCTAATTTACCTACCTCTTGTAATTTAGTTTCCATTCTATCAGCGGAAGTCACATTTATAAAACTAATGTTCTATTTGCAGTAATGGAAGCAGCATGAAGTGGTGTGGCAAACTCTCTTACAAGGTGCAAGTATAAAATATTTTTTAAAACAGTAATTTGAAAGTGGGCCATCTGGTCTCTGTCATAAGTAATCAACTCTGCTACTGTAATGTGAAAGCAGTCATAGACAATGCATTTAAAAATGGATGTGATTGTGTCCTAAAACAACTTTTTTTTATACATATAGGTGGCAGGCCAAATATGGCCCGTAGGCTATAGTTTGCAGCTCTGTCTTAACAGGAACCACTAAAAAACAAACCACAGTTAGATATTGTTTCACGTGTCCGTGTGAGGAGATCACCAAACAGGCTTTGTGTGAGCAACATGGCTGTTTGTTTCACCTGGGTGCAAGCGGACTGAGTCCGAAAAAGGAGTCAGCAAAGGGTGGTGGGATTATCATTGGTTCTTATAGGTTTTGGGTTAGGCAGTGAAGTTAAGAGCAATGTTTTTGGGGCAGGGGGTGGATCTCACAAAGTACATTCTCAAGGGTGGGGAGAATTATAAAGAACCCTTTTACGAGTAGGGGAGATTACAAAGTACGGGGAGATTACAAAGTACGTTGATCAGTTAGGGTGGGGCAGAAACAAATCACAATGGTGGAATGTCATCAGTTAAGGCTATTTTCACTTCTGTGGATCTTCAGTTGCTTCAGGCCATCTGGATGTATACGTGCAGGTCACTGGGGATATAATGGATTAGCTTGGGTTCAGAGGCCTGACATTCCTGTCTTCTTATATTAATAAGAAAAATAAAACAAAATAGTGGTAAAGTGTTGGGGCAGCGAAAATTTTTGGGGGTGGTACGGAGAGATAATGGGCGATGTTTCTCAGGGCTGCTTCGAGTGGGATTGGGGCGGCATGGGTACCTACAGTGGGAGAGATTCAACTGAAGATTTTGAGGTTAAGGAGTGATATTGTGGGGTTGTTAGAAGGAGCATTTGTCATATAGAATTATTGGTGATGGCCTGGATGCAGTTTTTGTATGAATTGAAAAACTAAACAAAAGACAAGGTCTGAATAAGGAGAAAAACAGGTATTAAAGGACTAAGAATTGGGAGTACCCAGGACATCTAATTACAGAGTGTCAAAGGGGGTTCAGTGTAATTATTTGCTTGGTTGGCGAGTTTTTGGGCTCTATCCTTGAGTTTTTTTTTTTTTTTTTTTAATGTTGTCATATACCAGGCCAGACTGATTTAGGTAAAAACAACACTCTTCATTTAAAAATATACAGAGTCCTCTTTTTTTTAGCAGTAAGTAAGTCAAGGCCTCGATGATTTTGGAGGAAAGAGAAATGCAAAGCCAGCAATTGTTTGTTAAAGGATTAGAAATGGCTAGGAGAGAGTAACTGAGATTGATAGTGTGGTGGAGACAGCTGGGGAGAGGTAGATGGTGGCATAAGAACAGGAATGAGAATAAGGGTAAGTATAAAAGTAAAGAATAGCCAGGCACGGTGGCTCACGCCTGTAATCCCAGCACTCTGGGAGGCCGAGGCGGGCGAATCACGAGGTCAGGAGATCAAGACCATTCTGGCTAACACGGTGAAACCCCGTCTCTACTACAAATACAAAAATTTAGCTGGGCATGGTGGTGGGCGCCTGTAGTCCCAGCTACTCAGGAGGCTGAGGCAGGAGAATGGTGTGAATCTGGGAGGTGGAGCTTGCAGCGAGCCAAGATTGGGCCATTGCACTCTAGCCTGGGTGACAGAGTGAGACTGCATCTCAAAAAAAAAAAAAAAAAAAGTAAAGAATAGGACTTCATCAGGGTGAAAGTATTGGAGTGTACTTTGTTACTGAAGATCTTCTATCCACTTAAAGAGAGACTTAAGGGTGGCAGTTTGAGGTAAAACCAGGGGCTGCTAAATACCAAGAGCCTGAGAAACTGCTTGGGTGATTTGACTGATACAGTCCAGTCCGTTATCGGACTGTATAGAAGTGGGAAGGTCAAACCAAGGAATTATGTCTGACAGAAGGGAAGAAATGACCACGATGGCCTTCTCAGACCCTGTGGGAAAGGCCTCTACGTATCCAGTGAAAGTGTCTACCCAGACCAAGTATTTTAGTTTCCTGACTCTGGGCATGTGAGTAGAACCAATTTGCCAGTCCTGGGCAGGGGCAAATCCCTGAGCTTGATGTGTAGGGAAGGGAGGGGGCCTGAATAATCCCTGAGGAGTAGTAGAATAGCAGATGGAACACTGAGAAGTGATTTCCTTGAGGACAGATTTCCATGATGGAAAGGAAATGGGAGGTTCTAAGAGGCAGGCTACCGGCTTGTAACCTACATGGAAGAGGTTATGAAATGACGACAGAATAGAATGGAAGGAGATATTTTCCTTGGCCCAAGAACCATTTGCCTTGTATGGGAAGAGATGGGTGGAAGTTTCAGCGGGGGAGTTGGTGGGAGTGGCTGGATGAGAAGGAGAAAAACTGCCATGAGGGATAGAAGTTGGAACGCTAGCTGCTTTTTTTTTTTTTTTTCCCGAGACGGAGTCTCGCTGTGTCTCCCAGGCTGGAGTGCAGTGGCGCGATCTCGGCTCACTGCAAGCTCCGCCCCCTTGGTTCACGCCATTCTCCCGCCTCAGCCTCCCAAGTAGCTGGGACTACAGGCGCCCGCTACCACGCCTGGCTAATTTTTTGTATTTTTAGTAGAGACGGGGTTTCACCGTGTTAGCCAGGATAGTCTCGATCTCCTGACCTCGTGATCCACCCGCCTCGGCCTCCCAAAGTGCTGGGATTACAGGCTTGAGCCACCGCGCCCGGCAGCTAGCTGCTTTTTTAGCTACCTTATCAGCATAAGCGTTTCCCTGAGAGATGGGATCTGATGCCTTTTGATGGCCCTTGCTGTGTATGGACGTTTGGAAGTAAAGAGGCCTGGAGAAGAGTTTTTGTTAAAGAGGCATTAATGATGGAGGACCCTTGCGAGGTGAGGAAACCTTTCAGCCCATGAAACAGCATGGTGGTGCAGGATATGGGGTCAATATAAACATTGACGCGTAGTCCTTTTACAAGAGTGGGGGCCCAAATTAAGGCAATGAGTTCGGCTTGTTGAGAGGTAGTGGAGGGGGATAGAGCAGTAGCCTCAATGATAGATGTGGAAGATATTATAGCATAGCCTGCCTTTGCTGGTATGTGGCAATTAGGCCTGGTGGAACTGCCATCAATAAACCAAGTGTGATCAGGTGAGGAACAGGAAAGAAGGAAATATGGGGAAATGGAGTCAATGCCAGGTGGATCAGAGAGATACAGTCATGGAGGTCAGGTGTGGTATTAGGAATAATGTGGGAGGCTGGATTGAAGTCCGGGCCAGGAACAATGGTAATTGTGGGAGACTCAACAAGGATTGAGTATAGCTGAAGGAGCCGGGGAGCAGAAAGTATGTGTCAGGTGTGAGGAAGTTATGAGAACTGTAGAGAGTGAGTTGAGCATAGTTTGTGATTTTGAGGGCCTCTAAAGTATTAGGGTGGCAGCAGCCATCACATGCAGACATGCGGGCTAGGCTAAAACAGTAAGATCAAGTTGTTTGGACAGAAAGGCTACAGGGCACGGTCCTGGCTCTTGTGTAAGAACTTCAACCACACAGCCCTGCACTTTGGCTATGTGTAATGAAAAGGGGTTGGGATGAGTTAGGGAGAGCTAGTGTTGGGGCAGCCTCTAGGGCTGTTTTTAAGGAACGGAAAGAAGAGTGCGGAAAGGATTTAGGATCTATAGGGTCAGCTAGGTTTGCTTTTGTGAGTTTACATAATGGTTTAGTCAGGATGGTAAAACTAGGTATCCAAAGGTGGAAATACCTAACCATGCCTAGGAAGGAAAGGAGTCCATCAGGGTTGTCTGAGTATTTACCTAGGTCTATTGTAATTTGTTTTAAGTCTGAGAGAGAAAACCATACGTGCACTCTGGCTGGGCCGAATTCTCCTCCCACTGCTTGGAGGGGGCATAATCGGGGAATATTGGAACTCTGGTTCATTGTTTACCCCTTTGTCTATCCCCTCATTATTTACCCCTTTTTGACCGAATGGGTTGAAGAGGGGTCCTTATTAGTTGGGGAAGGAGTCAGGGGGGCCCTGGGGAAGGGAGGTAGACTCTGCGGGCTTCCTGTAGGGCATAAATCACACTTTTTACATAATTGCGAATTTTCTCTTAATGAAAAGAAAGTTTGAACATATGGCACTTCACTCCATGTGTCGTCTTTTCTACAAAAGAGATCTAACTGTAAGATGGTGTTATAATTTATACTTCCCTTAGGTGGCCAGGTTTCTCCCCCTTGAAGAGGATATTGTGGCCAGGCGGTACTGCAGAAGAATATAAGTCATTTCTTTCTTAGCGTCTGAGGGTCAAGTTGGTCCCAATTCTCCAGAATACATCTTAGGGGCGTTTTTGCCTTGGGGGGAACATTTCCCATCTGAAAAAAGAACATAGGGATGCCAGCACCCCTAGTCATTTTCCGACGAGCATTAGCCATAGAGCGTCCTCTATGGTCCTAATGCTTATTCCTTTCCAGGGTGCATAACCACCCAGGGACCTCTGGTTATCGGATTAGTTATGCTCACCGATGTAGCAGTCCTGCACCTGTTTTCTCGCCTCTCTTAACCACAAAAAAAGGGGTTCAGGCTGCTGGATTCTAGTGGTCCTTTACCAGCGTGGCCAACATTGCCATTGCACTCAGGGGTGAGTTCCTTTCCAGGGTGCGTAACCACCCATGGACCTCTGCTTATCGGATTAGTTACGCTTCCCGATATAGCAATCCTGCACCTGTTTTCCTGCCTTGACCACAAAGAAAGGGGTCTGGGCTGCTGGATTCTGGTGGTCCCTTACCAGCGTGTCCAATATTTTTTTTTTTTTTTTTTTTTGAGACGGAGTCTCGCTCTGCCGCCCAGGCTGGAGTGCAGTGGCCGGATCTCAGCTCACTGCAAGCTCCGCCTCCCGGGTTCACGCCATTCTCCTGCCTCAGCCTCCCGAGTAGGTGGGACTACAGGCGCCGCCACCTCGCCCGGCTAGTTTTTTGTATTTTTAAAGTAGAGACGGGGTTTCACCGTGTCAGCCAGGATGGTCTCGATCTCCTGACCTCGTGATCCGCCCGTCTCGGCCTCCCAAAGTGCTGGGATTACAGGCTTGAGCCACCGCGCCCGGCCAGCGTGTCCAATATTGCCTGTGCACTCAGGGTGACTCCTAGAGCTGAACTGGGCTCCTGAGTATTTCATAACAAACCAACTGCCCCATCAAGATGCATTCCTATAAACAACAGTTCTTATGCAAATTCATTTCAGAGAGGGTGTAGCTAACCTTTTGAGTCAGGATTGAGATAGTCTTTCGATTCTATAAGTGCTTTAAGGCTTGGCTGAATGCAAACAGCTCGCACATTTGAGAAGACCAATTATTAGGCAATTTTTTAACTCTGCTTCCACAGGAGTCTCCATATCAATTACTAAATACCCATTGGGGTTTTTTCTCAATCACCTGGGAGGAACCATCTATCATCCTGTCCTGAAGGGAGCTCCTGCTAGGTCTGGTCGACATTGTATGGTAATTAAGATTTAAATCCTGTTGTTTCGTAGAAGGGGTTCGGGTTTGGGAGATGCACCGGACACAGTCAGCAGGGAGAACATGTGTGTTTTCACGAAGAATTATGTCAAGCTAGGTAATGGATGAGGAAGAAATTTGGGCTTGACTGAAGTAATGGGGGCTGTCCATGAAGCCTTGCAGCAGTACAGCCCAGGTAATTTGCTGAGCCTGATGGGTATAAGGGTCAGTCTCCAAGTGAAAGCAAAGAGAGGCTGGGACGAGGGGTGCAGGGGAATAGTGAAAAAAGCATCTTTAAGATCAAGAATGGAGTAGTGAGTTGTGGAGGAAGGTATTGAGGACAAAAGAGTACATGGGTTGGGCGCCACAGGGTGGATAGGCAAAATAATTTGGTATAGACAAATTCAAAGTGCCATTCTCTGGCCACTTGGAACAACTGTCGAGTTTGTGCTGGGGCCAAGCGGTATTGCAGAAGAAAATAAGATGGTTAGATTTTAGGTCAGGCGAGAGTTGAAGAGGTTTTAAGTTCTTAAGAACACAGGGTAAGGGAGAAGAAGGAGGAATGGAGGGTGGAAGGTTGCCCATAGTGAAGGACGCAAGTTTTAAGGGAAGGGTAGAGACGCGGAAAAGGGGGTGGGGAGCAGCCCTGGGCTGCAACGTGGGTGAGCAGCCAAAGCAGGCGTCCCCGCAATTCACTTGCCACCAATGGAACGTGGGTGAATGATCAAGGCAGGCGTCCCTGTGGAGATCAGACACCAATGGAACATGGGTGAATAATCAGAGAGGCGTCCCGCAATGATTTAACACCAAGGGAAGGCTGCCTTCCCGAGTCCGTGACCAGCGCCGGAGTTTTGGGTCCACGGATAAAACATGTCTCCTTTGTCTCTACCAGAAAATGAAAGGAATTGAAATTAACAGTAGAGAGAGATTGAAGGGTGGCACCAAGATTGAAAGGAGAAAGAGGTTGAGGGATAGTGAGAGAGGTTGGAGAAAAGTAAAAAGAGGCCGCTTACCCGATTTAAAATTGGTGAGATGTTCCTTGGGCTGGTTGGTCTCAGGACCCGAGGTCGTAGGTGGATCTCTTCATGGAGTGAGGATGAGGACAGCAGACTGGTCTCCTGAAGGAGTCCGGCTGACCCGGGTCTTCGGCACCAAATGTTTCACACGTCCGTGTGAAGAGATCACCAAACAGGCTTTGTGTGAGCAACATGGCTGTTTATTTCACCTGGGTGCAAGCGGGCTGAGTCCGAAAAAGGAGTCAGCAAAGGGTGGTGGGATTATCATTGGTTCTTATAGGTTTTGGGGGCAGGGGGTGGATCGTACAAAGTACATTCTCAAGGGTGGGGAGAATTATAAAGAACCCTCTTAAGGGTAGGGGAGATTACAAAGTACATTGATCAGTTAGGGTGGAGCAGAAACAAATCACAATGGTGGAATGTCATCAGTTAAGGCTATTTTCACTTCTGTGGATCTTCAGTTGCTTCAGGCCATCTGGATGTATACGTGCAGGTCACTGGGGATATGATGGATTAGCTTGGGCTCAGAGGCCTGACAGATATAATCTAATACACTATAGATAAGTCAAAATGGGATACTAAAAAATGTTCACATAATTCACAGAAGGCAGAAAAAGGAAAATAGTAGAATAAAAAGCAGAGAGAACAAATAGAAAACAAATAATAAAATGGCAAACTTAAACCCTAATATAGATAAATACTATGGTAGGCTGAACAATGGCTCCCCAAAAGATGTTCATGTCCTAATCCCTGGGACCGGGGAATGTTACCTTATATAGCAAAAGAGACTTTGCAAATGTCAAGAATCTTGAAACGGGGAGATTATCTTGGATTGTCTGGGTAGGTCCAATGTAATCACAAGGGTCCTTATATGAGAGATGTGAGAGAAGTCACAGACAAAAAAAAAGACAATGTGATAACGGAATCAGAGGGCCAGAGAAAGATATTTGAAGATGCTATGCTTCTGGCTTTGAAGTTGGAGGAAAGGGGCTACAAACCAAGATATATAGGTAGCCTCTACAAGCTGAAAAGACAAGGAAATAAATTCTCCCTTAGAGCCTCCAGAAGGAGCTAGCCCTGCCAAATCTTGACCTTAATCCAGTGAAACTGATTTCAGACTTCTGGCCTTGAGAACTATAAGATAATATGTTTGTGTTGTTTTAAGCCACTAAGTTTGTAGTAATTTGTTACAGCAGCAATAGGAAACTAACATAATTACATTCAATGGAAATTGTCTAAACATACAAATTAAAAGACAGAGACTGGCTTTAAATAGCAATTTTAAAAACCTCAACTATATGTTGTGTACAGGAACCTCATTTCAAATATAATGATATAGGCTGAGTGTAGTGGCTTATGCTTGTAATCCCAGTGCTTTGGGAGGCTGAGGTGGGAGGATCGCTTGAGGCCAGGAGTTTGAGACCACCCTGGAAAACATAGTGAGACCCTGTCCCCAAAAATCCTCAAACATAGTGATATATATGAATTAAGCATAAAAGGATAGACAATAAGAGCTTATGAACCAATAAGAGTAAGCTGGAGTAGCTATGTTAATATTAGACAAAGAAGACTCCAGAGCAAAGAAAATAAGTTGAGACAAAGAGAAACATTAAATAACAATAACAGGGTTAATTCACCAAGGAGACATATACCAGTTCTAAGTGTGTTTACACTAAACAACACAGCTTTGCAAGATAATGAAGCAAAAACTATCAGAGCCGAAGGGAGATGCAGACAAATTCATACTTACATTTGGGTGTGTCTCACCCCTATGTCATATCAATAGAAAGATAACAGGAAAATCTGGCCAGTTGTGGTGGCTCTTGGCTCACTCCTATAATCCCAGCACTTTGGGAAGCCAAGGCTGACAAATCACTTGAAGTCAGTAGTTTTGAGACCAGCCTGGCCAACATGGCAAAACCCTGTCTCTACTAAAAACACAAAAATTAGCTGGGTGTGGTGGTGCACACCTATAATCTGAGCTACTTGGGAGGCTGAAAGAGGAGAATCGCTTGGACAGCAGAGGCGGAGGTTGCAGTGAGCTGAGACTGGGCCACTGCACTATAGCCTGGGCAACAGAGCAAGACTCTGTCTCAAAAAAAAAAAAAAAGGAAAGATAACAGGAAAATTTCTCAACACTTAGAAATGATCAATACATTACTAAATATTCCTCTAATGAAAGATGAAGTCACAGGGAAATTTGAAAATATATTGAACTGAATGAAAATAAAAATATAACTTATTAGCTGGGCACAGTGGCTCATACCTGTAATCCCAGCACTTTGGGAGGCTGAGGGAGGCAGATCACCTGAGGTCAGGAGTTCAAGACCAGCCTGGTCAACATGGTGAAACCCCGTCTCTACTGAAAATTTAAAAATTAGCCAAGTGTGGTGGTGCGCGCCTGTAATCCCAGTTACAGGGAGGCCCATGCAAGCCCTGTTTTAACATCCTTTTGGTAGTAGACTGTTGTTCTGTCCCATACATTCAGGTCTGTGAGCCAGTGTGGAATCCATCATGGTTTGGTGTGGCCCGCCTGGGACTGTAATATTGGCATAGTTTGTGTGTGTGTGTGTGTGACATACATGTTTTGTCATGTTCATTCCTTTCTCCGAATCCTATCATTGTGTTCTTACAGCTGTGTAATATGAGTGGTGCAGTTTTGGATATGTGTGAGGGGGATTTTCAGGGTAAGCTGGCCCTGGCCTCGCCCCTCCACCCTGATAGCTAGCCAGGCCAGCTGCCCAATCCTCCCCTCTGCTCCTCCTCTCTGCATGTGGCTCAGACCATCTACATGGCTGCTTCGTTCTCCAGCCTTCCTCAGCCTTCCCCAGCCTTCCCCAGCCTCAGCAAGGATCAGTTGATCCATGAGCTTGTTTGGCTTTGGGGGATCCCTGGCCTTTTTGTTCTCTTCATTAGGAGGAGCTGGGGGAGAACCCAGTCAGCCCCTTTTCCCCACCATTTCTTTCGCTAGAATCGTGTCTGTATATCCACAAGTACCCAGTGTTTAGCTTCCATTTATAAGTGAGAACTTGCAGTATTTGGTTTTCTGTTCCTGCATTAATTTGCTTAGGATAATGGCCTCCAGCTGCATCCATGTCGCTGCAAAAGACATGATTTTGTTCTTTTTTGTGCTGTGCAGTACTCCATGGTGTATATGTACTGCATTTTCTTTATCCAGACCACCATTGATGGGCACCTTAGCTAGATTCTATGTCTTTACTATTGTGAATATTGCAAGCACGTGTCCTTTTGGTAGAAAGATTTATTTTATTTTGGACATATACCCAGTAATGGGATTGAAACTCTATATTCAATGACATGACATCGGTAGCTTGATATTGGCCATGGTAGGAAAATTTACATCATGGAAATCAGCAAACCAGGCTCCACACACACCCCTGACAACCAATAGTTAAACATTTACCATCTCATCACTGGACATATAGGAAAACTTCAAGTTTTTGGAAATATGCACTTCTAAATAACCCACAGGTCACCAAGGCAGGCAGATCACTTGAGGCCAGGAGTTCGAGACCAGCCTGCACAAAATGGCAAAACTCCGTCTCTACAAAAGTTAAAAATATATATATATAGCCCGGTGTGGTGGCATGTCTGTAGTCCTGGCTACTAGGGAGGCTCAGATGGGAGGATCATGTGAGCATGGGAGGTCGAGGCTGCAGTGAGCTGTGATTGTGCCACTGCACTCCAGCCTGGGTGACAGTGAGAGTCTGTCTCAATAAATAAATACATACGGATCTAAATAAATAAATAATCAACCCACAGGTCGAAGAATAAATCACAAAGGAAATTAGAAAATAGTTTGAACTTGCCAGGCGCGGTGGCTCATGCCTGTAATCCCAGCACTTTGGGAGGCCAAGGCGGGCGGATCACGAGGTCAGGAGATCGAGACCATCCTGGCAAACACGGTGAAGCCCCGTCTCTACTAAAAATACAAAAAAATTAGCCAGGTGTGGTGGTGGGCGCCTGTAGTCCCAGCTTCTCAGGAGGCTGAGGCAGGAGAATGGCGTGAACCTGGGAGGCGGTGGAGCTTGCAGTGAGTGGAGATTGCGCCACTGCACTCCAGCCTGGGCGATAGAGCGAGACTCTGTCTCAAAGAAAAAAAAAAAAAAGAAAATAGTTTGAACTTAATCGTAATGATGGCAAAACAAATCAAAATGTGTGGGATTAGCTAAATTATTTTCTAGAGAAAAGTTTATAGCTATAAATGCTTATATTGGAAAATAAGAGATGTCTAAAATCAATGATCTAAGATTCTACCTTAAGAAGCTAGAACAAGAAAATCCAATTAAACCCAAAATAAGTAAAAGGAAATAAATAATAGCCCAGAATAGAAATCAATGAAATAGAAAACAGACAAAAATAGAGACAATCAATGAGACCAACAGCTGTTTCTTTCAGAAGATCAATGAAACAGATAAATCTGATCAGGAAAAAAAGAAGTCACATTACCAATATCACAAATGAGAGAGAGGACATCACTGAAAATATTATAAATATTAAAAAGATAATAAGGAGAAGTTATTAACAACTTAATGCCAACAAATTTAACAACCTAAATGAAATGTATGAATACCTTGACAGACATAAACTAACAAAGCATACTCAGGAAGAAACAATCTGAATAGCCCTGTATCTCCTAAGGAGGTTAAGTGCGTAATAAAAACCTCTCACAAAGAAAACTTCAGGCCCAAAAGGCTTTATTAGTGTATTTTATTAAATAAGGAAGAAATAATTTCAATCATACCACATGTTCAAAAAATAGAGAAAAAGAGAACACGTCCAAACTCATAATTTGAGAACAGTAATCACCCTGGTATCAAACCAGACAAAGTCATCCCAAAGAAAGAAGAGTACATACAAATAACTTTCATAAGCCTAGATACAATACTTCTCTATTTATTTAATTTTATTATTATTATTCTTTTTTAAGAGACAAGGTTTTGTTATGTTGCCCAGGCTGGTCTCAAACTCCTAGCCTCAAGCGATCCTCCCACCTCAGCTTCCCAAATAGCTGGGATTATAGGCATGAGGCACCACACCAGGTTAGACACAATAATTCTTAACAAATAGCCACTCAATTTCAGCAACATATAGAAAAGATAATATATTTAAGCAGGTTGTAAGATCAGTTTCACATTTGAAAATCAATGTAATTTACCACTGGGATAGCTAAAATTAAAATGATTGATAAGATAAATTTATAACAAGGATGTGGAGTAACTGGAACTCTCAAACATTCCTGGTAAGAATGCAAAATGGTGCAACCACTTGAGAAAACTGGTAATTTTTTTCTTTTTTTTTTCATATACTTACATGGCCTTCCAATAAATGGCAATTTTTAAAGGTTATTTTTCTTTTCTCTTTTTTTTTAAGACAGAGTCTCTCTGTGTTACCCAGGCCAGAGTGCAGTGGCAAAATCATGGCTCACTGCAACTTCTATCTCCAAGGCTCAAGCAGTCCTCTCACCTCAGTCCCTCAAGCGTGGGACTACAGGTGTGCAACACCATACCTGGCTAATTTTTGTTTTAGTAGAGATGAGGTCTCACCATGTTTCTCAGGCCGGTCTTGAACTCCTGAGCTCAAGCAGTGCTCTTACCTCAGCCTCCCAAAGTGCTGGGATCACAGGCGTGAGTCACCTTGCCCAACCTCTTATTTTTATTTATTTATTTTTTTTGAGACAGAGTCTTGCTCTTTCGCCCAGGCTGGAGTGCAGTGGCACAATCTGGGCTCACTGCAAGCTCCGCCTCCTGGGTTCACGCCATTCTCCTGCCTCAGCCTCCCGAGTAGCTGGGACTACAGGCGCCTGCCACCATGCTCGGCTAATTTTTTGTATTTTTAGTAGAGATGGGGTTTCACCACGTTAGCTAGGATGGTCTCGATCTCCTGACCTCCTGATCCACCCACCTGGCCTCCCAAAATGCTGGGATTCCAGGTGTGAGCCACCGCACCTGGCCCCAACCCCTTATTTTTTTTATTGATGTATAGTATTTGTATGTATTTGTGGAGTGATATTTTGTTACATCCATTTAAAATGTGGATTGCTTCAGAAGTCTGTGAGTCATCCTTGTGCAGGGGCCATGCTATTCTCTGTGCTGTTCCAATTTTAGTATATGTGCTACTAAAGTGAGGACAAAATTGCCAAGTTTTGAAATAAGCTTAAACATACATACACATGCCAGCAGTTTCACTCCTAGATCTTAACCCAACTGAAACAAACATATCCTTGCAAAGATCTGTATGCAAATGTTTAAATAAAAAGATTTATTTATTTAAATAACTTAAAATAGGGATCTGTTTGATATTATCATGACTTGGACTAGCAGCACAGTTGTACTGGGGGGTCACAGTGACAAAACTGTTTTGTCAGTTTAGTTTGTACTCTTTAAATTATTCAAAAATATAAACAAGTCTACCAAACAAGTCTGTCCTTCATGAAATATTTAGGGAATATGTTTCTTATGCTTTGCAAAATGTATCTCTTACAATAACCTTTAAATACCCAATGTAAGAAGTTTTATTTTTCGTTAAAATTTAATCTGTTTAGGACCAGGAGCTGCATTATCTATTCTAGACAAATTTCTTGAAGAATCCTCCAAACTGCAGTCTGATTCACAAGAACCCATTTTGACTACACAAACTTGGGATCCAAGTATAAACCAAAAACCATCTAACACATTTATCAAGGAGATACCAACAAAGAAAGGTAACTAGAAATAAAGATTTCCACTTGGAAGAGGGGCATAAGCTAGACAAAAATGAAGACTCTTATGATGAAATGGCAATCCTGACTTGTTTGAAGTTGATAACTAGGCTCTGAAATCCAAACTCAATGGTGTAACTCTCTCAGTAAGCAAGGATTTTTTTTTTTTTTTTTTTTTGAGACGGGGTCTCGCTGTGTCGCCCAGGCTAGAGTGCAGTGGCCAGATCTCAGCTCACTGCAAGCTCCACCTCCCGGGTTCATGCCATTCTCCTGCCTCAGCCTCCTGAGTAGCTGGGACTACAGGCGCCTGCCACCTTGCCTGGCTAGTTTTTTGTATTTTTTAGTAGAGACGGGGTTTCACTGGGTTAGCCAGGATGGTCTCGATCTCCTGACCTCGTGATCCACCCGTCTCGGCCTCCCAAAGTGCTGGGATTACAGGCTTGAGCCACCGCGCCCGGCCAGCAAGGATTTTATATTTAGCTCACAGAAGTAGCCAACTACAGACCTATGATTTCCTAACAGTTCTTCATTTTTAAAAAACATCTACAAACTGTGTTTCACATTCAAGAAGATCTGAATACTTTTTAAAACCTTTTTATTTAGTTGTTCTTGCATTTGGAACCACAAGTAGATTTACCTTGAGAACCTTTGAGTTCTCCTTTTTGGGGACCATTGCTAGAGAGCAGTCAATAGCTTTCTAGATTATGATCCCTCTCATGTATTAGATAAGAAGACTCTCTGCTACGTGAGTGTATCTGAATTTCTTTTTTTGTTTTTTTTTTGAGATGGAGTCTTGCTCTGTCGCCAGGCTGGAGTGCTGTGGCGCGATCTTGGCTCACTGCAACCTCCGACTTCTTGGTTCAAGGGATTCTCCTGCCTCAGCCTCGCAAGTAGCTGGGATTACAGGCACGTGCCACCATGCCCAGATAATCTTTGTATTTTTAGTAGAGATGGGGTTTCACTGTGTTGGCCAGGATGGTCTCGAACTCCTGACCTCATGATCAACCTGCCTCGGCCTCCCAAAGTGCTGGGATTACAGGCATGAGCCACCATGCCTGGAAGAGTGTGTCTGAATTTCTGACACTTTTTCTATTATATCCAATCTTCAATCCTTTTAATGTAATATTTTCAGAAGCATCAAAATGTCAAGATTCATCAGCTTTTCTGCATCCTGGCCTTCATTATGGTGTTTCTCAAACTACCACCATCTTCATGGAGACCATACGTTTCTTGATGAAAGTCAAGGCTGTGCAGGTCAGAATATTTGGAAAAGGGCAAGTAGATGGAAAGATTTTAGCAAACTCCTTATTCTATCCATAATGGTATCTTTCAAGCTTAGATATTTGTGAAACAGAAATCAAATATGCTTTTGAGAGCATACTTTAAGCCCAACGGGAAGAACATCCAAACATGAACCACTCTTTGCACATGGCAGCAGAAGACCTCACTGCAAGTTCTGCTCCCTGTAGAATACCAACAGAGCTAAATCAGACTCTAAGGCATATGTTGCCTGATATCACTTTATTATGGGAATTCATTTTGTGAGTGTTGGGGGTTCACAGGAGCCAAATAATTCCCTTCTTCCCTTCTAGGTTTGATCCAAGTAGAAACATACATAGTACTATATCGGGGAATAAAAATATTAGCTTATTTTTATGGGTAAAACTGGGCTGGAGAACGTAACTGGTCCCACAATTGACTTACCCATGCAGTCACAGGTACAGCAGCTGAAGAACTGAAGTCTCCTCTCAGAGAAGAAGAGCATCCTAGGAGGTCTGCCTATCACATGGGAAGCAAGAAACATATTCATGAGCAAGCAGTAGGAGAGAGCAAGATGCAGGAGCCAAGAGTGTTTGGTTTTGATCCTGCCAAGTGCATGCCCTACTCGAGGGCAGGCAAACTCAAGAAAGGACAAGAATTATCAACTGGGTGGGACTGAGCCACATTAAGCAGGAGCCTTTAACAGATTAACCCTCCCCAAAATAGAAACAGACTCTCTTCTTCCACAGCTAAATAAGTCATTAGCACCCCCGGGTCAGAGACCCAGAAGGCAGGTAGAAAAAATAGCTGCGTTCCCTCTAGTATTCTCCTAAAAAGGTGTAAGTGTAATGTAGAATTTTCTACATTATAGACTGAGATGGGAACAGTGGGAGATAAAAAGAAGGATTTACCTTCGACTTAAGAAGTATATCTAACTTTGTTAAATTTGTAGGTCTTACAAAGTGTAAAAAGCAAAGATTTGGCCAGGCATGGTGGCTCACCCCCATAATTCCAGCACTTTTGAGATGCCAAGGCAGGAGGATTGCTTGAGGCCAGGAGGCTGCAGTAAGCAGCTCTGGGTGACAGAGCAAGACCCTGTCTCTAAAAAAAAAAAAAAATTGATCCAAAGTACAAAACTGGTAAACATAACTAATGTTTGGAGGTAGATCCAAAACACACATTTATGTTTCTAAGATTTCAAGTTTAGATTGTTAGAAAGGCAGTTTTACCTCACTTAAGTTTCCTTACAATGTCAACTGCCTGAAAATATTACCTCCTTTGTAAATGGGGTGGTTGATGATGTGCCTTTGTCTGCTGCATAATACATACAGTCTAACACTCACCTAGTATGATGACTAGCAAGACCAGAGTTATACAGTATTGCAGGTTATTCACTTGGAAATGTCTTCATTTGGTGACTAGGTGAATAGCTGGTAATGAAACTATGAAGTGCAGAATGTTTGTAATTCACCCTTTACCTTTTGAAGTTGAGGATAATTATTTCATTCTGTAATACATTTCTTGTTGTTTATTATTAGAGGCAGAATCCTTCAACCGAAAAAAGACACAATGCAGCCATTTATATGCTCCTTATAATCTGATTTTCCTTGCAGTATGTGCACAGAGTGCTTGCACATGAGCTGTTATGCCCTCAAGGAGGCCCCAGCTGTGAATATTACTTGGTGCTGGCCCAGACACACATTCTTAAGAAGGACTTTGCCAAGGCAGAGGAATACCTTCAACAAGCAGCCCAGATGGACTACCTGGTAATGACTTTTGCTAAAGCCTCTTGAGTCTGGAGAAGGGGCTTTATTTAAAGGTGGTGATGCCTCCCAGTTACTCGGGAGGGTGAGGCAGGAGAATCGCTTGAACCTGGGAGGCGGAGGTTGCAGTGAGTGGATATTGCACCACTGCACTCCAGCCCGGGTGACAGTGCAAGACTCTGTCTCAAAAAAATAAAAATAAAATAATCATGAGTTTTGCAAAGGGCAGAGAAAAGGATATATTTAGCTGATAGTGTTTATTTCAGTTTTTCTATATTTCTTCTGTTTTCTCATGTGAACAGTATCGGGGTTATGCTTGAATGTTTTTCTTAATATTTACTCCACACCCAAAATGGCTTTGAAGACTGCAAGAAAGAAATCTGAGGGCAGACCTAGAAAAATGTCTTCCAGTACAATTAAATGGTTATGTTTCTGAATGCTCTTAGAAAAAGAAAACAGTTGATCTGAAAAAGAAAAGAGAAAGGAAATGGACTTAATCTATCTAAATTTAAATGTTAAACAAAGATCATCAAGGTACTTTTAAATGCTACCTTATCCCATGTACTCTTTGTTTTTCACTTTCCCAGAACCCCAATGTCTGGGGCCTGAAGGGCCATCTCTATTTTCTGAATGGAAATCATTCTGAGGCCAAAGCATGCTATGAACGAACCATTAGCTTTGTAGTGGATGCTTCTGAGATGCACTTCATCTTCCTGCGGCTGGGGCTCATCTATCTGGAAGAGAAAGAGGTGAGGGGTAGAGGATGGGGAGTAACCCCATGGTCTGGGACCTGATTGTAATTCAAACATTAATATCCGTCTGTGTGGACTAAAATAGTATTATAATAATGACACTTTTACATCCAAAGGTAAAGTGACTTGCCCAACATCAGACAACCAGTAATTAGTGGAAGCAGCATTCAAACTCAGGCAGGCTGAAACCAGAGTTTGTGATTTTAACCGTTATGCTACTAAACAGTTCTTAAGAACTCAGTAAATGTTATGTTAGCTAAAATTGTATTCTCAGTAGTCGAAACATCCTTAGCTTGACTTACCTAACAGAAGGTATCATGGGCTTCAAAAGGACTTATCTCCAAACTTTCTCCTTAACACAAAGGGTTCTATTTAATCTAGCTGAAGCTAACCCCATTCCATAGGGCACTCTGACCTGACCATGGAAGCAGCCCCTCCCCATATTTTGGGAAATATTCCGAGTTCTTTGAAAAAAAAAACCAAACAAACCTTTCTTTTATGGAAAATTTCAATACATACAAAGCAAACAGAATAGTAGAATGAACCACCATGGACCCATCATCTCACTATAACAGTTAACATTCTGCCAAAGGCCTTTTGACTCCCCTGCTTTTGTTTTGACTTTATTGTATTTTTCCTGTCAGAACACCCAGTTGTCCTTTTATTTAATATTAAACAGCAACAGCAACAAGAAATTACAATGCTGTATGACGTAGTGGAAAGCTCACATAGGCTTGACAGAAATCCCTATCCCACTGTAGTGAAGTATATAAGGAAAAGTTCTCTTTCTGTTGTCGTTGAAAGCTGCATCTTCAGAGCACTGCTGACTTAGGCAGACCCTGGGCAAGCAGGTCTTAGGCTGTTTGCTGAGGCTCAGCTATAGATGCATCTCATGTTGGAGATACAGGACAAGAAATTGTCCCTTCAGGGATATGTCCTTTGAAAGTTTGTCTTTTGAGTTTTTCTAAAATTCTAAGATCCTTTACAACAAAGGGAATAGATTTCCAGAATGATGAGGCTATATCAAGTACACCTTTTAGTCCAGAGATTGTATGTTTGTCATGCCACCACATGATGTTGCATTTAAGTGAAAGAGGGTAATCCATGAAGTCGAGGTGGAATTCAGATAATCATGATGGTTTCCCCCGCTTTCAGTGTAACTCCTTGCCTCAACTCTTACAGAGACTATAAATGTCTTTGGAACTACTTCCAAGTGAAAGTCTGCCCTTTCATGTGATCTATCCATCTCCTCTCACCAATCTTCTTGCAATAACTCCCTTAAGGTAGATGTAAAAGTACAATTAAAGGTCTTACTTAACTTAGATTGTTCTGGAGAGCAACTTCAGAGATCCTGTGATCATCCCAGCAATACGGGGTTTGAAGCTTCTGGAACAGTAGCTTAGTGGTGCTTTCTTTCTACAGTATGAAAAGGCAAAGAAAACCTACATGCAAGCCTGTAAGAGATCACCTTCATGCCTTACCTGGCTAGGACTGGGAATCGCCTGCTATCGGGTAAGAGGATGAAGGCTTGAGACTAGGGCTGTGCATACAGCTTGGCCTTCCAAGCCTCCTGGAAGTTTGTAATGACGTTGGAATAGCCATCAGGGCTGTCTGCTGTAATGAAAAGTTGTTCTTCACAGGTGTTCAGTGAACTGAAGGTCACTTAACTCTAACTAGAAAAATAAAAGATCTTTTAAAAAAATCCCAGAAAAACCTGAACCAAGAAGCTATATAATAAAAAAAATTCATGTTATTTGGTATAGACACTCTTTTGTGATATTATCTGTAAGAAAAAGGTGATATGGGAGATGAAGAATCTATTCAAGTCAATTAAAGAAATTGATTGACACTAAGCACTGTGACCCTTCAATATGGAGGAGGAGTTGCTGTAGCTTCTGGTAGAAGCTTTTGCTCTGCTTCTCCTAAAAACTCTTTACTTAACCTTCTCTCATTTCCTCCAGTCTTCAAAGAGGCAAACATCGTCTTGTTCCTGCCTAATTTCTTCAGGTATATTATTGATTCCATGCCTCTCCTTTTCTTTGAATACCTTACTCACTTATTTATTTATTTATTTGAGAGGGAGTCTCGCTCTGTCTCCCAGGCTAGAGTGCAGTGGTGCAATGGTGTCGCCTCAGCTCACTGCAATCTCCGCCTCCTGGGTTCAAGTGATCCTCCTGCCTCAGCCTCCTGAGTAGCTGGGATTACAGGTGCCCACCACCATGCCAGGCTAATTTTTGTATTTTTAGTAGAGATGGGGTTTCACCATATTGGCCAGGCTGGTTTTGAACTCCTGACCTCAAGTGATCCACCTGCCTTAGCCTCCCAAAGTGCAGGGATTACAGGCATGAGCCACCTCACTTAGCCCCTCATTGCTATTTTTCAACCATAAAGATAATATGTGTTCATTATAGAAACTTTAGAAGAAGCCAGGAGCAGTGGCTCACACCTGTAATTCCAGCACTTTGGGAGGCTGAGGCAGAAGGATCTCTTGAACCTAGGAGTTTGAGAGAAACCAACCTGGGCAACAGAGCAAGACCCCATCTCTACTAAAACATTAAAAATTAACCAGGCATGGTGGCATGTGCCTGTAGTCCCAGATACTTGGGAGGCTGAGTTGGGAGGATTGCTTGGTGGGAACACAGAAGTTAGAGGCTGCAGTGAGCCATGATCGTGCCACTGCACTCCAGCCTGAGTGACAGAGCAAAACCTCATCTCTAAAAGTAAATAGACAGATACAAAATATGAAGAAAACATATACAGATACAAAATATGAAGCAAATAGATACAAAATATGAAGAAAACATTAAAGTATCCATAACTCCACAAGTTGGTGATAACTACTGTTAACATTGAATGCATTTTTCTCCCGTCTTTTTTTCATATATATGAAAGCAATTTTAATGTATAAAATGTAAATATTTACTCCTTTGTAACCTTTTTTTCTACTTAACAGTATAGTATTGGTATCTTCTTACAGCTCTGTCACCCAGGCTGGAATGCAGTGGCGCCATCTCGACTCACACCGCCTTCTGGGTTCAAGTGATTCTTCTGCCTCAGCCTCCTGAATAGCTGGGATTACAGGTGTGTGCCACCACACCCAGCTGATTTTTGTGTTTTTAGTAGAGACGGGGTCTCACCATGTTGGCTAGGCTGGTCTCAAACTCCTAACCTCAGGTGATCCTCCCACCTCAGCCTCCCAAAGTGCTGGGATTACAGGCATGAGCCACCGCACCCGGCCTGTGTTTTGTTTTTCACACATCTGTCAGTGAGCTCTTTGAGGGCAGATACTGTATTTTATTTATTTACTTGAGACAGGGTCTTGCTCTGTCACCCAGGCTGGTGTACAGTGGCTTAATCTCAGCTCATTGCAATCCCTGCCTCCAGGGCTTGGTTGATCCTCCTGCCTCAGCCTCCTGAGTACCTGGGACTACAGGATTTTATTTTTTTATTCCCAGCATCTAGCATACTGCCTGACACAGAGCAAATCCTTGGCAAATGTAGGTTGATTAAATAGTAAATCAATGTCTTAGAGACTTCAAAGTGTGGATGTGGGTGAAAGGCCATTCTTCATCTTGTCTTCAGCCTAGAAACCCATTATTTAATTATTTTAAAGCAGAAAAAGTGGGCTGGGCACAGTGGCTCACACCTGTAATCCCAACACTTTGGGAGGCCAAGGTGGGCAGATCACTTGAGGCCAGGGGTTTAAGACCATCTGGCCAACATGGTGAAACACCATCCGTACTAAAAATACAAAAATTAGCCGGCTGTGGTGGCAGGCACCTGTAATTCTAGCTACTCAGGAGGCTCAGGGAGGAGAATCCGTTAAACCTGAGAGGCAGAAGTTGCAGTGAGCCAAAATCATGCCATTGCACTCCAGCCTGGGCAGCACAGCGAGACTCTGTCAAAGAGGAGAGGTGAGATGAGGCAGGGAGGGGCAGGGTGAGGCGAGGCAGAAAAGAGAAAAGAAAAGAAAAAAGAACAAAGAAAAGAGAGGGGAATGGTGGGGAGGGGAGGGGAGAGAGAGGAGAGGAAAGGAAAGAGAGGAGAGGGGAGGAAAGAAAAAAGAAAAGAGAAAAGAAAAAAGAAAAGAAAAGAAAAGAGAAGAGCTACTTCATTGGAGAAGGGAGAACCTTTTGGAATGTTTTACAAAGCAACAAAGCAAACTCACAGTTAGGAAGCAGCAACAATTTCCATGTGCCCAGAGCTCAGACTGCACCCTAGAGTCTCTGAATACTGCACTGATTGGTCGGGATTGGGCTGTTAATAACTGATATTAGGGGAAAGAAAGCTTTCTGGACAATACTATTTCAACAGGCAAATCAGACTTTTACCTCAGGAAAAGGATGCACAATGTAAATTTAAAAAGCTATAAATGTATCTGAGAGCCCACAGTATGTGGATAAATCACTGAATGATGCACACATGAGAGTTGAGTTCCTGTGAATTTCCAACCTTGCACCTGAAGCTCCATGGTTTATAGATGTCCTGATGGAACCGCTGTAGAGGGAAGGATGAAAGGGGTATAAGTTAAGAGCTTACTAGGCAGGGTTCCAGAATCCCCAACCTGGCTTTTTAATCAGAGCTCTTCTACTTTTATTGGTTCGTATATTGAACCACCACATAAGATTTCATTTGCAGAAAAGAGTTCTGATGCTAAAAATATTAAAAAGTTGAAAACCATTGTTATAGGTCGTGTACACCAGTATTATTGGGACATAGTGGTTTCAGCTAAGCTAACTCACATGTCTCATTTTTCTGCCAAGCTGGAGGAGCTCACAGAGGCTGAGGATGCTCTCTCTGAAGCCAATGCACTGAACAACTACAATGCTGAAGTATGGGCATATCTGGCTCTGGTCTGCCTGAAAGTGAGTGTTTATTATCCTTACACAATGCCCTTTTAGAGCACAGAGGTGAGGGGTCAAGTAAGCAAGGGGCAGCAGATGGCTATTAATGCATGGTAGCTGAAATCTGATAAGCTCTAGGTGTAATGATTATGCTGATGACAAAGGAAGGGCCAAGTCTGAGCAGGATCTACTTGAAACATGCTTAAAAATAATATATTTAGGTGTGTTTCTCTGGAAAGGAAGTTCTAAAAATAGGAGCAATCTTGTATCACAACATAAACTAGGTCAAAGATTGATGAAGGAGATGTTCTACTAGTGTTTCTGAATCATTTCTTCCCATTGAAATGCTGGCTGAGGGTGCTTGTCCTTGATTTAGAGGGGATATTGGGTGGAGGGTAATGTGGGAGTTCATGGTAGGTGCTTTACCTATTAAAAGTAACTCTCCCATAGTTAGACTTAAATAACTTGCATATCAGTCTAAGACCACATTGGGAATAATGAGAGCAGCCCTCAGTTTTCCACTGGCCAATATGACACCAAATTGATGGGGAGTATTATTATAAGTGAAATGAACAAAACAAAAATTACTAGATTTTCTGTTTAGTGTAAATATTCCAAATATCAATATTTTAAAAATACCTGAGGTCTGGCCGGGTGTAGTGGCTCACACTTGTAACCCCAGCAATTTGGGAGGCTGAGGCAGGTGGATCACTTGAGCTCAGGGTTTGAGACCAACCTGGGGAACATGGCAAAACCCTGCCTCTACAAAAAATTAGCCAGGGATGGTGTGGAGAGCTTGTGGTCCCAGCTACTTTCAAGGGTTGGGGTGGGATGATCGCTTGAGCCTGGGAGGCAGAAGTTGCAGGGTGCTGAGATTGTGCCACTACACTCCAACCTGGGTGACAGAGTGAGACCTCATCTCAAATAAATAAATAAATAAATAAATAAATAAATAAATAAATAAAAGAAAATAAAAAGAGTTCTTACCCCAGCTCTCCCCTAACTAGCTCTAGGATCTGAGGCAAGTCACCTTACTTTATTGGGCCTCAATTTTCTCATCTTTAAACTAAAAGGGCCAGTATGGAATACCATAATATGCTTCTCTTAGAACTTGATAAGTCAAATAGGAAAAAAATAGAATATATATATACACAGATGTATAACCCATTCAACAGGTTTGAGTTCAAACACCAATATAGAACTCTTCACTTAACAATGAGAGGACACATATTCTTTTCAAGTTCAAATGAGTTATTTATAAAAGTTGACCACATGCAAAACCAGAAAGAGGAGTTCAACAAATACATACAGATCACATGGCAGTGAAATGATAAATCAACAACTAAAAGAAAGCCCAAAAGACTCATATACTTGGGCTGGGCGCGGTGGCTTAAGCCTGTAATCCCAGCACTTTGGGAGGCCGAGACGGGTGGATCACGAGGTCAGGAGACCGAGACCATCCTGGCTAACATGGTGAAACCCCCCCATCTCTACTAAAAATACAAAAAAAATTAGCCGGGCGAGGTGGCGGGCACCTGTAATCCCAGCTACTGGGGAGGCTGAGGCAGGAGAATGGCATGAACCCAGGAGGCGGAGCTTGCAGTGAGCTGAGATCCGGCCATTGCACTCCAGCCTGGGCGACAGAGCGAGACTCCGTCTCAAAAAAAAAAAAAAAAGGACTCATATACCTTTGGAAACTGAAAACATGCTTGTAATTAATAAGTCAATGAAGAAACCTTGTGACACTTCAAATATGAAGTCTTCTGTGCTAGGCAGAAGTCTAAAGATGGCCCCCTCCCGTAAGATTAATCTATTAAACACTAATGTAGGTACTGCTGTGAAATGATTTTGCAGATGTAAGTAAAATACCAAATCAGTTGACCTTAAAATACAGATATTATCTGGGTGGACCTGACCCAGTCAGGCAAATCTTCTAAAAGCAGAGTTTTCTCTGGTGATGGGGGCAGAAAGGTAGTCAGATTTGAAACATAAGAATCATTCAGTATAGCATCCCTGGCTTGAATATGGAGAGAATCATTCAGTATAGCATCCCTGGCTTGAATATGGAGAAGGACCACATGTCAAGGAATGTGGGTGGCATCCAGAAGCTAACAGCAGCCCCTGCTGAGAGCCAGCAGGGAAATAGGGACCTTATAGGAACCTACAAGCACAAAGAACTGAATTCTACTAACAACCTGAATAAGCTTGGGAGTACAGTCTTCTCCAGAGCCTGCAGATGAGAACCCAGCACGGATGACACCTTCATTTTGGCCTTGTGAGACCCTAAGCAAAGAACTAGTTGAATAATGTCAGGCTTCTGATCTATGGAAAATGTGATATGATAAATGGGTGTTATACACAGCAGTAGAAAATTAGGCCTTGTAGTAGATTTTTATAATAATGGTCCCCATTTAATTATGCTGTCATGTCCACATCTTTTGCAATGTTATATTGCCACTCACTCCCGTCAAGAGACGGAGTCTCTCATTTCTCCACCCCCTTGAATCTAAGCTAAACTTGTGATTTTCCCTGACCAGTAGAATATGATGGAAGTGACATTGTGTGAATTATCGGAGGTTAGGCTTTTAGAAGCCTTCAGCTACCACTCTTGCTCTCTTGAAACTGTGGGACCACTGTGCTGTGAAGAAGCCCAGTTTAGCCTATAGAAAGCTATAGGAGTCCACATGGAAGAGAACTGAATCACTCCAGCCAACAGCCAACATTCACTGCTATTTGAGTAAGGTTTTCTTGGATCCTTAAGTCCTAGCCAAATTGTCATATGACCTCAGCTGCATGAGTGATCTCCGGGAAAACCAGCAAAACAGTCCAAATTACCTGTAGAATTTTGAGAAATAACATATTGTATTTTAAGCCATTAAGTTTTGGATTGGTTTATTATACTTCAGTAAGTAACTGAAATGAGGCTGAATAAAAGCAAAGCCAATACATATTAGAATTATGGGATAAAATTAAAGCAATAAATAGAGGATAATTTATAGCATTAAATACATATGTTAGAACAAAGATTGAAAATCAATGAATTAATTATTTAAATAAATAAAGTAGTAAAGGGAAAGTAAGGAAACCCAAAGAAATAATTGAGAAAATGATAAGGAGTAGAAATAAATGAAAATTTCAACAAAGACATAATAGGATTAACAAAATTATGAGCTGTTTTTTGCAGAGACTAGTGAACAGACAAACCTCTTGCATGACTAAGAATTTTGTTTAAAATGGGAAGACACAAATAATATTAGCAGCAAAATGGGAACTAAATTAAAATCATTGGCTATTCTTATTCTATTAATTATTAAAAAAACTAAATCATTGGCTAAAGTTAATACCCATTCATGACTTTTTATAAAAACAAACTAGCTTTTTTAAAATCTGAAATTACATGTCCCAAAATCTAAACTATTATATGAAATGGTGAAAAGTTAGAAGCATTCCTTTTGACGTCAGGAACAAGATAAGGAAAATGTTATTGTCACTTCTACTTGAAACTATAGTGGAGGTTCCATTAAGGCAATAACACACATACATACACACATAAAAGAAATTGAAGGTAAAAGGATTAGGTAGGAACCCAAGAAAATCTACAAGCAAACCGAAATATGTAATAAAAGAGTTCAGTACTGAAATGGTAGATAATAAACTAACAATGATGGTTACTACACAGGGCAGTCATTGGGGAACAGGGTGTATAAGGAGACAGGTGGAAGCAAAACTCAATGTATGCTTTATTATATCCTTTTGACTTTTGAATAATATAAATGTAGTCAATGAAGATTAACACAAAGAAGTGGATGGACAAAGCTGCTGGATAAAAGATCAATATAAAAATCAATGTCGGCTGGGCGCGGTAGCTCAAGCCTGTAATCCCAGCACTTTGGGAGGCCAAGACAGGCGGATCACGAGGTCAGGAGATCGAGACCATCCTGGCTAACCTGGTGAAACCCCGTCTCTACTAAAAAATACAAAAAACTAGCCGGGCGAGGTGGTGGGTGCCTGTAGTCCCAGCTACTTGGGAGGCTGAGGCAGGAGAATGGCATAAGCCCGGGAGGCGGAGCTTGCAGTGAGCGAGATCCGGCCACTGCACTCCAGCCTGGGCGACAGAGCGAGACTCCGTCTCAAAAAAAAAAAAAAAGAAAGAAAGAAAGAAGGAAAAAGAAGAAAATATACACGAATCTCTTCTTTAGTGCCAAAAGAAGCACAGGAAGGATAAACCAGAGATTAATGAGAGTAGATTCTACAGGACATGAGTGGGCATGGGTAGAGGAGGGAGGAAATGAGGGGAATGACACTGTGATTGTCCCTATTTGTAGAGTTCTGACTTTTGGGACCATGCTAATATTTCATGTATTTTTTAAAAAAGAAAATCAGCAAGAAATGGGGAGACCACATAATTACGTACAAACAAAACCAAATAAAATTGTATTTCAAGTGAATAACGTAATTACACTGACAATGCAGAAAAATAATTAACTCGTGGTACTTTTGAAAACATTCTTTGCAATGTAGACTAATACATACTATGTATCAGGCTAAAGAGAAAAAAAAACCTTTATACACATTTAAAGTATAGTTTTAGGCTTCATTTTTGCAGAGGCATGAGTTAGCAGTTCTGAAATTACTAGGTATTCTATGATTTAACAAATAATTATGTTGTGGATAATGGGAGTCACATTTTTCACTGTGCTTCAAAGGAAGTTACAAATGTGGAAACAAGAAGGATAGAATAACCTTGTAGTGGTGAATTAGAATGGGAGATACTGATAAGAGCTCCTTGTTTGATAGATTAAATAGATACAGGTATAAATAGGTAGAAATATATGTGTATTTATAGAAATGTGTCTAAATACCTATGTCTCAAAAATAAATAGTGGTGGCAGGGGCCATAAGCACATCTAATGCTCAGGTCTTGGTTTCTAAATCCATTTAAGAAATAGGGCATTTGTCCACTTTAGAAGGAAAGGGTTTGTCGGGGAACCAGAGGCTTCTTGAAAGATGGCCAAAAATTCCAGAACTAGTGCCCGGAAAGTGAAAGATGAGTCTGAGATGTCTTGTTGAGTCAGAAAATAAAAAATGTTGAAAGAAAGACTGGCACATATCAAAATGGCATAGGGAAAAAATAAAAGAAACAGGAACTAGCTTAAAGTGGGGACTCCCCCTGGCTAAAACAAGGATAATTTGAGCATCCAAATATATAATTGTAGAAAAGGATTACAAATAAGAATCTATGAGCCCACTGTGATATAATTAAACAAATAAGTGGTGAGAGAAAGGAAAGCTTACGGTCAAAGGCCAACTGCTAAATGTATGAAGAATGATGGAATTGGAAAATCGCAATTTGGAAACCATCACAATAGATTCAGTGGACAGTCATCAGTGTATGCTAAAATTATGGTTGAAAAGTTCAAGGAGTAAGAGAATATTTCATAGTCTCAAAGTATCTCCTCACAAAATACTTACTAATTACAAAGGGGACAATAGTAACATTAAAGTAGAAAAACCTGGCAGATAGCAATGTAATAAAGTTAACATCACAAGTATTGAGATAAGTATCTTGTGCTTCCTCATATGGTGCACTGAGAACACAGCATTTTTATGGTATTCCTGTTAAATGTTCATAACCTGATATGATTATGAGGGAACATCAGACAAACATGAATTGAGGAATAGTTTACAAAATAGCGCTCTATATTTTTAAAACAAAAATGCCAATATCATGAAACACAAAGACTCAAGAACTATTCCAGATTAAAAGAAACTGGAGACATAAATAATGAATACAATGCGTGATCTTGGATTTTATTTTCTTATAAAGGACATTATTGGGTTGGGCATAGTAGCTCATGCCTGTATTCCTGGCACTTTGGGAGGCCAGTTGAGCCCTGGAATTTAAGAACAGCCTGGGCGACATAGTGAGACCTTATCTCTACAAAACATTAAAAAAAACTAGCTGGGCATGATGGCACCATGTAGTCCCAGCTACTTGGGAGGCTGAGGTGGGAGGAGGATTGCTTGAGCCCAGGAGGTCGAGGCAGCAGTGAGCTATGTTCACACCACTGCACTCCAGTCTGGGCGATACAGCAAGATCCTGTCTCAAAGAAGTGAATGAGTGAATGAAGAAATGAATGAATGATATTATTGGAACAATTGGAAAAATCTTGATAAGGTCTGTAGATCAGATAATAGTATTCTATCTATACTAACTTCCTGATTGTGATAATGGTACTGTGGTTATATAGGAGAATATCCTTGATTTTAGAAAACACACCCTAAAGTACTAAAATTAAATTATATCTCTAATTTACTTGCAAATGTTCAGGAAAAGTTAGGTGTGTGTTTATATAGATATACACACACATATATACTTTAACTTTTCTATATATTTTTAACTTTTCTATATTTTTCTAACTTTTATACACACACACATACAGTAATCACTCCTTGTACCCCAGGGATATGTTCCAAGACCCCCCCAGTGGATACTTATAACAAAGGATAGTACTGAATCCTATATATACTATGCATGAATTTATTTTCAAAAATAATTATTAAATTTTTTTTCTAATAGCCCACAGGTGCTACTAAATATTCACAATTTATTTTTCCTTCTTCACAATTTCATGGATAAAAGATAAGTTCATACCACAGATCTCAGCAACCTTAGCACACAATTTTTTTTCTTTCCTGATTAAGTCAAGAGCTTTCACCTTTTCATGAAAAGGAAGTACTTTATGGCTTCTCTTTGGCATATCCAAATTGCCAGCATCACTACTTTTGTGCTTTGAGTCCGTTATTAAGTAAAATAAGGGTGGCTTGAATACAAGCACTGTGAGATCGTGACAGCTGAACTGATAACGGAGAGAGTTATGAAGTGACTAACTGGCAGGTAGCGTCTACGTGGGGATATACTGGACAAAGGGATGACTCATGTCCTGGGAGGGATGGCACAAGATTTCATCACGCTCCTCATAACAGCAGTGTGCATTTTAAAACCTATGAGTTGTTTATTTCTGGAATTTTCTATGTAATATTTTCAGATCTTGGTGGGCTGAGGTTGACCTTGGGTGAGTGAAGGTGTGGAAAGCAAAACCTCAGATAAGGGGGACTACTGTATACATATATTTTGTATATGTATACATATATTTTGTATATGTATACAGTACATGTATTCCTTCCTGAGAGAAGGAAGAGAGAACTGTTTTTGTAACTTTTATTTAATCTGAAATTGTCAGAAAAAATTTTAAATACCCCTTAAAATAATGCAGATTGACAACACACTACACACCCACTAGAATAGCTTAAATCAAAAAGATAAGCCAGGCATGGTGGCTCATGCCTGTAATCCCAGCACTTTGGGAGGCCAAGGCAGGCAAATTGCTTGAGCCCAGGGGTTTGAGACCAGTTTGGACAGCATGGTGAAACCCCATCTGATATGATTTGGCTGTGTCCCTACCCGAATCTCATCTTGAATTGTAACCCCCACAATTCCCACTTGTTGTGGAAGGAACCAGGTGGGAGGTGATTGAATTATGGGGGTGGCTCTTTTCTGCACTGCTCTCCTGGAGTGAATGAGTCTCACAAGATTGATGGTTTTAAAAACGGGAGTTTCCCTACACAAGCTTCTTTTTGCCTGCTGCCATCCACGTAAGACGTGACTTGCTCCTCTTTGCCTTCCACCATGATTGTGAGGCCTCCCCAGCCACTTGGAATTGTGAGTCCAGTTAAACCTCTTTCCTTTGTAAATTGCCCAGTCTCTGGTATGTTTTTATCAGCAGCATGAAAACTGACTAATACAGTAAATAAAAAATTAAAAAAATTTAAAAAATACAAAGATTAGCCAGGTGTGGTGGCGGGTGACTGTAGTCCCAGGTGCTTGGGAGGCTGAGATGAGAGAATCACCTGATCCTGGAAGGTTGAGGCTGCGGTGAGCCCCTGTGATGGCACCACTGCACTCCAGCCTGGGTGACAGAATGAGATCTTGTCTCAAAAAAAAAAAGATAGACAATGCCAAGTAGTAACAAGGATGTGATAAACTGGAATCCTCATACATTACTGATAGGGTTGTAAATTGGTACAACACTTTGGTAAACAGTTTGTCAGATTCTAAAAAAGTTACATATATTTACCATATGTCCCAGCAATTCTACTTCTCTATATCTAGCTAAGAGAAACAAACACATATGTCCACACAAAAATTTGTATACGAATTTTTATCACAGCATTTAATAATAGCACAAAACTGGGAACATTTTACATGTCCATCAGTGAATGGGTAAACAAAATGAGGAATATTTACACAATGGAGTACTACTCAGCAGTTAAAATGAAATTCTGATTCATGTAATAATATGGATAAACCTCAAAAATATTATGGTAAGTGAAAAAAGCAAGGCACAGAAGACTATATATTATTTGATTCTATTTACTTGAAATAAGGAAAATAGATCAATGGTTGCCTGGAGCCAAAGGTGAGGATGGAGAGTAAGTGCAAACAGGCATGAAAGAACTTTTTGGAGTAGTAGGAGTCTTCTAACACTGGATTGTGCTGATGCTTGCACAACATAACATTAAAATTAGTGAATTTTATGGCATGTAAGTTATGCCTTAATATAGCTATTTTTTATAAAGACACTATATAGCACCTGCAAAATGAGAAACAGATGGATTCTTCACTAAATGGTGATAGGACAACTGGCTACTATCCACATTAAAAAAAAAAATTAGTTCCTTACCTCACACACCACACACAATTCCAACTGGTTTAAAGACCTAAGTTTTTTTTCTTAAGAGATAGGGTCTTGCTCTGTTGCTGAGGCTGGAGTGCAGTGCAGTGGGATGATCCTGGGCTCAAGGGATCCTCCTGCTTCAGCCTCCGGAGTAGCTGGGACTACAGGCATGCACCACCACTCCTGGATAATTTATTTTATTTTATTTTGTGTAGAGACAGAGTCTCACTATGTTGCCCAGGCTAGTCTTGAACTCCTGGCCTCAAGTAATCCTCATGCCTCAGCTTTCCGAAGAGCTGTGATTACAGGCATGAGCCTCTGTGCCCAACCCTAAAGATCTAAGATCTGAGTCCTTTTTTTTTCTTTTTTCTTGAGACAGGCTCTTGCTCTGGTATCCAGGCTGGAGTGCAGTGGCAGGAACACAGCTCACTTGCTGCCTCGACCTACTGGGCTCAAGTGATCCTACTGCCTCAGCCCCCCAAGTAGCTGGGACAACAGATGTGTACCACCACGCCTAATTTTTTCATTTTTTATAGAGACAGAGTCTCACCGTGTTGCCCAGGCTGGTCTTAAACACCTGGGCTCATGCAATCTTTCCCCCTCAGCCTCTCAAAGTGCAGGGATTACAGGCATGAACCACTGCACCCAGCCCTGTGCCCATTTTAAAATCAGATTGTAGAGATTTTCCTTATTGTAGCAGCTGTTTATATAACCTGGATGCTAATCCTCTGTTATAAATTCTGCAAATATTTATAATAAAGTCCTTAAACTTTATTTTAGTGTCATTTTTTATACCTGAGTTTCCAACTTTAAAACTGTGGGAAAATCACTTGAGCCGGGAAGGTTGAGGCTGCAGTGAGCTGTGATTGTGCCACTGCACTCCAGCCTAAATGACAGAGCCAGACCCTGTCTCAAAAAAGAAAAAAAAAAAGGAGGGGGAGGGGCATGGGGGACAACATAGGAATATGCAGTTTGCTAATGTGGAGATTGTAAAAGTTAGTACATGTATGAGAAGAAGCTCTGTGTCACTAGTAAGCATAAGAATGCAACTTAGAATAATGATGTGGCAGAAATTCACAGCCATCAGATTGGCAAAAATTTAAGTATGGTATTAGCACTTATCGGGGGAACCAGCCCCCAGTATTTCAATGTAGGTTCTTTTCTATTTTCCCTAAGTGTCGGCCGGTCTGAGAAATAAAGGGAAAGAGTACAAAAGGAGAAATTTTAAAGCTGGGTGTTCGGGGGAGACCTCCCATGTTGGCAGGTTCCGTGATGCCCCCTGAGCTGCAAAACCAGCAAGTTTTTATTATGGATTTCAAAAGGGGAGGGGTGTACAAATAGGGTGTGGGTCACAGAGATCACATTCTTCAAGGGGAATAAAATATCACAAGGCAAATGGGGGCAGAGCGAGATCACAAGACCAGGGCGAAATTAGAATTGCTGATGAAATTTCATGTTCCACTGGGCACGCATTATCATTGATAACATCTTATCAGGAGACAGGGTTTGAGAGCAGACAACTGGTCTGACTAAAATTTACTAGGCAGGAATTTCCTAATCCTAATTAGCCTGGGGGCGCTACAGGAGACCGGGACTTATTTCATCCCTTTTCTGCAACCGTATAAGACAGACACTCCCAGAGCAGCCATTTTAGAGACATACCCCTGGGAATGCATTCTCTTTCTCAGGGCTGTTCCCTCCTGAGAAAAAGAATTTAGCGATATTTCTCCTATTCGCCTTTGTAAGAAGAGAAATATGACTCTGTTCTCTCTGGCCCCACAGGCAGTGAGGACCAATAGTTATCTCCCTTGTTCCCTGAAAATTGCAGCCATCCTGTTCCTTTTGGATGCCCAGATTTCATATTGTTCAAACACACATGCTCTACAAACAATTTGTGAATCCCTGCAATCATCACAGGATCCTGAGGCGACATACATCCTCAGTTTATGAAGATGACGGGATTAAGAGATTAAAGTAAAGATAGGCATAGGAAATTATAAGAGTATTGATTGGGGAAGTGATATATGTCCATGAAATCTTCACAATTTATGTTCACAGACTGCACTAAAGACAGGTGTAAGAAATTATAAAAGTATTAATTTGGGGAACTAATAAATGTCCATGAAATCTTCACGATTTATGTTCTTCTGCCATGGCTCCAGCTGGTCCCTCCATTCAGGGTCCCTGACTTCCTGCAACAAGCACTGATGAAGATTCTCATAATTGCAATTGGATGTAAATTGGCACAACCACTTTTAAGTACAATGTGGCATCATTTAGTTATATTAGTATCTACAATTTGGCAATGCAATAGCTAGATATAATCCTAAGAAAAATACAAGAAGATATGTATAACATCTGTAATCCCAGCTACTCAGGAGGCTGAGGCAGGAGAATCGCTTGAACCCAGGGGGCAGAGGTTGCAGTGTTGAGATCGCGAGAGTGCTGAGATCGTGCCATTGCACTCCAGCTTGGGTGACAGTGAGACTTTGTCTCAAAACAAAAAGAGGAAGGAGAAGAAGAAGAAGATAAGTACAAGTATGTTTACTGCAGCAGTGTTCATGATAGCAGAAAAATTATTTTTCAAAATTGTTTTGGCTATTCTGGATCTTCACATCATTTGGGCCTCTGCCTCCTTGTGGCAGGAGGGAAACAAAGTAATAGTGGTAGGAAGGGAAGGTGTGCTGGAAAATGCTGCTGGCAATTCAGTGAACTTCAGGTGGGAACATTTCAAAGTGTAGATTTGTAGGAAGTAAGGGTTTAGGGTATGAAAGTTTTGTGAACTAGTAAAACTTTCATATGGACTAGCATTAGTCAGAAAATTGGACTAGATATTCCCCAGGTCCCCTTCAGACCTGAACATTCTGTGGTTCTTACATATTTAAGCTTTACTAAGTGACTTTGGATACTCTAAGTTAGTTACTATGTGACAAACTCAAGAAGTAGAATAGTGGATTCATATTATCTCATTTAACTTCTGGAGGAGTGCTTCATGCAAAGAATAATATCAACTGGGGGGAGTAGTGTTCTTATCTCATATCCAGATCTTCATAGTAGTAATTCTGATACCTACTTTTTCTAATTCCTAGAGACAGAGTAATGTAGTAGTTAAAAACTTGGACTCTGGAGTCAAACTGCATTGTTTTAAACCTGGCTCCTCTACTTACTAGCTTCATAACCCTCGCAAGTTACTTATCCTCTCTGTAAACTGGGAATAATAAATAACAGTAGTTATCTCCTAGGTCTTGAGGATTAAGAATGAACTTAAAGCACTAAAAACAATATCAATAATGAAAACAATGTAAATCACATAGTATGGACTGGTAAGTGTTAATTATTATTAACAGAATGGCTTCAATCGTAAGAGGAACAAATGACTCATGGTGCTTTCAAAAAGGTGAGAGGCCAGGTTATCTTTAAGCTTTTCAAAATGAAGGAGGAATTTTTTTTCCTTTTTTTTTTTTTTTGAGATGGAGTCTCACTCTGTCGCCCACGCTGGAGTGCAGTGGCACAATCTCAACTCACTGCAACCTCCACCTCCTGGGTTCAAGCGATTCTCCTGTCTCAGCCTTGCGAGTAGCTGGGACTATAGGCACGTGCCACCACACTCAGCTAATTTTGTGTATTTTTAGTAGAGATGCGGTTTCACCGTGTTAGCCAAGATGATCTCAATCTCCTGACCTCGTGATTCACCCGCCTCGGCCTCCCAAAGTGCTAGGATTACAGGCATGAGCCACTGTGCCCAACCAGGAGGATTTTTTTTTTTTTTTTTTTTTAAAACCTTTTTCTCCCTACCATCTTTCATTTGCTAGCTTTCCCTCTGAATTCAGAAGTTTTAACTGGAAGGTGTAGAAGCCTCTGCCTAAGTGTAGGTGCCTCTGCCTTAACTGAGGCAATGTATTTTCCTTACCATAATGTTTATGACCTGTCATCATCACCAGCTGCTGTCCTTTTTTTCAGGTTGGGCGGCAATTAGAAGCTGAGCAGGCCTACAAGTACATGATTAAGGTATGACACAGATGCCTCTGTCATTTGCCTGCCCCATGTTGAGGGTGGGAAATTAGGAGGGAGGTACTGGCTTAATTCAGGATTTTCATAATGTGAATATTTTTCTAGAGGCTTTTCTTAGCATCTTTGCCATTGTTGTGGGGCTGCTGGGTTTGTAATAATAACCTATGTATTATCATGGGTGATCTTTCTTCCAACTCTTTAGAGAGAATATATAATAGTTAATAGAAAGGTAGCCTGGGAGTCAGTCAACCTGAATTATGATTCTGGTTTTGCCATTAACTTACTGTGTTAATATTGTGGGCTTCATTTTCCTCGTGTAATATGTAGGGGTTGGTCTAGTCTAGGGGGTCAGCAAACATTTTCTGTAAAGGGCAAAATAGGAAATTTTGGGGGATTTGTAGGCCAAATAGTCTGTTGCAACTACTGAACTCTGCACTTGTAGTACAAAAGCAGCTATAGATAATACATAAGTGAATGGCTGTATTCCAGTACAATTTTACTGACAAAAAAACGGGTAGTGGCTGGGCATGGTGGCTCACGCCTGTAATCCCAGCACTTTGGGAGGCTGAGGTGGCTGGATCACAATGTCAGGAAGTGGAGACCATCCTGGCTAACGGTGAAAACCCGTCTCTACTAAAAACACAAAAAAATTAGCAGGGTGTGGTGGCTGGCACCTGTGGTCCCAGCTACTCAGGAGGCTGAGGCAGGAGAATGGTGTGAACCCGGGAGGTGGAGCTTGCAGTGAGCCGAGATCATGCCACTGCACTCCAGCCTGGGCGACAGAGCAAGACTCCGTCTCAAAAACAAACAAATAAAAAACAGGTAATGAGCTGGATTTGGCTCATGAACAACCCCTGGTCTGTTCTATCAGTTACATATACATATATATTTTGAGACAGAGTCTTGCACTGTTGCCCAGACTGGAGTGCAGTAGCACGATCTTAGCTCACTGCAACCCCCACCTCCCGGTTCAAGCGATTCTTGTGCCTCAGCCTCCCAAGTAGCTGGGATTACAGGTATGTGCCACCATGTCCAGCTAATTTTTGTATTTTTAATAGAGACAGGGCTTTGCTATGTTGGCCAGGCTGGTCTCAAACTCCTGGTCTCAAGTGATCTACCCACTTCAACCTCCCAAAGTGTTGGAATTACAGGTGGGGGCCACCATGCCTGGCCTGTTCTATTAGTTATGAATTCCAAGTAACTTGACTTGAAAGACAGTGGTTTAAACAAGTTAGTTTTTTCTCATCTAATGAAAAGTCCAGGGCTCATACCACAGCTCCACAATGTCATCAAGGAACCCAACATCTATCTTTGTGCTGCACTAATTGTAGCATGCAGTTTCTATCCCTCATAGTTGCAAGACAGCCAGTGTAACTTTCTATCATATCCATGTCTCAGGCAAGCTAAAGAACAATAAGGGAAAAAGGAAAAAGGGGCCATGCTACTTCACTTCCCTTTAAAGGACTTTCCCTAAATAAAGGGCTTCTCCAGGTGTCCTACCCAATGACTTTAGTTTACATTTAATTGGGCCACAATTGGTCATGACTACCTCTAGCTGCATGGGAAGCAGGAAAATGTGGCTTTTTAGCTGATTGCATTGCTGCCTTGAAAAGAAATTAAGATTTTGTTACTAAGAAAAAATCGGTATTCAGTAGGCTCCTAGATGCCTCTACTACATTTCTAGATTCTAACACTAAAACCAGATCTAATATAAGCCTATGATTTCTGTCTCTGATTCCCTGATATCACTTGCCAGATGGGAATACTATGCATTAGCCAAGAGATGCTGGTAATAATGTGAACACTTTTTAAAAATAAAAAAGTAGACTTTAATGAAGTTATCTTACAAAAAAATGTACAAATCATGACTGTTCAAAGTGCTTGATGAATTTTCACAAAGTAAACATATCCATGTAACCAGGACAAGGTTCTAAGGTCTTCTACTGGAGTTTTCACGAAGTAGGGAAAGAGGAAGAGCCAATTCCATCCCCGGGAACTATGTTCTTTAGCTGTAGCCCCACAAAAGCGGGGTCTTCAAAGCCACATAAAGTATATCACGTATGACATATATATTTCCATTTCTTTCTCTTTCATGTAGCTGAAATTGAAAGATGAGGCTCTGCTTGCAGAGATCCACACACTACAGGAAACAGTTGGCTTTGGAAATCCATCTTTCTGATACCCCTCCAGCTGAACAATTTTCCGTATGGGACTCTTGAGTTCCTTTCCTTCCCAGAGAGTTTCACCATATCAAGTCTGCAGCTGGAGAATGAAAGAATCTTCACCATAAACAGAGACCCATTCATTTATTTCCATTGGCTGTGTTACTGGATGTTTTACTGGTTGACAAGAAACTGGGTCACAATAAAAAACGAAGATATGAAACTCAAAATTCATCAGTGTGGTTCTGGAGTTAACGTATACTGAATTATATGTAGGTATTTAGTTATATAAATAACTATAGTGTAATTGCTATAATTATATGGCATATATATACATATAATAAAATTAAGGTATAATGGGGTCATTATTAGGGTTTCTGATGAAAGCTTATTGGATCACTCCTGGAGGAAGTCTGGTGCTAAGGTCTCTGGCCAGGTTCAGTTAACTGAAATACAAGAATTAAGGCATCATTTTCAAAGGTGGCCCTGGAGGAAGACTGCTATGCTGGGTCACTGTATTAGGGCAAAGAGCATGTTAGCCCTTTGGAACTAACAATAAACGAAAAAAGCTGAATAGAGAGGTCTTTGCTGAAGGTGGAGCTATTGACACCTTCTCACTACTGACACCTTCTCACAGGCATCTTCATGGATCTAAACCACTAGGGCTCCAAGGAGACACCATTTCCCTCATCACTGAGGCCATATTCTAGGGCTACAGATGTTTAAAAAAAAAAAAAAAAAATTATACTTCACCTCTGCCCTGGATCACAGCACGGCAAAAGCAGGAATAACCTCTCCTTTATTTTTTAAGGTGTGATTGCCTCGACAGGGGTGGGATGACAATAGGAGGAAAGGTGAGAGGTAAATTAGTTTTAGTTAACGAGAAGGATAAAGTAAACTCTAGTCACTTATAATCCTTCTTCTAGTCTCAGCCCTGACACTACCTCCTCTGTGAAGTCTTCCTCAGCAAGCATTAAGTCTGCCTTCTCTGCTCGCTCTCCTTGCACTGAGTACTATTGATCGCCCTAGTTTCTCCGCTGTCATCTCACGGTCTCCCCAGCGGACTGTGAGCTCCACGAGGAAAGGACAGCGCCCTTTAGTATTTGCCTTCTCAGCGTTGCGCCTGGGCAGCAACGCCTGCAAGATGGATGGATGGTGTAGCATTTCTCTTGGAGCGCCTGGGATTCGCCCAAAACTTCTGACTCCAGCAGAGACTCAGAAGCCTGAGAGGGATCGCACCGTCACGCCCACAAGACACCAGGAGAAACGTCTCTTTTGCAGCAGTTTAAGGTACGTTAGGGGTCACCGTGTTGCATTGTGGGAAGTGTAGGGCGGCAAGCGGAAGAGGCGGGGCGAGTGGACCATCCGCTTCCGGAGTCAAGGTTTTCGGGGTTTGGACGTCTAGGTGGTGCGGCCTGCAGTTTGTTTCTGTCTGTCTTCTGCCTTGCTAAGGCCGTAGAGCTGGTGCGTGCGGGTAGCGGGGCGCTCCGAGGAGCCGTATGCCGGCGGCGCCATGGTCCACCTCAGTGAGTCATCGGGTCCCCGCGAGACGTACCGGGCGGTCACGGGGCTCGGGAGTTCGGGGCCGGGTCGGGCGGTGCTCTCCCAGGCGCGATGGAGGCAACCCGAACCTGAAGCAGCCACACTGCCTTACATTTGATCCTCCTCTCAGTTTTTTCCCCACTTAATCACCTGTGAAAAATTTCCACCCCACTGAAGCAGCTAAGGTTCGCACAAGGTCACAGAGCCTAGTGAATGGGAAGCCCATGCCGAGTGGGTTTGGGTATGAGGAGGAGGTCATTGCTGGCTGGAGTGGCCAAGAGGGGTTTCACAAAGAAGAATAGCATCTAAACTGAATTGACAGGAATAGATTGGAAGTGAGACATTTCAGTGGAAAAAGGGAACTGTGCTGTCTGTGTCATTTTGCCCTTTCTGTGCTGTTTTTTTTTTTGTGTATCCTAACCACCTGTTTTTCTACAGGTCCTCTCCTCTACAAGTCCTACCGTGGGGGCCACTTAACCATCCGCCTTGCCCTGGGTGGCTGCACCAACCGGCCCTTCTACCGCATTGTGGTTGCTCACAACAAGTGTCCCAGGGATGGCCGTTTCGTAGAGCAGCTGGGATCCTATGATCCATTGCCCAACAGTCATGGAGAAAAAATCGTTGCCCTCAACCTAGACAGGATCTGTCATTGGATTGGCTGCGGGGCCCACCTCACTAAGCCTATGGAAAAGCTTCTGGGTAACTCAGTTCTGGTCTTACCTTATTGAGGGGATTTTAAACTGAAGTCAGCTCCAGGACAGTGGGTATAAGAATGATTTTTGGCGGGGCATGGTGGCTCATGCGTGTAATCTCAGCATTTTGGGAGGCTGAGGCGGGTGGATCACTTAAGGTCAAGAGTTCGAGACCAGCCTGGCCAACGTGGTGAAACCTCGTCTCTACTAAAAAAAAAAAATTAGCTGGGCGTGGTGGCACACGCCTGTAGTCCCAGCTGTTGGGGAGGCTGAGGCAGGAGAATCACTTGAACCCAGGAGTCGGAGGTTGCAGTGAGCCAAGAGCGCATCACTGCTCTCCAGTCTGGGCAACAGAGGGAGATTCCATCTCAAAGAAAAAAAAAGAATTATTTTCGTTCCCTCTACACTGCTCAGGACTGAAGTGGAAGCTGAAGTTGTGATCTAATTGGCATTTTGAATCTGGAGGCCCCTTTTGTGGACTCCTTTGTAAGACTTTTTGGGTGACTGGTATTTTATGCTAAAAATGGGAATAGTATGTTTTGAATGGTCATCTGTCAGTTTATCTTTTTTAAAGTAAGGGGAATATTATTAGGAAGTAGACATCCACTGTCTCCTTGCCGGGGAGAAGCAGTACAGAGTTTGGCAAGTGAGGAGCATGGTTTGCATCCATGCACTGGGTCAGATCTCAGACCTCAGTTCTGTGAGACAGAGTTCCTAGGGAAGCATTGGCTTATACGGTGTTATAATAAGTGAAAAATCTGTTGCTTTTAGGTCTTGCTGGCTTTTTCCCTCTGCATCCTATGATGATCACAAATGCTGAGAGACTGCGAAGGAAACGGGCATGTGAAGTCCTCTTAGCTTCTCAGAAAACAGATGCAGAAGCTACAGATACAGAGGCTACAGAAACATAAGTGAGCTGACTTTAGTGAGCATAGCAGTGGGAACAAAGTCAAGGTTCTCTTGAAACACTCTGCAGAGATCTTAATTTTGTTAGATTTGGAGTTCAATAAATGGAGTATCCTGAGTTGTCCTTGCTCTTCTGGCCTGACCTGCACAGGGCCCATGGAGAGATTTATTCTTGTGTGACTTAGCGCTGGATGTGGGTACTAATTAGCTTTTTTGGACTTTGTCTTGGGATAGACAGTGACTGTGGGAGGATTGGACTTTTGAGTGGGGCTCTGGGTCTCTTGGACAACTTTACAATCTACTGGCTTCCAAGACATCCTGCTTCAAAACCCCCAGCCAGACTATTCACGGCTTGTTCAAATCTTCATGTTCATCTCGCAAGTGTAAGAACAGTTACCTTTCTTACTGATTTTGTAATTGGAGATTTATATTGTCTTGCTTAATGCATATTCTTTTTTTTTTTTTTTTTTTTTTGAGATGGAGTCTCCCTTTGTTGCCAGGCTGGAGTGCGGTGGTGCAATCTCAGCTTACTGTACTCTCCACCTCCTGGGTTCAAGCGATTCTCCTTCCTCACCCTTCCGAGTTGCTGGGGAGCTACAGGTGTGTGCCACCACACCCAGCTAACTTTTTTATTTTTAGTAGAGATGCGGTTTCACCATGTTGGCCAGAATGGTCTTGATCTCCTGACCTTGTGATCCGCCCACCTTGGCCTCCCAAAGTGCTGGGATTACTGGCGTGAGCCAGCACTCCCGGCCTTAATGCATATTCTTAAATATACAAATGTAAATTTGTTATGAAAATTGCTTTTGGGGTTTAATAACCTACCTTTTAAGAATGAGAAACTGCTGGGCTTAAGGGAGTTCAGAATGAATCAAGATTGAACCATTCAAATGTGGCTGTGATTTCTGCATATATCATAGATGGGATCCTTCTGAGAATACTGGAATAGGGAATTAGGACACCAAGCCAATTCAGCTGTGAACCTTATTCTTGTACTTTTCTTTCTTGCTGGTAATTTTATGGAGACGGTTAAGAAACCTGCTCTGTGTTAGGATAAACTGTATACCAATAATTTTGACAACCTGTGATGAGTGATGCATTTTACTTCCTGTATCTTTTCCTTCCTACTTTGATGCCAGTAATTTATAAGGGATCTTACAGTTTGAATGTATTTGAATAACTTCAGTATACTTTAGCTCTACTTTTTTATTTGACTCACAACTATCCATAGGTCTCAAGCATTCCCATGTGTTTTAAAAGCCTGAAGTCAGTGAGATGAAATTCAACATCAAGAATTTGAAGTAACTTGTGAGGAAATAATATAAAGATACCATTGGGGCAATGGCTCACACCTGTGATCTCAGCACTTTGGGAGGCTGAGGTGGAAGGATCACTTGAGACCAGTTTGAGACCAGCCTGGGCAACACAGCAAGACCCCATCTCTACAAAAAATTTAAAAATTAGCTGGGTGTGGTGGTGCTCACACATAGTTCCAGCTACTCGGGAAGCTGAGGCAGTAAGATCACTTGAGCCCAGGAGGCCGATACTTAACTGTGATTGTTCCGCTACAGTCCAGCCTGGGTGACAGAGTAAGACCCTGTCTCAAGAAGAAAAGAAAACATTACATAATTTGGCTACAGCATAATAATTAATTTGATTTTCTGGTTTTTTGAAAATTTTAGTTGCAATAAAAGAGTATTTCAATGTGCTATTTCAATTTTCAGTAGCAAATGTGTATATAGAAAAATGTTAAAATTGATGTATTTGAGTACCTTAAAAAATATGAGAAACTGGAAGAAAGATAATATCGTAAAGCACCTACATATGTCCTAGGCCTTTTGTGTACAAGATTATTCGTGACGATTGTAAGGCATGAAGGTAGGTAGGATTATCTCTGTTTTACAGATAGGGAAGCTGAGGCCTAGAGGTGGAAACTTGCCCAGTGATGTAAGATTCATACCCCAGTTGTGCCCTCCTGGAAAGCCCTTCCCAACATATTATGTTGTCCATAGAGGGGAAAAAAATGAGCAAAGACAGATGTCTTAACTCTGTTATGTGACTAAGATATAGGAAATTTATAGAGGAGGTTCTGTCAATGTGCCCACTTATTTTGTGTTTTATGTTCTGAGAACGATTACCAGCCATCTTAAATTCTGTGGTTGGCAACCCCCCCCCGGGGTTGTTGCTGGTTGGCCCCTGCTTGCTTTGAGACTTTGATGCCAGGGCAGGTTGAGAGGAACTGACTTCAGCTGAGTTTGATCTTGGATGTGGGAAAGAGAAATGCTTTGAAAATCAGGGCAACCCTGGGAGGTTTAAAAGATATTAATGTATCCTGGAGAGTTTGAGGCTTTGCAGAAACTTATTGGCAGAGCAGAATGATTCTGAAAAATGCTAAATCAGTCGGGATAAGATTTGATAAGGTATTTTTCTGCCAACTCGGGTATTCACTTAGCATTGTTTATCCTTTGTCTAATACATGTATACGCATACTTCCTTTGTGAGCTTCTCCTACTTCCAAAGTTTTATCCCCAGCTTCAGCCTTGCTTTGGGTCTCCAGGCCCAAGTTTCTCACCATCTCTTGGATGATTGCTCCAGCCTACCCTGCTGCCACCTGGGATCCAACATGTTCAAACCCAGCTGTGAACTTCACAGATTAAAAGAAAGCGCCTTTGCTTCAGCAGTTTGTTATTAAGACGGGGGCTTGGGTCATGTTACCTCCACCAATGTGTAAGGTGAAAGTCCTGTTGGGTAAGAGTTTTTGTGTTTTGTGCTTTTTGGGTTTCAGTATAGAGTTTTTCCTGCAGGGCTAGAGGGAAAGTACCCCAGCATTTCCAACCAGTGGGGTGCAAAATTATTTGGGCCTACAGCTTTACCTGTTCCTTTCGGGAACATTTTTGAAAAAAAATCTGTTGAACCATGTGAAATTGCTGAATGCTGATGTTTGGCCATTTTCTACTTAAAAAATAGGCCAGCAGTTTGTAAATTCAAGCTAATATATGAACTTTTTGAAAAAGCTGTTCTGGGACACTAAAAGGTAAGACGGACGCCAGATTTCCAGAGCAAGGGGAGGAGAGAACCGAGCAACATCACTTCCTTGAAGACCTGGCTCCTGCGCGCGGCCGGCCTAGGACTCCGACTCCACGCGCCAGTGTTATTTACTCGGGCCCGCGCCTGCCTCGTCACGGCTCGTTTTGCGGCCGCCGTAAAGCGCGGATGCGCGCGGGCGGGGGGGGGTGGTCACGCCCCTTCAGTGCTTGTGACGCAGGCGCCCTGGGCATTTTGGGCGGGAAAAAGAAGCAGTCCTGGGTTGTACCCGGCACGGTTGGCAGCAGCTGCTTCCTCTGAGGTCGTATCCCTGCCCGGCATGGGGCTGCTGGAGCTTTGCGAGGAAGTGTTCGGCACCGCCGACCTTTACCGGGTGCTGGGTGTGCGACGCGAGGCTTCCGACGGCGAGGTCCGACGAGGCTACCACAAGGTGTCCCTGCAGGTACACCCGGACCGGGTGGGCGAGGGCGACAAAGAGGACGCCACCCGTCGCTTCCAGGTATGCGGGGTCACGCCCCGAGGCCGACGGGCCGCCAGGATGTCCCCAGCCTTTTGGCCGCCGGGCCCCGTCCCGGGGGAGCGCGCTGAGCTCCGCTTGGCGCCGCCTTCTGATCTTTATTTCTCGCGCCGCGGTTTCGGTGGGAGGAGCAGGGGCGATTTACGGATACTCTCTGCCCTCAGATCCTGGGAAAAGTCTATTCCGTTCTCAGTGACAGAGAACAGAGAGCAGTGTACGATGAGCAGGGAACAGTGGACGAGGACTCTCTTGTGCTCACCCAAGACCGAGACTGGGAGGCGTATTGGCGGCTACTCTTTAAAAAGGTAAAGGACTCTGGAGATTTCTTTATGGCTGTTACCATCCATCAACAAACCTTTATTGACTGCCTCTAAGATCTTGTATTTTGTGTTAATTTTGTAGGAATTAGAATTTTTGAGTTTGGCCTTGAAATATAAATACACGCACACTTAAACAGGCTTTAAATTTCCTGTTAATGTGATTGTTGCACTGAAAAGGGCAGATTTATTTTTTTTTTGCAGGATGTTCTTTATTTTACATATCCAAATGTAAGTCCTGATTCTGGATCTCCTTTCACCGTTGGAAACTTCTCTGGTCCCTAGTTAGCAGATACGAAGATTGGATTTAAAAAGGAGGACTCCGGAAAAGCTTAAAGCATAGAAAATTTGGTTCAATAATTTCAACTCAAGCAACTGTTGCATTGCAGCAATTCAACACCTAACTCTAGTTTTACTAATGTATCTTTTATTTAAAGTAAAATCTTCAAAGTTAAAGCAAATCTCCTTTGTTATCAGATATCTTTAGAGGACATTCAAGCTTTTGAAAAGACATACAAAGGTTCGGAAGAAGAGCTGGCCGATATTAAACAGGCCTATCTGGACTTCAAGGGTGACATGGATCAGATCATGGAGTCTGTGCTTTGCGTGCAGTACACAGAGGAACCTAGGATAAGGAGTATCATTCAGCAGGCTATTGACGCTGGAGAGATCCCATCCTATAATGCCTTTGTCAAAGAATCGAAACAAAAGATGAATGCAAGGAAAAGAAGGGTAAGATTTTGAATACTGTTGATTTATATTTTGACTGCTTCCAAAAAGGATTTGAGGGTATTTACAGCAGTGGAAGTAAATATAAAACTCCAGAAGTAAGGACTAGGGTTAACTTGATCTACAGTTCTGATCTAATAAAATGGGCATACCAGTTCATCAAGAGAAACCTTTTTCTAGTATGTTGTGCTTAAGATGATTTTTATTGCATAGATTGTTTAAAATTACCATAGTAAAGTAGCACTGAAATCTTTTTTCTTCTGGGCCAATTCTTATAGCATTGCTGAGGCATTTCTCAGGAGATAAAGTTAGTGGAACCCAGGTACACAGGATGGGCAGTGATCCTTACTCGGTTGAGGGGGTAAAAAGAGAATGAGAGAGACTGTCTTGTTAAAAGTGCAGATTTTTGGGCCTTTGCCCAGAGTTTGATTCTTGAGTTGAACACAGAATTTCTTTTCTTTTTTTTAAAGAAAAACTTCAGCCGTCCCCAACCATTTTGGTACCAGGGACCTGTTTTGTGGAAGACAGTTTTTTCAGTGACAGTGGGGGTGAGGAGAGTTGGGGGGCGGGTAGTTCAGGATGAAACCTTAGATCATCAGGCATTAGATTCTCTTAAGGAGCACACAACTTTTAGAACCATTGCTGCTCTCATGAGTGCCCTCAGGAACTTTTCTGCAGCTTTTACATAGGAGATGCATGCGGAGAGAAAGCTGACGTTTTTGATTCCGGTGAAAATTCAAAGGGCCTGTTTTGCCTAAATAAGAGGCTGACCTTTCTGGTGAGCTGAGGGGAGCAGTGGAGTGTATATCAAGAGCATTTTGGTTCATAGGCTACACCTGCTAAGACTCAAGCTGACAGTCAAATCTTAAGTTGTTCATTTCCTGAGATGAAACTGAGCACAGCTGCATTCACAGTAGACTGTTAACTTGAGAAACTTCCCTAGAGTTTGAGGAGAAAAATGGCATAGTTTTGAGAGACTGTTCAACAAACCTTAGGGGGATGCTGAATTTAAAGAGATAATTTGAATACAAGGAAATGGGTGTCTTATTGGGATGGGGATTCTAATGTATCATCATCCTCAGTATTAATAGCATTAATTGCTAGTTAGAAAATTCACAAGGGGTGTTGGGGCATCTTATAGTTGTTACCCTAAGGTGTGCTTGTGGTATTTTGTAAACAATGCTCTAGGAACACTTGGCAAAGGAAGGCTGTTTTGAAATCAGGTAAGTAAATGTTAAAACTGAGTTTATTGATGTTGTTTCTTCTGACTACCCAGAAGTCATTTTAAACTGGGGTTGTTCACAAGGCACCACCAGTCCCATGTAGTAAATTGGGTTTCCAGGGGAGGAATTGGAAGTACCTGTATCCTGGCAATTGCATCATTTTCTTTCTTTCTTTTTTTTTTTTTCCTTCTTTTTTCTAAGAGATGGCATCTCACTCTATCATCCAGGCTGGAGTGCAGAGGCATGATCACAGCTCAGTGCAGCCTCGAACTCCCAGGCTGAAGCCATCTTCCCACCTCAGCCTCCCTAGTAGCTGGGACTACAAGCACATACCACCACACCAGGCTCATTTCTTTTATTTTTTGTAGAGATGAGGTCTTGCTGTGTTAACCAGGCAGGTCTCAAACACCTGAGTTCCAGTAATCCTCCCACCTTGGCCTCCCAAGGTATGGAGATTACAGGTGTGAGCCACCATATCTGGCCTCATGTTCCCTTTTATCACCATATGATTTATGAGTGCCAAAGTACTTCCTACCTCTAGTAAGTAGAATTGGGGGAAAAAACAAATGGTAATTGGAATCGGAGGATCTATGCTTGCTATCAGCATTGTTGCCTTTTAATGAATGACATAGTTATGTAATTCTGTTCATTTTGTCTATTCATATAATCCTCAAATTGAAACAGTATTATAGATTTGTTTTTGGGAAAGAGAATGTATTTTAAGCATTTTCTGGTGGCCCTGAGTCTCATGTGAGTTTCTGTTTCAGGCTCAGGAAGAGGCGAAAGAAGCAGAAATGAGCAGAAAGGAGTTGGGGCTTGATGAAGGCGTGGATAGCCTGAAGGCAGCCATTCAGGTAAACTTGGCAGTTTGTTGCCACATCTTTAATGATCTGATTCCTATTGCTAATATTTTCTTTGGAATGTTGTATTTTGTTTTCTTCTTTTAAGACATAAGTCGCATACCATCCGTTTGTCCTTTTAAAGTGTACAGTTTGGTGGTTTTTAATGTATTTACAAAGTTTTACAATTATTAACACCAATTGTAGGACATTTTCACCATTCCAAAAAAACTCCTACCCATTAGTAGTTACTCCACTTTTCCAGCCCCTGGCATCCACTAAGTACCTTCTGTCTATGGATAATGTTGTGAAAGCTTGTGTTTTAACTTCTCAAACAGAGCAGACAAAAGGATCGGCAAAAGGAAATGGACAATTTTCTGGCTCAGATGGAAGCAAAGTACTGCAAATCTTCCAAAGGAGGAGGGAAAAAATCTCTCAAGAAAGAAAAGAAATAATGGAATTTTTCTCTTCAAAGGTCCTTAGGTGTAAATTGATGCCATGGTAGGCAAGGTGCAGGCAAGATTTGAAGGCAAAAGTCAACTCTTGAGAAAAGGTGTCTTTCCAGCCTGAATTTTTCAGATTGACTAGACCAAGCATCTTAGTATTTCCTAGAAAGCACTTGACATTGTGTGAGGTCTTACCAGAAGGAACTTGGTGGTGACGGTTGGGAGGGCGGAGGGAGGTAGTGTCCTTCCTGACAGCACTTGCCTCCATAGATCTTCGGTACACAGAACTCTTATCTAAGATGTGGTTCTGTTCATGCTGTTTTCTGCAGTGTGCGTGTCTGTTAGATTAGGCTCTCTACCCAGCTAGAACATCTTCCAAATACTTGCTGGACAGCTGTCTTCCACATACTTCCCAGTTTACATTTGGTCTTAATGATCTTGAATAGACCCTCTCTTCATTTTACTCAGCCAGGTTTTGTACTGATGTACGGGTGTTAAATTACTTCAAGCATTTTTGTAAGAGTTGTATATGATTAAATAAAAAAAGTAAAACACGATGATTAAGTTCTGGGGGCTTTGTAAATGATCCCAGTAAAAATGTGACCTAGAATAAATGCGAATGGTGTTTAGGATGAGAGAAAAGTGGAAAACAATAGCCCCTGTCAGCTTTATAATAGAGAGCTTGGTTTCCCTAGCATAGAGAGATGTGTGTTGTAGTCCTGCCACTGATTGCTGAATGTCTTTCACTGAGCTTGTCTGAACATCTGTCTCCTTTTATAAAAGTTATTACATCAAAACAAAGAGTGAAATACAAACTTGTCAAACTGTATGTATTAAATATGTCCAGTTTTTTGGTTTAAAAAAAATTGCACCGGCTTTGAGGGAAAACAAGGTGAGGGAATTGGGCTAAATGACTTCTTAGAGGCCCCTTTCTGACTCTTTAACTTTGAAAGGCAAGCCATATTGATCTAATTGTTTTTTTTTTTTTTTTTTTTGAGGTGGAGTCTGGCTCTGTCACCCAGGCTGGAGTGCAGTGGCCGGATCTCAGCTCACTGCAAGCTCCGCCTCCTGGGTTCACGCCATTCTCCTGCCTCAGCCTCCCGAGTAGCTGGGACTACAGGCGCCCGCCATCTCGCCTGTCTAGTTTTTTGTATTTTTTAGTAGAGACGGGGTTTCACTGTGTTAGCCAGGATGGTCTCGATCTCCTGACCTCGTGATCCGCCCATCTCGGCCTCCCAAAGTGCTGGGATTACAGGCTTGAGCCACCGCGCCCGGGTGATCTAATTGTTATAGTGAACTTTTGGTAATGGTTTGTGAGAACAATACAGAGATTTTCATTTCTATTTAGATGAGTTGGTATGAGAATATATGGAACTTTTTTAGGAACTGTTTAAATGTTTGATTTTTAGACTATTAAATATGCCATATGCATAAAGTAAGCCTTTAGCTCTAAGGTAAAGATCACACATTTTCAGTTTGTGACTACAAATAGGTTAAAAATAGTTTTTAATTGTATTAAAAATATAATTTAGTGCAGGTTCTTTGAAGCATCTGTCTTCATATGATGGCATTAGAACACCTTGGTATAAAAAAAAAGTTATTGCAATTTATGATTATTGAATTTATCCATTCTGAAAATTAATAAGATCTAAAACTGGCATGACAATCAAGATTTGTATTTAGTGAAATTTAAAATAAATTTAAGCCATAGTTAAAACTGTTGCTGCTTTCATGAATGCCCTTAGGTCCACAGTAAAGTCAGAAAGCTGAACCTCTCCTGCTGTTTATAGGATATGTTTATGCTGAATTAATTGCCAGGGTTTCTTAAACTTTTAGGGAATTATACTTTGGCCCAATAGTAGATTCTACAAATTATTTTTTGACTTCCTTTCCTTAGAGTTGCAGGAGAATATCTGGCAAGGTGCATTTAATATTTGGAAAAAAGATATGACCAGTAACCTACTTTAGGAAGAAAATAAGCATAACCCGGCATCAGGTAGGCATCATAAGGTTGAACTGTCCTATCTAAAAAAATATGCAATATACTTTATTACAGAAGTTACTTTAATGCTTAACATTTATGTCTTTAGTTACACACCCCTTCCATTTTAATCTGTTAATAGGGTAGGACATCTAAAGAGAGTTTTAGAAATGACGTCTGTTGGATGAGGTCAGATTTTTGATAGCAAAATGACTTAAAACTGAGTATAGCTCTCCAGAAATGAACACAAGCTGAAGTATTCTGAAGCCAGTGATATTGTCACTGACCATTTGCTGCTTTTTATGTATGTGTGAGCTCATCAAATCCTATATGATTGAACTGATCATTGTTAAGAGACAACATGAGCAGTGATTTGGCTATTATTCATTGTTGCATCTTTGGGTACAAACTTTTCTTTCCAATGGAATAGGTTAATTTCTGCTGAAAGAGACAGTAACTGGAGATAGAAAAAACACGCATGTCATTTTTGGCGGCTGTGCTGTTTTGTTCTTCAGTCACTTGTGCCAAAATCACCCTTCATGAAGATGGTTTCTAGTCGATCTTCTATACAAGCTCTACATCACTTGATGACTGAATACGGCTTCATGAAATCTCGTGTTTCCTGCAGCCTGACAGGTTCTTCTCATTTGCCTTATGGTCCCTGCCTGGTTCGAGAGACTGGTCCGCCTCTGCTTTGAGATTTTGTAGACCCATGTAACTGAGGACCTGTCAGATGACATAGAGTAACATTAGTAGGCAGTCTAGGTTTGATAATAACTCTCAAGTTTATAGCTAAGGGCTTTTTTGCTCCAGTTATGAATTGGACTTTCTTAAGGTATGAAAGCAGTGAACTAGTTTTGCAGAAGAGCCCACTAATTAAAAAGAACCAAGATGTCTGATTTACTCACTTCAGTGTTAACATTAGTTACACCTTTCTTTATTTTTTTGAGATGGAGTCTCGCTCTGTGGCCCAGGCTGGAGTGCAGTGGCACTGTCTCAGCTCACTGCAAGCTCCGCCTCCCGGGTTCACACCATTCTCCTGCCTCATCCTCCCAAGTTGCTGGGACTACAGGTGTCCACCACCACACCCGGCTAATTTTTTGTATTTTTAGTAGAGATGGGGTTTCACTGTGTTAGGATCATCTCGATCTGCTGACCTCGTGATCTGCCCGCCTCAGCCACCCAAAGTGCTGGGATTACAGGTGTGAGCCACCACACCCGGCCAGTTATACCTGACTTTCAATGTAGCTGAAATGGTAGTTCAAATGCAGATCTGAAAGCATTCAAAGACTCTACCAGACAGTGCTACCGGGAACTGAGCTGGGAAATCACTTGGACTACAAAGATGGTTTGAGGCAGACTAGTTTTTTACTGTAGTTGCTGATTAATCTTATTAACAGGAAACATCTCAACTGTTCATTACTTATAAATTTACCTTGAGCATATATAAGAATGACCCTGATGGTGGTAAGACTGTCACAGGAAGAATTAAGACATCCTGCAGCCTGGGCAACATAGTGAGACCCTGTCTGTACAAAAAATAAATTAGCTGGGCATGGTGGCACTGCTTATAGCCCCTTGTGGTAGGCTTAGGTGGGAGGATCCCTTGAGCCCAGGAGTTCAAGGCTACAGTGAGCCATGATCGTGCCACTGCATTCTGGCCCGATCAACAGAGTGAGACTGTCTCAAAAAAAAAATCCCTCAATTTTCTCCCATCACTTCTTTGTTAGTATATCTACAGAGTATAGTTTAAAGATAAAAAGAGTTAATGGGATAGAATCAGACTTAGCATATCCTGATGGTTTAGAATTTCTTTTCTTACCTTGGCCTAACAGATTAACTAATCAAAGCAGTTTAATCCATAGGAATATGACTTTTGCTTACATAACAAAATCCATGCCATGTTCTCAAAGAATATTTTGAACGTTATAATAAGGACTAATTTGGGTTAAACTTTTTAGATTAGATTAAAAAACAAAGCAGTTTACGAAAGTAGTGAGAAGTTAATTTACATGGTGTGAAGAAAACAAGAATTGAAACTTTTTGGCTCTGAGCAATAGAACCCTCCTAGCTTTTTATTATACCTCATGTTCCAAAATGAATTCTAGGTGATTTACAAAGATGTGAGAAAACAATAAATCCAAGAAAATCTGAAAGAAGGGGAAACAGATGTAGGAAAAAAGACAAAGGCTGAGTCTTAACCACACAGTAGTAAATAAGGGCCGTGGCTCCACCTGTACCTGCAGATCCCCTGCCAGGTCTGGCCTGATGCGGATACTCAACTGCACACGAGCGACGATACTGTGTATCCAGCTAAAAGAGAAAAAGAGGAGACACTTCTTAGGATGCAGCTTCTCACAAAGGATAATATTTATCAGGTTCACAGGAAAACCTTGAAATCAACAGTGTAAAAGGCATAGACTACCAACCTGAGGGAAAAGTCAGCTGAGTGCACTGTGTTGAATTTCAAGTAGAAAACCCCAAGCCAGATGCCCACAAAGCCATTTATTGTAAAAATTGCATATTCTTCAATGTTATTACTATGCCGTTAAGAAAATCAGCATTTATAAATAATCTGTATGGTTTAATATTTCAGTTAGCTTCTAAGGGAGTTTGTCTGATTTCTTTTTGTTGGCTGCTGCATATATTTTAAATGAATGCTTTCATTTAAAACAGAACCAGCCTTTTCAGCAACATTGAAATACTTATGACTTTACCACCATACTGAAATTTAACTTTACATTTACTTTTTAGCGTTATGAAATGCAAACATTTCACAGTTACCTCAAGGAATTAAAAATTGTAGAGATATGACTAAAATATTAAAATACAAATATCAGATAAAGCTATATATGACATCCTGCTGGGGCTTATGGATTAAAAACATCCCCCAGTAGTTCCCTTGAGAGAGCACTGAAATCAAGAGATTTCAGGAAGTTTTTTTCTGGTGAAGCCCCTATATTTTTGAGATCAAGGGTCAGCAAACTTATTTTTTGTAAAGGGCCAGATAGTTATTATATTAGGCTTTGTGGACCATAGGGTGGTTGTTGCAACTACTCAGCCTTGCTGTTATGGTATGAAGGCAGCTATAGACAGCACATAAACACATGAGCTTGCCGGGCGCGGTGGCTCAAGCCTGTAATCCCAGCACTTTGGGAGGCTGAGACGGGCAGATCACAAGGTCAGGAGATCGAGACCATCCTGGCTAACACGGTGAAACCCCGTCTCTACTAAAAAATACAAAAAACTAGCCGGGCGAGGTGGCAGGCGCCTGTGGTCCCAGCTACTCCGGAGGCTGAGGCAGGAGAATGGCGTGAACCCGGGAGGCGGAGCTTGCAGTGAGCTGAGATCCGGCCACTGCACTCCAGCCTGGGCGACAGAGCCAGACTCAGTCTCAAAAAAAAAAAAAAAAACACATGAGCTTGGTGGCACTGTTCCAATAAAAGTTTATTTACAAAACAAGGTGGTAGGCCGAATGAGTAGCCCAGGAACTGTAGTTTACTGGCCCCTATTCTAGATGAAAACAGCAAGGAGCGAAGTGCTAGTCTGTAGTGCCAGGCCCAGGACTCACAGCTAGCATTCCTTTTTTTTGGAGACAGAGTCTTCTCGGTCTGTTGCCCAGGCTGGAGTGCAATGGTGCAATCTCGGCTCACTGCAACCTCCGCCTCCCCGGCTTAGCCTCCTGAGTAGCTGGGATTATAGGTGTGCACCACCATGCCTGGCTAATTTTCTTGTATTTTTAATAGAAATGGGTTTCACCACGTTAGCCAGGCTGGTCTCAAACTCCTGACTTCAGGTGATCTGCCCACCTCACCCTCCCAAAATGCTGGGATTACAGGTGTGAGCCACTGTGCCTGTCTCACAGCTAGCATTCTTAATAAACTGAGCAACTATCTATCTCCCTTTTTATGACAGCAAATGGGGAGAGAAATGGTAAGTAATTTTTACTTTGTTTTTTGTTATAAACCTAAAGAGAAGACTGAAATGTTTTCATCTGCTCGGTTTTATTCCTAAAGCAATAAAAAATTAAACATTTTTAGCCATGTGCAGAGGTGCACACCTGTAATCCCAGCTACTTGGGAGGCTGAGGTGGGAGGATCACTTGAGCCCAGGAGTTTGAGGCTGCTGATTGCACCACTACACTCCAGCCTAGGTGATGTAGTGAGACACTTGTCTCTTAAAAAAATGAAATGTTTGGCTGAGAATGGAGTGGTGGCTCACACCTGTAATCCCAGCAGTTTGGGAGGCCAAGGTAGGGGGATCACTTGAGGTCAGAAGTTGAAGACCAGCCTGGGCAACTTGGAGAAACACTGTCTACTAAAAAAATACAAAAAATAGTTGGGTGTGGTGGCAGATGCCTGTAGTCCCAGTTACTCAGGAGGCTGAGGCAGGAGAGTCGACTGAACCCAGGAGGTAGAGGCTGCAGTGAGCTGAGATTGCACCACAGCACTCTAGCCTGGGCGACAGTGGGAGACTTCGTCTCAAGAAAAAAAAAGTTTGAGAGAATCTAGCTGTGTAATACAATCATTAAGTACTACTTAACAAATGTCCTATATCAGATTATGAGAAGGCAAATTCAGTAGAAGTTCTCAAACTTTCTGGGGTTCACACTGAACCCCAAGAATCAGAAATGCTCATGTTTCCTTTTTGTTCTTGTTTTTGGTGAGTTTCTCCCTAAGTCAACCTTATGGGGTCTACTAGGTTGAACAGTGTTCCCTCAAAATTTATGCCCACCTGGAACTTGTGAATGTGACCAAGTTTGGAAATAGGGTCTTCACAGATGAATCAAGGTAAAGTCACACTAGATTAGGGTGGGCCCTAAATTCAGCAACTAGTATCTTTATAAGAAGAGGGAACCCTGGACACAGACACACAGGGAGGAAAGCCATGTAAAGACAGAGGCAGGCTGGGTGTGTGGCTCATGCCTGTAGTCCCAGCACTTTGGGAGGCTGAGGTGGGAGGATCACTTGAGCCTCAGGGTTTGAGACCAGTCTGGCCAACATAGTAACACCCTATCTCTACAAAATAAAAGATTCAGCAGGGCGTAGTGGCATGCGCCTGTAGTCGCAGCTGCTCAGGAGGCTGAGGTGAGATGATCACTTAAGCCCAGGCTGTTGAGGCTGCAGTGAGCTGTGCTCTGCACTCCAGCCTGGGCAACAGAGTGAGACCCTGTCTTAAAAAAAAAAAAAAAAAAAGGCCAGGTGCAGTGGCTCACGCCCGTAATCACAGCACTTTGGGAGGCTGAGGTGGGCAGATCACTTGAGGTCAGGAGTTCAAGACCAGCCTGGCCAAGATGGCGATACCCCGTCTCTACTAAAAATACAAAAATTAGCTGGGCGTGGTGTTGGGCATCTGTAGTCCCAGCTACTGGGGAGGCTGAGGCAGGAGGATTGCTTGAACCCAGTAGGCAGGGGTTGCAGTGAGCTGAGATCGCGCCATCGCACTCCACCCTAGGTGACGGAGCGAGACTCTGTCTCAAAAAAAAAAAACAGAAATTGGGAGTGATGCAGCTGCAAGCCAAGGAACACCAGGGATCACAGGTGGTCACCAGAATCCAGGAAGAGACAAAAAGATTCTTCCCTAGACCCTGCAAAGGGAGCATAGCTCTGCTGACACCTTGATTTTTGAACTTTTCGTCTCTGGAACTGTGAGGAAAAAATTTCTGCTGTTTTAAGGCACCTAGTTGTTGGTCATTTCTTAAGTCCTAAGAAACTAATACAGAGGTCTTGGTATTGATTATCCTTACCACTCTTCTCATAGAAGAAAAATTTTGCAGTGCTTTAGCCTGCTGTGGTTCAGGGGTCATGAGTTGGGACAAGTGTGCTGTAAACACCACCATCCCAAAAACTTCCAGGATGTGGGGTCCCTGGTTACTTCCCCAGGCTCTCCAAGCGCTCTTGCCACAAAGCAGATTATGTGGGGTCGAGCTCCCAGCCTACAAATGGGGAAGGTCAGTGCATGACCCCATTGCTGATAAGACTAGTAAATGCACAATAAATGGTAGGTAGTATCAGCATTTAAAACACCAGTAGAAAGAAAAAGTCCTAAACTGGGTGCAGTGGTGTGCACTTGTAGTCCCAGCTACTTGGGAGGCTAAGGCAGGATTGCTTGAGTGCAGGAGTTCCAAGTCTAGTCTGGCCAACATGGCAAGAGCCTGCTTCTGAAAAAAATTTTTTATTAAAAGTCCCAACCCACTCATCCATCAGGATTCATCATAATCTGAGACCACTTTTGATGTAATTCCAGAAGAAAAGGGTTACACAATGAAGTTATGCTTATCTGATATGCACTGGGATTTAATATTCTTGCTTGTGGTCAGACATATCTAAGTGTTAAATTGCTTAGAATTTGTGATTTCTGTATAAGACATTAAAGAATAGGCATCAGGGACTAGTGAGAATTTGAACAAAATGTATTTATAACACTGTTTTTATTGTTGGAAACTCAACTTTTATTCTGAGTTAAGCCTCTAGATAAAGTCTTAAGTCTGCCAAACTAGTATTCCCCCACGTTTTCTTTCCCCAACTATCAAGACCATTCTAGGAAGTATGTCACTCTACCAAAAATGATTGAGTTGTGTTGGGCCTGGAGAAAAAGTCGGGCAAAAGGAGCCTTTCTTGTGGCTGCTGATAGTTAGGTTCATCCACCACCGCACTTTGAGCTCGAGTAGAGTCGCCATGGGGTTTCTGCAGAGGAGACAGAAGTTACAGAAACAGTGAAAACTATCCGTAGTGTGGTATGTAGTTAAAAACCCTATTGACCATGGCAGATATGATAAGTGCAGGCCAAACAGCTCCAATTCCATGTCATAAATTATCACACTGTTTGTACTTTTGACAAAACACAGTATAAATCAAGATCAGGGCACAGATCCTGCAGAATTACTGCCCATGAGGTTGTATGGTAAGTACATGGAGAGGCAATAAGAAAGAAACATACCGTCTGTCTTTGTGGCCCCACAGTGCTCACATGTTCCACTTCAGCTGTGCCAATAGGTGGTAGCAGATTATTTCGACTCAGGGGCATTGGTGAGGGAGAGGAGAGTGAGTCGGCTGCCACTGGGCTGCAGATACCACCAACAAACACCAAGGTATGAAAGCATGAAGTTATAACAATACCAGCAAATTGATTAGAAATCAGATAAATGAAGCAGATGAGTTTAATGTGCACAGAAAGCTTTAGGCTGCCTATGTTTTTAAGTAGAGATCTCAGGATTTTTGGAAAATTAGTTTTTAAAATAGTGTTTTCTGATTTTGTTTTGAAGCTCTATACTCTGGGTATACAACAGAAGCTGACCTTTTCTCTCCCACAGAACTGGAATAAAACATTTGTCCTTATCTGGTATTGCACTTCTCTGCTGATTTAGATTTGTAAATTCCCAGCTGATGATGGAATTCTTGACAGTTCTGGACCTTCTGGTTATCCTTCTCCCTAATAACCATAGTTCTCGGGTAGAGTTCCTAAACCTTCATTCCCTTCAGTAGGATCTGGAGCAGCTTGCAGTATTCCTCATCCTTAAGACAGTAATTGAAACTGAATGATAATTTCATGCCCCAGAAGTAATAAAGCAACTTACTTTTCAACTTTGAAAAAAAGTACTGTAAGAAGGAATGAGAGATTAATCATACATCAAGACTACTCATCCCCAAATGAATGAATTTATAGCTCTGTTGGTATAGATATATCTACATCCACATAATAATGCTTAACTTGGAAGCTGAATTGAAAACACTGCTGTGGCCTTATTATTTCATACCTTGGAGGATATTTTTAGAAACTAATCATCCTGGCCGGGCGCGGTGGCTCAAGCCTGTAATCCCAGCACTTTGGGAGGCCCAGGCGGGCGGATCACAAGGTCAGGAGATCGAGACCACAGTGAAACCCCGTCTCTACTAAAAATACAAAAAAAAAAAATTAGCCGGGCGCGGTGGCGGGCGCCTGTAGTCCCAGCTACTTGGGAGGCTGAGGCAGGAGAATGGCGTGAACCCAGGAGGCGGAGCTTGCAGTGAGCCGAGATCGCGCCACTGCACTCCAGCCTGGGCAACAGTGTGAGACTCTGTCTCAAAAAAAAAAAAAAAAAAAAAAAAGAAACTAATCATCCTAAGACATTTTGTGAATCAACAGCTAAAAGAATTATATGTTTAAAATTGGTTCCTAGGTATTTTTTGCATGATGAGGCTCAGAGTGTGTAGTGAATGAAGGGTGGGAAAGGAGATTAATTTTAGTGTCACTTCCTAGGAAGTGGTAAGGGATATTTTTCCTGGTATGTAAGCAACTTCTTATCTGAGGTTTATAAAGTTTTCATTGTCAATGGAATAAACGGATCCCAATGGTGCAGAAAAACCTTAAAGGGGAATTAACTTATTTTGGAGTGAATTTCACTAAATATGTTCCCACCACGGAAAATGTTTGATTAAATAAATAGGTTCTTTATTCCTTTTGTAACCCCAATATAGTATTCTAGCCAACATTTTATTTTTACAAATAGACATAGAACTCTTTAGCTAGATCAACAGAAAGATTCAGTATCTATTTCATTAAAATTTAACCCCTGCTGGGTGCAGTGGCTCACGCCTGTAATCTCGGCACTTTGGGAGACTGAGGCAGGCAGATTGCTTGAGCTCAGGAGTTTGAAACCAGCTTGGGCAACATGACAAGACCCCTGTCTCTACTAATAACACAAAAAATAAACCTGGCATGGTGGCACCACGCGCCTGTGGTCCCGGCTACTTGGCAGGCTGGGGTGGGAGAACCACTTGAGCTCAGAAGTTGAGGCTGCAGTGAGCCATGATCATGCCACTGCACTCCAGCCTGGGCGACAGGAGTGAGACTCTACCTTAAAAAATAAAATAAATTTTAACCCCACTAAAAAATTTTCTATTGGATCTAAACCCATGGGCAATCTGTCATAAGACTACTTAATGATTAGTTTCTAGGCATAGATTTCAGTCTTATGTTTAAATTAACTCTGTATGTAAACTGAATTAGTTTTACCACGGTTTCCAGAAGTTCTGCTTTTGAAACCTACACTCGGGCTCCTCTGAGGATTTCTTCCATAGGTCTTGGTGTTCCAGCACGTGAATGGCTGGTGCTGATCGGATGAAGGGTTCGTGGCGGTGGATTGCGTCTCCTGGTGGACTGCGCTGTGTATGACAGAGATGATGTACTAAACTCCACAGCTCGATTTGGCCAATTTCGAGTTGAAAGGATGGTACTGGACCCAGGCCTCATAAGTAGCTTGTCATCAAGATCTCTAGTAGCCAAATCAGAAACCCACAATGAAGTAAAGATCACTATGTCAGGAAGACAAGACTCACGGGGTAAAAAGCCTTAGACTAGAAACTACATTTAGGGGGAAATAAAGCAAAAATTAAAACCTTTCAATAAGTAACACTAGTTTCCAGATGGTACTCTAGCTAAGGTGTGAGAATCTATTCATTATTTCAATCATAATTTACTAGAATGGACATTTGGGAAAGCAAGTCCGTTATCCACCCGTCATCACAGTCACTTTTAGTCACCAGTGAAGGCAAGCCTGAAGGACACCTACTACAAAATGCTTCCCAAAAATTGCCACAGGCTGATTCTTACTCTGTCTGAGGCATTCTTTTGTGCTGAAAGATTGTCACCAGAAAGACAACTGAAAGACAGATATTGCTGCTTGGGAGCAGTTGTGGCACCAGTGTGGCTCCCACTGTAGAGACTGAAGTGCTGAGCAAGTTGGAGCTGGCAGGGATTTGAGTTTGGGTTCCTTGGAAAGCTGGGAGTGGGCAAAGGGTCTTGTGCTGCCCAGAGCCAGAGCTGTGGGACCACAGTAGCCCCATCTGCATCAATAACTGAACTACAACCCTCTTCTGTAAGTCATCCAATAAATAAAATACCATACCTAAACAGTTCAGTAGCTTAAATACTGGCCTACAGATTCAGGTGTATTTTGTGTTTTTTTTTTTTAAAGCAAGTGACTATGTTAAGACATCTAAGAGTATCTGCACAATTAAATGGAAGAAAAGTGAATAAAGCAGCTAAGCTCTGCCGTTTGCTCCTACAGCTTTCAGCAAGTTCCTCAACCTTTCAGTCCACTTTGGTGTCCTCTAGTGCAAAACATGGCACCGTGCTTGGAGGACTGTGAAGGGATGCTCCCCATCAAGGAATAGGGCTAAACCTGGAGACTGTTCTGGTCTTCCTGCCTCTGTAGCAATTCACTTATGCCTTCTTTTTTTTTTTTAAACACACCCTAACTGCTTTCTAATTACAAAAGGTTTAGGCTTTAGCTGCCCTATGTTCACCTTTATTTTGTTCTATGAACTTCTGGATTTGATTGTCATCTCTAGCTAGGTGACTTTTAGATCAGTCTCCAGATCCGACCTCTTCCACATTTCCAGTGAGATGGCCCATCACTGAAAACACACCCCAAAAGAAACCCATCTTTTCTAACACAGGCTTCTCTCAAGCTTGAAATCTGAGATAACTTTGATTCCTCTATTTCTATAGAATTTCACTTATTTGACGGTATCTCCCAAAATAGCTCATTCCTTTCTCACCCTGTGTGGCTGCACAAGTGCAGACCCTTAGTAGCTCGCGCGTGGATTCCTGCATTGACCCCTTACCTTCAGTTCCTTCCACTCCATTTACACTGCTGTGAAATCGATCTTTCAGATTCCTGATTTAAATATATGTGCTCCCAAACCAAAACTCATACATTGTTGGAAGGAGTGTAAAATGGTACAACTCCTTTGGGAAACCATATGGCAGTTTCCTATGAAACTGAACATATACCTGTCCTAGGACCCTTTCATTTCTAGGTATCAACTCAAGAGAAATGAAACTGTAAAACCACAAAAAAGACCTATACAAGAATATTTAGAGTACCTTTATGCGTAATACCTCTAACCTGGAAATGACCTGTGTTAATTAACAGGAGAGCAGGTAGATAAATCGTGTGTATTCTTACAACAGAATACTCCTCAGCAAGGGAGGAGGTCATACATAACATGGATGATCCCAAAACCATGGCACTCAAAACCCTCCACAATCTGGTCCTAACATTCATTATTAGTTCCATAGTCACTTCTTTCCCGCTAACCACACCATGGCCTATTAATTTTAGAAGATTGTCAGCTATCTTTGATCACAAGCATTAAAGTTCTGACCTATCTTCCATTCTTCTATCTCAAAAATGATCTTTCCAAAGTATTTTGTATTTTCTTATCTCCAAACCTTTCCCCATATCATTCCTCCTACCTAGAATTCCCTTGCTGCTCTCCTTTGCTTATCTGAAGCCCCATCTTTCAAGGACAAGTTCAAAACCTACACTTAAACCAGAATGCTTTGGGGCTGTCATAGCACTCATTCTGGACAGCATACACATGGCACTCAGTTACAAAAGTGCCGCATATGGTTAGGGGTCTTTTTACCCATGTATGTCTTCTCTTTCCAGTTATATTATCAGCCCCCTGATGGTGGAGAACATGTCCCTTGGATGTTTTACTCCACAGGAGTTTTTGTGGTTGCTTGGTCGGCACTCAGTACATGCATACTGATAAACTGATTTTGCTTTCCCTCTATTTCCCTTTTACACTGTATAGTCTGAAAATGTTGAACTTCTTACAGGAGCTTGTCCATTAGGGAGAGATTTCTTGGCTGTAGAGGCATCCCATGAACCAAAAGACCATTCACATTTGGCTGATGACTGCTTGCTTGACAGAGACTCATCTACATGTTGAAAGAAGACAGTACTCATGATCGGTTGGAGAAGACACCTGTTTGGTTTTCCAACTTTGCCAAAAGTTAATATTTCCAATTTGGTTATACTTTTTCCCCATGCTTTAATTTTTGTAACATCTTGGGGCCCTTAGCTGGGGCCCCAAGTCAACTGTCCATGTGATAGGGTCCCTCCTTTCCTCTCCATTCCTAAATGACAGCAGGTAGGGGAAGCCTGATCAATCTGGATGAAAACAGTAGCCCTCTCATGGGGAGTGAGGACCTTTGTTGTTGTTATTGTTTACATTAAAATATAAGAGAAAACTCAGACAAAATATGGAACAATAATAGAAAATAATAAGGGGAAACTCTAACTTAATCTCTTTCATCATCACATAATCCTGCACTCTGCAAACTAGTCCTTCTCTTTCACTACCTGTGGGGCAGGTCACCCCTCAATGAAAATCTAAATCCTAAAGACTCTGTACTAGGAGGTAAGCTTATCTGTTCTAATTTTAGCAGGATGTAATGTTTCTTTGACTGGCATTGCCCCTCTAGAGCCCTGCTTGTTTTCTCAGGTCATCAGCTCATTGCCTTTTCTGGCAATCTCCGCTGCCACAGAATGTATTTTCCTTCCTCTTTCTCTTCAGAATGTTTGAGTTAACTCTTCTCCTTCCGTAGGTCATCAGTGACCAGAATGTCTAACTATTCAGGGCTTAAGTTACTAAACCACAGCCACAACAGTTCAACATGCAGAAGTGCTTTACTACCACGAAGGGAACATTAATTTACCTGGTTCATCCCTGGTGTGATGACTTACGAGCCCTCCTAATTTTCTCTTCTTTTTTTTTTTTTTTTTTGAGACGGAGTCTTGCTCTGTCACCCAGGTTGGAGTGCAGTGGCGTAATCTCGGCTCACTGCTACCTCTGCCTCCCAGGTTCAAGTGATTCTCCTGCCTCAGCCTCCAGAGTAGCTGGCACTACAGGTGCCTGCCACCATGCCCAGCTAATTTTTGTATTTTTAGTATAGATAAGGTTTCACCATATTGGCCAGGCTGGTCTTGAACTCCTGGCCTCAAGTGACCCGCCAACCTTGGCCTAATTTTCTTTTTAAATACCTGTTTTGTAAATCCAGCTGCACAACATCTGGCCGATATACCAACACCTTTCTCTTTTTTTTTTCCCCCCAAAAGTAACATCAGGAAACTGTTGTGTAGGAACTGAGATACATAAATCATTACACAGGGATAAGACCAACCTCATCTGCCTCCTGCAAGAAATACTATCTTTGTGCTTGTTCAGACTCACTTGAAATAGCTTTTCTCTTTGTTTTTGTTTGATGTTTATACCTGGTTTATGAGTACTAAACATCCAAAAGGCAAAAAAGTTAACAGATTTAAATATTAAAAAACAAAAACAGGCTGGGTATGGTGGCTAATCAGGAGGCTGAGGTGGGAAGGTGGCTTGAGCCCAGGAATTTGAGACCAGCCTGGGCAACACAGTGAGACTCCTGTCTCTAAAAAACAAACAGGGACAGGGTACGGTGGCTCATGCCTTTAATCCCAGCACTTTGGGAGGCTGAGGTAGGCGGATCACATGAGGCCAGGAGTTCGAGTCGGGCCTGGCCAACATGGTGAAACTCTGTCTCTACTAAAAATACAGAAATCAGCCGAGTGTGGTGGTGCACATCTGTAATCCCAGGTACTCAGGAGGCTGAGGCATGAGAACTGCTTGAACCTGGGAGGTGGAGGTTGCAGTGAACCGAGATCACGCCACTGCACTCCAGCCTGGGTGACAGAGCAAGACTCTGTCTCAAAAAACTTGGGGGGAAAAAAAAACAAAAAAACAGGGTGGGCCAAGTTGATGGAAAAAGGAAGGAAAAACTCAAAAGGAAGGAGACATTCCAAGGACAATGTCAAGGCTGTGAGAATCTAAGATGAGTCATTTTTATCATAAGGGTATCCTCCACTCTTCCCAAAACAGACTTAGGCTGACCACGTGGTTGATTCTAGGTTGCACAACTTATGGATGCCTCCTCAGAAGAGCTGACTGAGAAGTATTTATCAACTCTAATTTGCTATTAATATTTTAAACTGAAACTGACCAATGCAAAGAGTCACTGGATTATTATGATAAACACATAACTCTACTAAAACATATTGAGTCAGAAATCATACAAGTAAGGCAAACAACTCTGAGCAAATTTCCTCTGGTGAGAGTAGCCCTGTGGTCTCCAACTGATCCCTCCGAGGCTTACCGGATTTGAGGTAATGGACAGCACCTTAGACTGTGGCACTCGTGGTAACACCAAAGGATGTGGTTCACTCAGCACACATGAACTTTCTGAATCGGGTCTGGTAATTGCAACATCACTCTCATCATCTGGGCAAAGGAACAGAATATATTATCCATGGATAATCTTCTGGCCCACAGCAACAGTATTGTGAAAAAAGATCTCTCCTCTCAATTCTCCTGAGAATTCATAATCTCAAACAAGGCTTCACTTACCTTTGCAGCCCAATTTTATACCACCTGCATGGTTCAAAAAACCCCTCCACCCAAGACTAGTTGAAAGTGGTTTCCCAGGCTGATGATGCCTACTGGTACCTGGCGGAAGGAGAAAAAGATCTCTAGGGCACAGTTGTCCCACACACCTTTGGAGCTGACGGAAATGTTTTACAACTGTGCTGTCCAGTGTGGCAGCAGCCACCACCCTCCTGTAGCTATAGAGCATTTAGAATGTGGCTAGGGAGTGAGGAACTGATTAACTTACAGCCAAACGTGGCTGGTGTCTACTCTATTGGACAGCGTAGCTCTAGGGAAACCTTCATTAATCCAGATCTCAATTCCCACAGGTAAAGTTATGAGATTAGAAACCATTGTTAAGAATCACATCCACGAAGAAACAAGGCATCTTGAAAAAAAGCAAGCAGAAACAACATAATCAGATCAGTAAGGACTTCAGAAATTGGAATTGACAGATATAGAATGTAAAACAAAAGCAGAAATAGAAAATACGACTAAGAACAAGACACCATAAAAATGACCAAGCAGGCTGGGCATGGTGGCTGACATCTGTAATCCCAGCACTTTGGGAGGCTGAGGCAGATTGCTTGAGGCCAGTAGTTCAAGACCAGCTTGGGCAACATAAGGAGACCCCCATCTCTACAAAAAAAAATTTAAAATTAGCTGGGCATGGTGGCATATGCCCTTGGTCCCAGCTACTTGGGAAGCTGAGGTGGGAGGACAGCTTCAGCCCAAGTGATTGAGGCTGTAGTGAGCTCTGATGGCCCCACTGCGCTCCAGCCTGGGCAACAGAGTGAAACCGTGTTTCAATAAATAAAAATACAAAATATTTTTCTTCATTAATGTAGACTGTAAAACTATCTTGATTAAAAGTTAAAATGATTATAAAAACAAGTTATAAATATATGATTACATTTCACCAGAGTTTTATACACTTTGAGGTTACAGTTCACAGACCGTGTAGCCCTGTTGTATATATTGCAAACCTGCATGCAGTTAGGCTTTTCTCCTCACACAACGGTTGGGAAAGTTGCTCTAATAATAGAGACAGGGGCCGGGCGCGGTGGCTCACACCTGTAATCCCAGCACTTTGGGAGGCTGAGGCGGGTGGATCACAAGGTCAGGAGATCGAGACCACAGTGAAACCCTGTCTCTACTAAGAATACAAAAAATTAGCTGGGCACGGTGGCGGGCGCCTGTAGTCCCAGCTACTCAGGATGCTGAGGTAGGAGAATGGCGGGAACCCGGGAGGCGGAGCTTGCAGTGAGCCGAGATCGCGCCACTGCACTCCAGCCAGGGGGACAGAGTGAGACTCCGCCTCAAAAAAAAAAAAAAAAAAAAAAGAGATAGGTTTGTACCAGCACCTGTCAGTTTGTTCTAACAACAATGAACCAACTGGTCTGTAACAAAGCCAAAACTGCAAGTGTTCTCTTCCTATAATTCCAGTTATTATAATAAAAAGTAATGACAATAGCTAACATTTATTGAGCTCTTAAATATTCCAGGAACTACTCTATATACTTTCATGTAACTGGTTTATTTCTTAAACAATTCTATGAAATATATATTAGTATTTATACTCATTTTATAGATAAACTGAGGCTCAAAGAAGTTAAGCAACTAGCCAAGAATCTAAATAAAGTTAGTGTCAGAGCCAGTGGTCAAGCCCAGGTTGTCTGGCAACAAAGTCGGTATCTTTTTTTTTTTTTTTTTTTTTGAGATGGAGTCTCGCTCTGTTGCCCAGGCTGGAATGTGGTGGCGCAAGCTCTGCTCACTGCAAGCTCCACCTCCCGTGTTCACGCCATTCTCCTGCCTCAGCCTCCCAAGTAGCTTGGACTACAGGTGCCCAATGCCACGCCCGGCTAATTTTTGTATTTTTAGTAGAGACAGGGTTTCACCATGTTAGCCAGGATGGTCTTGATCTCCTGACCTCGTGATCCACCCACCTTGGCCTCCCAAAATGCTGGGATTACAGGCGTGAACCACCGCGCCCGGCCCAAAGTCTGTACTTTCAATCATTATATGACACTGCTTCTCATGGGGATCATGTTGTAGAGCAGGGTTGGCAAACTATAGCCCATGGGTCAAATCGGGCCTACTACTTAAAAAAAAAATATTATGGTAAAATACACATAACTTACCATTTTACCATTTTACACTCATGTTACTTGACAACAGGGATACCTTCTGAGAATGGCATTATTAGGTGATTTTGTTGTTGTGTGAATGTCTGAGTGTATTCACACAAACCTAGGTGGTACAGCCTATTACACACCTAAGCTAAATGGTTTAGCCTGCTGCTCCTAGGCACAGGCCTGTACAGCATGTTACTGTACTGATTACTGGAGGCAACTATAACACAATGGTATTTGTATATTTAAACAAGCCTGAACATAGAAAGAGTACAATAAAATTATGGTACAAAAGACAAAAATGGTACACTGGTATAGGTCACTTAACCATGAATGGAGCTCACAGGAATGAAAGTTGCTCTGAGTGAGTCACTGAGTGAGTGGTGAGTGAATGTGAAGGCCTAGGTCATTACTGTACTGTCTATAAACACTGTACACTTTGGTTATACTACAATTTTTAAAATTTCTTTTTCTTCAATAAATTACCTTTAGTTGTACTTTTTGACTTTATAAATTTATTTTTTTAACTTTTTGATCCTTTTGAAATAACAGCTTAAGACACAAAACACTGTACAACTGTACAAAAATATTTTTATTTCCTTATTCTATGAGGTTTGCCTATTTTTAAATTAATTTTTACTGTTTAATCTTTTTGTTAAAATCTAAGACACAAACACACACATTAGCCTAGGCCTATATAGGGTCAGGATCATCAATATCACTGTCTTCCACCTACCGATCCTGTCCCACCGGAAGATCTTCAAAGGGTGTGTAACACACATGGAGCTGTCATCTCCTGTGATAACAATGCCTTCTTCTGGAATACCTCCTGAAGGACCTACCTGAGGCTATTTTACAGTTAACTTTAAAAAACATGGTAGGAGAACACTCTAAAATAATGATAAAAATATAGTATATACATAAACCAGTAATATAATCGTTTATTATGAAGTATATGTACTGTACATAATTGTTTACACTGTATGTTTATATGACTGGCAGTGCAGTAGGTTTGTTTATATTAGCATCACCACAAACACATCAACACATCAGTAATGAGTTGTGCTTTGACTTTATGACAGCTACAATGTCATTAGGTGATAGGAGTTTTTCAGCTCCATTATAATCTTACGAGACCATCATATATGTGGTCCAACGTTGACCAAAATGTCATTATGCCACACATGACTGTATACAATTCAGCAGCATTAGTTACATTCATCATGATGTGCAACTCTTACCTCTAGTTAAATAACTTTTTATCACCCCCAAAAAAAACCCCATACGAATGCCTGTTTTTGAAAATAACGTTGTGGCTGGGCGCAGTGGCTCACACCTGTAATCCCAGCACTTTGGGAGGCCGAGGTGGGTGGATCACCTGAGATCGGGAGTTTGAGACCAGCCTGACCAACATGGTGAAACCCCATCTCTACTAAAAATACAAAAATTAGCCGGGGGTGGTGGCGGGCTTCTGTAATCAGAGCTACGCGGGAGGCTGAGGCAGGATAACCACTTGAACTCAGGAGGCAGAGGTTGCAGTGAGCCAAGATCACACCACTGCACTCCAACCTGGGCAACAGAGCTAGACTCTGTCTCAAAAAAAGAAGAATAAAAAAAAGTAATAATCATTTGTTTATTCTCATAGTGGTATAATATTCCATTGTATGAATATGTCATGTTCTACTGTTGATGGACATGTGGGTAGTTTCTGATGTATGTTTTCTAGCATATAGTGATATTTATGAACATTCTTGCACATATCTTTTGGCGAACATATGTACTGAGTATATACTACTGTACACAGCCAAGCCCAATCATTTACATCTTATTTATGACTGCTTTCATGCTACAAGGGCAGAGTTGAGTAGTTGCAACAGAGACTGTATGGTTGTCAAAGACGAACCATAGTCTTGTATAGTCAAAGACTATACACCGGCCTCTGTATAGACAGTAGTTTCCTGACCCCTGTTTTAAGGTATTTCAGTCAACCTACTAAAGGCCAATTAGAGATCCTCCAGCTCCATTTCATAATGTCTTGTTTTTAGACTTTAGTCTCAAAATTACAGTTATAATACAATAAAATAATCTTTATGAATGCACAGAAAAATAAAAGAATATTAATTCACAGCCCAACACTGGTAAATTGTGAAAGGTGAAATAAGATTTTATCTGGTACATGGTGGTTGATATACTGAAACCAGGAGTTCCTTTGTTTATTACCAGGGTTTATTATTATGGGAGTCTGGGTATGACTCTGGACTTTTTTTTTTTTTTTTTTTTTAGACGGAGTCTCACTCTGTCGCCCAGGCTGGAGTGCAGTGGCCGGATCTCAGTTCACTGCAAGCTCCGCCTCCCGGGTTCACGCCATTCTCCTGCCTCAGCCTCCCAAGTAGCTGGGACTACAGGCGCCCGCCACCTCGCCCGGCTAGTTTTTTGTATTTTTTAGTAGAGACGGGGTTTCACCACGTTAGCCAAGATGGTCTCGATCTCCTGACCTCGTGATCCGCCCATCTCGGCCTCCCAAAGTGCTGGGATTACAGGCTTGAGCTACCGCGCCCGGCCTACTCTGGACTTTTAATTACTACCTGTCCCGTGTCTCAAAAAAATTAACCTCATATAATATAAACTGGTTCATTTTAAAGAGAGTGCTAGTCCTGTTCTCTAATACAAGCTTTAGAAAACAAAAACAAAAACAAAACCTAACACACATACAACATAGTGGCTTAAAAATAAACCCACGAAGACCACACATCAAGGGTGGCAAATGTGGAGCAACTGGAATTCACATAATACTGGAGAGGCTGTAAGTAGGTATAACCACTTTGAAAATTCTTTTGGCCGTATCCACTGAAGTTAGAATAGCATATCCTCTGACCTAGCAATTCTACCCATATGTATCTAGTACTTGAGTTCATCAAAAGACATATACAAAAATATTCATAATAGTATTATATTCTAGACAAACCACCCACATATCCATCAACAGTAGGGTGTGATATAGTCATACAATGGAACAATATAAGCAATGGGAATAAACTTGTTGCGAACAAAATGTAACTGAATCTAACAAACATAATATTGAATAAAAGAAACCAGATGCATAAGGGTATATACTGTATGAATCCATTCTTACAAAATTTTAAAACAGTCAAAATTAATCTGTGTTGTCGGAAGTCAGGATGAGGTTACTCTTGTGGGGGCAGGATTAAGTAGCTGACTGAGAGAAAGCATGAGAAGAGCTTCTGGAGTACTGGCAACAGTCTGTTCTTGATCTAGGTGCTGGTCATACAAGTATACTGTTTTTCTTTTTAGAGACAGGGTCTTGCTCTGTCATCCAGACTGGAGTATATTGGCACAGTCATAGCTTACTGCAGCCTCAAACTCCTGGGATTAAGGGATCCTCCTGCCTTAGTCCCCTGAGTAGCTAGGACTACAGGCATGCACCACCACACCCTGGATAATTATTTTTATTTTTTGTAGAGACAAAAAAATCCTCAAGCTTACTTGATGTAAACTTACTTTATAATTTTCTATGTGTATATTACACTTCAATAAAAACTTTTTTTTCCCTTTTACTCCTGGCAAGCTGTGATTAAATAAGAAGTTTAAAAATGTTGGACTTCTGCTTCCAGCCAAGATGGAGTAACATGAACTGGGTTTACTCTCCTGCTTAAAACAACCAATAAAACAATGAAACAATGGCTTTCAAGACACTGTACATCAGATAATGAAAGTTAGTAAACCCTGAGATGATAAATGAGACTGGACCTGCAATTGCCTTGAAAAAGTTTCCAAGATATGGCATAAAGAGTGGGAACTGAGGCACAAGCCTGGTGGACTCCCCTGAGTTGAGAGTCCAGAGACCAAGGCAGCTCGGATTCATAGAACAGAGTATCTTAGAAAAGAGAAATACACAGGAAGAGAACCCATGATATCTGCAGAGGGTGGGGCATTGTTTGAGCATTCAAAAGGTACTGATCAGTGCACGTATGAGAAGAAGCCACCTGAGGCTAGCAAAACAAAAACAAAAACAAAAACCTGAAAGACAGGAACAGTACCTGCTACTCACATGAAACAAGGAATACTGCCTGTTCCTACCCACCAGACCAGAAAAACTCAATTCATGGAGCACTGGGCAGAATAAGATCTTGCCTGAGCAGGTGGTAATAATTAGCTCCAGACTGAACATTGCTCCAGACCTAACAAATCATAAAAGAAAGACCAGAATGGATCAAACTGTTTGCAAGTAACTTAATTGCATTTCAGAACAAAGCTCAAGAAAATAAGCAGTAATAGGGCCGGGCGCGGTGGCTCAAGCCTGTAATCTCAGCACTTTGGGAGGCCGAGACAGGCGGATCACGAGGTCAGGAGATTGAGACCATCCTGGCTAACACGGTGAAACCCCGTCTCTACTAAGAAATACAAAAAACTAGCCGGGCAAGGTGGCGGGCGCCTGTAGTCCCAGCTACTCGGGAGGCTGAGGCAGGAGAATGGCGTGAACCCGGGAGGCGGAGCTTGCAGTGAGCCGAGAGCACGCCACTGCACTCCAGCCTGGGAGACACAGTGAGACTCCGTCTCAAAAAAAAAAAAAAAAAAAAGAAAATAAGCAGTAATAAAAAGAAATTCATCCCTTAGTAAGGTAAAATTCACAATGTCTGAAATCTAATCAAAGATCACTAGGCAGGAAAATACAAGCCATAATGAAGAGAGTATCAACTGAAACCAACCTAGAATTAATACAGATATTCAAGTTATTCCACATTTTCAAAACATCAAATAGAGACATGGAAAATATATATGTCTCTCTCAAATCATACTTTGAGATGAAAATGACAATATCTCACATAAATACACTAAATGAGCAGATTCAACATTATAGAAGATTAATGAACTTGATGGCATAACAATAGAAATTGCCCAGAATGAAATACACACAGAAAAAAAAAGAATACAAAAAAAATTTTTTAAAGCATGAGTTACCTGAGGGATCAATGATCAAATGGACTAATTTATGAGTGACTGAAGTCCTGATGGATGATGAGGGACAGAAAAAAAAAATCTGAAGAAATAATGGCCGAAAGCTTTCCAAACAATGAAAACAAACCTATAGATCTATGAAGTTCAACAGACTCCAGGCAGAAGAAACATGAGGAAAACTACATTAAAGCACATCATAATCAAATTGTTCAAAATCAGCCGGGCGCGGTAGCTCAAGCCTGTAATCCCAGCACTTTGGGAGGCCGAGACGGGTGGATCACGAGGTCAGGAGATCGAGACCATCCTGGCTAACAAGGTGAAACCCCGTCTCTACTAAAAATACAAAAAACTAGCCGGGCGCGGTGGCGGGCGTCTGTAGTCCCAGCTACTCGGGAGGCTGAGGCAGGAGAATGGCATGAACCCGGGAGGTGGAGCTTGCAGTGAGCTGAGATCCGGCCACTGCACTCCAGCCTGGGCGACAGAGTGAGACTCTGTCTCAAAAAAAAAAAAAAAAAAAAAAAAAAAAAAACCAAATTGTTCAAAATCAGTGATAAAGAGAAAATCTTAACAGCAGCCAGAAAAAAAAAAAAAAAAAAAATACATGCACACAGGAACAAAGATAAGGATGACAACAAATTTCTTTTCAGAAACAATGCAAGCGAGAAGAAATGGACAGCATTTTAAAAGTACTAGAAGGCAAACTATTCACATAGAGTTCATAAAATTTCATTGCAAAAATGAAAGCAAAATAAAGAAATTTTCACATCTACAAAAGAAACAGTTCATCACTAGCAGACCCACATACAAGAAATGTTAATGGACATTTTTCAGGCTGAAAGAATTAAAAAAAATTTTTTTAAGATTCATATAACATAAAATTCATCATTTTAACCATTTTAAAGTATACAGTTCAGTGGTTTTTAATATAGTCACAATGTTGTGCAATCAATACCACTATGTAATTTCAAAAAATTTCTATCACTACAAAAAGAAACACGGTACCTCTCAATGTCCCTCTTCATCCATCCCCCAGCAACCACTAAACTCTGTCTCTATGGCTCTGCCTATTCTGGACATTTCATATGAATGGAATCATACCGTATACATCATGCTTTGTGATTGGCTTCCTTCATTTAGCATATTTTCAAGGTTCATCCATGTATCAGTACTTAACATGTATCAGTACTTAATTCCTTTTTATGGCTGAATAATATTCCATTGCATGGTGTACTAGTCTGCTAGGGCTGCCATAACAAAATAGCACTGATTGGATGGATTACACAATGGACATCTATTTTCTCACAGTTCTGGAGGCCAGAAGTCCAAGATCAAGGTGCTGTCCTGGCCTTCAGGTGGCCACCTTCTTTCTCTGTCCTCATATGGCCTTTTCTCCACGTGTGTGTACAAAGAGATCTCTGGTGTCCCTTCCTCTTCTAATAAGGACACCAGCCCTATTGGATTAGGAGCCCACTTTTATAACCTCAGAACCTGAATTACCTCCCTAAAAGCCCTGTCTCCAAATACAGTCACTTTGGGAGTTAGGGTTTCCACATACGAATTTCAGGGGGGAAATAATTCATCCCATGACACATGGATAAACCAAACTTTGTTCATTCAGCAGCTGATGGACATTTGGGTTGTTTCCACTTTTTAGCTATTATGAATAATGCTGCTATAAGCATTCATGTTCAAGTTTTTGTATGGACATTTGTTTTCAGTTCTCTTTTTTATATACCTAGGAGTGGAATTTTCTTGGTCTTTTGACAATTTTGTGTTTAACATGCTGAGGAGCTGCCAAATTGTTTCCACAATAGCTGCAGCATTTTATATTCCCATTGCAATGTATGAGGGTTCCAATTTCTCCATATCTTTACTAACACTTGTTATTTTTCTTTTAAGAAATAAAATGTAATTAAAAATATATATACACATAGCCATCCTAGTGGCATTGAGGTGGTATCTCATTGCGTTTTTATTTGCACTTCCCTAATGACTAACGATGTCATTAGGGAACAAAGACAACATCTTTCATGTGCTTATTGACCATTGGTATATCTTCTTTGGAGAAACATCTATCCAAATCTTTCATGTGCTTATTGACCATTGGTATATCTTCTTTGGAGAAACATCTATCCAAATTAGTTGCCCATTTTAAAATAAAATTGCTTTTATTATTGAGTTGCAGTTCTTTAACTAGATCCTTATCAGTTATATGATTTCTAAATATTTTCTCTCATTTTACAGGTTGTCTTTTGCTTTCTTGATAATGTCTTTTATAGCACAAAGTTTTACATTTTGATGAAGTCCAAATTATCATTTTTTCTTTTGCTGCTCATGCTTTTGGTGTCATATCTAACAATGTCATGTCAAATTCAAGGTCATGAAGAGTTACTCCTTTGTTCTGAGAGTTTTATGATTTTGGCTCTTAAATTTAGGTTCTTGATCCATTGTGAGTTGATTTTTGTATATGGTATGAAGTCAGGATTCAACTTCATTCTTTTCCATGTGAATATACAGTTGTTCCAGCATCATCTGTTGAAAAGACTATTCTTCACCCATTGAATGATCTTGGCACCCTTGAAAACTAATTGGCCACATATGTGTGGGTGTATTTCTGAACTTTTGATTCTATTCCATTGATCTATTTGTCTGTCCTTATGCCAGTTTCACACAACCAGTTTTGATTACTGCAGTTTTGTCGTGACTTTTTAAATCAGGAAGTGTGAATCCTCTAACTTTATTCTTTATAAATACAGTTTTGACTATTCAAAGTCTCTTGCATTTCCATATGAACTTCAGGATCAGCTTGCCCATTTCTACAAAAAAGGCAGCTGGAATTTTGATAGGGATTGTACTGAAACTGTAGATCTATTTGGGGAGTAATAACATCTTAACAATATTAAGCCTTCCACTCCAAAAACATGCGATGTCTTTCCATTTCTTTAGGTCTCCTCTAATTTCTTTCTATAATATTACATAATTTTCAGTGTGGAAGTCTTGTACTCCCTTGGTTACATTTATTTCTTTTATTCTTCTTGATACTATTGTAAATGAATTCATTTCTTAATTTCCTTTTTGACTATTTATTGATAGAGGTTGATAGAATTTTGAGAAGCATGATAAAAAATGCATAAATTGCTCTGAACAGACTGAGAGCAGAAGTCTAGACCTGGAACATGTTATTGGTCACTGGAGGGAGACATTTGTTATTTAGTGGCAAAAAGCTTAGTGAAATGGTCTCCTGTGGTCTTGTAGAAAGCATAACTTCTAAGTGATGATCCAATCCATGTGTTGAAGGTGAGGCCCAAGTTTTTTCTTGGTGCTTATAATAAAATTTAAGATGAGAGAGAAAAATTGAGGGGAAAGCTGATCAACAAAAAGTAACCAGGACTTGATGATTTTGAAAATTCTCGGTTTCTCTAGAGGGTAAAAGATGCTAATACTGGCCAGAGTGATCTAGAGAAAAAAAGGTGCGAGTAGACAGCCTTTTACTAACATCTCAGAAAGATCAAAAGGTTAGAGTATTCGCCCACACAAAGGGTCCCTTCAAGAGATCAAGGGTTGATCTCGAAAATCCTCTTAAACCACAGATAAGGGCTTTGTCTCTCAGCCAGCCGTTCAAGCAGGACCCTAAGATAGGGAAGAAATGATCTGAAAAGATAGAGATGTGGCTCTTGTCTAATTTGGTAAACCCCACTGATACCATGAAGAGCCAGAAAGTTTTTGAGAAAATTATTTCAACAGAAAAACTGCCAATTTGGACTAAAGGGACAGAGTCACTACAAAATGGAATAAAGTTGTCAGACCCCCAAAATTCTACTGGCAAGAAACAGACTGATAAAACCACTTAGCTATAAACACATGTTGCCATTCATGAAAAAAGGAAAGATGATTCAGAGGGTGAAACCAGGCACCCTGAGAATGGAGCAAAGAACTGCAGAGGATTAGTCCCTTGAAACTTAGTCATGGAACTTCCAATATTTACCCAGCTGGATTTCAGAATTGCTGTGAACCCTTTTTTTAACCTTCCATTCCCTGCTCCTTTTAACTGTACTGTCTATAACTGTTATCCTTTGCCTGTCCCACTCTTGTATGCTGGGTGTGTTGGGGTCAGACAACTTGTCTCTTTAGTTTCACAGATCTACAAATGGAGAGAAATTGTGTATAGAACCTGTACTGAATGGATTACATCTAGGAACATCATCCACACCAGGACCTGATTTAGATGATAAAATTCCAGACCTTTGAGCTGATGCTACAATGGGATGGGACTCTTGAAAACCTTGGGAGTGAGGTGAATGTATTTAGTATGTGGAAGAACATGAATCATTGAGGCATGTAGTAGACAGACACTAAGGTGGCCCATGCATGATTCCTACCTCTTGGTGTTCATGCCTACGTGTAATCTCCTCACTCTGAGTGTGGGCAAGACTTGTGACTTGCTTCAGACCAATAGATAATGGTAAAGGTAATGGGATGTCATTCCCATGATCACATTATATTATATAGGCTTTTGTCTTGTTAGTCTACTAGCTCTCAGTCTTTCTTCCTGGCTTTGAAGAATAAAGCTGACATAAATACTACAGCTATAAGGAACTGTATGCTTCTAAGAATGCACAAAAGTGTAAGTGGCTTCTTCTCTGGTTGAGTCTCCACATGAGAGCCCAGCCCTGGCCAACAGCTTGATTGCAGCCAGGTGAAACCCTAAACAGAGAACTAGCTAAGCTGTTTCTGGACTTCAGACTCACAAATATATGAGGTATGTTGTTTGAAGCCACTGTTTGTGACAGTTTGTTAAGCAGCACAGAAAACCTACATAAACAATTCTTAACAAGTGAAATGTATATCTAACTATAAGCCAGCCATTCTACTATGAAGAATTTACCCAGTAAAAAAAATATGTATGCCCCCAATTTCTTGTACAATAGCACTTATAACACCTTTACATGTAATGGCCCAAAGCTGAAAAGAATACAATTGGCCATCAACAGATAAACAAATTGTGATACAATGGAATACTACTCAGCAATAAAAAGGAATAAACTGTTGATACTCATAATGACAGTGATGAATCTCAAAATCATTATCCTGAGTGAAAGAAGCCAGACAAAGAGTACATGTGATTCCACTCACATGAAACTCTACAAAATGCAAACTAATCTACAGTGGCAGAAAGCAGATCACTCTTTTTGTGATAATCACTTTGGAGATGCAGAGATAGGCAAGGGCAGGAGGAAGGGATTACAAAAGGCATAAACTTTTGGGGGTGATGGATATGTTCACTATATTGATTGTGGTGACGGTTTTATGGGTATATACATAGGTCAGAACTTATAACACACTTTAAATATGTAGTTTGAGGGGCTCTACCCTCCCTGGTGGCAGGCCCAAGGTACATTTTGAGAATTTAATACTGGGCTGCACCCTATCCTTGAGCCAAGTTTGAGTTGATGTTGCTGTAGCTACCACCTGGTAGAGGAGGGACAGGGAAGCCATGCTCTCCTATGCATACCTAGGACAATACCTGATTCCCTGGTATAGGCTGCTGTGAGACCAAGACTTAAGTGGACTGTACTCCTCACATCTTCTTGCTTATGGCCCCTATGAGGCCAGTACAGCTGATACCAAAATCAGACAAGGACACAATGAAAAAAGAAAAGACCAATATCCCTTATGAACATACAGACAAGAATCCTCAACAAAATACTAGCAAACTGTATCCAACAGCACATCAAAAAGACACTACAACATGACCAAGTGGGATTTATCCCAGAGTTGAAAGGATGATTCAACATATGCAAATCAATAAATGTGATACATCATATAAACAGAATTAAGGACAAAAAACAAATGATCATCTCAATAGATGCACAAAAGGCACTGGATAAAATTCAACATTACTTCATGATAAAGGTCCTCAACACACTAGGCATAGAAGAAACATACCTCAACATAATAAAGGCCATATACAACAAACCCATAGCTAGCATTATACTTAACAGGGAAAAACTGAAAGCATTCCCTAAAGCTAGAGCAAGACAAGGATGCCCACTTGCACCACTCTTATTCAACAAGTCCTTGTCAGAGCAATCAGGCAAAAGAAAATAACAAAAGGCATCCAAACTGGAAAAGAGGAAGTCAAATTGCCCTGTTTGCTGATGGTATGATCTTATATCTGGAAAACCTGAAAGACTCTACCAAAAAACTTATATTTGATAAATAAATTTATTCGTGCCCACCCAGGGACGCTTAGTTAGAACTTTGCCGGGCGCGGTGGCTCAAGCCTGTAATCCCAGCACTTTGGGAGGCCGAGACGGGCGGATCACGAGGTCAGGAGATCAAGACCATCCTGGCTAACACGGTGAAACCCCGTCTCTACTAAAAAATACAAAAACTAGCCGGGCGAGGTGGCGGGTGCCTGTAGTCCCAGCTACTCTGGAGGCTGAGGCAGGAGAATGGCGTGAACCCGGGAGGCGGAGCTTGCAGTGAGCTGAGATCCGGCCACTGCACTCCAGCCCGGGCGACAGAGCGAGACTCCGTCTCAAAAAAAAATAAATAAATAAAAATAAAATAAATTTAGTAGTTTCAGGATACAAAATGAAGATCCAAAAGTCAGTAGGGTTTCAATACACCAATAATGATCTAGCCAAGGACCAAATCAAGAAGGCAACTCAATTTATAATACCTATAAGAAAGTAAACTATCCAGGATTACATTTAAGCATGGAGGTGAAAGATCTCTATGAGGAGAACTACAAAACACTGACTAAAGAATTCATAGATGATACAAACAA